>NC_056548.1:23817150-24523816 GCF_910596095.1 Thunnus maccoyii
CTAAAGAGTTGGGTGTTCTGTTTTCTCTGGTAAGTACATTTTATTTGAATGGTTTTAAGCCAGTTTTTTGCTAGTGAATATTAGCATTAACATTATCACAGTTATCCATAGACTGTAAATGCACCGTGCTAACCAAGCTAGCATCTAGCAGCTAGTGTTAGGGTCAGCCCCACCCTCTCGTCCAAGTATGTTTACTTCTGGTTCCAAAAATCCAAGATGGCGACGGCCAAAAAGCAAACTCAAGGCTTCAAAACAGGAGTCCACAAACCAATGGGTCACGTCACCGTGGTTATGTCCATCGTTTTTTCCGTTCCATGTTCTAAAGGCTATGTTTGGCATCCTTCATTTCACTAATGTTTACTATTTTTACTTTTTTTTTTTTCAACTGTTTTAGTAGAGTAATGCTGCTTGAGATTGTTTTACTGGAGAATGTCAGCTTTCTCCTCACAGATGAGACCGAAAGTCCAAAAGACCAAAAATAAAATCAGTTGCTTTAAATGGTCTGTCCTTTAGGTTTAGAAAGGCATATTGGTGTCAGGTGTGCCATGTTAAATCAGAACACTGTTGGTCTTAGCTTAAGTGTTTATGTTACACAGTTTGTTGAAGCTTGCTGAAGGTTAAAGGAAACTTGTGTGGGGGTTTTTACAACCCAGGATTGAATACGAGTCATGGTAATTTTGCCCTCACCTCATCTGCTGTAGAGATTAAGTAAATGTTACTTTGGCAAAACGACGTAAAGTGCCAGTCAAAAGTTTGGACACTGTCTCATTCCCTTGAATGAGCAAGTGTGTCCAAACTGGTTTGGCAAAAGTGTTTTGTTGCTATTTGTCCATCCTGACATCCTATCTTAGTGATTGTGCCTTGTTTCATAAGTGTGATTGAAGAATAGATGCAGGTGAAGTGAGTGAGGATACGTAAGGAAGGAACTAGCATAAAATCTTGTCTGTTTTCTTGCTGTCACCTGGAAAACTGGCATCCAGGACTTATTGAATTGTTTGGTTACTTAAGATACACTGATGAGTTTGGCTTCTCTGCCTAGTCCACCATATAAGCAACCAAAATTCCACAAAACAGATTTACCAGGTCAGAGTGACCCACCTTTTTTTGTCAAACTATGAGGGCCAGTGGAAGGACTTCGACCGGCTAGTGAATCTGTGTCTGTTATATTGAAACATAATTGTTGGATTGCAACACTTCTTGGAACTAAGGTCAGGCTGAATGTCAGTGAAAACCAGTCTGGCATCTTTATAAGCACTGTGTGATATTCTCATGAATGTCTACAGAGACTCTTCTTGCCCTTTTGTTCCGCCATTTTTTCAGTTCTCTCTCAAGCCAGGGTTGTCATTTAGCCATGGGTCCATTTTTGTATTTGGAAAGTGATTCAATCACAGCATGTAATTAATGTGATATATTTTCTTTTATCCTCTTTGTTTATTCTCTTTTTGTCAGTTATTTTTAGTTGTATGTCTTCTGTATGACAATGTTTTTCTTACTTTCTTTTTCCTATAAGGGGCAAATAGCGTCAAGGTTAGTAAAACACAAAGAAAACTAAGGCTTCTCAGTACTAAAGAAATTCTGCAGTGGAAATTGGCAGCTGACATAAGAGTTGCAAAAGCATTCAACATACAGCTACAGTAGCTAAAAACATGAAAGCAGACAGTAGAGGTGGAGACAACACACTGACACTTTAAAATTCTAGAGAGAGACAGAAATCAAAATTCTTAAAGCTGTAAGACGTCCTCTGGTCCTCAGGGCAAGTTGAATCCCTTCATATGAAGACAATGAGACAAAAATAACAAAAAAAAACTTCAATGAAACAGCTATGTTGCTTAGGTGATTTGTAAATGAGCAAATGCAGCAGCTGCTTTATCTTTCCCTCATACAGGCTCAATGCACTAGGGTGAGGGCAGCCCTACATAAACAGCCGAAGTCAATGGAAGCGTGTAAATGAAGAGTGAACAGAATACCCTTTAAAATTCAGCCCTTATATTATACTAACAAGACTTAGAATCTACAGCCACAGCTAACATGCTCACAATGACAATGTTAAGTGGCTATAATGTTTACCATGTTCACTGTCTTGTTTAAGCATATTAGCATGCTAACTTGTGTTAATTAGCACTAAACAAAAGTACAATTGAGACTGATGGTACTGTCATTAATTTTGAAGGTCAAGAACATAGATCTTGAGATGTTACACGTAAACAGCATGCTAATAGCATTTCCTATCAGCAGTAATTGTGTTAATCTAGCCTCTGACTCACTCAATCAGTAGTAGTTTATTCATCAGGTGGTTCCTACATTTTTTTGTTTCTATAAGAACCTCTTTTTCACATCAGGATGAGTAATAAAAACAAAACAAAACAAAAAACTAGAGGTCCAGGTCACAGAGTGGGTGAAATTACTTTTTCATGCAGTCCTGCTGTATAATAGAATACATTTCCTGCCTTATTTCTAACACAAATTCGAAAAACAAATTTTCTTAAGCACTGAATAATCCACTGCAGGAACTTAAAATGTAAATGACCTGTTTTGAAGGTGCAAGAGAGGCTCCTTGAGAAAGTAGACTGTTGTTTCCTCTTAAATTACTGCCCAGCAGCTGTCTGCTCAGGTAGAGAGTTTTGTGTGGAGACTAATGAAACCAATGGCAAGCTGAAACATAACTGATTTGAAATAACATTATGTTTAACTGTGACGTGTAACATAACATACTGTAGCATAGGATTCATGATACCAGTAGATTAAATAGCTGGTGCACAGAATTGTTATTTTTTAATTATCCCCAACTCTCGACTCCATTACTGCCAGCTTTTAACAATACCAACCAGTGTCAACAATCATTTGTGCTGCCAATACTATTTAAAGCTGAGCAGGTCAAACTACAAGAGTGAAAGGAATAAAGACAAAGCAGATTTGGAGGATTTTATCTTGAATTTTATAGCCCTATTTCTGTGTAAAGACATTATGTTACAGTTTTAACATGATGTTAGCAGTTTAGGGATGTTACACTAAACAAGGTCTGTGGTTGATGCTGGTGGTTTTAAACATTCAATCAACGGTCCCATTTATTTAATCTGATTAACTTGGTCCCAATCCCAAATTTGAGAGCAGTAGACAGACAGATGCAAAGCATTTATTATATAGTAATTTATTAATTTTGGCGAATGTCTTCTGAAGGGCAATTTACAGCTTTACCAGAGCCATAGTACAATACTTTATAATTACAACATTTACAGGTGCAGTTCAGTATGTCTTTTTACATCAAACGATGGGGACGAACTGTGGAGGGAACACAGAATGAATGCATATAACACAGGTACTGGAGACAAAGCAAAATACTTTTCATTAGCCAATATTTAACTTGCTCATTGACTTGGCTGACAGGAATGCATTTGTCTTAATCAGTCAGTGAGCATCATGACACGCACATGACAGCTCATCATGGCTTTACAGCAGACGGACTGACAGGATTGCCAAACATAGTCAAGCAAAGCATCAAAAAACTGATACATTGTCATCATTCACCTAAATATCAACACTGCCACGCTCATGGTGTTATTTGATAGATATACTTTGTGCGACCGTCCTTAAACTGAAAAAAGCAGACTTGAAACACAGACAAGTGTTAACACCATGTGTGTGAACATGAATCGGAATGAGACTCATACTGGTCCCGGGTTTCATTCACATATGGAGAAAAAGCAGTTTGTATTCAAACGTTTCACTCAGACTCATTTGTATTCCACAACACTCATCCTATAATAGAAAAGATAAAATATGAAATTTTAGGAATGTAGAGTGCTTCCAGATAGCAATTTGAAGGTTAAAATTGATTCAGCAATATCTAGTATGTTTCTATATTCAGACAAAAAAGGGAAAGAAACATTTTTTTTTAAACAAGAAACGAATTAATAAAAGGTTACTGAAAAAGCCATAAGTAAAGAAAAGCCTCAACTTTACTGTCTCAAAGCACTCTTTCAACAGAATGGAGTCATGAACAAAAGGAGAGTTCATGGAGCAGTGATCTCACTAGTACCAGGGGCAATGAGTTATTATAAATCTTCAGTGGTAACAAAAAGCTGAACTCTTAAATGTTGCTGAGGGAGGCTTGTCTTCAAACTATTCTTTTGTTAAATCACCTCTCCAACCCAACTGCTCCAGCGCTCTATTCATACATCAGCTCCACCTTAAAGGCCACAACTGATTTCCTTTATCAGTGCGATAACAAAACAGTCAGGATATTTCAATCATCTTCTGGGATTGTTCAAACTCTCCTTTCTCACCTTTTTTTGTTGTCAGATATTACTAAAAATAAATTTCTACAGCTTAGAAACCTGAAGTGAAAACCAGCTGATGTAAAATGAATTTGTTTGGATTTTAAGAAGCCTGTTCATTAATAATTTATAGAGCCACTTCCAAATAATAAATAAACAAATGAATAAATAAACAAGCAGGCAAGCAAACATCAACAAACACATTTTCCCAGTATTTTTTTTTTTTTAGTATAAATGTCTCTGGTAATCCAGCGTCCTAGTCTGTGATATTCTTGAAAAATAGTCTGATACAAGTTATTTACCACGTTGTTGTTTTCCAAAAGGATGTGGATAAGGAACAGTGTGAGGGTTCTGATGTAGAACTGACGCGTGTGGCTGGCAGCTGCGGACAACTTCGCAATTGCTACAGTCAAACTGGTCACCAAAGTTTGAGACTTAAAGTCTGAAGTCTGGCAAAATATAGAGATTTGAATCCGAGTAATTGTCCATTCTGCTTGTGACATGCCCAGCTGTCAGTGAACAGTTCTCCCCACGTCTTCCTGCTGTAAACTCTCTGCATTTCATTCCTTCAGTCACTCCCTCCAGCATTGAAAAAATACATTTTTTTAAACTCTTAAAACTAGCCTTTACTCTACATTTTGCCTCCCAAAACTTTTTTTTTTTTTAAAAGTTCTCTGATGTGCTTCAGCATCCACTGGGGATTTTAACACACCTCCAAGGTTCTCATGGGAAAAGCCTGATGCATCCATCCAGCTCTGCTTATGAGAGATGGGTTCTTTCTGAACTGGAGGAAGAAACTAAAATAGTGGGTAAGGGTGGTGTAAAACAGTCTCTGTCCTTACACAGTGTTTCGTGTTGTGTGTCCTGAACACACAGTCTCAGGCAGGGCCTGAAAATAAGACCAGCAGTACAGGCATTTGGGCTAAAGCACGGTGGCATTGTGGCCCTCCATCCTGGGCAGCCTGGGGTCTTGCACTGTTCCCATGGTGACTAGCAGTGGGCGGCTGTCCTCAGATATACCTGACCGACCCAGAGACATAGAGGTGGGAACAGGGGCCCCCCTCTGGTGGGCGGCTGAGGTGGACATGGAGGTGCCCTGTTGGGACGGAGGAGGTGGAGGAGGAGGGGGGTTTGGGTTGCCGTGGGTGGCTTCCAGAGGCAGGCCTTGCTCCTGGTAGCCGTAGCCGATGTTCCCGCAGGGGAAGCGTCTCAGTCTGTAGAGGGGAACCGGGGGCAAAGCAGCTGAATCTAAAAGCAGGGGTGACTGGGCAGCAGGAGGTGGTGGAGGGGGTAACAGGGGTCTGCAAAGACCCTGCTGCTGCTGCTGCTGATGGTGCAGCAGCTGGAGTTGGTGCTGCTGCTGGAGCTGATGCTGGAACTGCTTGTGCTGGTGCTGGAGACCCAGCGCCCCCGCTACCTCAGCCACCGTCCGGCCCACATGCTCCTGCCCCTCGCCAGGCACCCTGCCACTGCTGCCTCCTGATCCCCCGACCCCTCCCTGCCTCTGCTGCTGCTGCTGCTGCTGCTGCTGCTGCTGCTGCTGTTGCTTCCTCTGCTGCTGCTGCAGGAACCACGAGCCATATGTGGGGTTCCACAGACTGGTGCTCTTCCCGTTGTGGCCCTCCTTCTCTGGTGGGTGGCCCTGGGTGAACGCCAAGTTGATGTGGCCCCCCTCTGGGTTTGGCTGGGTGGTGACATGGGGTCCCTTGGCAGTGAGTGTAGAGGCAGCCGTGGAGGTGACCGTGTTGGTGGTAGTGATGGTGATGGAGGTCTGTGTGTGAGGTTGCTGGTGCTGGTGGAGGTATGGCTGGGGCTGAGCCGACGTCTGTGCTTTGGCCTCCGATGCTGTGCTCGTCACAACAGTGTGCTCCCCACCTCTGCGGTTCTCCTCTGCAGGATAGGATGGAGGCGGCTGTGGAACCTCCCCATCAGGCACCTGAGTGTTCACCAGCACGGTTGGAGCTGAGGGGTCGTCAGGGCGCATGGGAACACGCTCCTCCTCCTCTGGGACGGGACCATACTCGATAGGCAAGGGCATGGTCACCACATCTGGGTCCTAAATTGAGATAGAACATCAAAAGATCAGTTTTATTGATCAGTATTAACAGTGAAGCTGTAAGTACAATATCAGGCAGGAAAATGATTAGTCGACTGTTTCTTTGACTATAACTACAACTGTTGGTGGCAAATTTAGTCAACTGAAGCCAAATAAAATGAATTCTATGTGGTAACCAAAATAAAAAATGAAACTGGCTGTTCTATGTATAATATGCTCTGTTTTGCATATTATATATTTGTTGTATTTGCTCTCGGTCAGATTAAAACATCATTCTGAAAGTTTGAAAAGAGAGAGTGAACAGTCTTTATTATTCAAAGAGATAAATAATCTAACATTAGCTGATTGCATCATGTCATTCTCAAACAGTAAGAAACTAATTAGCTCAGTAGATGTTGAGTGAATGATCTGTTGGATAGTGAACTGTCATCAGAAGTTACTAGTTAAACTTCTAAGCACGGCATATCATTGTTTTATGCGTGTCACCTTCAAAGCTCTGAAGTGGGTGCTGCTGGGTGAAGCAGCTCCTGTCAGTCTATGAAGCTAACATAAACAGTGAGGAGCTGTCAAACGTGTCATCAGTCAAATATCACAACATTTTTGAAGCATCAGGGTTACTATATGTGGACACCTGTGTGCTGTAGCAGCTATTCATAGTATGATGTCACTTACTGAGTGAAATGAGAAATATGAAATATCCTACACAGTGACAATATCTCACACATGTGAGCAAAATCAGTTTTTCTATGAAAACACATTTTAATTTGGAAGCTGAACATGGAAGGTTTACAACAAGCGACCACATCATTTTATTGGATTGTTTTTCTTGTAGAAACAAGAAGTTTGTGATTATGTTTGATTCATGTTTAATGCTGGAGACTGGAGATGAATTCAGATGAAATCACAATTTAATTGCTAAGTGTGTTATTGGTCAGAAAAGTAAGATATTTTCTTCAAATAGTTGATCCCCACTTCATATGTGTAGCCCCACTTACCTGTAAGCAGTAGTCGATTCTCTCCAGTATAGTTGAGAAGTTAGGCCTGTCCTCAGGCTGGTGCTGCCAACTCTGAGTCATTATACGATACCTAAAGACGTGCACACAAGCAAAAAGAGTTTATTCAAATGCTTTCTCTCACTCCATGCATGTAGAAAGAAAAACAAAACAAAGCACATCAAACCGGAGGCTGACCAGCACCATGTCTCCCACTACTTGACCAAACGCCAGATTGATCTCTTTCAACAAAACATTTGAATAGTTGTTTTAATCACTTCAAGCAGAATGAAAGTGTGACCTCCCACCAGTTTGAGTGATTGTGTTAAATGGGCGACGCAGATAACAGGAACAAATAACAATATACTTAAATCCTGAGATTAATTACTGCACTGATTCCAGCTGTAGTATCTGCTTTCAGCAAGTGTGGTGTCCTGTTGTCAGGTTGTCTCACAACTTCAAATTAATAAAACACCACGGAGCGCTGTTTATTTTTTCAAAGAGAAAATTGCTATTTGCACGGAACATGCCAGGCAGGTTGCAGAATGATCTGAGGAGTAATCTGCAAAGCTGTGGCCAGCAGGTATGAAGGATAAAGCAGCAGAATCACAGAGAGGTCAAAGTGTGGCTCCGATGTGTGTATGAGAGAGAGAGAAAATATGTGTTTCTATTACAGGACTGACTGAGAGAGGCGGTATCTGAAAGAGTGAGTAAAAAATACAGTCTGATTTGTAAATGGTTTCTTAAGCTCCCTATCGGCTCCCCATGACTTCCTCCAAATTGTGAAGCAAACATGAAAGAAAACGTTGGTGTGGTTTCAATATTGAAAGCACTGAGAGCAATATCCTGTTACATTTTTTTTTTTTAAGCTTCTAGGTCACAACTCATTTATGTGTCAATATCAGCAAATCACCAGAGCCTTTCATGTCTGCCTCTGTCTTTGTGTTTTTTTTCTGTGATGCCGCCTGTGTGTTGACATAATATATGCATCATATACAACTGAGCATCTTTCCTTCTTGTTTATGTAACGCAGAAGCTTAATTGGACCTCATGGGATGGAATCTTCATTTTTTCTTGTGGTCATGTGCAGCGTATGAAAGTATTCTGCTTGTGTGTGTGTGTGTGTGTGTGAATCTGTACTTACACAGGCCCAGGGCAATTCTTGGGTGGGTCCATTCTTCCACCATTGGTAACAAACTCCAACACCTCTTGGTTACTGCGACTTGGATACGGCATGTAGCCCAGTGAGAAGATCTCCCACAGCAGGACCCCGAATGACCTTAGAGAGGCAGATGATGAGATGAGAGGAAGGAGAGACAGAAAGAGGGTGAGACTAAGGAAGTCATAAATTATAAGCATCATCAGAGCTGAAAAGCTGTAAAGAAGGAGAGCAGAGGACAAGAAAGAGATAGAGACAAGACGGGGAATTAAAGAAAATACATGACTCGGGATCAAAGGCGTGGAAGGACAGGAGAAGGTGAAAAACAGAGAGGGAGAGAGTGGGCAGGCTGGGACAGCAGACGTCTGAGTGAAATCTAGGAAGTGGAATCACAGCCGGGGCAGATTCTGTCCTCACTAATGAGAAGTGTGAAGGATTCTCACCATGTGTCTGTTTTGGACGTGAAGATGCCCTCCATGAAGGCTTCAGGTGGCATCCACTTCACTGGCAGCATGGCACGCCCACCTTTCCTGTAATAGCTTGCCCTACACACACACACACACACACACACACACACACACGTGTTTTGAGTCATACATGTTGACTGACCATGTGGATAATAATAAAAAGTATCACTGGTTTTGTTTGCCTACTAACAATAAAAAAGTGGAACAATTGTGAAATGAAAACCAGCAGAGTTTGCAGCACTATCGCCATGGCAACACCATTGCTCTCAAAAGCACAGGGTATGAAAAAAAAAAAAAAAAGAAGAAGAAAAATTCTCACATCCAGCAATTAATTCAGTGTTTGTCAGTGGCTGTATCAGCACTCTGATCCAATCTGGTTTTCAGCTTCGTAACATTTCGGTGTGAGAGACCCTCTAAGAACTCTTATCTCACTGAGAGGGAACAGGGAGGGGTTTTTTTTCGCCGGGCCGAGCCCTGTCTGAGACATTTTTAATGCACTGCGTCGGTAGAGAAATTATCTGATGTGTGCTCTATCTGATGTTTGGAGCTGATAGAGGTCACTGCCTGCCTGGTTCATCTCTCCCTGCTGGAGGCACACAGTGACAGACATGAACCGCTTGCTGCTCGGCTCCCCGTCCATCATGTGTGTCCGCGCAGAAGAACAGACACGTATCAGGATCGGAGTTAAGCGATGTCAGCTGTGTATGACTGGGAAAAAGCATCGTTTGGCATCGTTTGCTGTTGCAGAGGAGTAAATCAGTTTGCCCCTGGTGAATTTGTCATAAAAATGACACTTTATTGCCCGAGCAGTTGTTTGTATACATGGCAAGTGCTTCATGATAAATAGGACAGTAATAGCCTGTAGATACAGGTCTGCAACTGGAAGGTTGCCAGTTCAAATCCCTGTGTAACACTAGCACTCTCTTTCTCTTCGCCTTCAAAAAGTAGACAACTAAGTGAAGCACCAACTGCTCTGCTGGAGCTGCACATGGCTGCACAGGAAAGGACTGTAATTACAGTGGGCAGCTCCCAGGTGTGAATGTGAAGCAGGATGAGAGAAGAGCATTGTGCTTGGTTGGCATTCCTTGGACATAGAACAGCAAAAAAATAGAGAAAAGAAAAGAATGGCAAACACATTAAAATGGTGGCAAAGAATAAAACAGACAACTGCAGCATAATAAAACAGGGGACATTAAACAAAAAAGATTGCAGTCTTGGCAGCCTGAGCTGCTCAGATTCAGCATCCAAAGCCAAGAGGCTTGGACAGCGTGACCTATCACATCTCATCTTTAGTTTAAGGAGGATTCCAAGCTGCTCTTGCTCACCAGGGGCAAAAATGTCTCAACTACTGCTACACATCAGGGCCTGTATTCATCAAACCTCTAAGATTTACACTTAAGAATGTTTTAAAGAAGCAACTTAAGTGAAAAAAGTTTTACAAGTGACCTACTACTTCTTACAGCCAAGTTTAAAAGTAATTTTTAAGAGCAACTGTCAAGTGATGCAGGAATAGTGCAATATTTATTTCACAGTCTTTTAAAAACCTCCTTACAGTTTATTCAGTTCTATATTATTCTGCAAAAACATATTTACATTTTTTAGAAGTCTTTACATCTTTGGAAATAATTAACATGTGAAACTAACAACAATATATAGATATGAAAAAGGATTAAAAAACAGGAAATTGGCTGAAATGGAGACAGAATGCTGCTGTTGGTAGATGAGATACATGAAGAGATTTTAGTGCAACACTGACAAGTGCAGATAATGAAGATGTTTAGAAGGTGATTACAAACAAAATCAATGCCAGATTTATGTTTGTTGTTGGTTTGTAGCCCTGATAAATGCCAAAAATAAGAAAGAAAGAAAAAGTGGTGTAACATCTTATCAAATGTTCAGATCAAATAATAGTGTGAAACTACTCTTCAGCTGATGTATTATTCATCATGACCAATAATACTCACTCTGTTCTCTGTACTGCAGTCATTTAGGATCTGACCCAACTGAGACCTGTTGAGCTCTCTTTAAGTCACTTAAGTGTGATAAATAGTTTTAATTCTCCAGTTTGAGAAGAAAGTCTACGTCTAAAATGTTACTTTTAGCAGATTGATATAGTCTATATGTTTCCAGAGCTATTATAGTGCCAGCAAACTAAAACAGATGTAATAAGATTTCAACTGAAGCAGGAGAGACAAGTCACAAGTCAGTTTCAAGACAAAACATAATCATAATTTTAGCAATTAGCAAGCAAACGTTTTGGTGTGATAGTGACTCTATAGTTGCTGAAACTTCTTAAATTCCAAATTCAGGTTTGAAAGTTGAAAGAATAAGAGAGCACAGTGTCCAGAAGCAGCACTCATCACTGGATTTAACTCAGAGCTGTAGCTCTGTTTTCTTTAGGGGAGCAGTGAGTGGAGATAAATATAAATCATATACTTTCAGATAATATACACTTAGAAAACTACTGGCATAAGTGTTAGCCTTGAGGAAAATCACACATTATCAATGAAGCAGAGAAAATAATCACTAGTTGAGTCTGTTGCTTGACAGATTAGCTAAGAACCACCACAGATCCCCGCCTCACGCCTTAATATTTCACTGAGAACAACACGATCAATCAGTGACGGGAATCAGTTACCACCCCCAGTTTTAGGCCTACAATTAGAGGACTGAATCCTGCCGCTTTCTCATCTATTGTTCCCCCCTTTCTACTTATCCCTCTCATTTTCCTGTCAATCCCGATAAAGTGAGTGAATCCTGTGATGGAAGCAGACTGGCCTCTATCAAAAGATGCAATTAGATCAAACAGCTGTGTCAGTGGATCCTGCGATTGTCGCTTTAAAAAGGCTGATTTCAATGATAAAGAGTTTACAAAAACCAAGCTGCCTCATTCTCCCAAAATGTTTGTCTTTTTGTTGTAATAAATTAACAGCTGCTGCCTTTCTTTGACCTCTGAAAGAAAAATAAGTCCTCTGATAGATGAAACTTCTTTTGTACGTTGCTATTCAGTCTGTTATCTGTCTATTAGAAAACGCTGGAATATGTTGAAAAGATTGAGGGATGGTAAAATGTAGAGCATAAGACTGATAATCCCCCTATCAGTGGATCAACCTCTTTCTTTTTTTTTTTTTTAGCATGGGGTTTATGGACATATTTATTACTACTGCTAACACCACCAACACAGACTGAAAGCTGAGCTGCAGATTAGGGAGGCTTAAATACAGTCCCAGAAAATCTATAGTGCAAATGGAGGTGTTTTATATGTGTGTGTTTTGCTCGCCTATTCTTGTGTGAGCAATTCAGTGTGTAGAAGGGAAGCTGGGAAATAGAGAAGAACTAGAGGCAAAAACTAACAGTAAGAGACAAAGGCGCCGAGCCCACTGTGGTGAATAGAAAGTAAGATAGGACAACACGCACCTGAGGACACAGTGTGGAGCCTAATACTTATGTCTGTCCGCTGTGTTGAATGTCTTTGTTCTGCCTTTACTGTGTGTGTGTGTGTGTGTGCCAGGCTGACACTAATAACTATAACCTAAAATCATGCCATGCACAATTGCTAATAGCTCCAATGAGAATTTGATCATTTAAGGTAAATCACTACTGCTTTTCTGCGGCGCTCCTTTACCTCAGGATGATTACCGACTGTCAGCTTTTGTTTACCCAACTTTTTATTTACCACTGCATCACCAGTGTGCTACTGTTGAATGAGTGTGACACTATGTGAGGGTGAGAGAGGAAGTCCATGGAATACCATGTTTACACAGTACGCCTGTGGCTCTCTTCCCAGAATATAAAAAACTGACATTAAGCCTCGTCCTGGTCCCTCACTGTGACACCCGTCCCCTGTGATGGCCTTAAAAGGACTTGCATGTCCCTTGTCACAGAGCAGGAGGGCCACATCATGAGACAGCAGAAATAACACACCGCCGGCAAAGCGGCACTGTGTGCAAAACAACCACCCATCCGGTGGTAGTAAAATAATCCCAGTCCGAGCAGCACGGCTCCGGGCTGAAGGATAAAAACAAAATCACAGCGAGGCACCTGAAAAACTGACATCAGCAATTAAATCAAGCGCTCCTAATGCGGCTCCCCGGGGGTTATTGTGCAACAGCCTTCACTGGATGCTCCGAGAGTGACTTTGCTCTCGTGTGACTTTCCATCGGGTGATTCGAAAGTGCTGCGTTGATATAGCTGAATGTGGTGACATATTTCCCCAGCTGTAATTTTCTTACCAGATGAAAGGCTTGGGAGATTTCCCTTTTGGATTGTGCATTCATTTAAATGGTGTCACGTGAAATTGTCCTGGCTATATTAAAAAGTTTGAGCTAAGAATAATGAGACGCCGCTGGGGCTACAGATGAGCTGATGTAGATTAAAATAAGGCATCTGTAAGACAGCGTGATGGAGAATAAAAACGGTTTCTCATCTGAGCTTCAACGTTTATCGGAATAAAAGTCCCCGTGATAAGTGATTCAGTCTAAACACATGGGAAAAATAACTATATATGGAGAGATAGCACTTGAAATACACCAGAAATATTTTACATCTCATTCATTTTTTTTGTGTTGAATGCATGCTGTTATCATACACTCATAAGGTGCAGAATGTATGCTGCATGTTATATACACACACACACAGTGAGCTCTTGTTTATCAGGCTAGCTGCTTGTCTTTACACCAAACCATCCCAAAGGGAATAAGGAAGAAAAAGATCTAACATCGTCTGTGTCACACAGTCCAGCTTTCTCTGGACTGTGTTTACTCACTGATGTTTAGGGAAGCAGTTCGGGTTTTGCGCTCACATTTTGATTTTTTCCTTCCTGTGGGTGAAGAAGTGTCCATTGTTGATGTTCAGTGCCAAAGCACAAAGTAGCAAAAAGTTGAAGAGGGAGTGGGAAGCATCTGGCTGTCACTGAAGGCTGGGGTTTGCTTTCAGTCTCATAACAACAGTAACAATTCCTCTTTTGACCAAGGTGGTCTTGCCATAACCTTCAGCAAGTAGCATTAGTTGCCTAAACGTTACCGTATCTTATAGAGCGACTTAACAACAGCTGTAAATCTTGTTTTTACTGAACTTCAGTGCTTTCATTTCTCACCTTCTCACCTTCTCAATGCTTCGCTCATAGAGACTGAGGACAATCTCTCAGGTTTTGTTGTTAAAACTAGGTGGAAACAATTAGAGTTTTAAAAAAAACCTGCATTGCAGAACCAATCCAAAGTCTTTAGGGTGGTCCTTCATATTGGGGTGGTGATATGCAGTTGACTATGGAGGAGAATGGGGGGGGGCATCATTTCTGGAAAGGCATGCCCTTAACAAAATGTGAGGGCCATAGGTTTGTTAGCTGCCGTTCTCACCGCTGTTCATTTAGAAATCCTCAGACTTTGGTAGGCAGAGATCTCGTCTGGTATCGGGAGACTACCTTGTCACCTGCTCATCAGAGGTACAAGCTGCTTGACAAGTTGATTTGACTTTGTTTCATGCATAAGATCTGAACTTTTAGTGGCATTTAGGAGGACTCCTAGTGGTAAGATATGATCCTTAGTGAATATAGCCCCACATCAGAAGATACTCAAACAACTCTCTTTTTTAAAATTTTCACATGAAATGTTTTAGTATGCAGTGACAAACAGCATGTTTTGCTGTTTAGGTAATAAGACTTATAGGTTAAGGGTGCTGGGATTCTTCTGTTTGATGAAGCCAAAACAGAAGGCAATAAGACGGCCACAAGAAAACATCTTGTCTAGTGCAGTGTTAACGTTCTGTTGTGCCGGCATGTACAATTTCATATGAGATGTTGATATGTCAATGCAACACTCTCAAGATGACACAATTTGAATGATAAAAGTAATTTGATTCTAATTTACAGTATGAATGTAATATTATGTTCAACCCCAGCTGTAAAACTTCAGTCCAGTCTTGGGATACTTATCAAACATCATAGAACTGGTCTTCTACATGCAGTATTTATTTTCTTTCTCATTTCCATATTTGCCGTGAGGTCTTTACTTGGTCTTAACCCCCATTGGACCTTATCTTAACTCAAATTCAACTAAACCTGGTATTGATCTACAGCCAACCAAGATGGTCCTGTGTTCCATCTTCCATCAGTCACTGATCTGTGTGTGAATCGTACCTGTAAATGTCCCGAGCCATCCCAAAGTCTCCAATCTTGGCCACACGTCCCGACCCTTTACAGGTCAGCAGGCAATTCCGGGCTGCAATATCCCTGAAAGATGAGGACAAACACACACAGACTGTAAGGTCACACTGCCTGGATCAGTGGAGCTTGGTCACTTTGTTAGATCACAATAACTCACTGCTGCTGTGAATCGGAGTTATCAAGGTATATATGGAGGTACAGTATACTGTTTATAAGTAATAGATATAAATAGATATAATAAACATTCACATCCATACAACTTGGCTCATGCCTCGTCTCTTCAGTAGTTCACCAAAGTTTTTCATACATTTACATCTATAAGAGAACTCCATGTATGAGACACCTACAGACGCTCCCATGTTGGATCTGAAGTTCAGTGCAACTGCAAGGTTGCCCCGGGCAAGCTGGTGAAGTGTATGATTTCCTACAGTGCCTTTATGACTCTGCCCACATGGTGCACCCAGAGAAAAGATTGAAATGTTCCACAGTATACGCAGCCAGAGTGGATTAGGGGAGAAAATTCATAAAATTCATATTTGCACTGTAGTGTGTTCATTATTTTTGAGAAAATACTGTAGTTCACACAGCATGCTATACTCCTGGCTTGGGAAAAGGAAATAGAGCCCACACACTGTATTCTGCTCCCAAGGCATCTAACTTTCTCAAGATCTTAAGAAGTGACGTTGTGAGCACACTGCTCCTCATCAGACTAAAGACAAGATACCCAGAATTTAACATCAAAATAACATCATGTGACACTGTGTTCAGACTAGATCATGAGACGGGGCAGGGCTGGAAACCCCCCACAAACCACAGCAGTAAACTGCACCAGTGTGTAGACAGCAGCACATTGTTCTGATGTTTTGCCTCCGTACTCTGATGAACTTGGATGTGAAATGACACAATGAGGATAAAGTAATAGTTCAGACTGATTTAAACTGAGGGCTTTTTAAGGCAATGCACATGGTTGCCCCACTTCAACGTGCCAGAAGAGTTTGAAACTATTCAACGAGCGTGATATTAAATCATTTAGTCTGCAGTAAAATCAACAATGCGTTTAGTGCATCCACATGCTGTCCAGTTTATCTCTGAGAGGATCTGTTTCTGACTTTGCTTGAGTCCAATTTACACGGAAGCAACTAAATGAGTGTCTGTAAACTGAGTGATCAAACCAGCTACAGAAAAGAACCTAAATTGCGGCATCACACTACAAAATGATTAATGACTTATTCCAGAAGAAGTAGTGAAACAAGACTGAATCAATTCTGTCATGGCATGGCTACAATCAGCATGTGGGAGGGTATACACACACAAACACTACACACTCACCACATCCTTTCTCATGAGGTGGTGTAGCTAAATCCAAGCAGTCCTTGTTTAATGGCTTGGAAGAATTCATGCAAATGATTTGCTTTTGCTTGCAGGCAAGGACGAGCCTTGAAATACAGCAATAGCTGTCACACACTGTAAACTGAGGGCTTAAGGGAAGGACACTGCTATTGTACACGCAGCACAGTGATGTGAGAGCAGGCTGTTATTAAAACAATGTTAACAGGCCTCAAACTGTAGACCTTATTTACAGTCAGTTTTAACTGCAGCTTAAAGACCCATTTCACTGCAGTACTTAGGGAACAATCTTCGTTATTAGACTGTTTTAGCACCTGGGGTTGCATTTAACCACCCAACTCTCCTCAGCACAGCGCTTTTATTCATGTGGTTACAATTTCAATTGCATGTGCCAGCCTATTGTACAATAAAGTAAAGAAAGAGTAACATTACATGATCCACTGCACAGGAAAAAACAACATAATACCAGCACAGACAAACGCACAATCAAAGATACACATAAAAGCCAGCGTGCGCTGTTCACAGACAGCATTAACCCTGTGATTTAACCTGTTGGAGCACACTCCAGGTCATCTTCCAGTCCAGTAATCCCTGAGAAAAAGCTGCATTCTCTGAGTAGCAGCTACTCCTGCCTCATTCACCTGCCCTTTACTCAACCCTGAGTAAACACACCTTCATAAAAATTGAAATTAGTCTCAAGGACAGTGTTAGGGTGAATTTTAATCGAGGTTTGAAGGCAGAAAAGCAGCCTGTGTAGAAGCTCACAAGCCTCTGGAGAAGTCAGCCATTAGGTGGATTGATGGGGCTTTACTGTGCCACGTTGGGGCAAACAAGGTTTAATAGGCCTCGTTTGTCATTGGCCAATTCCTAAGAGGTCAAAGACCGACATGAAGGAAGGAGGATGCACTTTAATTGTCTTAATGTGATTGAAGGAGCAATTTTGACCTTTTTCCATTTTGACATGCACTTGACTTTCCTCATCGACATCCATGAAGAAGATCTTTGCAAGAAAGGTTCAAGAGAAAGCTTTTAAAATTCTCGAGTCACATCCTCTGGTTCACCAACCCGTGTGAATATGGATACAGAGGGAGCACTTTGTTGACTTGTGCCTTGGATACAGACCGTAAAAAGCCAAGCCGGCTACCCCATCTGGTTACTCTGATGCTAAAGTCATCACTTGTCCTTTCTGCTATCATGCAAAAGGCAAAAAGCATGCAGAGTCCATATGTTACGCTTGGACGGATGCAGTCAGCTCATAATTCGGAGTAGAAGTCAGCAGGTGAATGTGGGCAGGTTTGTGTTTGTTGAGTTTGTATATTTTCTTTCTCACATTTGCAATTCTCTGCACATTTCTCTTTCCGTCTCTCTGATCTGTTTAGAAAGGAGGAATATTGGGCCACAGAATACAAAACATCCTTTCATAATCACACTGTATTTGTTTATGCCTGTTGTTTTTGCACATGCATTTATCAAAATGTGTGGGCATCTGGTGAGGTACCTGTGTATAAATTGGTTCTCCTCCAGATACTGGCAGCCCTTGGCGATGTCTCTCGCCACATTGAGAAGGTCCACCATGGTCAGGCTGGACGGGTGCTCCTGATCAAACAGAGACGAGAAGACACAAACAGAGAGCCAGGATGAGATATTAATAAATATATCAGAGGCAGATTTGGAAAAAACAGAGTTGGTACACATTGTGGCTGTAAAGAAAACATGTTTGAGAGTTTGATGTAATTTGGATCAGAGTGTTCAATTCAGAGACTTAAGGAGGAGATTAAGGTGTGAAAAAAAACTAACTATAGTAAAAGACAGCAAAGAGCTTTTTCATATTCTTCTCCAAAAACACTCTTATTTTTTTCTTTGAGGTTTGTTCGTACAAGTCTTCAAAGTCGGATTCAACAAACTCTCTGAAACTGAACAAACTCGCTTGTTTCAGTCTGATGAATGTCAGCTGTTCATGAGATTTGATCATTATCACTCATACAACAGGTCTGCACCACTTGTTCATTTCATGCATAACTAAGAGAAAATTCTAAGCACCAGAAAACTGATGACAGTGACAAATTTTCTTAAATCTCTCATTGGTGCCTGAAAAATCAATCTATTCATATGAGTGCTTCTTGCATGAGGCCAAGTATGCACTCGGTACAGTAGTGTGTCTCACCAGCCGGGGTCTGGTCTCCCTCAGGAAAGTCTTGAGGTCTCCTCCAGTCATCAGCTCCAACAGGATGAACCTGGGCATGGCCTGCAGACTGACTCCTATACAGCGCACAATGTTCTGGTGGCTGAACTTACTGCAGGGAGAAAAACAAAGCAGGGAGAAGTGTTTCAGAAATAGCTTTGTTAGCACTGCATGAGTGGAGGAACTTTGTAAATGGTCTAAGTGGCTCTTACCTGATGATTAGAGCCTCCATGAGGAAGTCCAATTCATCTTGCTCAGAACAAACCTCAGGTAGGGTCTATTGTTGAAAGAAAAAAATCTTACATTTGAATATACAGTAATGTTGTTTGTTTTGTAGTGAAAAAGAGGTGCGGTACAGTATTTGTGCTACAGAGCCTTTAACTGCAAAAGAGCAATACCTGAGAAAAAACGGATGATATGTAATTAGTTTAGAAACCTCTATGGATCTCAGTTAGAGTTAAATTAATTCTAAACCCGATTCCATCAAAGTTTGACCTTTAGAAAATACAGTTATTGTTCCAGAGAGTGGGTAAGAGCTCACCTTGACAGCCACTTGAAGTGGGCTTGGTTCACCCGGTATTCCCACTGCCAGACCTTCATATACCTCACCAAAAGCTCCGTGACCCAGACCCCTGGAGACACACGAGCACATTAATTATTTACAATTACCTTCATATTTTAGGCACTAAAACTTTCACACAGGCAGGATATACAAGCTGAGATTTTAGGAGACATTAGAAGCCAACCACCAGTAAGAAATGTCATAAATATACTTTTATCCAAAGAATGATCAGAAAGTGTAGAACGGTGAACTTTGACACCAAATAATAGTTTAGATTTTCCTCTTGGCAGCAATTTCATTTGATTCATTCCTTGCAGAATTCAAGATGCTGGAAAATATTCATGGATCCACAAGAAAAGGAATTCATCACAAAGATTTAGAGGCTGAATGATAAACTGGTGAACTATAAACACATGAAAGATGCATTAAAAATTGAAAAGAGCCGTGCAGAAATCATTTCTCAGCCTCTTGGATTACCGCAGCAGGTCCGTACACTCTGAGACTTTATATACAACTTAAATATTTCAGGCTTTATTTAAACTGCTGCGTCTCACAATGCTGTATTTATGAATCCTCCCTATTTCAATAGTTTGTGCTTGTGGATTTTTTTTTAGCAATTACAGGGAACTGTGTCATTTGTCATGTTTGCTTAGATGCTGTTATCCTTAAATCAGTAATTTCACACTTCAACACAGATGCAGACAGGTGTATTCACTGCTGCCCACAGTAACAGGCCTGCTGCTTTTGGATGTGGAATCTTAAAGCTTTTACCTGGTGAGGGAGATGTTGCGTCGGGGCACTTCCTTCAGGTCGTTGACCGAGGCCGTCTTACCGGCGAAACAGTAGTTGGGATTATAGTCGGTCATGATGGTGGAGGCCCGCAGCTTACTGAGCTTGCAGTCTGGACTCTGCAGCTCCAGCTGAATAGACTGCAGCTCTGTGTGTTTACGCCTGTACACTGGTGAGATGTAAATGAAAAAGGACTTTCATTCCACTACTGAGATATCCACAATTTAAAAAACAAACAAAACCTTGAACCCATATTCTTGTAGAATATTATTGCTGGAAGCAAAACCAAATAAAATAGAAAGCTTTTGCAGTTATCATTTCTCTAAAGACCTTTTGCTTGTACGACAGCATTTTTTATAAAATAGAATTCCTTTGTGTCTGTGAAATATTGATTCTTCTCTGATACCAGATTTGTCTCTCTAAAGTATTCAGATATACCATGTTTCAGAACATAAATAAATGTGTGCATGTTATAGCCACAAACACATACTGTACAAGCACAAAAACAACACAACTTACACCTTCTTTTGTTCCCTCATATTGCAAATGAATGCACTTTATGTAGAACAGCCCACTTTATAAAGACACTGCTTTTGGTCTTTCTCATGTACGCACACACAAAACCACACACTTAAGAGTGCTAGAAGCCTCGACTTGGGCTGTGAAGACATTAGTCGCAGGAAGAACTGTTTGTGTGAGTATTTATATGTGAATTCTTATGTGTGTGTGTGTGTGTGTGTGTGCGTGCAGGGGAATTATTTATTTACCAAGTGCTGTCTAATGTACGAGTGCTGTCAGCCGCCGGCTAAGCAGCCATCCATCATTAGCGCGTTTCATTCATCACAGAGGTAGTCCCACACCACCTCAGCTTCCCCACCTCCTCTACTGGTGAGTGTGCGAGAGAGTAGGTGTGAATCTGGATGTGTGTGTCAGCCCGCGAGAGTGAGCGTGGGTGTGCGTGGAGGAGATGATGGCTCAATGAGTGCATATGTCTGGCTGTAATAGCCTGAAAGCAGGCGGGGAGACGGATGTCTGCGCTGGCCGCAAGGCTCACTTCCCATTCTGACAACGATGTGCTAAGAGGCGTCTAAGAGAGAGCAGGCCAGACGCTGGAGAACTTAATGTGTGTGTGAGAGCATTGGTCTATTGTGCAAACAGCAGATAACAGCAGAAACAACAAGTACTCAGGTAATGTGAACTTCTCATACAGTAGAGTGTGTGTGCAGTCTGGCTCTCCATGGTCAGTAACAACTACTTCAGTTTTCTCCATTTAGTTGTTGTCTTTGTTAAGTCAGTGCATATATGCATCTATTCTATCCAATTAATCATCTCTGATTCGTCTGTCTAGTCCACTGAAGGCAGGTTTATACTGAACCTTTAACAGCAACTTGTCCTACGTGTCATGTGAGAACTTAAAGGTTGGAGAACAGTGATCCTATTGAACTGTATCTCATCCTCCCTCATTAAGAGTTTACATACTCCAAATTCATTTCACTTGTTGAGCACAGTCACTGGGGGAATATTGGATTACAATAATACAATATAAAGACTTTTTCAGCAGCTTTGCAGTGTTTTACTTAAATAATAAATAAATAAAAATGCAAAAATAGTGTTAAAAAAACAAGCCTCCAGTCTTAGTATGTGCATAGTGTACTGTTGGATAGTGGATGATTAATGGTATAGAATGGTTTCCAGATGGTGCTGCTATTCTGTATAAGCAACTATGACCTTTTCAGCACTAAAATTCATCTCAAATCCTGAAATCAATCATGCTCCACAACAACAAGTCCTCTAAATTAAATGACCAACTGGGTCGTTTGACCATGTGACTCCAGAACACATAGGAGCGTTTTCTATTCTGGTGTCCCTATCGGCAGTAATCAGCAGGACAACATCATTTGTCTGTGCTTTCACTGTTAGAGAAACATGTGGTGTGGATTTAAGTTACTACATCCTTGAAAAGTTCAGGGACCTTTGTCGTCATGGCTACAATAATAACCACAGAGTGAAGGTTAGGGGACGATCATAGTTATGGTTTTTGAAGAACTGTCCAGACTCGTGGTTGTAAATGTTAAACGGACAGTTATCTCCCGTGGCAAAGTGCACTGTTGGGTTAACGCCTCCATCCACCCATCCTCCTCCAAACAAGGACGTTTGTTGACATATATTGATGTCATCTGAACTGCACCACTGCAGGGTCATAAGTACTACGGCTGCTAGATGGCATCTGTCACTCAAACATCATTTTTGGGCGACTGACATTACAACCTGTTGTGTCATTTTAAATGGGAGGATAGTCTCCTCCAGAATCATATCTGAAGTGGAAAACCCGGACAGGCTGAAAATTGATAGTATTTCAGCACCATATGTTGTCTGTTTTCAATCCTTACTGACACTTACTTATCATGACTCCAGACACAGCCAGCAGCAGGGCGGCGATGAGGGCCGACGTGCCCACAGACAGACCCAGCGCCAGGTGGGAGAGAGACGGTTGAGGAAGCGGCACGGACACCTCTGCAACACGAGGGGAAACAACAGCGTTGCACAGTTGTTATCTTGCCCAGAGGAGTATTAACATTCACTTCGCCACCCTGATCCCCAACTTAATTAATGATGTGAAAGCAATGAAACAACAGAGCTTAGGAGCCGCGATGGCCGGTGCATGTCAATTCCTCTTTTCTGCGGCGAGGGGAGATCTCATTTCACTTGTCTAAGCTGAGGAACAAATCTGCACACCGAGAGAGACCATATTGAGATGGTGACCTTTTATGACCTAGCATCAGAGAATTATCTACTGCTTGTCATTACTGAGAACAGATTTGCAAATCATAGGACAAGGATAGACTCTAGGTCATTAAGATATTATTGAGATGGTAATAGCCCTGTTATTTTGCTTCACATTATAAAGTGACATCCCCCCATATTAATTCATTTCAGATCTACATTCATATATTCATTATTCATCTGAGATTACAGATCATAATTGAAGAGGCAATTTAAGGTCCACAGGGGTTTGTCTACATTCCTTTGTTGCAGTTTAACCCAAGAGGAAGACACAGTACTTGTGTGAAAACTGATTTTAGTCCTAATAGGCAGAGCCAGATGCATGAACTTAGGGTCATTAAGCCCATTATGAAACACATTTAAATCCACTGTATAATGTCACTACATGAGTATCCAGGTGAAACCTTTTATCCTAAATCCTTGGTATGATAAGATAAAGAGGTTAAATCTGACTGCAGCACAGAGATAAATTACAAATCACAGAACAGATAATACTGCTATAGGTGTGCTGTATCCATTTTCATTAACAGGTTAGCTTATCCTGTGGACTGATAATTATTATGAATGATTAAGGCACTATTAAAAACGTTCCTCAGATAAAGATTCAATAAAGTACAGAGCCTCTGGGCTTAATTACTTTTGTAGATTAATTCATTATCTTTTCCGTGAGTCACAGTCTATTACAGGTACCATTACAGTCAGCTTAATCCAGTCCTGTGTTAGGATTAATTTCAGATATTTGTGTGGAAGAGAGAGAAACTGACTGTGGTTCTTCATCAGTCAGTTTAAAGTGTGTGTGTGTGTGTGTGTGTGTGTGTCGGACCTGTAGCGTTGATGCAGGACACCCCATCCGGCGCCAGGATGAGGTCATCTTCGCAGTAGCAGACGATGCTGTCCTCACTCTCGTGGCATTCACCGCTCTCACAGTGGCTGCAATTCTGCACCGGACTGATGATCACTTCACCATCTCCCTCCATAGCTTTTTGGCGCGCACACACACACACACACACACACACACACACACACACACACACACACAAATTTCTAAATGAACAGGGTTTGATTAGACTCTCAGGATGTCTCCTTGTACAATGATCAAAAGTTCAATACCACTACAATGTAATTAACCGGAAATGATCCTAATTACAGAATGTATGAGGGTCGGGTTGTGGAGGTAATATTCTCCCCATCATCATCACCCAGCATACACTCTACCAAGATACATAATATTCGATACACATCCCTGTGTGTGTTGTGTCTTTAGCCTCATTTCGGCTGCTCATTGCTGCCCACATCTCTGATTTTTTTCTGTGATTCAAATGGTAAAAACAAGATTTCAGTCTGATTATTACACGACTGTTGTGTATCTTAAGTAAGTGTCAACAAATTGAGGTTTGTTGGGAAATTTGTCTGTGTTTGAGAACCCTGCTGTACGGTACAGTCAAGATACTTCATATACATAGAACATTCAGGGATTAGATGTGAAGACTACAGTTATCCATCCATCCATCCATCATGTATAACCACTAATCATATGGGTCACAGGGAGCTGCAGCGTATCCCAGCTGACACAATGGGCGGGAGGCGGGTCTGCAACCCAGACAGGTTGCCACCATCACAGGGTAAACACATGTAGACAGACAATCATTCATGCCTACATGTCAATTAACCTAACCTGCAAGACTGTGGGAGGAAACCCACACAGCCACAGGGAGAACATGCAAACTCTGCCTAAGCAATAACTACTTACGCCCTACAACAGCACAATGTTAAAATAGGAAATGAGCAATGCCATTCAAACTATTTCTCATTTTTATTTCATGTATGTGCTGCTGCTGTGTTCTGGTGGGGTAACACATTATTTGTGACCATGAAAACCATCATCCAGAGCTCATGGCACGGCGTAACTGTTCCATTAAACTTGACCTCTGCTGTTCTCTCTGTTTCATCTGCAGTCTGATTACATTTCATGAACAGTTCTACCTGGAATAATGCAAAACATATGAGACGTATACAGCTGGTGTGTGTGTCATCATGTTGGATGGAGGGTTGTGAGCTTGCAGATTTTCATTCTAGCCTCTTATTACCACTGATTCTGATTGGAGGTGTGTTTATCAGTAAACAATCTGCTTTCACTGGAACAAAATCTGCAAACTCTCCGTCTTCCTCAGCAAACTATGCAAACCTGCCGTAAACTGTAAAAAGAAAGACTTTACAACATTGTTTACTTTAATTCGATTTAAAAGTATCTCATTCTCTTAATTGTAAACTACAGCAACGTGGGGACAAATCAGTCTAATATGAATAATTTATAAATTGTCTGTGGAAGCTCGCACTCTTTAGTAAGCAAAGCAAATTCACTCATCTGCAGAATCTATTTTCTCTCATCATTCTGTTATCAGCTTTATAAGTACAAATACATAAATCGAGCTCAGGAACACTAGAAAGGTTTCAAAGGAAGAATACTAATGTCTTGACTACAGATGTTGATGGCATACTAATAAGTGTTTATGATACTCTGTATTACAGATCTTTAGACACAGTCGTGTTGAGAACTGCTTCATGTTACTTTTCAGCTGGAGTGAGGAGGGATGAGCCCTCACTAGGATAATGGCGTCTCTGCAGAGTTTCACTAAATATTTCTTCTTCTTCTTCTACGTTTTGCCTTTCTTTTGATATAAATGTAATGTATGTGCCATGCAACTATTCCCCACAACCAAAGCAATGCAAGAATCATAATGTATACAGATGAGTCATTTTCTCCCCTTAAGCTTGTTGAATAATGCTTTGCACAGATCTTTGCATTGCATGTGGAAAATGTTATTCCCTCTCCCATACACATCTCACTGATGCTTTCATTGCCTCTATTAAAGTGCATGTTTTGTCTATATGCTGAGGAAACATTCAATAGGACAGTCTATGTCTATTGTACTTCCTTCAGACTGGTTTTTGAAGCAGTCTTTATTCAGTGGATTTAGGGCACTATTGCAAACCAGCTGCCTCTGTCAACATCATTGGAATGATTTTTGATCCTTTTTTAGACTTTCAATGCACACAGCGGGGCTGTCCAGCATCACCTGCTGTTCTTATTTGAGCTCAAGAACCTGCCTGTGCAGTTCAGGCTGAGAGGGAAATTACTGGCGTAGCCATTTGTGATTATAACTTCAAACCACAAATGCTCTTAAACCTGACCTTTACACAGATGATATTCTTTTAAGTTATCAAATTACTGATATTACCACCAAAGATTCTGCTGGCGTGTTATGATAATGATTCTGTCCTGTGGGTAATTTGTTGCTCATAAATCATGTCACTTTCTGTCTATGAACAGTTTGTTCAGGTCTCTCATGCAGGAATATAAAACCTTGAATAGATGTTTAGATGTTGGATGGATTCACAAGATCACAAAATCACGAGACTGTGCGAGAATCCATCTAGTCTGGCTTCAAGTCATGCACTTGTGTCCAAACCGCTGGTGGTTCGGACCAATCAGCATCGTGAATCCAGCTGCCTCGCAAGGTAAGATGGTGATAGATGGTTCATCAGTTTCCATGGATGACTTCTCAGATGGTTCTGTGCATCAGGTTATATAGATGTGACTGTAGAGACTATACATCTCTGATGTCTTTCTTTATTATCTCTTACATCATTTATGATTTTCTTTGTCATGAGGCTATAAAAACATGGTTGCTATACTGTAGCTGTTTGGGAATTGCTTTTGCACAAAGAAAAATAACTTGTTATATTTGCACATTAGTTGGTGATCTGACCAGAACTACTACTACTACAAAAGTGTGAGATTCAGAAAATTCAAAATTGAACAAAAATGATTAAATTTGCTGTGAAATTAGTGTGTAGACATTTGAAATTTGATGAAATGTCCTTTTTTTAATTCATAACATAGACCAGTGAAGCTAGAATATGTCAGAGTGGGACTGCTGGGGCCAAAATAGAGATAATAATGTGTAATTTAATAAATGAGAAATGCTGTGCAGTGTGAAAAACTAAATTCTCTGTCTTATTTACAGCTCAAGTCTTTTTCCTCCAGAGGAAACGAGGTAAGGTTGATGAAAAATGAAAGTGATGAGTGTTGCTGTTGAAAGAGGCTCTGCCTCACCAGACAGCATCACCGCTATTAAAGCTCAATGAGACAGAGATATGGCTGCGTACTTGACTACAGCCCAATGGAAGACAATTTTTAAAGCCACATCGATGTCTATTTTCCATTTTGTTTTCCATTTCTCTATAGAGCCGAGTGAAGAGGGAATTTTACATGATGTATGGTTGCTCACCAAACTTATCACTACAGCTGAAATTTTCACAGTCAGGCTTTGGTTTTCTGCTTCCACAGTGTTATGATTTAATTCTAGGAACATTAATACCTGCCAAGTTCAAATGTGTAAGATGAATAGAAAAGAGACGGGTCAACAGGTTTACACTAGATTAATTCACTGATGAGTTTCTCCTCCTTGTCTGGAGGTCTGTCTTATCAGTTACATCATACTGTGTAGAAACTCCAGACTCGGCCCTCCATGCCACAACTGCCATCAATTTTTACAATACCCTGTTTTTGATGTTACAGAGTAAAGCAACTCATCCGCATCTTGCTGTATAAATCTACATTAGTTAAGTGTTGTGAAAGCTTGTACTGTAGGAGGCAAACCACAACAAGATCAAACTGAAAATGTCAAATTGCAAAAGCTGCTTTTGCTCATCATTCTGTGAAGTACAAACACATTAACTCCAACCTACAAACACTAGAAAGGTATCAAATGCTGAATACAAATTTCTTGACTGCAGGTGTTGACTGCTGACTAGTTTGTATGTAATTTTAAAGACAGCAGAGCATCCTTTCACATTACCTTTCAGAGGATAGAGGAAGGGTTCTCCCTCTGGACCGAGGAAGGACGTGCCGTCGTCACCGTCATGTCTGGGGTTGTTATCTAAGGAGGTGTTGCCACCTAGAAACCAGGAGGGAAACCACAACACAGTTAACAAATGACATACCTCAATGCCAAACACATACTGAAGACAAACATTTCAAATCATGTTCCACATATCATCCACATGTTTTTATGATGAGCACATGTTGCAATTACACCCATTTCACATTTTCATCCTTCTGTTTCCCAATAAATTCTAATATAACAGTTATTTGCATTATGCTCACTATGCCTTATGCTGTATACTACCCACAGCTATAATGACTCAGTTTTCTACTGGGGATCATTAAAGTTTATCTTACACAACGAACAGAGTTTTTAATGATATACACTCAGTATGAGGAGATACGAGATGTCCAAGACTATTTATTTATTAAACTTTTACTGGATGTTCGAAAAAACCCTCAGAAATCTCATGAACTAACCCCTGTAGCCTCCGCCGCCGCCCCCGGACATACAGCCGCCTCCGCCACCCCCGAAGCCGCCGCGGGTATGCCAGAACTTTTGACAGGCCTGCCCTCCCTGGCCTCCCAGCACCAGCGGCCTGCCACCCTGACTGGCAGGGGCACCGTCATTCCAACCTCCACCTCCACCTGTCACCAAACACAAAACACATTTGATATGATGTGAAGTCAAGTGCTGCGTGGTGAATGTGAGTGTGACAGAGAGAAAGGAAGAGAGAGGCAAGCAGAAAGAGAGAACTCTTAAGTGGGTCAAAGTTTTGGGGGTGTTGGGGGTGGGGGTGGGGGAAGATGCTTAAATGCAGAAATACATGTGTCACACACACATGCCAATTCGGCAAAGAAGGTGAACACATATCGAGTATACACACACATATATGGAAATCCAATATTAGTGATAACAGTGCTGTTCAGAGCACAGGGACCACAAAAACATAAAAATCCCTTTAAAGAGACCTGGTAACTGGAGATTAAAGTTATAAGCTAATAAAGTTAAAACTAATCCTTCCCATATTCCCTGGTGCTTGCCAATTTTATTTTCCCCTTTCAATTTCCTCCTTCTCGTCTGAAGCCTGAGAGATACAAACAAATGAAAAAAAAAAAAACACACTAGCAACAAAACCCCCAAGACATGCTGAATATTTTATTTTTCATTCACCAAGTTTCCTCAAAAGTAAACCTTGGGCTTTGTGAAGATGTAAAAATCAATATCTTATGTTTTCTGGGCAGTTCGTCAACGGCGAGCACATGAATAATGGATCCTGCAGCGTGGATGGATTTAACATTACACTGATAGACTGGAGCATGTAGTGTTGCCCTGCAATGACGGGGGACAAAGTGCTCCATATGAATAATCATGAGGAGGGGCCATGCTGTGTTTTGTTTTCACCTGAGCACAAACACTGGTGCACAGAGGTGGAAATAAACAGCTACAGGATAAATGGACACGTTTAAAATTACAGGCAGACATTCTAATAACGGAGGAACAGAATACACACGACCTCTCTCAGCGGTGAGTAATGGTTTTAAAATCTTGGTCTCAATATCTCAAACACACTCACTAAATTATGTATTCCCAGTATTTCCCTCTACGCACACCTCCATGCACGTACAGGACTATACAACACACATAACAAAGCGGTGGACGGTGTGCAGCGTACCTGCGGCGTTTGACTTCCCGTTGCGACCCGGTTGGCTGAGGTCATAGTCCATCTGCTCCATCTGGGTCTCTACTGGGCTGCTGTAGCCTCGGCCACCTCCCCCAGCAGCGATGATGAGGGGGATGTACACTCCTTTGTCCACCTGTGTCATTTTTATTTACAGTTATACTTTTGTAGAGAGACATATCTTAAAACTTTAAAGTAATATCTAGGATTTTAGGAGAATGGCTTGTTGGTTAGCTTATCTGTTCAGAGATGAGATACCAAAAATAACCGATGTGTCCCTGGTGTATCCTCAGCTGCAGTGATTCATAACCATCAACAATATGCTAGAATATTCAACTTGAAGACACAGAGTAACTGTGCTGATTTTATATGTGTGACACATATTTTTACTGGAATATCACACGAATCAAACGCTATAAATGATATGCAGTTCCTGAATATCGAGTATAAAAATATCAAGTCCCTGAGTGCATTGTTCCCTCAGCACACTCTTACCTTGAACAAATACGTAGCCCCGCCACCTCCTCCTCCGCCTCCTTTCACTTGAGTTTTGTTCACCATCGGGCCGCTCTGTTCCTGGCAGATCTTATTCAGTATGCCGTTGGCCTGCAGGGAGGGAGAGGCATGTCAGTACACCCAAGAATTGCTTTCATAGATGTCAGTTATGTATGAGAAGGCTGAGCAGTTGCCAAACTACAGCTGCTGTGAGTTTCAGGATTTAGTGTTATAATGGCGAGCGAATACCAAGCAAAAAATATCCAACACACACAGACGCACACAGACACTGAGAGGCAAGGTACAATGTTCTCTTTAAAAAGACAATCTCAGTGTGATTTGAGTTTTTATTGATCTCCAGTTTAGTCTCTGTGTTTTAAATGACTGTAAATCTGTGATATTGTTGTAGAACAGCTTCTTGTTGATGAATAAAAGTTATTGATTGAATAAGACATCTCTGGATTTGTTTTCTATGCTAGCTTATTCAGCTTTTTAAGAAATATTCAGGTTTGTCTCTGTCTGACTTTATCTCTACATGTCCATGTTACCCGCTTGATTGATGACATTTTTACTGCGTAGCAATAACAGTGGTAATCTTTGCCATCTTTGCTGTAGCTTAAAAATCCTCCTCAGACATGTTTTAAGAAATATAGAAAATACTCTGTCTCCATTAAAAAACTGTTTCTGATGTGGTTTTTCCACAACAAAAGTTCAATTACTTGTTAAAATCCTTCAAATGACATCTCCTCCTTCTCCCTCATTAAAAATCCAGAACCTATGAATATGCAAATCTATTTCATTACAGAAGTTTAACTGCTGAGCACAAGACGTCTCCTGCTTCACTGTAAACTTCATTCTCAGTGTATGAGCACTGGAGGCTTTATGTTTCCACATTACACCTGTATAAACTGAATATTGGACCAGGATTGGTTTCCAGACTAGTTGTGATGTCACAAATCAAGCTTGAAGGTTGACGCCTTAAACTCAAATTTAAAATGAGCACAGAGAAGATGAATCTGAAAACATCATTCTAAACTACAACTTAAGGAACAAGGAGAAAAACATTTTTGAGTGGAGGACATCAAATGACCCATCTGATCTTAAAGGGGTTGGAAAACATTTAAAAAATAACCTCAAAATAATTCTATTGGCATTATGTCTTAAGTTCATTTATCACATTAACCAATAAAGACAGAATGTTAATCAGCTTGTCATTGTTCTACTCTGATCCCAGAAATACAGCCTCCTTATAAAAATGGAACTACATGTTCTGTTGGTAAACAATGTTAAATGCAGGGACTTTGCCATAACTGAGGTTTTGTCAACTGATGCATCTGCCTTGAGTGTTCTATCATCCTGAACTGGCTGGAGCCAGTCCTACCCTGAGAGTGAGAGGGCATCAGTTTCCTCCCCTCACCTTGTCTGAACCTCACTCACTCACTCACACACACACACACACACACACACACACACACACACACACACACACACACACACACACACACACACACACACACACACACACAGACACTCACTCATTGCTCCCTAGACTCCCTGTCTGAACTGAAAACTCTGAGGGGCTGGGAGGGAGGAGGAGGAGGCAGGACTTTGGTGACTGTGATTGACAGGTGGAGGGGGTAAAAGGCAGTGCATTCAAATGCTCTGGGAGAGTCTTCCTAACTCCCTCTCAGCCAGAGAGAGAGAACGACAGAAAGCAGGTGTGTGTCCTCGAGAATCTTCTTTTATATGCGTGTGTGTGTGTGTGTGTGTGTGTGTGTGTTTGTGCGGGGCAGAAGGACAAAGACATGCACAGAAAGAGCAAGTATTTGTCAGGACAAAGGGGGGTATCATTTCCCTCACCAGAGGGAAGGCTAGGTGTGAGGAAAACGCTGTTCGACAGCACAAATCACTTTCAGAGTGACCCTTTGGAAAGAGTCTCTGCTGTCAGAACTGGGGGGAAATAAGAGGAACCTTAAACGACTTCAGTCTCACTTTGGAACAAACCAGTCCCTCTCCGCTGTCTGGACTGAGCCCTTCACGACACACTGTGTTAAAAACTAATAACTGAATGACAGTGGCGAGGACCCCTGCCTTCTAAGCGACACATTCTGCCTCTTGAAAAGAAAAGCCGCTGTAACCATGGTGATATGAGGCAGCTGCTAAAACAACATCATCTTGTAATTCATTTCTTACAGTGTTTGTTTTTATGTAAACATTGGAATTTTCTTTTGAGTGCTTTAATGACTTTAACCTTTTATAAACGGTTTATCACCTGTAATTTGTACCTCCTCTTGAGAAATGTTTGTTTTATGCTCTTTGTAGAGCACTTAGATAAATACTCTAACCAGTTCATAATTAGGCTGAACATTAATTAGACTGGTTTATTACTTTTGTGTCGACATCCTGTAGCTGCCTTCACAAACACAACTGATATTAAAATTGACTTCATTTCTTCAAGCAAATATTAAAGTGGTTTTAAGACATTCTGTGTTAAGGTGTGCATGAATATGTCTGTAGACAGAGAAAGACAACATATTATCATGCACACCATGTACCACAGTGACATAAAAGTACCAGTTCAAGCTATCCAGTCAACAAGCATTCAATGTGTGGACTCCACCAAAAGGAATTTTTAATGTGTTCTGTCAAACGTTTCAGATCTGTAATTTCCTCTATCATCAATGTTCCATGAGTGCTTAACTTGGGCGACTAACTCGTTTTTCCTTTATTTTCAGTAGTGGGGCAGGCCTATGCTTTTGAAGCGTTTAAATGGCGGATGATGGATAGTTTCATTGGTGACTAGAGGGATTGTGAGGTTTTAGTCTCAGCGTTGTGAACTGTGAGCTGGCTGCGAAGCTGCCAGTGAAGAAACTCCAGATCATAATGGATGACAGCCACCACTTCCAAAAGAACACACGTAGGCTTTAAGAGAGACAATGAGGAGATGACTGCCAGCTTCTGACGCTGAATTAAACTGTGGTTGGTGGCCGTAAAATGTTACAATTTAGAGCACAAGTTTCCAAAGTGAGGTCCAGGGACCCCCCCCCCCAAAGTTATCCTATTTATGGATGTTAAATAATGATGATTCTCACTGGAAGTTTCCCCTCCATCACTACTGTATGTAGGTGAACAGTGGGCGGTGATACAATTCAATGAAATTCATAAGCAACTTTAATCTTCCTACACTGGAGACAACAAACACATGGAGGATGGTAGATGACTGTTGTGCAAAGAAATAAAAATAAATATTATATGTTTATTATATGTTTGATTCATGAAGTTGTGTTTACAGCTATTTCTATTCCATGGCTTTATTTTGTTTACTGCATGATAGTTCTCCTCTGAAGGACAATGAGGAAGACTTACTGAACTACAGTGAGTTCACAACAACTTACATTGGGACATGCGTCCTCTCCTTGCTGTCCCACCAGGATGTAAAGCAGCTCGCCCTTCCTCAGCAGAAAGTCTCCCGTGATGTAGACGCCATATGATCTGCTCATGGTCAAAACACTTCGACCGCCGGCTGCACCGTAGGCCGTGATCCTGGGGTTTAACACACACCAACGTGTAGAGACAAACACAGAGACAACAGAGAGATAGAAAAACTAATTAGCAGGATAATTATCCTAATGATCCAGGAAGAGAAGGTTGGTTAATTGTTTTCAGTGTTTCTCTTCAGTTTTCACCCGACAACGACACATTTATTGTATATGAGTGTTTATCGGAAATAACCTGAGGCTGATAAACAGTCCTCATCTATTCTTCCAGCCATTGTATGAGTGCGCAGCATTCAATAGTGGCCTAAATAAATTTTGGAAACACTAACACACTTTCATCCTTGGTGATTTAATAAAAATATTTGACCTAGCATGGCACACTATTCTGTATCGCACACATACACAAATCCATGCACAGACTACAATACAGGGCCACACAAACACACACACACACACCTTTGTAGCAGAAGACACTCATTTCAATGCTCCAGTTTTCTTGGCAGAAAAAAAAAAAGCAATTTGATTGGTTTTTGGGAGCGCTTCGATATTTCTCCTCTCTGGTGGTGGTGCTTGGTAGGGAGAGAGACAACGCTGCCCGGTGCTTGCTAGTTACCTCAGCTGTTTGCCTAATGACTTTTGGGAGATGCAGAGCGCATATTCATCTCTGTGGCCGTCTGTCAGCTTCATTTACAGGCTCTGCCAGCTAAACCAGGCCGCATCAAGACCACAATTCTGGAGTTTGTGTGAAGCCAGGAGGTGTTTTTCTAAAAAACTCTAGGATTTGTGTTAAGATAGTGCTGTTGACGCTGTTGTTAGTTAGGTGTTTTAAGACTCAAGGGTCTTGGCTGAGCTGTGTGCGATTGTGTGCCTTGTTTGTTTATGTGTTGATGTGGGAGGCAGCTTTCAGAGACGTTTTTTGTTTGAACTGTGGAAGTCAAATCCAAGTTAAACGCCTCATGTTGTCATGAATGCCCACAGGAGGAATATTGATCTCTGCACAAGGTAGCGGATATTATGGTATTAATCCTAGTGCAGTACACAGTTTGTGGGTCAAGGTGCTGAGGCTTATTGTTGAGGTATTTTGAAGCCTTAGAGGCCACCAACATAGATATGAAGGTGGGTGGTTTTTGGACTTTGGAGCCAGGTGTAGTGTGAATCATGCTATTTAACTGCCACTACTCCAGCCTCTGCTCCCTGCTGCAAGAATCTGATAGTGATATTTCTCTGTTTGCTCGTGGAAGATTGATGCGCTGCTGATGCACAGAGGAGAGGAGGTGGGCGAGCGAGAGGAAGAGTCTACATACTTGTGAGAGATGTAAGATGCACAGAGTGTACTTCCTGCGAAGAAAGAAAGGTTAAGTGTGTGCTGTATAGTGTACGTGTGTTGAGTACCCATGAGCCTGAGCATATGTTCCTAATGATTGACCAGGCAACGCACTGTAGGCAGAAAGAGATGACGTCGTTCCAGAGTGGGTGTTGTGAAAATAATAGCTATGTCTGATGTTTATGTGCTCTGAGGCTTTTGCGTTCTGGCAACAGTCCTACCTGTAGGTGCCAGTTTCTGGGACCCGCCACATTTGAATGCCTTTGAAGTACCCTTGGGTGCCTACTGTGACGTTGACGTTGCTGTTCCTGTAGGAGTTGAGGCACTGAGTGGGAGTCGGGCCTTCGGGGCCCACAGCCCCACAGGTATGGAAAATCCATTTTTTGGCTGCACACAAAGGAGAAGAAAACGTTTAGCATTTCGTAGAGCTGCGCCCGGCTGCAGAATCACATTTCCTTCACTGAGTCACGCATGCACTTAACAGAACTTAAAGATGATAGAGAGGCTGTGATTCACTGCGCACCACAGACTCATTACAGCTCTATTTGTCTTACATTCATCCCACTTCAACATCACCTACTGCTCTACTTTCACATCAATAAAACCCAAATATACAGATATGAAACAAATTATTACATATCGGGACGGCAAGCTGTAAAATGGAAGCTACTAATATGAGATGCCGCTATCGTCATGTTCACAACTGCAGCAGGGGATGTGGTGACAGGATCACAGGTGACAAACATTTCTCCTCATTTCCCGTGTAATCCCACGTGTCGCTGCTAATTGGAGTTCTTTTCACTGTAATTAGCACGAGATTAGTCTTGTCAGATGGAGGTGGAAGGACTTAACGCTGCAGTACTAAATCCTGATTTAAAGCTTGTGAACACAGAGAAGCGAGGGAAACACCAGGGAGTGAAGCACCTCTTTCTGTCTGTCTCTTTTGCTCTCTCTGCCTGCCTGTGGACACTCAGAGACTACTTATTATTCATTTCAGACCACGGCTGATTATTGCAAATGTGACACCCAGCTAAAGTCAAAGTCATTCCTGCAACAGAGCATCATATGATGACTTTTGTAGCCTCCTGAGTTGCTGCTCAGTGTGATTATCATGCTGTTTGTGATTAAATACAACGGGGCATGGGTCTTGTTATTTTATTTTTTGCTAGAACAGATAGCGGGCTGGATGGTGACAGAATACACAAGAGAGAGAAGAGATGGGATGAGACGAGTCTCAGGAGTGTGACTTTAATTTATGATGTTTTCACCACAGCACCTTTTGGTGTTAAAATTGCCTGCTGTGTAGTGCCTATTAGAGTTGAAGCCCAGGAATTGAGATCCTCGTATTTACCAGAATCTCCTGCCAAAATCGACTCTCTGTGACTGAGGAAAATGACTGCAGCAAGTTGATATTTTTAGAATGTGTGTACCCGAGTGTCTGTGTTTATCTGTGAACAACAAAATGGGAATATACACCCTTTTGTTATTAACTGCCTGCAGTTGAATTATGGTGAGAAACGGTGCTTTCCCCACGGAGAAGAAATAAAAGTTTTTTCAGAAAGTCGTAATTTTAAAGCCCCCAAAAAACATTCATCCCTGAGTGCCTACTGTATTTCTGTCCCTTCCAGTCCAAATGATGACTAACATTTCACTGCAGCACCCTGGATGGACTGCACGTCCAGCATCATATTTGTCAATCTGATCCGCAAGATTGGTTCAGTCCAAGGGCACCCAGGAAGTGATTCAACATCAGCACTTCACACTGAGCTGTACTCTGTCTCCCTACCAACATCTCTTTTGAGGTTGCTAAAGTGTTGCCAGCAGAGACAATTTCAAGCAGGCCAATACACTCAAAAACACTATAAAACAGCACTACGGTAAGAGAATGATTTGGAGTTTACGCTGGTCTGCAAATGCACTCAAACTGTAAGAAACATTGTTGTGGGGTGACTGGAGTTCTGTCTGGCTCCCATCCAGTAAGAGTAAATTGATCCCTCAAGTCAGTATTTTCAACACCCAACAAGGTAAAAAGAGTTAAGACTGCTGGCAATAAATCCATCACTAGAACAGAAAAGCCCCCAAAACCAAATAGAGCTTTAAACATAAATCTTAGTGTACTTAACGTCTATGCACATAGTCTCTATAAATGAAAAGTGCAGTACAAATTAAATGTATTATTTATTATTACTCTAAGATGGAAATCAGTGAAGGTAGAACATGTTTAAGAGGAAGACATATGGTCTGAATTTATATTTTTTTTATTCATAGTTATTCAGAGAAGTGAATTCTTGGCTATTTGATGTAAATTTGTTCCTTCTATGTAAAGTGAGCTTGACTTTTTGACATTAGCACTCATGGTGTTGAGGATAGTGAGGCTCTCCGTTCTATTTCTCTCTCTGGAATCTCCCTAGGGTGCAGTCGGTTTCACACTTCAGCCCAGCTGATCGATTTTGTTGGTCTATCAATATGAGACAGTTCTTATGCACACACACACACACACACACACACACACACACACACACACACACACACACACACACACACACACACACAACCCACTCGAGCACACCACCCAACAGGCGTAATGAGCCATTCTGTGATAGGCACTTGGCAGAACAAACAAAAACAAGATGTGCTCTCACAGATGATAGTTTTCTCTAATAAGTGGTGTGCACACTTATCAGCCTGTCTGACCTGCAATACACTCTTACACACACACACACACACACACACACATACACACATACTGGTAAGCACAAACATCCCAAGGGAGACTCTGACTCTGTCTGACTGTTATATGAATCTCCTTTCCTGTGAACTTTGCCACCAGTACGATGCCATCATCATAACAAACACTGGCCTCCATCAAAGGAAAGGGCAACACTGCACACTGTCATCAGTGAGGAATTGCACAAAACAAGTCCAATAAAAGAGACAAAGACTGGGAGACAGTTTAGAAAAATGTCTCTGATTGGATTGCAGTACTGACAGCAATATTCCAGCAGTCTTTATCTCCTCTGAACAATATTGAAACAAGGCAAGAGTAAACATGTCATTCTTTATGAATGACAAAGACAGTCCTTGGGCTAATCAGTAACAAGTAAACAAGCAGTTCAGCACCCAGCTATGCCTATGAGTAGTTTTTAAATTGCCAGAATGAAGTAATGAGACACATTAATCCCAAAAAAGTGATCAGCAGTTTGCGAGGTATTGTGTGTTGTGACAGATGGACTGAGCCTCATCACTCGCTACAAGAAGGCATGCTGTGTTAAACTGTTATTTGATTAAGAGGCATAAATTCTCTAATTGTCATGCTTTTTGGCTTCAGCCATGATTGAACTAGCCAGGTTCCAGACCAGCTCTTTCCCTGGTAAGAGAAACAACCCAGCCAATCAATGCCTTACAGGCAGAATTAAAATTAGGCATGTCATCTTCTTTTGCCAGAGCCAGAATCAACACCAAACAGCTCCCACATTTCAGAGCTGCTTCTGAAATGGTTTTTCTTTGGGGTTTACAGTGAAGAGCATTCTTTAGTTTGATACCATTTCCACTTCATACACAAATGTGCATATTCATGTCTTCAGTAGATATGACAAATATTAAATTACCAGCTTCTGTTTTGACTGAAAATGTTGTTGATTTGACAGATATATTAGTCACTACTGAATGGTTAGGAGGGCAAAATGTCCTCCTCTTCCTCCTAAACTGAAAACTGAAAGGCAGTTGAGTCTGATTATCAGGCTGTTTTTGAGCCACATGTCTATGGGACCAACTATACATACATAAAAGTCTAAGTTAACTGGAAAAGACAAGTCAACACACCACAAACATGCTGCAGGTGAAGCAACTAAACACAGGCTACTCGTGCTTTCCTCTCTTAGCATGTATCCCCCTTATCCGGTGACAGCTGTCCTACTTGGGCCGGCCATTAGAAATATGGATCAAGGCTGGCACGCCATGAATGGATCTGAATTCCAAGTACAAAGCTTATGGAGCACCCGAGTCCAATTAATTACAAAAGCCTGTTTTGCGTGGCACTGCTCGTTATCAGTCTCATATCTGTCTTAGTGAGTAATGTTCCCCCTCCAAAACCCAAAGTAACAACAACTAGCTAACTGATTGCCGCAGGCCAGTGTTTATGAACAAGTAAACAATGAAGCGCAGGCTCACATCTCGCCTGCGCAGCTAATTAGCGAGCACATAATGACCAAAACTCTTCTCTGTATGGAGCGTTCAGGGACCGACATCTGCTGTCAGTTACTTTCAAGAGCCAATCGGATTGCTTCAATCACCATCCCTTCTGTCTTTGATTTGATGCCAGTTTTCATCTGCTCCACAGAACTTGTTTTTTGTTGTTTTCTGTTTTTGTGTGAGCGGAAGTGGAACACCTTGATATGAAAATGTGCTGTCTGTTCAAAGAAGCTAATGCTTGTACATCCTGCCACACTTTTGCAGATAAGGTGTAAATATGATGATGTTTTGTTACAGCGTGACTGTGTATTGTGTATAGTTGTTTTATGATCATAAAAGAAGCTGTAAACACTAATCTTACACACAGCCGAAACACACACACACACACACACTCCCGTTCATACGGAGCATGGCCACAGAAAAATAAGCCTGGAGCTCATTTTGAGGTTAGCGACGCCTTTTCTTTCCCATCAGGAGAGGTAATCACAGAAAGAAAAGGGAGGAAGCTCATCTAGGTTGACTTTTTCACACTCTCACGCCCAAAAAGCAAGTGATGAGTCAGCAGTGAGACGTGGGTGCCACACAGTAGGGCAGTGGTGAGAAATGAACGTGCCAGAATAGTGGGGGATCAATGGAGATGAGGGGAAAGAATGAGAAGAAAAGAAAAGAAGGAAGGTGAAGTCAGGGTGAAGGGAAATGGGGGAAGGCGGGGGGTGAAGTGGGACAAGAGGCTGAGATCAGAGGGAGTGTTGACAGAAAGACATGGCGGTGGGGTGAGAGGGCAGTAATGTGAACTAACAGACAGTCAATAAGAGCTTTTTAAATGGTGAAGATGGGAAACAAATGGAAACAGGGAAGGAAACAAAGTGTGCCTGCCCAGATATGGTGGCAGTGTGAAGGGAAAGATGAAGGGGAGGACTGAGAGGAGACAAGAGACGTTGACGTTGGGTGAGGTTAATCATTGAGCGTGTCGGGGGAAGAGGAGAGCCTTGTTGGAGTGACAGGTCTGCTGAGCTAAAACCCTCATCAGGCTTGCCATCCTGCCCTGCACACGTCAAAGCATCAGCTCCAGAAGGAGAGAAGGGAGACGCCCGGCGAATGTTAACCGCTCAAGGCTGTCTTTGAAATAGCCAATGTATAACTCCAAGTTCAACTTCTTCCCCCCCCTGCCCCGAGTTAATATCTATGATAATCACAAGGGCGAGAGCAGTGTGATCTCAAAGTCCCATCTTTCTTCTTTCTGTTGTTGTGTGGGCCTATTAACGAAACACAGAGGAAGGAGGGTGCCCACCTGGTGACCCCGGTGAAGCGTTTAACCCTTACACCCACTCAAGGAATGATTGCTGATTATAATATGGGCTTGTAAAACCAAGTCCTATGAGCTCAACTTAAATGTCATGTTTCCTGATAGACTGACTACCCTTTGTTTGCTGACTGACCCATGCCTGTGGCTCCACTTCGATGCATAATCCTGCAACATTATCAAACTATGTGAGCCGGATGAACATTAATGTCTGATCTTTTACTGTCCCTGTTTAACCCTGCAGCAACAAAATGAAATAACAGACCGCTCTGTGTTGGAGAATGACCCACATGAGACATTCAATCTGAAGTCGCTGCACAAGAAGAACAACAAATTAGCAAATCGGGGGCTTAAAACACCAAGCTGACTGAGGTCCACTGGGCTGCTGCTGTGTGTCTGTGGCCAACCATCACCCTACTTTTTGTGGTATGTCAGGCACATTTGGCTCTAGTCAGCACTTATCAATGGCTGTTTAGCAGATTGAATGCTGTATGTTGAATTGTTGGTGCAGGCAGACAGTGAGACAGAGCTGTCTGACTGGCTGTTCAGGCTTAATCAATCAATGATTTCACACATTTAGAGCAATTTCTCTTTATGTTTCGCATCAGCTTGTTCTGTAATGATAAATATAGTGCAATGTTAAATAACACTTCACACTTTTTAGCTGTAAATTTTTGTCAGGCCTGTTTTCAAGTTGTCTTCTGAGCCTATAATGAGACAAGATGTGTTCAAGTTTAACATTGCAATGCAAAGCAGTTGATCAGCTGGCTGGTGTGTCAGAGCTCATAGCCTGTTAGTGTGATTCGTCTAACAGGTTTCAAATGGGAGGTGAGCCTCTATACCGTACAAAATTGATTTGCTGGGCTTTAACAGTGTATGAATGCCATAAAAACCTTTTATGCCGCCTGGGAGAGAAAACAAGATATAGGTGAATGCAATTACAATCCTGGAGTGTGGGAAACCCGCCCAGACCTTTGGATTGGAAAACAGCACTCAAAGTCACAGAAAGACAAACTTCACATTCATTCAACATGTGTATAAAAAGTGTTCCTAGTGTCATATTGTCTCTGATAAAAAGGATTATCCATTTTTAAAAATGGAAGCAGTTGATATCTTTTAGCAAAGAGGCTTGAATGAGTCTGGTGTACCTCAAGCACGTCAAAGCTACTGGTTGAAGAAAAGTGTTTCAGAGCACGTTTTGTATGAAAGTAACTCTAACTTATGACTTTAAATATAGAAGTTGAATCTCTGCTTGTCTTTACCCTTTTGAAGAGGAGAAGTGAGAAAGCGCAAAGTGGAAAATGTCAAGTCTGTGTAACCGGCGCTATTGACATTCTCAGGAGACAAATTGGAGGATTTTACACTTCAAAACTGCCCGTCCTGCTCCATTTAATGCCAAAGGAGCTCTCTGCAGCACTCACTCAGATGTGGAGGTGGTGCAGGCCAGTAGGGGGCACACTTACTTTGTTGCAGCCCATGCATCGTGCCATGCTCAGCACGTGTAGAGTAATTGTGAATCATTAATGCATGCGTGTGTGTGTGTGTGTGTGTGTGTGGGTTTGATGTGTGAGCAAAGGAGAAAATAGGAAAGACAAAGAGAGATAGAAGGAGAAATAAACAAATATCAGTGTGGAGAATATTCTCCCACAGGGAGGAAGGTATCCACATGTCACACACTTTTAGTTTCAGGAGGCTATCAAGCTCACACTTACAGTAATCTGAGGTGGGGAAGTTCATCACAGGGCTCCCAATGGACGGGGGTGTGGTCTTGATCGGTGGTCGAGATGGCAGCCTGGTTGTGCTGCTGGCCACTGGTGGAAATTCACCATTTGCTGAAATGGAACATAATACATTTATTGATAAGACTGTGCTTTCTTTCCCCTTTACGAGCAGCAATGAAATCCTGTTGGTGTTACACTGAAGAACTGAGTGAGCACAGTAGCTGCTAGACCCCTTACTACCACAGAAAATGTGGAACCGCCAGCAGGGGTCATTCTTTCATTTGTACCACCGATGGCTATACAGAGGGAGTGAAATGCATGCAACATCCAGCTCCTCTCCATCCCTCTCCGTCTCTATCTGCTTCTACAGTAGATGGGTAAGCACATTAAATCTGGGTGTTTTGTAGCAATCCATCAAGCCTCCAGCCTCCACCACTTTCCCAGGACTGAGATCATAAGCTTGCTGGCACCTTGATCTCTTCCCCCTCAAATTCTGACCCAGAATTACGTCTTCCGGGCAAAAGGCTGGCTGATTGGCTATTACGGTTCCTCTTTTCCCATCCCCCAAAGATCTTCAAATACAGGAAACTAATTTTAGCTATGGTCGGATGCTGAACTGGAAAAACACCTTTCCCCATTCTTTACTTTTCAGTGGAGGCAGAGAAACAGGAGTTCTCATGGTTGCTTGGCGGAGTCACTGAACACATGAATCAGTTTCTTTGATGAGGTCCATGCACTGCAATCAGTGCCATAAAAGACTGGCCTGAATGGTCTTGAAGAAATCAGCTGCCACATCTGACCAGGGACTGCAGAGTCTACGGGAACAATCAATGCAAGCTTGACAGCTGAACATAAACCTTTCCAGTATTTTCTTAAGCTAAGAAGGGAAGTGCTGGAATGACAAAATCACAGTCCAGCAAGAGGATTACAAAAACCTTTCATGACGAAATCATTAGTCACTGTAGATATTCCATAGCATGTACCTTCAACTTATTTGACAAGTGTGTACATAAAATTATTTTTCATTCCTACTCAGCAAAGGTTTCACAAAACAACATTTAGCTATCAATGTGTTCAGGAAACACTATTTCCAGGGAAAGGTCATGTTTTGTTGAAGGGTTCTGTCCGGCATCTCATATCTTTGCTGGTATGTTCTGTAGGAAAAAAAAGACCTCAGTGGCTCTGTTGCTGGATGACCCTTGTTGTTTTGCGGTAGACGACCTTTGTACAGCTGAGATTATTTCTGGGAAGTGTCAGATAAGGTATGCTGTGGTTTGTGGAGCTGATAATGCTGCCATCATGCAACCATGTGACACCAAACAAGGGCATGGATTCATATCTTGACCCGCTTCTATTCTGTTAGCCTGATTTATAACTTTTACAACTCATGACCAGCAAAATTCTGCATTGGATAAAAAGAAGAGATACAGCATATGCCACCCAACGAGGCTGGGCTGCCTAGTCAGCTTCCGAACTAAAGAAATCATTGCTGTTTAAGCCAGGCTGACACAATGCTTCAGTCTATCAACACCAATGAGGGCTTACAGTCTTTTCATTAAACACTTTCAATGTGCTCACAGTAGATACTTGAGGCATGCAAACAATGCATTGTAAATGATACTCTGCTTGTGTATGACGCGCATATTAAATTCCATTTCTGTTCTGCATATGGAATAGACTGTTGAGAGGACAATTACATGGTTTCAGGGCGTATTTGCATTTCATAAGGCAAGAGAAAAGAGCAGGTTTCCGGTTGTAGACTGGCCTGTCTTGTGCAGCAGCAGAATAGCATACAGTTTGTTTACACTGCAGCTCCCTGATATTCTCCATTGGGTTGCCCTGGGTGGCAAACAGCAGTAAAATATGATTTAAAGGCTTCATGAGAGTATTTTCTATCATTTGCTTTGCTCTCCCAAGCCATAGAGTAGTCCTGGATTAAAAAGTTGGAGTACACCAACAACCCATTGATGAGCAGGTGCTTTTTCCAAATCTCAGAAAAGAGTTGCATGAGCTGAATATCAATCAGATATCCAACTATACGTTTCCTAATTGTGGTGGGCCAATGAGTAGCCCACATTGTGTCATTAACCTCCTTGGTGAAAACAAATCATGCCTGCTTTCTTCGCCATTATTCTGGGAGTGTCTGTGCTAAAACAAGACTTTTCATCTTTATCTATCTAATAATTTTACTGCAGAAACACTCCCTCTCCTCCATCCTGGCTCCCCTGTCACCTCAGGGCTGAAGGCTCACCGTTTATGACAATATGGCAGGGGGCTCCCTCAACAGCTGTTCCATTTGGTCCGAGAAAACCCGCTCACTTTGATTTAGAGCAAACAACTTGACATAAATATCATTTGTGCTTGAGTTGAAACTATACTTTTGGTTCTCTGGACAGACTGTTTTAATCAGCATTCTTGAATTCGTCTTTAAATGTGCACTGGAGCTGTAGACTTTGTAGAGACGTCCCTACTGCAACTTTGTTGAAGTGAAGAAATCTTATAATTTTGGCTTCAAAGCCTAAAAAGACGCAGCACTGCTTACCTTAAATCTACCAGCAAGAAAATCAATAGTTCATTCCCTAGCCATGTAATCCTCACATAAATATGATCATCTATGTCTCCGCTGCTTGGAAGCTTTGATACAGAGTTTATGCGCAGATTTGATTGATCACATACAACACGTAAGTGACTGCAAATTGCTTGGGTGGGTAGAAACACTCTAAACAATATTGTCTTTCTGTAAGTAAGACCCTTAGATGTGTTATGTGTACACAACAAGTTCAGCAACTTTTTATATCTTCAACAAAATCTCTAATAAGGCTCACTGCATTGTTATTCTGAGCATGGGGCAACACACTACAGCCGGGCTATGGAACAGACAGACTGGAGCACACAGCATTGGTATGCTGCTGCAGCAAGAGGGGGACTCAGCAGGTCCACCACAGAGCAGCATGAACTAGAGGGCAGGGCAACAGCCGGCGTGGCTGTCACTGTTCATTAGCAGGGCGCCGTAAGCTACCTGAAGCCCACCAGAAGCCGGCCACAGGGGGGGCACCTCGTTACCACCCAGCCATGAACCCAAAATATCTCAAGATTGCAATAGCTCTGAGAAATGTCCACACTACAGACATTTCATGTTAACAGTCAAGCTTACTGTGTGGGCTTCAAGAGCCTGTGATACAACATACTTAAAAATGTATGTAGTATGTCTTCTCATATACATTTGGATTCCTAATTTGTTCGTTTGCATGTATTGCTTCTATGTATGTATGTATCTAAAACTACAGCTTGCTGTTGTACATGTAAGAGAGCAAAGCAGCTGATAAACCTGGGTGAGACCACATTTGAATAAACTGCTTTAATTAGCCCTATATGTCATCACTGTGAGTACGCTGAGGGACTGTGGAACATCTGTTCTGGTCCATGGTGTGGCTCCATGTTTCTTAACACCCACAGGTGCAGGTGATAATTACTAAAATGAACACATTTCAGCAATCCTTGGTTGTATTACATGAGCTACCACATCAGATAACAGATACAACAGCCTAAAAAGATATTAGGGCATATGTGGACCTTTGCAGGCAGTTTTCACATTGCCTTCAGCAAAATACTATTTTTTCCATCCAAATCTGCATTTCTGCTTTCAATCCAGCAATGTCAAGGACCAGCCACTGAGGAGGCACATTCCCAGTCTGATGTTTGGGAATCTCTATAAAGGCAGCTGCTGTTAATGCAGCTCTCTGAATGCAAGAAGTGATGGTACAAGGCGAGAGAGAAAAGGATGAACTTCCTGTTCTGTCTAACCCAATAAACTAATGTAATGATGCTGGTGAAGATGAAACGATAAAACTGACAGCCAGGTTCAACACCTGAAGGGCAACGGATGCATCATCAAGCACACATGCTTGCCAAACTATACATCAAACTAAATCTGAGAGATGTGGAGGAAAAAGCCCACGGTTGGCTGGTCCTCTGCATAATGTGTTCGCAGTGTGTTTGCCCACCAAAACATATTACATGGCTGTGTCATAACGCTCAGAGATCTGTCATGCTAATCACTCACAGTGATCACTCTCAGAAAAGGACGTCATTCGCTGAGCTTCAACATGTCCCATCAAGTGGTCTGATTGATAGGTGATAAAATGTGACTGTGTCATGTGTGGCTGTAGGTAATAGATACCTGGCCTAGATTAAGAACTTGCCATGTGGAAAGTGAGCAAAGCGGGGATAGATGATCCAACAGTGCAGCAGCTCCAGAGGACATAAAACACAAATTGGTGCGCAAATATCTCTTGGAAAATGTCATCTCTTTAAATAAAGAGTCCCTGACCCAGTAAGCCAGTGTTGATACAGGGTGATGGTGACTGGGCTCCAGTAGAGACCAACAGCAATTTTTCACATCATATTCTGCTGATGAATCCATGTTATCTGATTGCATTTTACAGTTAGGGCAATTGTGTTGAGATTATATCTGCTGCTGATTAATAAATTCTGCACATCATTCAAAGGTGAACACAAAACAGATTATGCGTGTCAGTCACACTTTTTATTTCTTATATTATATCTGAGTGAGAACTCTAAACAATGTGCTCCAATATCTCTGCACTATTATGCAGGTTTTCATTTAATTTCTCTTTAATCCATGTATCAAATTAAAGCAGGAAAATCCTACTAATGTCAGACGAGGACACCCATGCCCCTTCCTCTTGAGTCCAGTTCTTGTCCAGGGTGAAGTTAGTTTAACACTGTTTCATTTTAACACAGCTCTCATTGTCAGAGTTATATTCAGGTACAGAGATGCTCAGGCATTACTATTCCTGTCACAGTTCAAACAGGTTTCTCCAGATAGGCAGAGACGGAGGGAGGCACTGAACTCCTAACTTTTATCCTCCTGACACTAGACATGGTTGTCATCTTACTACTGTTTTTATACTGATAAACCATCTCAATTATAATACAAAAATATCCGCAAAGGTGACGTGAGACTTGACCTTTATAAGCCTGCAGTACAACATCAACATACACGCTCTTATCAATCAGAAAGCTATATTATTATTTCAGATTAGAACTGTACTGACATTTCAGGACACATGAAAGATTCTTATAAGAATGCAAATAATATACAGATACATATAATCATGTTTTTCACTGTGTGTCTAAGCAAAGCTGCAGCACTTTTAATCATTCAAGGACATGCTAGGATTTTGAAAATTTTAATAGTTTTGACTGAGAATTTCAAAAAGTTTTGAGCTCATAAAAGAAGACGTGCTGTATTATGGCTTTGTCAAGGGAATGGCATTGAATAAATCATGGATAAGTCCTTGATGAATTCTCCAAAGTGTACAAAACTGCCATTCAGTCAAATATTATCTCTGTAAAAACATGAACATGGTATTGATTATTAATCTAATTGCAGCGGGTCAATCTGAGTGTTTAGTTAAGCTTCTCTGAAGTCCATAAAAAGTGATTACACTTTTTAGAGCAAACCCCATTGTGCTTTTCATGGGCAATCAATCAGGCAATCAGTCTAACAATCCCATTAATTCAGCCAACGTCTGATGAAGCAAGAGTAAAAAAAAAAGAAAGAGAAAAACTCAATGTTTTTATAGTACTCACAAGCCAGGAAGCAGTCCATGCTGAAAGAAATGTTGTCGAGAGAGATGGCTGAACCGGGTCCAGGTCCATCTTCTGTGCTGAACTGCAGCCAGAACCTGCGGAGGGACAAAGCTGTTTTAACTACCTCACAACCTGTGAGAGGTTGGACAGCTTCTAACTGAAATGATGCGGGGAGGAATTTATCGTGCCGAAATGCCGCTGAGGTTTGGCTTTGGAGCGTGTGCGCAGTATGCCTTATGACAGCTCAGTCTATTGTTAAGAATTGTTCGATGTCTCTTTCAGCAGAGACAAAAAAGGAGCAGTTTGACTTCTTTAGGGATGAAATGTGTTTTCTGGTTTCAAATGAAATACTTTCGTGTACAGTTAGTTTAGAAATAGTTACATAAACATGGCGCGCACTGTTACTGTTCTGTCTGAAAGCTTTGGGTGCTATGAAGATAAAGGTATTTTTCATTATAAATGGTTTCATGGCTGCAGAGTTTGATCAGTATCTCATCGTTCTGTTTATTGAGCTCTGAGACAGGAAGTGATTGGGCTTTCTGTGGCTGTGACATAGTAACATCAGCTCCAATAAATATGACATTTTAAACAAAAGCTGTTCATAGCTGAGGGTTGTATCTGTCAATTTTAACCTTTAATATGTCAATTACCTTTATGGCAATTATATTTACTCTCTTGCCATCAGCCCGCAGCCTTTCAAACCAACACTCACTCACAAGCAGAGTCTACATATGTAAACTGTCTGCAGTCTTCTGACTTTTATCTGCACTTCAGACTGTATTTCTGATTATATTTAAGCTCTACAAAGGTCACTGTGCAAAGACTGGCAAGTTCACCTCATGGTTACAGACATGACACTCTAATTAGGAGCACAAGCACAGCAGACTACATAAACCAGGAATCAAAAATGAATCACTCTCGAGGGAGCAGGATTATCCAAGCTCCAATGGCAAAGAAACCCCAAGTCAGGCAAACAGAGCTGAAATGCCTTATCTTTTTTTCTTGTTTTATTCTATTTTGCTTTAATTTCTCTCTTCTTTGGGGGGAAATCAGGGCCATAGCTAATTGGAAGGCAACTAGGGTGGGTAGAGCCTTGTGTATTGATTTCTCCTCTTTATTACAGACAAGTGGAATAAAAAGAGAGGGGGATATTTTGTACAACTGTACACATGGCAGGTCCATGGCATAAAACTAGAGTCCCAATGGGATTCATTAGTTTGGTGGAGTTGAGAGGAAAATGTAATGCAGAAAATGGAATGTAAATGTTGAAAATCTGCATTTTTAAGAGGTGAAAAGACTGAAGAAGAGCATCTTGCTTCTGTTTCTAAGGACTTCCTTTGCTGTGGGAGCACTTAAGTATTTGTGTGAGTGTGTTTGGAAGTTTTGTTGGAACGAGAGTAGCATGATTGATCTGCTCTTAAACACTTCAAAGTAGAAATACCAGTTTGATGCATTCAGACAGTCCAAACACGCAGCCTTGATATAATCAAAACTGCCTGTCATGCAGTGTAACAGGTGAGTGTTTGTCGTACCAGTCTGCCAGCCCATAAAGGGGAAGTATGATGAGTTTCCACCCCCTCTCAGATTTGGGTTCACTGGATGAGTGCCACAGTCTGCGCTGCTCCTCGGGGCCTGTGCTGTTCTCCACTATCCACAGAGACAGCGCCCCCCTCTGTAAGCCTCCAGAGCACACCCAGAACCGCACCTGTTGAAACAGCATACATTGGAATTTCAAATGAGTAATGGATTAAAATCGACATATTTGCAGTTAAAATACCCACAACATTAGAAAAGTTATTTCTATGTTGAGTTTTGGGATATTTGCTGATATGTCTCAGTATACGATATAGCAACTTTAACTTCCTTTGAATATTTGTGGATTGAAGTAAACCAGACAAGAAAGTCATGCACTTAAAATTACATTAAGATTTATCAGCAACAGCCATCTGTTCAGTCCTAATTACTGTAAGATTAATAGAATTCAGCCAGGATCATAATTTGGGTTATTTTGCTATCTGCGCTGCTCCTGCATGCTTCAGCACAAATCAATCTCATTTTGCTGTTTCCAGGAGGGATACGGTGGACGTAAACCACTAAACTGCTCAAAATTAAACAACACACAGGCCGTACCAGCAATTAAACAGCAACAAGAAGTAGCTCTGAATCTAAATCTTGCTAACAAGCATGAGTTGGGACCATGTCCCTCTACAACATTTTATTGGAGCCAAGAACATAATTCTTGCTTCACCGTTTAAGTGGAACAGATGCAGAGAACCACAAGTAGAGACAAGAAAATCCAGACAACTGAGTGCAACACCTCTATGAGTACTTGCATTGTGCTTGCGGACAGCAGGTTGTAGTCCTTATCATCGACTGCGAGAACACATGGTGACCGTTTAAACATCAAGATTACAGGCACCACACAGTGTGCACACTGGGCACGACATGAAAGTGAACATGGTCTGGAGCCAATACCCAAGACTAATATCCTCTACATAGTTGTCCAAGAGCAGACAGGCTAGATTGAACAGCACCGGTTCAGTGTAGAGAGAAGGATTTAGTGTGTTAATCTGGAATCATGGCTAATCTTTGGCTGCGTACCAAGAAGCTGTGAAGCGAAGTCTGCGATGGTGCACTGCTGCCTCTACTGCTGTCCACAAATATCACACAGCTCTTATTCACACCTGAGATGCAGCAACATTCTCCTCCTTCATTTTTATCCCTCTCATTCTCTGTTTTTTTTTACTCTCTGTCCTCCTCATGGATAGTCCCTTTTCCTCCGTCTCTCTTATTATCATCCTGCTTTCTGACCTTTTGACCTCCATCCCTCACCTCTGTCCCAGCTTGTCTCACCTCCAATCACTCCCTGCCTTCACTTTAAATGTGCTAAGTAGACATACAACACACTCTGCAACAATAAAATAACTAACATGACTCTAAATGTTCGATGCAACAGCATCAATCAAGACTTCAAGCTCACAACCTCTTCACCTGGAAACCTGCTCTGTGAGCATCATGATCTGAATAATGTATGACTCCTAACATTTTTACAACTGGGTCAACAGATACAGCCGGTGATTGACGTGGTCTACCTCACTGTCTGATAGCAGCTTTTGAGAGGATTCTTCAGCTGTTTCTGGAAATAATTAACATGTCAAATTATTCAAAGCTTTCCATCTTTACAACAATAACAAAACTATTATCGTGACATTCCACAGATGATGGAAATTCCAACTTCCCTTTTACAAAAAGTTATGTAAATTGCCTTTCAAACTGAAAGTCTACGCAAATTCTATTGTTTCTACACTTAATTGCTTATCGCCATATAAACCTGAATGTCAGCACACTGTATCTTCCTTTTTAAACGTAATGGTGGACTCATACTTTTTAACATTATGTGTTGCATGAAAAAACCACAAATAGTGAATTGAACTTAGTGGATGTCAAAGTTACTTTCCTGCTGACTGCAGCACATCAGAGTTAGTGATGAGGACTCATTACAGGACTAGGAATATAACGCAGCATAAGGATTTTCTCACCTGCAACTCTCTGAATACTGTTTATTTGTGAACAACGGCACACACGGCACGAGTCATGTGTATGTATGTCAGATTATATTTACAGTGTGAGGAAAACACACTCTTGTGCTCACCGTGCATGGAGAGTTTCTTAAAGGAGGAGGGAAGAGAGGGCTCCTCAGTAACGCTGAGCCACGCTGACCTTTAGATTGACCTCCCTCCACACTGAATGTAGCACCTGTAATCCAAAAACACATTAAACAGATTCATAAATACACAGAAGAATGAAAATCACAAATAAAATATAATATTCATTCCAAAACTGTGACATGAAAAATTGAATAAAAAGTCTTGTTTTGGAGATATTTGGAGGTTTTGAAATGTTGTATGGCCATAATGAGCCACATTTCATCACTTCTCCCTTTTCTCTGCTTTGATGCATAACTTAACCAATAAAACTAATGAATTCAGAAGAATTCTCAAACAAGGCGCATTTGAACAGAATCACAGCATAAAAAAAATACAGTTTTTTTTATTTTTTTATCACCAAATCTGGAGTAAATTTACAATGCTCCATTTATAGTTTCCCCAGTGTGCCTCTGAGACTTCTGTAAATAGTTGAGAACAAAAACAAGCCTCAGCATACCAAGACTTAAGAATCTCATCGAGAGACACGCTGAAGTCACTGCACTGACAATGAACTGTAGATGTAGGACTCAGGCTCTACATGCTGGAGCTTTTATGCCCAGTGGGATTCTGTTTGCTGCAGCGCAGTGAGCTCTGAAGAACACAACATACCCATGTCTGACACATCAGAGGTTTTGGTTATCCTTCCACATTCACAAACTGTTAGACTCAAATGCTCAAGATCATTGGTTTAAGTCTTGCTTTAAAGTAACAATTTCCCTTTGAAGTCCCTTTTAATGAGGTATTAACACTATACACACTTAAGAGCGCCTGCAAATAGGCCGTTTCGTCATTTAAGAAGAACAGTTTTGATGATATCGTGGGAGACGTGCGTGAGCTACCTGATGATGGGCAGCTCTGTCTGGTAGCCTTGGCTGGAGACTGGAGTCTTCTCCAGGAGAGGCCGCGGCCCGTTATTGACTGCCAACTGCACTCGCCCTCTTCAAAAGAACAGTAGCTGCCATTAAGAAAGCGGCCTGGAGAGAGACAAGAGAGAGAACATATCAGGACAGGAGAGGAGAGGATGATAAGAATCGGGGGGGTGGAGGGGTCAGGGGGGTATGTAATGAGTGGACAGGCCCAGCAGGGTGGTGGACAGAACACTCACAGCTGAACTGCCAAGGAGAGAAAAAGGACAGGAGTGGGATGGGGACTGGGGGATCATGGTGTTGAGCGACAGTGAAGGTAAAGAGGTTGAGAGTGTGGGGGCTCGTAGGACTCAATGTGTTGGTGAGAATGGAGGTGCGCTGGGTGGGTGTGGGTATGTGTGTGTGTGTGTGTGGGAGGGTGTTGCTCGCCAAGAGACCCTAGAAACAGAAGCAGAAAATGGAAAAGGCTTGAAGTGTCTAGAGGGGAGATAGGAAAGTGTTGAGGAAGAAGGAAGAGGGTCTGAGGGGAAATGAGAAAGCTGAGGTGGTGACATGATGTGTTTTGGGGGTGGCAATCAACTTGAATCACTTCACGGAATGGCATCAGCCTCTGAAGCTCTTTGGCCACTGACTATTTAGAGAAATAGTCTGTACAGCAGCAAGACAGTGAAAATGTTTTGTTGGATTGTGAAGAGGAAAAAACTCATCCTCATGGAACCACAAAAAGAGGTGCATGTTTGTGTGTGTGTGTGTATCTCTTTATTTCTAGTCATAATGGAAATAGTGCAAACTCCTTGCTTTGCAAACAAGGTTTTCTATCTTATGTTTGTTTAAAGAACTGCAAGAATAAAGCAAATACAACTGCGTTAGTTCAAATATTTAAACTGTCATTATTTTGCCAAAGGCATATTTTGATTGATTTTTTTTTTTTAACTTTCATAACTATTTCCCAGTCCATCTTCACTTCCAGATAACAGAGTTATGTGTATATGTGGTATGTTGTTACTGTATGTATGGGGCTTCACATCAGTTTCAATTTTTAAAATAATGTCACTGAATCCTGCCAAGGTGCTGAAATGACAGTGGGAATACCTGCCATATAAATAAATGAAATAGCATGAAGTGTGACACTCACTTGTGGCAGTGCTACAGTTCAATGCTACACTATTATTTTATGAACTTACACTGAATGAGGCACAATATTTCCTTGCATTACCAGACCTATAGATGACACACATATTGTTAAATCGCTCCTTTTGATAATGAGTTTTAGTGTTAGTGAATGTTTCCAAACGTTGGTTGATAGTTGGGTGATGATATGAGGAGGTTTTGCTTTATGTTCCTTTCAGCCGGAGCTACTGTGAGAGCCCATTACCTATAAGAATCTATAAGTGCCATGATAACAGTGTGCTGTTTGGAAATGGCATCATCCAGATAATGGAGCTTATACTGACCTGAGCAGAGATCATAAAGCATGTAGTCTTCAGGAAAAAGAAAAAAAATGTTTCCTTTCTCCATGACACTAATTTTTATTATATAAAACATCTTTAACAGGTTTCAAACACCTAAAGATCATGAAACAAATGGAAAAACTTCCTTTTTTATTTTAAAGAAGTACAAATAAAAACAGCGAAACTGAAGCTGATGTTTTTCTGTGATGTTTTCCTCAAACAGACAGAAGCTTCTCTGGGATTTTTGGGTAATAAGTGAATTTCATGTTCTCTTGTGTCTTGTGATATTATGAGTCATTCTTCTTGTTACATAAACCAGTTAGTGTCACTTAGATGTTCTTCATGCAAAGCACCGAGACTCAGAGTCACATCATATGATAGCTGCTCGCAACATGAATGAAGAAGTCTGTGATGATGTCACTCCAGACACGTCTCTGCACAGTTAACTCCGTGCAGACGTGTGAATGATCGTGACTCTTGCTAGCAGAGCTATCATTCATGACTGTTTGCAGTCAGTCTACTCTCACCGCTCTCCATCTCCAACTTGAAACACTTTATGTGAGAGAGAGAGAGAGCGAGGCTGGCATAAGCTGTCATGGCTATTTCATGAAAACTGACATGAATGTTATTTAATCTTTATGGCTGTTGAGTCGAGTGTCATTCAGTTAATAATGTCACTTTCTGCGCAAAGTCAACACTACTCTAAAGATCGCTGTCATGACAAATTGACACATGGACAACAGCCTTTAAAAAAAATACATCGTGTCAGGCTTCATGTCATAAAGTGTCATTGCACGGGCAAATTGTGTGTATCACAACAAATTGATTAGATGTGACAGCGTAATAAAGTATTATTCCACTCTCAAATGTAAAGTGTTGTGACCCTGAAATGATTCGTTATTATTGTAGTAGGTCTGTCTAAACAACAGTCCTGCACAGGAAGTGATTCAATGTATGTTTAGGCCTAGTTTGGAATCAACCAAAGAAGAAGAGTGTGTAATGACAAGTGATCTCTGGGTGGAGCGATGATATGTCATCACTGTTGATGCTCTGAGCAAAAAAAAAAAAAGGGAATCTTGCAGATTACCACTTTAATGTAAGCAGCATTCCTCTGTAGTTGCAGGGAAAATGCGGTATTGGAAAGCAGTGGGGCGTCTGCAGAATTTAGACCGACTAGGTTCAACAACAGGAAAGCTGTGGAGGATGCGTTCATGCATAATAACGCAGGGGTAGGATGGAGAGGGCGGTCCGCAGGGACTCGGTTTTCTTTATATGTCAGAAATCTTTGTGATTGACACAAGCTAAGTTAGTTCCTCCTGCCTCTCTTTGCTTTTTCCTGTTAATGAGCCTTGGCACAGCTTATGAAGGATTTAAATAGAGCAAATCAGATGACGATAACTCATGGATAGATCACAGAGAATAGGGTATCAGAGAGAGAACACTATGTGATTTGGGTAGCAGAGGGTAATTGTGGCGAGTGATGGAGATGAAGATGGAATAAATACAGAGCAGAAGGTGCAGCGGTAGACTACGTGTGACAGGGTAAGAAGAGAGACGCATATGCAAGTGTCAGGCTGATGAATGAACTTATGGATCGATGCTCTTTGTCCTCATTTGAAAAGGAGAAAGGTTATTACTATTTTAAGAACACATCGAGAGACAGAGAGAAAACCTTGATTCAAAGCAAATGACAGCTGGCCTTCATGCTTCTGTGCACCCTCCACATTATGAGGTCGCACGGTGGAAAAGGCGTGCGGAGATGTAGGGAAAAAAAAAAAAAAAGAGGCCTCGGATCTTAAACATTTCCTGCAATAAGCCGTTCCCTGCAACGCCCCTCAGTCTGTGTCAAGCACTAAACCAGACTTTCCCTGCTCTGTTTGTTGCTGATGTAAACATTAAAACACTAGCTTTATGATGGCCTTCACAACACATTTAATAAAATATAATATTTATATGATTGTTACTCTTTCAATGAAGTCATTCTTTGCTGTAGATGGTTGCTGAATGAAGCCAATGATGTTTAAAAGCTGAGTTTGTGTTTTTACTGATTATCACTTACGCTCTAATTTCTAATTCTGGCTTAGACAATCAAAACGTTACACACATACCTACACACACACACACACACACCCTTATTATATTCAAATGGCGATTATACCCTTGGGTTAGCCTCTCAGGCCAATTAGCACTGATAAGTCCTCCTGCAGTAGAAAGAGGAGCTGCGCCTGGCTGGGATTTTCACCCTCTTGTTACCCTCTTATCTTTCAGCTCCTATAGTTAGCAAACCTATAAGCACAAGGGAGCGGCCATCATTTTAATAAGCACTGCATGGGAGGATGACCTAAACTGTGGGCAGGAGCAAATTAATTCTGGTCAGTTTAATATGGGAGAAAAACACTGAAATCAAGCAACAACATTTTAGAGGGTAAGACTTTTGAACTGTGTGTCTAGAAGTTGTGAAGAGAGTGTGAATGCATGTACAAGTACATGCATGTGGGTAGGACCAAAGAAAGATCCTCACCACACACACACACACACGCGCACACACACACACACACAAACAGCTGGGCCTTGGGGGACTTCACTTGTGAATAAGATGTCAGCGTACTTGGCTAGTGTCCCTCCTAGGCCTCGTGAAAAGCAGAAAACAAATGTGCAAAGAGATAGAAATAACAACCATGGAATATGTCAAGGGTGAGAAATGCTAGCCAAGCATAGCTCCACTGCCTTTTTTTTCCCTGCCTTCCCCCTCTCCTCTGTGTCAGGGAAGCTCACGCAGGCGCTCAGTTGTTGCTCTGTTGGGCAGGATGCAACTGCTTTATTAAAGACGACTCAGTGTGGATGACCGACTTCACAGCCGGGCGCTTTTGATCCAATGATGAGGGCAGGACAGCAGACGCGTGAGCGACGGTTGTGTTCATTTGTGTTCCTGTGTCACCGTGTACTCACGACATAGGTCGCCTTCGTCATCACCGAGCGGACAGTCTGTACTGAAGTCACACAGCTTGTCCAGTGGGATCCCGGGTCCCTGGTGGCAGTGGTACTGGCCCTCCAGTGTGATGTTAGGGCCCGGTGAGGATGCTGGGCAGAGAAATAAGGAAAAAAAACCCCACACAGTCATTGTTAGTTATTGCAAACTCAAATGCTGCCAGAGTGCAGTCAGAGTATAGAAAGTAATTTGATTGTTTGCAGTGAAATGAGAAAATGTAATGTAACAAAAACAAGAAAAAAAATCTACTTTTGGAGCCGAGGAAAAATAGCTCCAGATTATGTCGAAGTTTATTTATTGAGTATTGCTGCGAGATCTAGATGTCAGACACTGAAACACAAATCAGTGACTCTGGGAAAGCTTACAAACAGAAGAAAATATAGTTACAGCAAAAAAACGACATCAGTCAGTGATGAAGGCTAATATAACCCCTGACTGTAAAGCCTGTATGACATCCAGACTGCCTGTTCCAACATAAATAACTTGACCGAGGCGGCGTAAACATCTGGCTTTGAATACAGTACATATCCATCAGACAAGTACACAAGCGGCAAAAACAATGACCTAGATACTGCAGCAGGTAGCACAAGGGGAGGGAGCACACACACACACACACACACGCACAGACACACACACAGACACCAATTTATATCACCAGTCTCAACAACTCGATTGTAACCCAGGACATTTGCATATCTATGCAAATCAGAGAGGTGATATCTCGGTTGTGGAAACTGACTGCTCACCTCCACCTTAATCATCAGAAGCTGATCACAGTAAAGAGAGCAAAACAAAAAAATGGTCCGCTGATGGGGATCTTGTTTTTCCCCTCTCTCATAAGGAACAAACGAGAAGTGATTTTTATCATGAGTGACTGGCTCCGCTTACTGTAGTTTGCCCTTGATCTGTATTATGCAGATTTGTTCTCCATTCAGACGAACTTGGGAGTCGGAAGTCTGATAACGTTGGAATTCGTGACAGGAGAGGAGCAATCGCTGTTGGTTGACTAGATAGGCACTGATGCTACACTAATTTTAACATGAAGTTTGTAATGAACGTACTCTTTGTTTTTCGGATGGCGTAGCTTTGGGTGTGACGTGATACGACATCTTCTGTGCTAATCTTCTCCAGCTCAGACTTACATCAGGGTGACAGGCTCACAAACATGTGGCAGGACAAGATAAAATACAGCACCAATCAACATAATGTTCATAATTTTATGTGTCAGAAGGAATTGAACAAAACAACAAACACTGCCAAACACTATTAATCAGCAATATTACCACTGAATCTGGATGTTGCTGCTACTTGTAGCTACTAAACTCTCCAGGCAACAACCAGGATAAACCAATATTACTGCGAGTGGATGGAATTAATTATGATAAATGTGGTTTGTGCTACTGTTATGGATAAATGAAAGCATTCAATGAAACAGTTTATGTTGCTTGCATGCTTTAGCAGCTTTGATGCAGACACAGTTTAAGATAAGCCATACATGATCTAGTTCACAATTCATCACTTTGTGGGTGTGATAGATGTAATTCAACATGTGTGCCAGTTGAAACTAAAGCAAAAGTAAAATTAACAACCTGCTCAGAAAATATGAAATATAAAAAAAAGTTTCATTACACAAATAAAGTACTAAGTGTCCATAATGACACTACAGCACTTAACAGAATTACTGTCTAATTATAGTGCAGTAGAGGGCTGAAATTTCACAGCTATGCCTGATTCACAGCATTCTGCCTTCCCTTTTCTCCACTGTGAGAAACCTTAAGGCCCAGTGGGAAACTGGCACAGTCAACTCTATGGATTAGAAAGAGGGGGAGGCATTTTTTATTGGACAAAAACACATTAGTCAGGGGCATCCCACAGTCCACTATTGTGGAAGGCCCTTAGAGCCACATTAACATGTCAGTGAGTAACCCAGTTCAGATTCTTTGAAATCATGTTAGCCTGAGTAAATGACTTTGATAATGAATACCCTTTTTCATCAATGCTGTACTGCACATTATGAATCGTCTTTCAGCATCTCGTTTTTTTTTTTTTTTTTTTTTTTTACAAACACACGGCACACGTGTTCACATGCATCCAACTACAGTATCACACACACACGTGGCATACACAGCAGAGCACAGAAGAAGGCAAACATACCATTTTATTCAAATGAGAGGAAGCACAGGCTTGTTTGTTTGTGACCAACTGTGTGGGTATACAGCAGATGTGGTCTTGCTATGTGTATTCAGTCATGCTCAACACATGCATTATGCATACATTGTGCTCAGTGGCTTCCTCCTTGTATAATGTTGACACCGCGAGCAGAACGATTTATCAGGAGAGAAAAAGTTATCTGGAGTACACTGAAACCTTTGGGCAATGTATGTAAATTCATCGATTTATCTTAGTTTGATGACAGTCGAGTAAAAAGTATCAAAGTGGTGGTGTCACTTTGTGGAACAGGTAAGTGTGGCTAGACATGGTCGCTGCACTCCTGGCCTACCGCAGTTCTTAAATCACACTTGTCAGATTGTGAAAACAAGTGGGTCAGTGGGGGATGAATTGCCTGCGGGAGTAAGTGAGTTTTGTTATCCGTGTGCTCGGGGGGGTTGGTTTGGCTTTGTGAGGGGAATGATGTATGAGTGGCGAGGAGCTGGATAGGTGACTGAGGGCACAGCAGCTGCTGATAAATGACAAAATAGATGCACAAACACGGGAACCGTTGTCGGATACAGCTAAATGGCTAACAATTAGCGTCCCTGTTTACTGCTTTTCATTACAAAACTAAACATACACTGACAAAGAAAGTCTCATCTTACACAGTAATAAAACAACAACATCATGTAAGAAGATGTGCAGTAGTTGAGCTCATTTAGATGAAGCTATTGTACCTGATACACTGCTGACAATGTTAAATGGAGTATTGTTTCAGATGTATATGGCATGTTTGAAAGCTGTAAGAAAAGAAAACAAACTCACAAGACAAGAAACTAAAAGAAACCTTTCAAGCAGCAACAAAGCAAAGTCTATTCAGAGATCAACAAAGATGGTGTATTTCAGTCACACAGAAATAAACGCTGTAGGACAGGAAGCTTTCACATTTACACATATAGTCTCTTAACCAAAGAGGCTCCTTGTCTTTGCTTTTCATAAATGCTCATTGTGATAAAAGTCTGTGCAAAATATCAAAAGCATCTCATTCACTTTCTCATTATTGACTTCCAGCTTTGCAAGGTTTCATAACAAATGAGTTTCATTCCAGATTAAGAAAAAAAGAAGAGTTTGCTGCATCAGAGTTGCAGGTCTGTAGTGACTTTGATCTTCTGTTGCAAAGGACAAGCTGAAGGAAGAGAAGAGACAATCAGAGACAGAATCCTGTTGTTTACTGTACTCAGTCTTGTTGCTTTTGTCTAAATGTCAGGAGCCAATGAAAGGGAGCCATCAGTCACAGTCTGTTAGGTGCAGGGTAGCAGCATTGATCGTTGCCCGTTTGCAGTGGATCATTGTTAAACAATTAACAAGTAAGCAGACAAAAGACAAGTAGAACATGTATATACTCACATTAACAGATACTGTACACAATTTTATCCTCTAAATGCCTTAAAATATACTTGTTGTATTCAATGTGGATCATGTGCTGCTTTCCGTTCACAGTTTTAAGTGTGTTTCAAAACAACAGACAGATGCTCAAATGAACACTGACACAGGTTTCTCATTGTAATCATTCCTCCTCTTCATACTGGCTATTAAAAGATCCCTTCATGATGCATTTAAACAATCACTGAGGGACAAAATCCACAAGCTTCCTTCTGTGCTAAAATGTATTCAAGTTTATTGGGAGTTAATATGAGGCGTCAGCTCATATTAACTTGAATATTTTTCAAAGTTACTTTCTTTTTAGTGCCAAATTGTCTTTTTTTTTGTTGAGACTGTCCGTTGAGACACAAAGAGGGATTTGTTTTTACTAAAGAGACTGTAACTTTGGAAGATATCCACTTTATTTGACTAACCCAGACAGCTGAAGCCTCATTTTATCTTCAGATAAACTTTTAAATACAGTTTTGCAAAAAATGAGGACTGTGGACTTTGGCCCCCATCACTTACACTGAAAGCACATCAGGAGGGGATCTTCTAACGGTCAGTATGAACACATTCACAATCTTAAGAAACATCTGTTTCAGTGTTCATATAGGAACCTGACCAGGCTTGATAAACTGTGAACATGTCCTTTAACTGAGCAGCATGATGAACTTCATATGTAGATCTAACTTTATGGAAATGAAACCCATTTGATAAATGTAAAAATACATCTGTCTCATGTCTTCAAATGTCAGTTGAGCATGTTTTAAAGATGTGTTTTCACTAAAGTTTTGTTTTTCCTCTTCCTCCTCAGAAAACCCAATATATCAGATGACCAGCCAAGCTGCCCCAATTTTTCAACTTGCCATCTGCTTCCAGGATGAAAATCAGGGACTTTACCAACAAGATCAAAAGCAAAACAACTGAGCAAAACAGGAATTAAATGACAGCCAAAATTTAGGACAAAAATTTATCTTGACATCTTGGTTTTGTTTTTTTTTTTTGCATAACTGTAGTGTGGAGCACTGTTAAGACTGTAAAAACAGTCAAATCTGTCGCATCTCATTAATGACGATGAAAAAAATCATCAAGGACAATGCTCAGACAAAAACAAACAAAAAAAACCCCCCAAAACAATGAATATTGAATATAAAGTCAGGAAAAGAAGGTCAGTGTTATAATACATGACATATATACAGCACAGTATATACACTGTATATATAAATGATAAGTGTTGGGGGTAGTGATTCCTTTTTACAGACGACACAAGCTGAAATCAATTCAACACTGAACATCTTTGCATTTTTGCATAACTGTGTCATGCATATCGCATTTTTTAAGATTCCGCCGATAGAGATGTCTCAGTCTGCAGGATATCATGAGATCATGCAAAGCAGTTTGTCTCGACATTTGAATAACTTTTTGCTATGGTTTTGTGGAGATTGCTTGTGGATTTGAATACAGACAGACGTGTTGAAATAAAGCTGCAACAACACATTGTGGAGTCATGGAGAGGGTAGACTCACATGGAAATTAATATGATTTTTGTTTTTCTACAGATGAGTGAGCATGTCAGTCATATTTTGAAATCCTTGCGTGCGCTCTGGAACAACACAAAAACAGTCTGAGGAAGATCTGCTTGTGCTTTGTGTGTCCAGAGGATGGAAATGACTGCAAATTACACACAAAAAAAAAAGGGAAACACAAAAGAAAAAGACACTTCCACAGACTCGATTAAGTCTAGCACACAATTCAGCAGTGGTTAGAATGCATTCATCCTATTCTGCACGTTATTATATTCTCTAATCTGACAAGTTGTCATGGAGGACTGTCCTCTGTCATACGGGACGAAAATCCCAAGAGGCCCGAGCGCGGGGGGAGGGGAGGTGCCACCGCACTGAAGGCAGACTCTGGACATATTCATGGAGATTTACAGCGGCCGGGATGCTGAAGATGGATGCAGCTGAGTTTCCCACTGGACAGTCGACAGGAGAAGAAGTATTCGCTCATGAATTCAATTAACTGTACACAGGCACGCTCGATTGGTCAGAGCTCTGCCCAATCACTATCACTATCTGTCATGCTCCCTGCTGGAGAGACAGCGGCACACACAAGAGCAGACTGCTAGAGATAGAAAAGCCAAATAATACCTTTGATGTCTATTCTACATTCTAGACATTCTGCACAATATGTGGATATTGTTTAAGTTCAAGTGATGTATTCATGGTAACATTAGGATTTGGTTCAAATTAATCTGATTATTCTGGCCTTAAACATTGTTACCGACAAAGTAAGACGCTGCACTAAGTGTGAGGTTCCCGATATGAAAGTGGTGTAAATGTTTAGTTTCTTCATCTCAGAAGGAGATTTTTACTGCTTTGTAAAAAGAATACTAGAAAATGATTGGGTCACAGGCTTATTTTGAAGGACATAATGTTGTTGAAGTTTATATAAGTGGTATATTGTAGCTTGAAGTCAGTAGAGGTCATAGGATACAATAAATCTCTGTAACAGACTTCAGTTACAACAGATGAACATTCACATACATTGAAATCACACTCTAGCTACACTGTAATATAATTCTCATAAGTATTTCCTGGCAGCATTCTCAGTACTAATGTCCCCTTCACAGAACGAAATGAGATTTAGGCTTGCTGTATATTAATAACAGACTTTTCTTCAATGATGTTTAAGTCCATAACATCCAGAAATTTCCTCCTCCTTGCCAGGTCAGGGTTGATTTAGACATCTGTTCCATTTGGCATATGTATGCTGAGAACACTCTACTTGGTGCCCTGGGCCATTTAACACTTGCTCAATATCTTAAAATGAAACTGCCTGTGTAGATTGCCTTGGAAAGTTGCCGGTAACAGAAAGCCAGTTTATGTTGAGGGGATGCTGCTCGCGGAAAGGCCTAAGGCAAGAGATTAGAGGTAGAATAAGATGAAGCTTAGCACTGCCAGATAGGGTCTTGTCTTGGCAGGTTTTGTCTGCTGTTAATTGATGAGCTGTGTTTTTTTGTTGTTTACTTGCTCCGGCGTTCTTGTCATAGATCATTCTCTTAGGGTCCAAAACAATGTGTGATCTCCAGAAAGCTTTAAAGGGACATAGTTTGTCCTGAGAGATAAGAAAACCCACAGAACCTCACAATAAGAAGAAAAAATATCCATCAAATTACCTCCAACGACGCCTGGCAGGTAGATGAAATGCTGATTGCCCGTAAGGCTCCTAAAGGCCAAAAATTAAAGAGCGCCTGTTTTTACAAATTTGTCTTAATGCGCTTATGAAACTGAGATGCAAAAAGCATATGTGATTAGAAATTACTTCTTACATCTGTTTTTTAATCCAGGCCCTCAAGGCAGACAGTAAAACCCAAACTGAAGTTATTAAAAACAAAGAATAAATAAAAACAGGTTATGTCACGTTTTCTAAAACATGTGGTCTATCTCAGGTTGGCAATATGGCCTCCAGACCTGAATTTCCGCACTGCAGTGCATGTGGTGACCCTGTCAGATACATTCTCAACAAAGCATTTTAATTTCTGTCTGTGTACAGGATGGATAGAAGGTATCCAATCAACACGTAACCTGATATTTCTATTCATTCCAAACAATGAGACTCCCCATTAATTTCTCAAGACTGGAATATTTTATAACTACAAATTAGGTTCCTGAAACACCAGATGGTGCGAATTAGACACATCATCAGTGATGATTGAATTGAATTGAAAACGGAATATTTGAATGCAGTGAAAGTGATGGACAGATCCAATTTACTAGATTCATATTGAGGCTAACAATGTAGAGTTACAGGCAAATGTTACCTTACACAAAAAAAGACCCCAAAAGCTTGCACCCATTTAATTAAATGTTATATTGTAATTAATGAATACTTTTTAAGAGCAGCAGATATTTTATCACTTTTTCTGTTTCAGGAAAAACATTTTATTTCATTTCCTAAGGGTACTCTCTTTGCACCATAGTCCTGTTTTATTTCCTCCTTAAACTCCTTTAACTTCTCCTGCAGTGGGGAATTCAAACACCAGTGATGCATTACCTATTGCATGTACAATGGACGCAGTTCATTCCTTTGGTAGAAATAATGTCTATTGTGCAAATGTTGAGCACACTGAAGGGGGAAGGGGGGCAAATACACAGGCACAGAGGCAATGGAGTTCTCTTTGTAGGCCTTTTTTAATAAATACTGTGCAATACATTAAATTGATTATGTGACAAAAATAATAGACAGCAGCAGGCTAAGTGTGTCTACATGTATCTCGCTACCCATGGAACCAACATTTTGCCATTCTAGTTATTTAAGAGGAAAACAAAATCTCAACCAATAAAAGTGTTTTTATGTGTGTAAGGTCTGATAAGTAGAGCTGCCAGCCCAAAGTAATAATGCACACAATAACCAACTGTACAGCTCGATCCAGATGGTCTTTCAATCTCATCAGGAGATATACTTGCAATAAAAACATGGACATGAAAAAGAAAATGCAACTTATGATTGCAGTAACTTCACTTCAGCACCAAGGAGAGCTCACATTTCATCCTAACTGATCAATGAACAGTTCAATATCAACTCTGTGTGGTCAGTGGCCAAACACAGTGCATAGTTTCCTTAAGATCAGACAGAACAGACACCAAACCACAGTTTCAAATCCTGGAGATTTTGGATGAATTGTGGCCTTGGTGCATGAGAACCTTGTGTTTGAAAATTTGAATTTGTTTTCTGTCCACACTTAGTATAATTTTGAATATTTAATTCCAAATGTTCCTTTCTTGCACACATATGAAGTAAAAGAAACATTTTTAAGTTATTAGACAAAATAGTAGATTCAAATTCAGTATTTGGAGCTGTGGACTGAAAGATGGATAGTTGCCTTGTGCATTTTAAACATGCTTTTAGTGTCTTAAGCCAGAGGCATCTAACAGTTAGTATTAATTAGAAGCTCAAAAGTTTAATTTGAAAGTTTGTTCCTGCTACTGAAAACTTTCCGAGCAGAATACCATTAAAAGTGCTGATCCAATAGACACTGCAAGGATGTGTTAGAAGAAAACCCACACTCTGAGCTCACAACAAGGTTTGTACACTCGTTTGAGTTTATTCATCCTGCACACATGTACATCTATGGATTGATGAGCTCTGCCTGAGCTGATGAGTCTTTATGAGACTGACGGAAAACAAAGGAATCACTCATCCTTATGGGCCACTGCCTCACTGTATGACATCTCTCAACCTTTATAAAGTTGCTACAAATCTGACATTCTTTTGATCTTATAAACACACTCTTGCACTGTTGTCACGGTGTTGGGGGGTTTATTTTTTGCTGAATATATACTTTTTTTTATTTTTATCAGACTGTGCTTGTTACCCAATAACGAACACTCCTGGGATGAGTTTATTTTATTCATGCAGTCTAAGTGAAACTGAAAACTCAATTAAAGGCTTATGCTCAGCATATTTAAAATCAAGCCTCAGTCTCAAGCTATGATACTAAATGGCTTTTTTTTTTTTTCCTCCTGCAAAACACCATCACCCATCCATCCACATGTCTAACACTCTGTCCACTCCACCAGCTTTCTCTAAACTCATTTCCCTCATTGAATCCACAGGGCCGTGAGTGATTGATGGGCCTAGGGACACCCTCACGCTGCTGTGTACCTAATCGCAAAGTATAGACTCGCCGTAACGCTCCATTAAGGGCCTGCAGCATCACGGTGTAATGGTTAGGGAAATGGGCCAGGGAAGGGAAGGTCACTGGTTCAAATTCCCTTGGGGGTTCACTGCTGCCTTGTCTCAGCTACATGTCCAATTGGAATGAATTGTGACAGTTTGCTGCGTAATACATGAGCACAAATACAACATGTGCTCTTCACTGAGCAAACATTGTTAGTAGCGTTAAGGTAAATGTGACCTTCCGCCATGTATGCTATGACAGAGGAAGAGCAAGAAGTCAAATCTGCTATCGTAACAATCTGGTAATGAGCTTGTCAGTCATCAAAGTGTTCTCTGTTTACTTCCAGGTTGAGAAACTGTAGGAGGTTAAGAGTGTCATTGACAGGTTTGCTGCGCTTGAATAATTATGTTTTCTGTAGGTTTACGCTGCGAGCTTCCGTGAAATACTAGCAGAAGGCAGGATTCTAACTTCCTGTCAGGAGGATGAGCTCCAGAGATAGGCATATAACCACATAAGTCACTTTAGAGGCAACAAATTGGATTGCTTGTTGGCCCTGTGACTGATGAGTTAATTAAAGTGGAAGGGTATGGAGAAAGAAGTCAGACACTGCTCCATTTATTTATCCTGTATTGACTATGTCTCCTCGCACTTCACTGGCTTGAGTAATCGGCGTCTTTCTGCTCAAGAAAACAGCTAAAAGGATTGAAATGGACATTGTCAAATTCCCAATTCAGACTCAAAAGATCTTAAGAATCAAACTGGATTTAGAAGAATTTAAATCAGCTAAGAGTAAGTTGGGGAAATTATGACTTCGGCTGTTTTATTAATATTTTTATTAGTTTATATTTAATTGTATGTCTCAAGGTAGACATGCGCAAGAGACAAGTAATAATGCAGCACAAGAGGTATGAGATAAAAAGTATAATTAACACATTTTTCTCTCTCACTGATTTGAGAATCTTTAGAGTAAATCGTGCTTTTCTTACAAAATTCCTCCAAGTCTGCAGGAAACTGTTATGCAACAGCTCCTGTGAGAAATACAGACAATTTTGTGTCCACAGACTTCTTCTATCTGGTGAAATGAAACTTCAAACCTTTGGGACCAAATTAAATACAATTAATCAAACCCAAGTTTGGAAGCAGGCTTGTGCTATCCAACCCAAACCTGACAATACAGATCATTAATAGCAATAATTAGCTAATTTTGAGTGCAGGGGCCTGGAACAAATAAAACTAACAACTGCCTTTGCCAGGAACTGAGTCTGAGAGTCTTAATCGAGAACCCCGGCTTCACGCTCTCTGTGAGGTAGGAAGGAAGGTAATTCGAGCCCAGTCTTGTGACAGGTGCTGGAGGGGAAAGTGGGGGAGGTTTAGAACACCGCGAAATGTGGTGAGGCCGCACGGCGAGCGTGCCGAGACGGATTAGGGCTTAGTTTGGGAGTGGGATGTGTGTAGTGGGTGTTGTGCTGGGGAACCAGGTGGTGCCTGAGGAGAGTATGGCACGTCTGTGTGCTTTTTCTCTCTACCAGCTACGGCTTATGTGCTGCCTGGCAAGAGGCACACAGTGAACCCAGAGCTGAGAACAATTAGACACTGTTCAACAGAAGCTGGATTTGCATGAGCAACAACACCCGCTCTGCTCCGTCCTTACGGTGACGGAAAAGACAGTTATACAAAATAACCATTGGATAAACATTGAGACTTGTATTGATTTGTTTGTGTGTGAATTTGTGTTATCTTTTTGTTTTTTTCCCCATGTTTTGCACTTTTATCAGAGTTTTTTGGTTTTTATTCTCTCATGCAAATTCTCTTGATTCTGGGAACAATTTGGGGAATTCTCAGATTCTGTCAGTTCACTTAAACTACTTTAGGTCCCAGACTTGCTTTTAAGTTTAAGACTGGGACTAGATAAGAGTTAAAGTGATGAAGGTGATGGTGATAGTGTTGTGTGGGCTCCATTTCAGTTTCCCTCTCCTTGTCCTTTATTTATTATTATCTTTCGCTGTCTTCCTCTCTTTCCCACACTCTCTCTCTTGCTCTCTCTCTCTCTCTCTCTCTCACACACACACACACACGCATTTACATATTTGACAACCAAAACCAGATAATGTGATGGGGGAGTCAGGTGTTGCTGATTTGTTATCAGGTTGCCAGTGTTGGCCATGCAGCTGTGAAAAACTCAGCTGCATCAAATGAGGAATTGTTCCCTGTGACTAACTGCTCTGACCTGATCTCCAGTCCAAACACCTCACTTGAACCACATTTAAAGAATTACAGCTAGACAAATCTTTCCTGTTGAGCAATGTTCCTCATTCATCTGCAGCTAAACAAACAAAAAAGCCAATCCATTGTTGCAGAGCTCAAAATGACTCGGCCTCTATAAGAACAGAGGAGATTACATTTGCTGGACTGTCTGTGTGGTTCTGTATTCAAAGCAAGGTCTTGGAGATTTAAGATGCTCAGTGTGTTTTTTTTTTTGTTTTTTTGTTTTGTAGAAAAATACAAGATAAAGCCTACTCGGATGCTGTCTGTGCACTGAGTTGACTTTGAAGATGTTGTTCACAATGTCCATCTGTCTAGTCTTTTGTCCAAATGATCCGCCCGTGATCTCTGGATAGAAATCAGGACTGATGGATAATAATAGGTGACAGGCAGGGAAACAACTGTTGAAATAACAAGGAAATATTCCCAAGTGTCCACTGCATTCAGTAGCATTGTTTATACCATTGAGAAAAACCACCCATGCTCATACTCAAACAAACTGAAGCTGCATTTCATACTGACAGAGATTGTGGATTTTCTGGTTCCTCAGTTTTTCTGTGAAAGAGTAAATGCTGGCATTTCAATATCATGCAGGTTGCAGTGAGACCGGGGCTGCTTTTTAGTGTAAAAGAGGGTTTTAAAGTTCCCTGTAGTACAGCGCAGTATGCTATCCCATGTGTCTCTGAAGTGCATTTTTAGAGTAAGTGAAAAATCAAACATTTCACAACATCTAATCAGCCTATTTACTACTGATGTCTGGTCAAATTTGAAGTGTAAATTATCAACACAGGGAAGAACTACTCTAGAACTACTATAAATATATGATTGCAAATCTAGTTTCAGTAAAATGTAGCTTTGTAAGGACATTGTGTAAGCGACATATATCAATGTAGGTATCTCTTCAAAAGGGCTGTTGCCAATTTTAAGATTGAATTTAGTCCATGATAAGCAGCTACTGGTGGAGCATTTGCCTTGGTCTTCCTTTACTTGATTATTCCTTTTTATGTGAGTTCAGCAGATTCAGATGTGGTCTGGTAAACAAATTGGGTGACTTTTCCCACAGAAAACAGAAAACTCTGAAATGAGGCAGTTTAAAACTGCATATTTCAAAACGTAGTCGCCTCAGAAATAATCACATATATTAAAATACATCTGGGTTTTTTCATTTACAGCATAACAGTCTGTTCCATTAAAACAGCACCTGGCTGATATGGCATTTGCACCTCTCTGCCTACCAAACATCTGTCTGTTAGAGGAAACAAGGATTTGTATCCATAATTCCTCAGTAATGCACACTTGAAATGTTTAAGCAATGGTTGCTGTGCTTGTGCATCTCGCTCAGAGGAAATTGAATCAGTTATATTAATCCAATTTCAGGAGCTTTCGAGGTTGACAGAGAAGGATATTATTTCAGTCTCGAGCAGTCTACGCATTTCATTCCGTAACATGGTGTAATGAAGTTAAAAACACAGAACGTAGCTGTGCAATTTCCAGTTTGACATGTTTGAGCTGCTTTGGGAACTCAGTCACTTTGCAGACATGTGAGATGCATTTAGTTTATGTACATATTACAGATACAGTGACAGGAAACACAAAGAAAACCAAAGCTTAAAGAGGGGTCTCATCTAGTACATTGGTTTGTACTTGTTGGGACCACTTCACTTTGATCTTTTGTTGCAACTCATAATTTTCATTGTAGGAAAATCTCTTGATTTGTTTCTTTTTTAAAAAAATCGATCAATCGATTGATCTTTTAGTTTCTGAAGTGGTAAAAATGATGATACAGTATCATATCAATCACAGCTTACTCAAAGAGACGTCATTTAATTGCTTATTTTGACTGATATACATCCTGAATTTCCACAATATTCAATTAATAATGATATGAAACAGAGAAAAGGTCAGAATTTTTGAAGCTGTAACCAGTGAAAGTTTGGAATTTTTACTATATAAAAAACTTCAGCTGACTAATTAACTTGTTTTAAACAGGTAATTTTTCTCAGATTTTTACAAAATGTCACACTACTCAAACATAAAAGAACAAAAGAAGCAGCATCACTATTTGTCTTTGGAAGAACAAGGAAATGTCAACTTACCCATGGTGCAGTTGGTGGTGAAGTGGGGCTCGATGGTGGCTGTGTCATCCTGTGGGATCCGCTGATCATAGCTGGCTGACACCCGAAAAGGCGATCCTCCGTGGGTCCCCAGGGTGAGGTGGACCACTGCCCAGCTGCCAAGGAGAGAAAGCAGGAGCAGGGTCAGTGCGATGAGCAGACACCACGGCTGACAGAAATACCCACATCCGCTGCGGGGGTCGGGGGTTAGGGTAGCTCGGGCCTGCTCTGCCTGAGCTCCCACAGCCTCGGAGGAGGGACTGTCCAGGACTTCAGCGGAAGCCGACATGGGGGCTTCCCCATTCCCTTCCATTTTGGGAGGGTCCCTTTCTGCCACTGTTTGTGGATGCATGGCCCCCCTTTGAGCCCACCCCAGACTCTCGAGGATGTTTAGAGATGGCCAGGTGCGAGGTGGTGCCTCACTTGAGAGTTTGGTGTGGAGTCAGATGTACGCCTAGAATTTAAGACCACAATTACAGCAGGTGTGTGGTCCAGAGACAGCAACACACTCAGGTAAAGATGTTGTGTGGAGGCGAACTGCAGTCCTGCGGTGAATGCTGTCCTCCCTCAACCACTGGCTGGCTTTGTGTAGTTCAACTGTCCCTAATTTTATTAAGCAAATTGTGCTGATTTCACTTTGGCTCTGAGCTCATCAACAATCTCTCTCTCTCTCTCTCTCCCCTCCCCCTGTCTCTTGCCCATCCCTTTCTTTTTTCATACACACCACATATACTGCAGTGAATGCACTGGAAATACCTACGTCCCTAATGAGGAAGTATAATTTGAATGCCCCCCTTACCTACAAACACACACTACCGACACATGTACACAACACCAGCTGGTTAAAGACTACATTGTGTTTGATTTGTACACACGGACTCAGTGACTGCACAAGATTCTGTGTATTTCAGTACAAAATGTCATCACAGAAACAGATTGCATCATTGCACACTGCACTGCAACATATGTTTATTTTGTTTTAGCAATGCCCACTATTTTGCTGCTACTATCATGCTGTTGCAGCACTGTTTTCATTAACCGCAGTTTGCACAGACTCTCACATTAACAGTAGAGAAATAAAACAACAGATTTTGACAGTGTAACGTTACAGTACATCATGCTGATCCCACTCTGGCTCTAAATGCCATATACATAAAACAGAAGATGTCTCTCCATTGTCCAATCTTTCTTAAATTACTGTAAATGTATTTAACTGTGAGAGAAAAAAAAAAACATATTTCTGCAGTAAAAACATTTTGCTATCAACTGAATCGACATAGAGGCTATCAATTTGCTGAGTCCTCACTTCGGCTAAGATACTTCTATGTTTTTGTTGGCACAGCATAAATAGATATTGCATTAAATGACTATTGGTCATGTTGAAGTGTTCGCTCATCGTGACAAACCCATAGAGAATTATCAGCCATCTCTGAACATCTACAGAGGTTTGCAGCCTCTTTTAGCTCAGTGTTTCATTATCTGTCAGAATTTAACACTGACATGCTGATAAACCCACTGTATGCTGCCTGCCCAGCACCAAAAAGCAGATAAAGACAAAGTTAGTGATGTGACTAGCAAGGGAAGAAAGCTGAACATCTATCCCAGATTTTTTTCTTAGGTTGTTGGTGGAGATCAACCCAGAGCTAAAAGGAGAATGAATATTGGTGTTAAGTTGATCAGGTGATCAGAAACATGACTCCAATTTGATAATAATGTTGCTCATTGTCTGCTGGTCACTTTAGTTGACCAGCAGACCCTCTTAAGGTGATCATTTGTCAGGACTATGTGTCCACCAGCTGGTTTTGATGAATCAATTATATATATGTGTACCACAGTTTCTTGTGTTTATAACCCTTCAGGCTGTAGGTTGCAGTGCAGTATTATTTGAGCATTATTTTATGTGACGTGACGTTACAATCCAGGATGTACTAGAAAATAAACTTACATTAACCGGATACATTGGAGACACAGGGAACGGAGGGATCAAAAACACTGTATTCATATTTTCCTTCATACCCAGACATCCACATTTTTTCCCAACAGAGACATATAAAGAGTAAGAGCACCAAAGTGGAAGAGTTTCAGTACATTTAAAAGGTGTTAACTGCCACAGCCATTGGTGGTGGTGTTATTCACAGAGAACTCATGAGCTCTCTACTTTTTGATTATGACAAGTGCACTGGGAAATTGTCTGCGACCGTGTTTATTTTAGGGTTTATTTTGCACTTTGTTTGGGTAGAATTGTGCTAGTAAGAATACAGCAAACATAAATTCACACATGCCCACTACACAAACAGGCTTTTTCTGATTTCCCCAATGTCTGTGCTCTGACTCAGAATGCTTTACATTACTACCTTTGCCAGCCTCCCTTCTTATGTTTTTTTCTTTTTTTATGTTGCGTTGCCTTTCCTCTCTATCCTCCCTGCTTTCACTGATCTCACCTCTTTTCCAGTCCCTTTTCACTAAACCCTCCCTGCTCCATCTCACTCCCACAGCCACTGCTCAGAGTAAAGGGAAGGTATTGGCCAGATGGTGATGTTATAGCACCACAGTACACCTTTAGAGAACAGCTTTGCAGTGTGGGACCTGCTCCCTGCCATATCCCATAATAGAAAGGAAATGAAGCCCTACATAAGGGCTGCTACTGTCTCCTTGATAACCTTGAAATGATTTGCTGACGGAGTACATATGGTGTGGATGAAGCCACCACTGGCTTGGCTGAAGAACGAATTTAGAAATGGCCTTTTTTGAATGACTACTCAGCACGATGATGATGATGGTGATGATGGTGGTGATGATGATGAAACTGAAAATGCACAGGAATGTTTATCTCCTTGTGCATAAGCTAAATGCAAGCACACAGTCCGACAGTATAGGTCTAAATTCAGCCGGCAGAAACGACCTATAGTTATGTTCACGCCATCTAGTGGCCGTAGTAACCCTGACCTGGGGAAGTGACGTCAGCATAAGGTGACTTGATAAAATCATTTTTGACTTCTTAGGAGGAGGCGGGTTGGGTGGATGGCTGGATAGATAGTGGGCCTTGCTGCAGGAGATCACCTTTAGCCTCCACGAGTGTCAAGTTTCCAACCAAGTCATTTTTTAAAAAAGCCGTAATGTTGTGGTGTTTACTGTTGCCATGATGACAAAGGTTGCGTAACTTTAAGGAAGTATAAACCATGTTTCAAGTGATTATTTTAAGTCAAACCATAATCTTTCCCTAACCCTAACCAAGTGGTTTTTGTGTCTAAACCTAACCAGACCTTAACCACAGCGTTGTCACACCATAAAACATTATTTTTTAATGTAACGGTTTTGGAAAGCCAGAGTGGATTGCTAGATGGTGTAAACGTAACTATAGGTCATTTCTGACGGCCTGAATTTTAGACCTATACTGTTGTTCTTTTATGAGGATGTGGTGCAACATAAAATGCTCTAGATAAACAGTGGTGCAAGGGCTCAATATTAAAATGTGAAACACAAAACAAATTATCATCATTTCAGAGGTGCAAACGTGTAAACAGAAGAGCTTGTGCTTGGCATTGAATATGGTTAATGTACTGATAATAAAACAGACAGAGCTGTGCTGCATCCATTCTAAAATTGATCAATGTAAACCTGATCTACTCACAGTGTACAATTGTACACAAGTCTCTTGGACTACTGAATTATTTTTTTTATGTCTTATCACACTACGTCTGCGCTGGCACTCACAGGACTGATTAACTGAGGAGCAGATCAGAGCGGAGCTGCCAGAGCACATCACTCAAACATTTAAACCTAATTAGTAGGATACCATGCATGACACAGTGGTCTTAAATATAAATAAATAAAATGAAAATGAATGATAAAGATTCTTCATGTGGGAATTAGATATACATGACTAATCTGAATGTGGTGCTAATGCTATTAATTCTAATTATGGTCTTTTGTGTCCTAATGGCCTGCTAGTTATTTAAAATCACCTGACCTTTGTTCAGACTCCTGTTTGGTGAAAGCCTCTCCCATGATGAAAATGTTTTTTTTTTTTTCACAATGGAAAACAAAACAGCTCAGGCCAACTAATCTCTGCTGCCAATTGACAATACTCATTTCATAATGCTATTCATTTATGCTCCCCTTAGTGCTCTGCTCTGGGTAATATGGCTCTTTTCATTTTCATTTGGTGTATGCCTGTGTGTGTGTGTGTGTGTGTGTGTGTGTGTGTGTGTATTTGTTAGTGAGGATGTAGGATTCTTATGACCTAACCACATTAAGGCTTATTTGTCTTGTGGGTTCTGGTTCGCATTAGCTGTGAGTCTCATCCACCAGGAAAAACAGTACATGAAGAACTATGTTGCATATTCTTTTCAACGTGGTAATGTTATCCTCATGCTGTGAGGCCTGGTTAGACTCACTGCCAGATTAAGGCGGGTGCAGACAGGGAGAATAACTTTACTTCTGTCTTACAGCATGTAGGTGTTCTCGTGTTTACAGTTTGTCTTCAAAGCAAGTTCGCCTTTTTCTGGCTTTTTTCCAGGCTGAAGTGACAACGGCTTTGCAAACTTTATTTTCCTCACATCTTCGCATTATAATGAAGATATGTATTAGAATTAGGTTTATATCAGGGTGACAGAATTAAGGTTTTGTTTAAGGGTTAGGATTAGGGTTAGGGGGTTAGGGTTAGGGGGTTAGGGAATCTAATAATCAAATAAAAGTCCTCATAAGTGTTGAAGTTTAATGTGACCATGTGAGAGAGACAAGCTGTATGAAAAGCATTTTAAAAATGTTTTGTAGATGACTACTACTTTTCTTTGCTTCTGAGCACAAATTACAGTCATTCAGAAAATAATCACCCACCTTGAATTGTACATTTTCTACCTCTACATAAAATGGTCTCAAATATGAAAATGAAATAAAGACTTTTTTCTGTAAAAAAATATTCCTCATCTTAGACCAGCAGCGGTAGTTTGCCTTATGGATTTATCGTGTTGAAGTATAAAGAGGACTTGGAAAAACACTCAGCAGACAGAGGTAAAGGTTGGGTGGAGGACAGAGTCTACAGAATGTGTTTTCTTGAATTTGGCATTAATATACATTTTAGGGTGTGTAGTAAATGTTCCACATATGTCCTGGGATTGATTTTGCATTTGAAAATGAAAAGAAACCAATCTCTTTCAAATAATCTTATGTAAAAAATGGATACGGAACTGAGAGATGATGCTGAGAACATCACATAAGTGTCTTCATTGTTTGCTCATTGGCCTTGCTTCAGTGATTCCCATCACATGTTGTTTGGGTTGGTTAGCTTTCTGTCTCTGATGATTTCCGGAAACAATTACAGAGGGTAAATTGAATCAGAAGATGAATATGAAGAAAAAGCAACAGGAACTTTTTAGGTTTAAGTTCAAATCAGCCTTAAGGGGGTGCTGTGGCACATAAAGCACACTGAGGAATCACTGAAGGCAGTTCTGCAGTCAACAGTTTGCCAAGTTGCAGGAATTTCGAGTTGTGCTTAGCTTAAATTGGTCATGCTGTTCATATTTTTGTTTGTGTCTATAAAGCTTACAGCATGTCTTTAATCTCAGTGTAATTTGATTAAGTCACACATCATTCATGGAAGTCCATCCACACTGACTGACTGTTAAATCACAATGCTCCACAACAGCTGTTGCTGATACGACAAAGATATTGAACATGGTGAGATACAGCTGCAAATGTGAGTGTCTATCAGCAACTTTCTCTGTTAGTCAAAATCAGAACAGATTTGTGAAATGTCAAAGCTGATTAGTTTGAGATTTGGCTGCCTTACTGTGCCAAAAATAACTAGATAGGCCTGTTCCAAATAGACGTGTGAGTGAATCAATCCATTTTGGGTCAAAAAACGAAGGAAGTACAACAAACAATCAAGGGAGTTTAAAATCAATAATATCTCCTTGTGTCATCCAAATGGCCTTCTGTTAAACATAACCTGGTGTAGCTATGACGAAACATTAACCTATAATGTGTAAGGTATCAACAAAATACAGTGTGAGGTATTGACAAAGCCATTTAACTCACATCCTCGAGCCTAAGTGCATGAAATGGAAAAGGTTTTCAATCGTGCCCAAAGTCCAAGTACCCTGTTGAATGCATCTGCAGTAAAACTAAAGGAAGGAAGGATAGAAATGGAAACTGCTTTACATGGTAATGGAATTTTTACCCCCTAAGAGACATCGCCATAGATTTCGATCATGCCGGCTGTTATAAATCGAAGTGGCTTTTTTTCATAGGGGAAAGATGAAATTGATTGAAAATGATGATTCGTACGACTAGGTGTGCACGGAGGCGGCAGGGGTTAAGGAGGTAGGAGGTGGGCGGGGGCGCTGCCGTGATTGCTGCTGGATCGGGATCTCTACTTAAGCCACATTGATTTTGACTGTCAAATGGCGTAGTGCACAACAGACGTAAGCCAATATGTCAAGAGAAGTGCAGATTAGATTGAACGGCCTGACACAGCCCGGCTGAATGAATGCCACTTCCCCAAACTAAACAGGACACATTTGAATGCTATCTGTTGAGAGCAAAATCTGTTATGCCATCGTGCAGCTAGGATGATAGGTAGATGAGGTAAGCTGGGGATACAGGGTCGACTTGTATTAGGGACACGTTTTTGACAGAATTTAGCATTTGTTGAGCCAAAGTGGATTAAATAAGCTTGAAAAGATCTTTTTTTTTTTCACACTGTCCCAAACTATTTTCACAAACAATTGTCAGGGAAGGGGAGAAAAAAAAAATCACTATGCATCACATTCGCAGAAAACGACAGAGTTTGGTCTCATCACACATATGCCTCACAGACATTGAATAACAAAACAATTTCATAATGACAGTTTGTGACATTAAAGCTGGCAAAGAGGGGTTTAGCTGACAGTAATCGTGAGACTTTTACATGATTTTGCAGACTAAAACTTGCGATTGCCCTCAAAGCAAGCCTTAGCCATTGTATATTCAGATGAGTCACACCTGAATACAGCTATCTTGAATTTCTGTGCTAAGCAAATTATTCTGTGACTGAGAAAGTGAACAATCTGCCAAGAGCAAATTACAGAGGATGAAAGAAAACCCAAGCAAATAAACAAACCCGCATGAAAAAACAAGAGGATGCAAGTGTGTCCACCAGGGATTCATGTCAGTGTGGCAATTTCACACGGCCTAAAAAAAATACAGATAAAAACTGCAAAGCCAAGTCCGAAGACGCACACCGAGTGCATAATCTGAATGGCCAGAGATGCCCACTCTAATGTATGAACTTGGGAAGTTTGTCTGCTCCAATAACTGCAATCAGACATGTAACTTCAGTAGATGGCTACTTGAATCCAATCTTCACATTGGCACATATATACTAAATAACAAGCCTTACCTTAGATCTTCATTAACATACATGGACTCATGCTTTTTTTTTTAATGGGTTGTATAATAATCAAGGTTTCACTCACTCAGTTCATTTTGCCTTTTGGGTCTGTTGTTGACTTGCCACTAAATTTCATGGACCATCCATATCCATCACAAAACTGATGATCAAAGCACAGATACACTCACTGGTGACACTTGTTAAAACTTGTACTGGTGTATTAACACATAGCCTGCTTGTTAAGGAGGTGCAACTGAAAACATTTCACCGTTATAACAAACCTTGACTCAATGTTAGTCATACCTTTTGTGGGAAATTAATATGGATAAAAATTTTGAAATTAATATTAATGTAGCAGTGCTACCATGACTCACAGTTCAGACAGTTAAGAGGGTTATCATTTATTAGTCACTTTATACAGCAATGGCCTAAAATGAAAGAAGGAGAAATAAAAAAAGAAGAAGCTGTGGAGTGATTAAAAATTAATAGCTTCAACTTTCAGCACCAACTACGGTTTCTCATGTAACTATTGATTGAAATAAGACACTGTACAGAAAGAACTGCATATAAATGATTTCATATTTCCATCAGCATTTTTGAGATTCCTCATCTATCTACACCTGAGAATGTGTAACCGGATCAAAATATCTTATTGCAGCATGTCATAAAGTTTGAATTTTAAGTTTCAATCAGACTTTTAAATCAAAACTGAGTACAATTCTGCTAAAAATGAATAGAGGTCAAAGTGAACAGGGAGTATTAGCAATTCATCTAGGCTGAGATCAGAAACTATGAAAGAACTTATACGAGAAATAAAGAAAGGAACAGTGAAGGCTATGCCAAGACTGATGAAAACAGATGACTTAGATGTTTCAGTATTAGATGAACATGACGGCAATGTATCAAAAGACTGACAGGTCTTCAATAAAACCCCTATTTCCATTTCTGAGCTTCCTCCTCCAGCGCTGTACGTTTTACTAATAGTTTTTGCTAATGCCTTATCTTGAGTAAATGTGGAATCACATCTGATGTTCAATGCTTCAAAAAGTCCTGTAATGAGATGAAGTCTTTGGCATCTACTGCTGAACCTCCCACCCTGGATAAACTATCTGTGGAGTGGAGCATATCACAATGTGTAAAGTCAAGAGAAAGCACTGAAGCAACTTTGAGAATTACATTAAAATTGTTCTAAATGAACATTGCCTGCACCCCCTGCAGAACCAATATAAAAAAGAAGCAGAAGAGCTTAACACATTTTTCTGCACAAACAAGTTGTCTTTTCATTACAAATAATGATTGAAAGGTTGTGCATGAATGACTACACGTGTGAGGTCCCAGAAAAGCAATCAAAACTATATAGATAATGATTTCAGTGTTATGAAGAAGAGGGGCAATGAAGCAGAAGAGTCCAAACAAACTAATGGAACAGGACCCTGCATCACATTGTGCACTGTTGATTGGCAGGTTGTTTCAGTTGATTGCCCGTCTACATTCCGACATTACTCGCCAGGTTTAGAGGGAGAGAAAAAAAAAAAAAAAAAAGACAGTAGTTAATCGTGCCACTAAGATAGAAGAACCTCAAAAAGCAGGGTCAGTCTGGCTATCTGGAGCAGCAGGAGTTCATGTTGAGCCATCCATGTGTAGGCTGGCAACTCTGATATAAAAAAAACAAAAACAAATGTCACATTCTGTTTGATTCTACATTAGACTGGCCAGCTGGCTCCATACAAGAGTGTGTATGTGTGTGTGGTCTGTGGCTACTAATTCATCATATCATAAGAGTGCATCCCTCTCTTGCTAACTTTACGTTGGTACATTGCCAGTTCATAAGTGCTAAGTTGATATTAACAGCTTGATTTGAAATGGTACATTGTTTTTCATGCGTCCATACGGGGGTCGTGGGTATCTGTGGCTCTCTCATGATTGGCCAGTCTGGGTCAAATTTCCAGAGCAGTGTGAGCAGATCTTCTTTTCCAGTCAGCTGCTGCTAAAATCTCAGAGATAATGAGGTTATTTATCTTGTAACCCTTGTTCTCTGATAATGTGGGTGAGGCGTCTCAACATGGGGAATGCTCTCTCAGCGTTATCCTTGGAAGCCTCTCTATCATTACCCAGCCAGCCGTCAAAGCAGAGCCCCTTGCATCCCATAAAGAAGTGATTGACACAATGTCACTCATCATTCAAGATAAGCCCATGTCTTTCTCAGTTTATGCAAGGAGGGTGTTTCCGGTGAGACAGACCACTCATGTTATCGGGGAACAGAGGTTACTGGATAGCTAACCTTAAGTTCTCTAAAACAGTCGTTTCAGTGTCTCACAATGGGGCTATACTGACTCCTGTATTGTGAGATAAGCTTATCTGAGCGAACCCAGGAGGTTCCATTTTTCCCAAAGAGTCCACACTGAGGACAGTACGCCGGGGAGGGTGCACTGACATACTATTTATGAAACTTTACAAAGGACAAAGTTGAAGCCTAGCTCACTGCAGCACAAGTTTTGTTCAGATAGTCACACCTTTAAACTAGGCCCAAGGTGTTGCCATCCGTACACAACACAACCTAGCTGTTTGGAGGTGATGGTCATATCAATCACTGGGCCTACCAGCAGAATGTAGCTCAGACAACTGAACAGACCTCCTAAAGGCTTTATATCAATACACAGAACTCTCACAAGAAAGCATATCAACTCTTTATTTCAAGCTGGGCAGCTCTGGTGTAGTACTGGTGCTAACGCTTCTGCTACATACTTGGCGGTTGATGGCAGTAGCTAATGCTATTAGTTAGCAAAACAATGCTAAGATGGAATAAAGTTTTAGGTGCTTTGTGATAGACATTTTCTCTAAAACCCTAAAACTTTGTAGTGAAGAGTAAGCTAGGTGGCTGACACACAAACTATGTGTTACTATCTGTTGACCAATAAGTTTGTTATGCTAGGCATCAAACTAGACAACCAGAGGAGGTATCATGGCGGCTGTGATGGCTTCAAATTATTTAATTCTGATAATGTTCCCCATACTGAGACACCAAAACAAACACTTGATCACAATATTGATTTATAGTTGCTGGAGCCTGCATGGTTGTCATGTAGCATGTAGCATGGAGTGTGTCACATCTATAGTGGTTGTTCAGGACACTATAGATTGCAGTAAGGTAACTGCCATGAATAATGAGTGGTGACAGACCACAGAGGTAAAAGTGACAACAAAAAAGAAAGCAGCGGCCCAGTTGACTCAACATTTTCAGCATTTGCTGATGCTGTTGTTCATAGCTCCTTATTGAACAGTGAGTGCAGCAGTGGCACCTTCATATATCACAAGCTCACAAACAACCAACAATGCAAGCATCGAACAAAACCACAGCGCTCAGATAATGCATGTGACAAATAATCCTGTCCTCACCAGAATCATCATGTATGATAGAAAAGTATTACACGTAGAGAGCTATCCCATCATTTTCAGGGTTATTCTCTAGCTGCTTTCTTTCTCAGTCTTTCTCTCCTTTGTCATCTAATTTCATTTTCTATAGTTTCCTCCATTATCTATGCTTCAATCTGTTATATTGCATTGTATTCTCTGTCATGCTGGTTCCTGTTGACTCTCTGAGTCTGTTTCCTCATACTGCTCTATAATCACATCCCCCCCCTACACCACTACTGATCTAAATGAGGTTACGACTACAGTTGCAGTGCTGTCTAATGATATTGTGCTGATTGAAATATCACTGCAATTGCAAGGTGGGAAAAATATCAGAGCTTCAAGGAAGCATGTTCCATGAAGAAATGGAAACAGAAGCTCACCCTACAGTAACTGCTCTTTACATGAAGAATAAAAAGTACATTTTTAGCTACTGTCTTCAAGATTTTGTCTTGATATTGTGGTAAGTTTGGATGCCCTTCCTCCTAGCCAGCTGTCTTGATGTCTGCTCCTCAACCCATTTGTTTTTCTTCTAATTAATGTCAAATTAAACTGCACATATACTTTAATAAGGCTTCTGCTGTACCTTCTATGGCACATAAAGCATGGAAGCTCTCAATAAATTACTAAATTCAGTGATGAAAACTTGGCTCCTCAGACGTAAACTGCTATGCTATTACAAAGATGAAAGGCATGGGGGGAGAGATCACATGGCTCCTTGCACTTTTTAATTATGACCCAAATTCAATTACTTTGCAACCTCATACTTTACAGAGCCACAGGAAATTGCTCCCATCGAGTGACAGCATTTGTGATTAAAACATGTTCACTTTGTAACATGAAAATGCTGTTGTTAGAGCTTTGGGCTTACAAGAAACGGATGATGGGTCAAAATAACAGGAAACTGTTACCCTCTCCTAACTGACTAATTTATCATGTGTCACCAAACCACAAAGCATGTTAGATGTATGATTTATGTTATTTTCACTGCAACCAGAACATAAGACGATGGATACTGCACTGCAGACAATCTTGCACTGCTTGTTGAAAAGCAAACAAGAACATGAGACAGTTAAAATGAGAGTGTGTCACATTCTACCTGGTGACAATCACTCTTTGAAAGATATTTTTTGGAGGGGAGGAAGTCAGGAAAATAGTCACTTAGTAGCTGTGTTTGAATCTGTAGACCAGCCTTGAGACTAACTACTAATCATCCTGTATGGAGATGAACACTAAGATGCCTGCAGCCATAAGAGCCTGCACTGCTGAGATGTTAGCGTTGTAGTCAAGACTGACTCAGCTGATGCAAAGTCAATATGTAACAAGATATTACAACGTAAAGACCAAGAGAATATTGAGCCTAAATAAATATGAGATCAGGATTAAGAACCCATAACTTTACAGCTGGATATAACAGTTTATATTCAGAACATCCATACTCATATGGTAAATGCTGTCTGACAATCAAGGGTGCATATGAAGAAATAGCCATGTAGTTATTGCTGAGAATGAGCGTATACATGGCATGGCCCTCAGATTAATAATCCACCAGTTGGCCCCCATGGCAATCTCTCCTAAATGTGTTTATCACCATAATGGTTATTACATTCACTTCTGCTTTGTATAAAAAAAAAAGCTTAATGCAAGAACATGTCATTATGAAGAGGGCAACAGAAGAGTGAATTTTAAGTAGGCTGAATGCTTTCAGCTATATGGTGCTGCTGTCTGCAGGGCATTTTCATATATGTTCATTTTTCATCACATTTAGGCTCAAATTATTCTGCCTTTTTTTCACTTAACTCCAGATGTTTGAGTGTGTATTAAAACGGAATATGAAAGTGGTATTTACTTGACAACCTTGGGCCTGCGGTTGTGTAAAAGCAATGTTTTCCATGTTTAAATAGGCAGCACAGGGGGGCAGGTGTTTGGCTGAGAGCTTAGAAAGCAAAAACCAATGCGAATGCATTATGATTCACTTTAAGATAGGAATGCTGGCCAAACTAAATATTAGCAGTAGTAGAGTTTGAATAATCGTGTATGTATGAATAAAAAAAAGATGTGTTTCTTTTCATGTAACACTTAGTGTAGCCTGACATGACTTTTAGTATCAACTAGAACAAAAGTAGGAAGCCCTCATGCTTAATCTGAAGGACATAAAAGGTTAATCAGCCGATCCAACAAGCTTAGCCAAATGTGCTTCATAGACGACCTTAGTTTAGGGTCATGTACTCTGTTTGAGCTTTTCCGCACATGTGACACGGCAAATATTTCATTTCTTGCAAATTGAACACGTTTACATGATAGATTCAATGAACTGTTTCTTCTTATTACTGAACATTTTACTGTCTTAAATTTTAAAAAAGTACATTTCTAACTGTTTTCTAAAGAAAATGGGCACTCTGTTAAAAGTAAGTCTGCTCATGCTGTAAAGCTTGCATTAGCGTGACATCTCATGAAAGCTGGCAAATCAGTTTAACTTTCAGGATCCTGTATTCCTGAATGGGTCATGTAGCTTTTATTCATGGGTGAAGAATGTGTGTTATTATACGAGTTCATGCAACAGTAAATGTTTTCTGGTGCATTAAAATGTTCATCCACTGTACCAGTCCTTTGTTTTCTCGAAAGAATGATCTCTGTCTGATTAAAGTGAAGTATGTTTCATTTAAAAAAAACACCTTCCAAAAACGTTAAACTTCATTAAACATGAAACAGCTGATGTGTAAAAAAGCTTTTTTAAGCACAACCCAAACCATAAATGCAAGAACCACACTGTATCTAAGAATGAGACAAAATAGTATTCATGCACTCAGTGTTGGAGCCTTGGTTGCAGCTTGATTGAGCATTGTTAGTAGGAAATGATGGTATTCTGCATGAATAATCACATGAGGTGCATTCATGTAGAACAAATGTATGCTCAGATTATTGCTTGATCCTGTCAGCCGAACTTTATGTTTTATGCACAAAACCCCTTTAATGTTTACATTTTTCACTGGATAATGACTGAATGCTCATATTGAGAGATCATTTTATGAAAAATACAATTAATCACAGGGAATGAAAAGCTGGCTGCCAGAACTCAACTATTTTGCAGTTATTAACAAATGGTTAGAATTTAGTCCAAATGTTGTGCTGCACAAAAATACCTCATTGAACTTGTGCCATTGAAGTGACACCCTGGTGGATTTCTCTCCGCCTGTTCCCACTCAAGCTTGCCTTGACAGGACAGTGCATCTAATTTAGCCGGCGCAGTGTAATTTTAGTGTCCAAAAATATGCTTGAGTCACTGTCTGTTACATCTTAACCCTTGTTATCTGTGCTACTTGGATTTCTCTTGTTGGTGGAACTGAACACACATCCCCTGTTCCAAAATCCTTTAAATGTATGAAATGTGTGTCTATTTCAAGTATTTTTGAGGTTGAATTTTGGCAGTTTACATGCAGATTATTATTTCATGTGGCCCAGTCAATACTACAAGTAAAGCAGAGTCTTACTTTCATTGGTTATGCTTCTATCATCCAAAATGTCTTGTAGAATAGATAAGGCTCAGTCTTTTGGTTGATTAAATCTGAAGACAGCAGGACCAGTATGTTTGTTCCAATTACAGCCCATAATTTGAGGGATGTGCTGCACATTACCAAAACAGTGCCCAATTACACTCACCTCATGTGGGCACCATGATTAAATTTTGTGCAGCTAGAGGCTGCTGCTTGACGACGTATGTAACAACTGCGTGAGTCGTCTTCCAAGAAATGTTCCAAAAGCGGAGCCTGAAGTGACTCGCAGTAGAGGCAGATGTGTCGCTGTGATGAAAAACTTGATGTGGCAGAGCAGCCCACATGGAACAGATTTTATGATATTACACGGTGTGCAGAGTTGATATCTGATGTCGAGGCTCTGACCTTGTTGCTCCTCGTAGCATACAGTAAAACCCAGCACAGTGGTCACTCTGTCAATGTGTCACTCCAAACTCTACCCCTGGAGACACTTCAGAGAGTCAGAGCTTGTAGTTGGATGGCAGGGTGAGTAATAATTTTAAAAGGGGTGGTGGGGGGTGGATTCATGTAAGAATTTTATTCTAAATGAATTCATGTATTCTTAAAATTGATACATTTTCATTTTTTCAGTTCTGTACACAAATAAAGTGATGGATTCTTTTCACTAAAAAGGCTGTATTAACAGAAGGAAAAAAAGTGCAATTATAGTGTAGAAGCTGGCAAGCATTTACACACGTTGCTGTCTTACCCACTGTCACTGACATATGGTGTCACATAGTCTCCTGTGGATGACTCTAATTAAACTGAAAAAACAAACACTAGATATTGAAAAATATTATGAAAAGTAATATAATGGTTTCCATGAAACTTAAAGTGGACAATGACGCTTGATGACACTTATTTTTATTGAAAGCAATGAGTCTTATTGATTTTGATGACCTTCTGATTTCCATCGAGGGCTGCCATCAGGTTCAAATCATTAACTTGATGGTATCTCAAAATCTACTGTACAGATTGCGGAGTAGAAGAACCATGAGTGCAGCAGTGCCTTCAAACTGAATGATCAAAATTTTGTTTCTGTATGGAAAGTTGTGTGATTGATCTGGCTGAGCAAAAGTAAGACAACAGAGGAGTGAGCGGTGGATTAACCTAGAAAAGATTCAACTCACTTCCTGCAACAGTCGACGTTGACTTTCTTTACTAATTGCGAGTAAGGAAAGTTTTCTTGGCGATACTTGTCATTCATACACATTGTCAATGAATGTAATTTAGGATTGGCAGAATGAATCCATGATGAGTTGTCTAGTAGCATTATTGCATGTAGACACAGCCAGAAATAATTGCTCTAATGTAACTTAATCAAATTGTTTACAGCAAACCAAACAAAATAATCATTCATACATACATGATACATTATTATTCATTAAGCAGCTGCAAAGTTAGCTGTAACGGCACATAATTATTCTGAGAATCTTTATCTTCCAAATTAAAGCTGTTGGAACACATCACTGCACACAGAAAATGTGTTGACAGGGTTCCAAAAATGTGAATTCATCGTAGAAAAAGGACATCATCTGCTGTTGACAGCATGTTTGGGATGCCATTTATTTACATTTAAGGAACACGCGCTTCCATGCACATCTGTTTTGACCCGGGAGAAGCTATGAGAGTACAAAACTGGCAGTGCAGCACTAAGTTTCCTTCAGTTCATTCTGCAAAAGTATTGGCTGGAAAATTAATTCCTTTAACTACCTATAGAAGAAGACTTTGGGAACAATGTTTCTACTGTCAGTAATTAAAACTAAAGAAAATCCTGGGAGATTCTGATGAAATGAGGTGTGTTACTGATTTTGTCAAAACAAGCACTAATAGCTCATTACATGCATGGTTCATTGTATGTATAATTTCTTTTTGTTTTGTTTATATGCCTCGCTTTACCCGCAATTCTGGGGAGCACTGTAGAAAATGTGGATGTTAATGACATCGAAATGAAACGAAGTGCGTGGAATAAATAGACTGGGGATTGGTTTTTATTTCATTACCTTTCTCCAGAAGGTTCTGTGTGGTAAAGCAAATTTAATTACTGACTTCGGTGGGATTGTTCAGGCCCATAGATATGTTCTAGTATGTGTCGGGTGGAGTTCTACAATAACATTGTTCAATCTCATTTCCATCTCAGAGGTGAGGGCACAGAAATGTTCTTTGATTTTTAAAAGTAAGGAGAAAATAGTTGTGATTCTACCAATCCTCAATGCAACTAGCTAACATACAAGGTTCCTGAAGAAGAGTTACTGGTTTACTGGTAATCACAGTTGACAAGGTGTGTTGTTGTATTTGTAAGAAATGATGGAGCACAGGAGGAGAGCTGGGAATTAGCAGTTAAAACACGCTGGATCGTTTTTGCATGTCTGACATGAACACACCTGTAAATAGCAATCATGAATGCCACCTCTGCTGTGTTCCTCCCAATCACTGTCTGCACCCTCTTTTCATTCAAACAGAATGAAACTTCTGTCATTCAAATGCAATGAAACTGGGCCAGGGTGACTGACATGTAGCACAGTAAAAAAAAAACCAAATCCTTGTTGTAAAAAGAGAGTGAGAACAGTCCCATGAAGACATTATGTAACAAGGGGAAAGATGAAAGGAATAATAACTCCACTTTGCTGTAGCCTTTGTCATTACAAACAACTGCTAGACAGTCTTCTGTCTCTCTAATTTGCAGAGTGTGTTTGCAAGACTGTAGAGAATTCAAGTTTACCCCCTGCATCTCTGGAAGGCCAAAACGTAGACCTTGTTGTCTTTTCCTCATCATTAAAGAGCGTATGTGCATGCGTACATGTGAGCCCATGATTTGTGGTGACTGTAGAGAACTTAATGATTAAAAATGTAAACCTCTCCAGGGCTTACAAGGTTTAAAACATTTCAAAAATAGAAGGAGACATTTCATCTGCCGTTTCTGTTTGAAACCCCTTCCATAGTTAAGAAAGACTCATGTAGATCCAGAGGGGAAGTGTTGGTAAAAGAATTGTTGATGCAGGGAAGAAAAAAAAAAAAAAAAAAGCAGGTTGCTAAAATGCACTTCATTCTCTAAATGCACGGGAGTGATAGTGGTCTAACCTCCCTGCAAAGTGCACAACTGATTCTGCAGTTTTAATTAACTTCTCTGTGGCACTCGCGTTGGGTTTTGGGAATTGCTTACTTCTTCAAAGTTTTTCACCCCTTCTGATTCTTCTACTCACGTCTCTTTCAAAAAGTAAAATCCTCACAAAATTGTTTTGAAGCCGGAGTCACATTTATTATAATTATACATATAATTCCATCAATTTTACACATTAAGGTTAGTCAGTTACTAGACATATCTTGAGGAACCTTATTTTCATTTTCATTTTTAGTGAATTATGGGAAACGTTTTTGGAGTTGGACGCATACTATGGACTACAAGTGACGATAGCTCAGCCTCTCTCTTGTGAGTCCCCTAATGTCACACAAGTGCAATAGCATCATTTCAAAAAAAGTTCTTGCACACCTTAAGTCTTGGTGACAGGTGCGTAGGATCAAAAACTCTTGACTTGAAAAGCAAACCAAAGAATCTCACAGTCTGTCCATCACTTTGTCATCATCATCCAAAATTCACACACACAAAAACCATCAGTATGAATTTTGTCTGATGAAGGCCTGAGGACTGAACCGTCGTGTTAATAAAGTGAGTTTAAGTGATGGACAGTGTGAGGGCTTCTTTAGTTTTCTTTTCAACTGAAGTGCAACATTAAATCACTGGAGCGTCCCTCTAATGACACACAATTACTCTCAATATATTTCTGGAAAGTATTAACCGCAATTATAGAACAGATGGCCTATACTTTCAAATCATGCCAGTAGTATGCAATAAAAACTACAGTACCATGCTTCTGTCTTGTAATGGGATTTATTGCTGTCCTTAGCTGGCACAAGCAGCAGCTTGCTTTTCCCTGTTGCACTCTACAGACTTCATGCTTGAGTCAGCTGGTGGGCACCAGAAAACACATGTCTCTCCTCAGAGACTGCCCTCCATACTGGGCTGTTTTACATTCAAGCCCAGTGCTGAGGGAACACTCAAGCATAGTTTAGCAGTAAGGACGTGAAACCCATAAAGCATGTTCAGTCCCAGAGAAGATTTATCATCAGGCTCCCTGTCTGCTGCTGCCAGCAGTAGATTACATGTCAAAAGTGGCACAGCGAGCAGATATTTCAGCCAATAAGCATGGGTGGAGGGAGAGGGGGGCTCGTCTGGAGAGTGATATTGCACAGTCTCGCTGAGAGAAGGGCTCGGATTGACCCTTGAACTTATTGTTCTTAAGAGTGATGGCTGACCATAAACCTGCCTGACATCATTGAGGTGAAATGTAGCAACAGCGGAGGCAAAACGGATTACTGGCCTGAGGGTTAAAATACTCTGAATGGAATCTTCTCACACATAACTGCATAGATGGTTTCCATCCTGCTGTACAGTTGCACAGAGGTAATGAGCCAATGGCAAAAAAATCAGAGTGTCATACAAATCATTGAAGACAGCGTTTCATTTAATGGAAAACCATTTCCCCTCTATGCTCAGTGTAAGTATTCAGATTGGGGATGTAGACTAATGCAGACTATTTGCTCATGATTAAAAGAAAAAAAAAAAAAACTGCTGCAGAATTAATTTCCTCAAAGACAGAATATATCAGCTTGACTCCTCATATACAGTAAAAGGCATCAAACCATGTCAAGACTGCAGTTCAACCCTTCAAAAGAAACCCTCTTGCATGCAAACTCTAATATGATCCCATATCTCTTATTTACATTTACATTTATTACAATGCTGCCCATTATAACTAATTACAAGAGTTGCTTTGTTACAAAAAAGTATCACTATCAAAGTTTGGACGTGGACTTGCAGATTATCTGATGTTATGTGCGCATGTGTCCTGAAAAATATAAAATTCAAAAACAGCTGGCTTGGTTCATCAAACATGCAGCCAACATATTTAAATCTCTCACTGCAACTTTATATTATTTATATGGAAGTGATCATTATGCAGAGTAATAAGATTCCACAGGCACAGGCCACTAAATTATGATTTATGTGTTATCTGTTATGATGGTCTATGTCTCCCATGTGTGGTCACATACAACATAGAAGCATGTTTCAGAGGGTTTCAGTCAAAGCTGAATCAAATGTTAATTGTTGTTGATCCACAGATCATCTATTCCATCACCCCCCCCTGTCTCCTGAGGTTCCTGAAACAATAAAGCAGAGTCCAGGTGCAGAGCCCACAGTGCTTCAGTTAGCTCTGCTCTGGGAACAGTGACAAGGCTGCAGTAGTTTATTCTGTTCTCCTGTGGAAATCCTTTGGCCTGTCGCTTACCATCAAAGGCAGAGGGCTCCTTGCACAAATGATCTTTGAGAAGCAGTGCCGATGCATGCATCTGATGTGTAGTGACAAGGCTGCAGTTACAGTATTTCTTTTGCTCCTGAAGCTTTCACTGATATCTCCAGCCTGTCACTTCACATTGAGGAAGGAGGGTCTCATGGTCATATGATCTTTATGAACCGCCGATGTCACTGGGATAAAAATGTTTTGGAGTGAACAGTTCAACAGGTGGCTAATTCGGATGTGCATTCACCTTTAACAGCCTGATCTTATATGAAATGTGTTATTTAAAATGACTGTGAACATCACATGAGTCAGTGTTTTATAGATAAAATATATGAAACATATATGGATTCAACAGAAAGTGATAACCGGGATCTGTTTCTATTTTTATTGTGTTAAAGAACACATAATAATATATATTATAATAGCATATTACTGTTGGACCCAAAATTCAACCATCATTAAATTAAATGGTTGAAATTTCTAATATTTTCCACTTTTCACATGACACAAACATCTAAAATATCATCTTTAAATGTGTAATTTGTATGTTTTTCCAAACATCATATGAAACACACTACGATAATGGCACTTCAAACGACCTGCCAAGGCAGTAATTTGAAACATTTATATTATATATTTATGGACCCATCAGACTAATCTGTTTCAGCATAAGCCTTCATTCAGACTGCTAATGAAGTCAGTTTGTTGTTCTTGGCAGAGCACCAGGCCGCAAGGTCATGCAGAGAGGCGTACCCACCATAAATTCTTCATCTCATTTATGTGGTGGATCTCACTTCTCTTTTGGCAGATCATTCTGGGGTTTGAGCTTTATGGAGTCATTGTTAGCAAAAGAAACCCGTGTCTGGAAGCAAAAACAATTTGTCTTATTCAATCATACAACAAGGTCTCAGGTATTAGTGTATCAATGACGACAGGGAACACTCAGAACATAACAATCACTTCCTGTAGTCTAATTCCGTTGTCTGGCGTTTAACCAAATGGCTCTGGCTTAATATTGTGTGAAACTGTGGATATTAAAAGCTGTGTTTCAAGTCACTCTAATGTTGACGCTAATCCCTAGACAAGATTTGATTTGATTGCTATCTTAAGATTCCCGTCTCTAAAACTCCCTTGTCTCTGACAATCTTCGTTAATTTATAAAAGACGTGAAATTATGATAGAAAGTGGATTCACAAGGATTTGAAAAAAGCTCCTTAGAGTGTGCACGCTTCCTTTGCACAGCAGTGAGATGGATACCATAAACACACAACACACGTCACATTTCTCATCTCTGCCACCGATGCAATAAAGCTAAGCTGTTGTTATTCCCCAAGGGCATCCCAGAACTTACTGTTTGTCATATTTCTATTATAAGTCATACCAACTAGACAGACACTCTAAAGGCTACTTCTGGGTGAATTCAGGTTGCTTGTTATTCTCCTGCCATCATCACCCTCCTGTGTCATTCCTGAAACATTGACAATTGCTCGCCTCTGTCCTCACACAGGTCCTCATCAATGCACCATATCAGCAGCTCAGAGCCCTTCACGGCTGGGTGATCCGCCTGGATCCATCACTGACCATCAGCCTCTCTCTCCATTCTTTCTCTCCCTCAGTATCGTTCCGCACACCTCTCTGTCACTCTTTGCGCCTCTCTCTTTCCCCACATCTCCTCAATGTCTTTCTCTCCATTAAATACCGTACCCAGAATTCCGTGCTGCTGTACAGCTGCAGAGGTGTAATCCAGTTCGAGTTACATGAGCGCCGCAATCGATCACGCAGCCTGCCCTGCCACCTTTCACTCTCCTGAAGAGCGACTGACATGTGAGCCGTCAACTTACTGTCATTCACCTAAACCCCTGCAGGAATGTAAAGGTCTGCAAGCACAACCAACAGCTGAGAACAATTCATTTTGTTCTCTGAGAGACTCTCATGCTTAATACACAGATTAAACAGTATTTAGGTTTATTTCTTTATAAACCATTATGATAGCGGGTAATGGAACTGTGGTTATTAAATGCAAATACTGATGAAAAAGCTCAGTGTGAGTCGATAACGCACTAAATATGCTTATGTGTTTTTGAATAGCATAATGGTATTTACAGTGTCTCTAATACCTTCAATTATCTAGTCAATCTACGCAGGAAGGTGAGATTCCTCAAGCGAAGCTAAATAATGACACCCTGTTATCAGGAGGTTGCATAAGCCAGCATTCTGTTTTCTGAGTTCGGTTGCTGCATTATTGATTTGAGAAGCTCACTGTCTAAATCGAACACAAACAGCTATGTACATAGATGTGAGTGGAAACATTATTAAACACTGAAACATCATTTTTAACAGAAACAATACATATATACAGGAGTAATACAGTGTAAATTAATGTCAAGTAAAGTAGATATGATTTCAATAAGAACACCATAGCACCAAGCTGTTCATGAATGAACTGATGGTGTTGTGGCTTTGGTAAAGGTTTAAGTATGCTGCATTAAATAACATTAAGTGCCAAAGTTAATTGTCAATACAATTTTAAAAGCAGTTCTATTTGTCAGCCTGTAATTGGCCAGATGCATCACCACATTGCGACACACAAGGAAACAAAAATGCACATTAGAGATGAAATGGTATGAACATTTCATATCATGATTATAGTGACCAATATATCACAGTTATCAGTATCATCACGGTGTTCAAATGTGCTGAAAATGTTCTAAAAGTTCTGATACACACAGTGAAATCATTTCAGCAAGTTTTATAATAACATGGCCGATACGTTATGTAAACACATGAAAACCATATCAAATGTGCATTAACATTAACAATGGCACCATGTAGCCATGACAGGCCTGCGCTTTGTGCACTTTGCACTGCAGCAGACAGGAATGTCTCGTCTGTTGTATGTATGTACTTGTACTGTCTTCCTGTTCTCATTAAGCTGTTAGTTAGCTGTAAGCTCTGCGACATACAGGAACTCCTCAGCTGCATTCAGACTGAAAACAGTCCAGTGTTCAATTATACAAGGGGACTGTGTTGGTGTGGGCGTGTTGTGCCGGTGAGACACTGAAATATGATCCAGCAAGTCTGGTTGGAGTAACAGATCATTGCATTTAAAGGCTGATCAGAAAAGCACAGTACAACGGTTGCTGGATTGTATTGTATTTCCTCTTACAAGGCTGAAAAATCTTTGGAGCGCTGTCACATGTTTTCATTGATGCACAACAAACCCATGTTGCATGTTGCGCCTGTGTACCTGTGACTGCCATAATCAAACAGTTTTAAAGACAATTAAGATTTAATATAGAAATACTAACCACTGGGAGTTTTATTGTGAAATCGGTAACCCTTTCATCCCTAAACATTACTATTCCTGTCACAGTTTGAAATGCATTTGAGCCGCTAAAATCTGCATGTGGCTTAACTGTAATTTACCTCCTTCAGCAGCCTACAATCACAGAACTTTTCACTTATACTGCTGCTGGAGTGGGTGTATCAAACTGAATTGGAGTTATTATCTCACAGAGTCTTGTGGAATAACAATGGTTTAGTTTGAATACAGATTGTTCCGGAAAATGTCAGAAAGCACTGGATGGCTACCATGATGTCATTTACCATTTTGTGATCAGTTCATCATTAACAGGGCATGACGGCCAACAGCAGCTGAATTTTAACTTTGTGTAGCTCTCAAAAAATTCTGTGCATGAACATGTTTGACATCCATTACTGCTGATGCAGAGGAGTTGGTACAGGCTGCTTTGTGACATTTTGTGATACTGCACACTTGACCATGTCATTTTGTTAATTGTGGCTGCCAACGTTACATTTTCTCCAGCACTTCAAGTGGTCTGAGTCATTTACATGGAGATGTGAATTTATTTAAAAGGAGAGGGAGAAAATATAAAACATGTATCATGGTGAAAAGGGAACAAAAAAACAACTGGAAATTACTGAGTCACATTCAGAAACAGTGGATGTGGTTTACCACTGCGGTCATTACTATTGTCTCCTATTATACAAATTATGACAAATGGGCTTGCACTATTGCACTCACACATATGCACTTTTTTAACTTAGAGTAGTACACAATTTCAGCAAAATACAATTTCATGATACAGGATAGACTGTATCTTACCTTTTGCTAGAACTAGCAAATACATTGGTTAAAAGTAATGATTTTGAATGTTTTTATACAGTCTAAGGCTCCTGAGATACATCAACTGCTTCAGTAAACACAGAATTGTGTTTGTGGAGTGACCCAAAGGTTCTGCATAGTGATTCAGTGTTCACTACCAATATCTGCCTCTAACCTATTTGGGGCACACTCCTCTTCAAAGTTGATTTACAAAAAATAAATTGCCTGCAGTGTGCCTATTGAATCATAGTATAGATACAGCTCAGCTATTTTCCACAGTGGCAGACAGATGTCTGGAAGGCAGGTTGGAAAAAAAATAATGTTTCTAACTTTTATTTTTCTCACCCAAAGTTCCACCTTATGACCTCATTCTGTTACTGTGACTCCTTCAGGTGAATGTGCATTAAAACAACCACAGTCTTTATTGAAACATGGGGGGACTAAATCACATCATAATGGCATTTCTTTGTTGCACTGGTTGGCAAGCTACTTATATATTGCTGAAAATATACTTGTTGGCTCATTATGTTCCAGTTACAATGGGGAGAATGAAACAAGTACCACAAAAAGGGTTTGATGATTGCTTTGCATGTTATAGAATGGTCAGAAAATAACAGGTTATTATATAGCAGCAGGTTAGAACAAAACTGCTCTGAAGTTGATCAGCATTCAAGTATGATTAAGCCATCAAAATTCTGAAAGACAAGCCAGAGAGCACTTATCTGGAACACTCATGAAGATGCTGTTAAGCTTACTTATATTCTTCGAGCTATAAGAGACTATAATGTTCATTCACAAGAACCCAGTATGTGTGCTTGACTTTGAAAAACAGTCTCAGGTTTGATTTAATCTTTCCATCACTGTTTTGTAGGGCTGAGTAATGACTAAAATGTGTACGGATACAAACTTTTTGTCTTACCTATCATGATATGTTTGATTTGATTCATTATTTTTGGGTTATTCTGAATTTAAAATAAGTAAATAATATGCAGTATTATGTGTTCCACCAGAGGGGGAATGAATGATAGATTGAAGTCATTTGTTGTTTTTGAGCCCCCTACGTATAGAAGATTTTTGTTGCTTTGTTGTTTGTGGAAAAATGAGCCTCATAGAGAGTAGTGGTGCAGTCTACATTCAACCTGTTCTGGTTCTGGAGTTACCAAAGTCAAAAGAAAAAAGAGAAAACCTTTCTGAATCCTACACATGAAAAGCTTTAATCATGGCACACAATTAATAAAAAGCAATAGTAAAATGACAATCGGTTCCTGTCGAATTATTTCTTTTCTCTGAGAGCTAAAATAGAAGTATTACATTACTGAGTGCAGGGTCTAATAGTTAAGCGCAGTCAGGTCTGCTCACTTCAAAATGAATTGGGAAACAGGCGGGCTGTTTTAGCTTAATATCAATATATCATAGCCTGTCATGGTGAGAGACTGTGGTGATTAGATGCAATATGCAGCTGTACAGCAGCAATGTTAACTTATTAATGTTAGAGCATATCTCAAAATAAAGATAGAAATACTCTAGTTACTGTGTATTGATTAAGTATAATAAATGGTGCTAGATTGGAGCAGACTGTAAAATTACATTTCGCTGAACACAAATCTGTCCTGAATTGGGTGCAGTCCTACTGGTTTACCCTGCAGGTCTGTGCAAAAAGAAATAAGAAATGCATAACTGTACAACCAGCTTCTTAAAACATGACCCACACACATTTAAGATTGAAGAGTTGAGTTTAGTTGAGACAGTGAACTTCCAGGTGGGGCCCAGACGAAGCCTTGTACAAGATTCTTTGAGTAATGATTAATATTAAAAGCAAAAGAAATAAATATTTGTAGTACTTCTAAATTTTTCATGATAACCTAGCCCCCTCTGTATAATTTAACCAACTTTGAACTTATAGCAGATGCACATGCTGCGTACAGAACATCTCGACAGCAAGGGGAGAAATCAAAGCAACTTCTGACTTTTCAAAATCTGCGAGTAAGACGTCACTGCTGTTACAGACTCACCTTGACAAGAAAGTAAATAATACACACAGCCATGCAACAATACACACACCAGCGTGAGTCTGTTGGTCTCAAACGAAGAAATACAGCTGGAAGATGTTGATAACGGTCGACATCAAAGGGCCATTCGTCCTCATACACTATTTACAATATCAAGGTGAAAGGTGTGAGTCTGAGAACAATGTGGAAACAAGCATTGTAGACTGCCAGAGGTCATGTACCGGTCATTGCATTAAAAATTCACTTGGCGTATTGTTATTGAATATATCCATGATAACAGCCATGCCGATCCATGGCTGACCTGTTGAAGATATGTTAGTTCATAATAGCTGCAGAAGAAATTTCTAGAGAAAGATGTTACACCATCAGTACAGTACTGTTACAGGGTCTCTGTCATTAAACTATTGCTACAAATGGTCTGTATCACTGCAACTTTATCAGAAGTCACATTTCTCTTCTTCATCCCTCCCTGTACTCTGGAAAAGCCTTTTAGATGAACACTATAACAAATCAAACAAAGATTGGGGCAGGGGCACGAATTACAGTCAGGTAATACATTGGAGTCTAACCATGTACATCCTTATGACTTTAACTTATTTCATTCATTTCTTATATTATCTCTTGTAGACTTCAAAGCATTATGATGATGTACATGCGACTTACACAAACAGCTATCATAGTTCCATTGATCTTAACAAGTTTTCTGGGCCATAAAGCCAATAACAAGTTGAGACTAGTACTAGGGAGGAAAGAGATATGCAAAGACTGTGGTGCAGTTCAGATTACGTATATAAAGTACCAGTCAAAAGTTTGGACACACCTTCCCTTCCCTTGAATGAGAAAGTGTCCAAACTTTTGACTTGTACTTACAGTCAAGCCCAAAATTATTCATACCCCTGGAAAATTTTGACTTAAAGTTACTTTTATTCAACCGGCAAGTTTTTTCTTGATTGGAAATGACACAGGCGTCTACCAGAAGATAATAAGACGATGTACAAGAGGCATCATTGTGGAAATAAATATTTCTCAGCTTTTATTTACATTTGAACAAAAAGTGGCATGTCCAAAATTATTCATACCCTTCTCAATAATCAATAGAAAAGCCTTTATTGGCTATTACAGCAATCAAACGCGTCCTATAATTGCTGACCAGCTTTTTGCATGTCTCCACTGGTGTTTTTGCCCATTCATCTTTAGCGATGAGCTCCAATTCTTTCAGGTTGGAGGGTCTCCTTGCCATCACCCTGATCTTAAGCTCCCTCCACATCTCAATTGGATTCAAGTCAGGACTCTGGCTGGGCCACTGCAAAATGTTAATGTTTTTGTCCGCTAACCATTTCTTCACCACTTTTGCTGTGTTTTGGGTTGTTGTCATGCTGAAATGTCCACTGGTTCCCAAGGCCAAGTTTCTCTGCAGACTGCCTGATGTTGTTGTTGAGAATCTTGACGTATTGCTCTTTTTTTCATGGTGCCGTTTACTGTGATTAGGTTCCCTGGTCCATTGGCTGAAAAACACCCCCAAAGCATTAGCTTCCCACCACCATGTTTGACAGTGGGGATGGTGTTCTTAGGGTTGAAGGCCTCTCCTTTTTTACGCCAAATGAAGGATACATCATTGTGGCCAAACAATTCAATTTTTGTTTCATCTGACCATAAAACAGAAGATCAGAAGTCTTCTTTGTCCAGATGAGCATTCGCAAAGGCCAAGCGGGCTTTTGTGCGCCTTATCTAGAGAAGTGTCGTCCTCCTTGGTCTGTGTCTGTGGAACCCAGCAGTGTGCAGTGTCCGTTGGACTGTCTGCCATGAGATGTTGCCACCAGAAGAGCACATATTCACCAGGATGGCCTTGATGGTGATCCTTGGATTCTTTTTCACCTCTCTCACTATCCTCCCTGCCAGCACAGGTGTCACTTTTGGCTTCTGACCACGTCCTCTAAGATTTTCCACAGTGCAGAATGTCTTGTATTTTTTAATAATACTTTGCACTGTAGCCACAGGAACTTGAAAACACTTAGATATGGCCTTATAGCCCTTTCCTGACTTGTGAGCAGCCACAATGCACAGCCGCAGGCCCTCAGTGAGCTCCTTTGTCTTAGCCATGACTGTCCACAAACCAACTCCAGAGCATTGCTGTTTTTCACCTGTTGAGTTGATTAAACAGCTGTTCCCAATGAATCAGGGTAATTAGGATGCTTTAGAACAGCTTGGACTATTTGAAATGGTATAGAACTTTGGATTTTCCCCTAGACTGTGACAGTTTGCAAAGGGTATGAATAATTTTGGGCTTGACTGTATATGCTGACAAATGTCCACATTCAGAGGAGGAGGGCTGGATAGAGTCATTAACCCAACAGTGGACTTTGCTAACGGAACCCACAGTTCATTTACTGTTTCCAACTACGGGTGTCATATTTCCAATTGCAAGTTGGGAAAGTTTTCTAAAAAACTTAACAATGATTGTTCCCTAACCTTAACCCTGTGGTTATTATTGTATCCATGATGATGAAGGTTGCCTAAGGTTGTCTAAAGGAAGTAGTAACTTTAACACTCACCACATGTTTCTCTAACCTTCACAAAATGATCATTTTAACGCAAACCATGATGTTTCCCTAAACCTAACCAAGTGGTTTTTGTGCCTAAACCTAACCAGACCTTCATGAACCATCATTATTTTTAACAGTGATTTGTAACAGTTTTATTCATTCAATTATTTTTTCCAGCTCATTACTGCCAATAGGGGTGCCAGATAAGAAAACACTCCTATGTGTTGTTCTGGGGTGCATAGTCAAACCATGTATTTGTTCATTTTAGTTTTTGTTGGATTAGATGGGCTGATTATTCAAAAAACATCTGATTAATGTCCATGACGGTCCTTCCAGTACTTTGTCGTAATCTTGTAGAACTGACAGTGCTCTCTCTATTGCTAATAAGTCTAAAAAGTCTTTGAACCATTGATCTTGGCTAATGCCTGCAGGTTTATGAGATTTCCAGTTCAACAATATGATTTATTTCACAGGAATTTCCAATTAGAAATTCTACTTAATTTTGTAATCAATCCTTCATTGGACTTTATCCTATAGGATTTATATATGATTACTGCTACAAAAGTCCAAAAGGACCTATAGTTGCAAAATGTTTTTTAATCCTATAGGATTGACTATAAATCAGTATAATGATTTATAATCACTTTCAAACGACATGCAATTTGTTCAAATTAATGTGAATACCCCCCCTCCAGTCAGTACCATGTAATGTATAATACGTGCAGTTTAACTTTAACAATGAATGACAACAACTATATTTTCATTATTGTTTTAACTTTACATTACACCAGTCTATCATCATATTCTTCCAGCAATCAAATGTTAACTTTTTCTAACAGCTGTATTAACGCATCATGTCAAATCACAAACAACAGGAGAGAATTCTGATAGCTTTGAACTAAAAATGTAACAAACAAGGTAAAACACAGAACTGATCAGAATCAAGTGCAGCTCTCTTTTTATTTGCAATACTACCGGCCAACAAGAGCACCAGCTCAGAGCGTACAGAGCTTCCTGGTACACACAGGTATTTATGAGCCAGCTTTGACAGTTGCGGATATCTATTGCACCCTGTATCTCTCCACCAAAGCAGTGGGATACTGTCTGCAGAGAGAGGAACTCTCCTTCACATAAGCTTGCATCTCCTGAATGGCGTCCCCGTTGCATTTGCAGATTCGTACAAGTCCCGGAACAGGCTTCCCATCACATCCAGGGCAGCTGTCTTTTCTTCCCCTTGTGCTTGTGTATAGTTATTGTCTCTCTCATTTTCCTTCATCTCTTGTGATAAGCTATCACTGACTAGATTTCTCTGTTCAGATGAACAATGGTCTAAGCGAGAGAACCGGGGGTCCAGGAAGGCTGCTCTATTGAGAAACATCTATTCGCTGCTCTCTTCACTGTAGCGCATTTTCAATTAGGCCATCACTCAGCCTGTGAAAATAATAAAATAAATTTAGCCCTATATATCACACGCTATTTAGCTTTTAAATTCACTAATATTGATCTTTCTAATCTTGTTCATTTGAGATATCGATATCAGTCGTCTAGGAAAATATGTATTGTTGTATAGACTTGGACTTAATATTCCTCTCACTTCTTTGACGACTGATTTATGCAATGCGTCAGGAGAGCTCAGCTGAGATATGATGACATGCTGCAGCGGTAGGATAGCTGATGCTGTGTGGTAGGCATCGGTGGAGAGGGCTTGAGTTGCCACTTTGAAAGGTTTCAATGTGTCTTTTAGTTGCTCAACCAAAGACCACTGAGTTTCAAATGAGGCATCTTCTTTTCAAAAATTACAGGTACCACTGCTGCTTGTTGCTCAGATGCATGACATATCATGTCATAGGTGGTATTGCATCTGGTGACGCAGTCATTTATTTGTCTTTCTTTTTTTAATCCAAGGAGCTCCTGCTTTTCTTACAGCAGGCAGCTATCTGATGGAGACCTTCCAAAATGAGCTGCAGTTTGCTTTTGCTTAGAAAAGGCTTTCACCTCAAGCCCCTTGTGCACTGCCAGGTTCAGAGTGTGGGCCAAACAGGGTACATTAATAAGCCCTCAACTGCATATGGCGTTCACATAGCCCAGAGCATTGTCCATGGCGACAGCTACAATCGCTTCACGGGAGATGTCAAATTCATCCAGCATGCTGCCGATGCTTTCTGCGATATGGATAGCTGTGTGTTTGTTAAGTTCCCATGAGTCTGAAATACTGTGAGCTGTGTCTGTCACATAAGCATGTGTGGCCAGTGATGCCCATCTGTCTGTGGTAAGATAGATTGTCTTATCCTTTAGTATAGTCTTTATATTTTCCTGTGTGGTGTCATACAGTTGTACTATGTGTGTTGAGACTGTGGTGCGACTTGGAATTTTATATCATGGCTCCAGTTCTATCATAAGATCCTGAAACTCCTCTCCTGAAACAATACCAATTGGCCACATATCCTTGCATATAAAACTTGCTATCTTGTCAGTGATGGCATATTTACGAGCTTCTGGCAAGGGGCCTCCTGAAGTTGAGTGTGCTGAATAGTAGGCAGTCAGACGAGGTTGTAAACTTGACGTTGCTCTGCTCATCTGAGGTGACTCTGCTGTCTCACTTGGGTGGCAAGCTAGCAGGTGAGTCTGCAGATTTGTAGCTGTAGAGTAAGACAGCTGCTTTTTACAAAGTTGACAAAGTCTTATCTTTAATAGTTACTTTGCCATCTACAGAGTAGAACACAAAATATGTCAACACACTGTTTCTCAGATGCTTTGGTGTCGTGATCGTCCACTCAGGGTGGCTTTGCTCACTAGTGTCCTCCATTTTACCTTGTCATCATAGCAAACAACATAAAATTAATAGCTTAATTTACTGATAGGTCAGGATCCTATCAGTGCGGTCTTATTTCTACTCCTCACAGGTGAAGCTGATGCCAGAGTCAGACTCTCCCATCATCCCAGGTCTCACTGGACAAGTTAAGATTTCAAATGCACAGACAAAGCCAAGTGAGTCAGCTCTTGTGGCAGTTGTACTTGTTATACTATGTGCCTGTTTTTAGACATTTTATATTTAGATTTAATATTTATTTTTGGCTTAACTACAAGCACCTCAGCAGTCATCTGCTTAGATCTGTTCTCATGTACTAACTCACAAAAACAATGCTGTCTCTGTTGTGTAAGTTTCTTAGTTTTAACAGAGAAAATGGCACTTTAAAGTAACAGAGTTGTTGTCAATTCAGTGTTTGATTATTATTCATCAGGAGAACCTGAACCTGAGATCCTGTGAGCGACCGAATGGATGCTGTTGATGGAGACTTCACCACCACCTTGGCTGTCCACTTCACAACAACATCACTGGAGTCTGTTCAAAAGGTATTGCTCATCAAAATGTTTAGATCACACCCTATTTCCTTTACATTCTTTTACTTGTATTTTCCATGTGATTGCTAAGATTGCTATTAAGATGTCTTTAAAAGTTTGTTACAATATGTAATTTAAATCTTGTTATGTGTAGCCTATTCTACAAAAGTTTACTTCTATGTTTGACAGTCATAAAAATGTGTGTTTTGATCATAACTTGGCTATTACACTGACATTAATGGTAAAACATTTTTGTTTTTCTGTCATCTACAGTAGCTGTCATTAGATTTGCTGAAGAACAGGAAGCAGCGGTGGAGGATCAAAGTGAAATTGTTACCTGAAAGGATCCAAAGCCTTTTGGCCCAGTGGACTTGTGATGCAAAGTGGACTGAGATGGGCTTTTGGACTCTTTACAGACAAGTACACACGCACAAAACCCCTTTTAAAGACTTTATCGACACCTGCCTACCTGGTGACTTGACATCTCCCACAGTTGAATATCCATGTTTAGATTACTCAAGAGTGTTTTGTTTCAAGGAAATTACTGTGTCTAGTATATTGTCAAGTTCAGTGATTAGATTTTTTTTTTTTTACTTGTAGTGGACTTAAGAAATGATGTCAGTATTTTTTTTGTTGAGGATTTGTTTAACTATGGCTACAGGTTTAAACAAGCTTTTTACATATTGGATTTTTAATGTTGTCTTTGTAACATTTGCCAATGTTTGTAGTATAGATTATACATTTTAAAACTTTTTTAGAGGACAGAAAGATGCACATGGGCCCTGCTTTAGGGCCCATGTGCATCTTTGAAATGGCTACAATACGATCATCTGATCTGGAGCTGGCTGAGTGCTGGCCCAGATAAGAAAGGACACTGGCCTGGGTCCATTTTACTGATCTGGCCCAGAACCTATGGAAGCTCTGGGCCAGATCCAGTATGGAACTGAACAAGATCTGGCCCACCTTGGGCCAAATGACTACAAAATAATCTCATTTGTTCTGGTGCTGGCCCAGTGCCGGCCAACAAGTGAAAAAACAGATCTGCACTGTTATTGGCCCGTTGTGCCAAAGGACACCGGCCCGGGTCCATTTTACAGATCTGGCCCAGAACTTATGGACTCTCTGGGCCGGATTTGGGCCATATGATTTTTGCTATCTGGGAACATTTATGGCTAGAGGGGACAGGGTAGAATGTTTTCAGAAATTAATGGAAACACTGAAAAGAAACTATTCTTATTTACTGTATTAAGTTGCAGTCCAAACATTTCCTGCTGTTTTTACTTCACGTTAAAAGTACCACTGTACCGCTGTGTGGCTTTTATTATGAAGCATGGAAATGCAAAACTGACTGGACTGGTGCTATTGGTCAGTAAATATTGGTCTACACAGCAAAATGTTTTGTGCTGTTTGGTCAGCAGATTAGATTTAAATACTGCAAAGGAGAATTGGTAAACAAGGAAACATTCACAGTGAGCTGGTAGACAAAAGGCTCTTTTACTACAGTTTATGTTATTAAGGGTAAACAACTTATTTTGTTCTGCTGTCCTGTCTGAGGGAAAACCATTTGCACTGTGCATCAGAGATATAATTGCAGCAGTTCACTATTCAGCGTGGGTATTTCTGCCATATGGAAGAAGGCCATTAGATTTCTGTAAACATGCACACAATGAAAATAAGTCAATATGTTTGTTCCTGTTCAACAGTTAATAATAAATAATTGTCATTTAAAGAGTCGGTTCTGTACTCATTTATTGAAATTTAAAAGTGTGGTTTGAAAGTTGACAGCATTACATGAATTACTGTAATCTAATTTACTGCAAAATGTCTGGTGCTGTAATCCATTACACAGTAACATACAATGACTGTATTTTATTTGATAGCTGCATACAGCTACTGTAACAGTAGATACAGTATCATTATATTACTGTGTTTCATTTTACATTGTTGCTACTGTAAATATAAACATAGTAAACTTTGATAAATGATTCTATAAATGATTTGATTTACAGTCCAAGATGGGACATTTTCAATCTTTTGGCCTAATAAACACACCACTGGGCATTTTTGTATTCTTCTCCTGAATATGACAGACATTGTGTCCACCACCACTTCAGAACAAATTTTCTTTGCCAAAATAAGTTGTTGAAGGATTCAGACTCTGAATAATCCATTTTTTCTTCAGTGAGTAATGTATTCTCTATGCAGGATTTGTTTGATATCTATCTAACACAGCGAGAAATATCTATTGTACCTTTTAAGATTGCAAAAGCCAGTTTTAAATTTGTGGTGTTAGAAGATATCCTATCATTAACACTTCCAGTTGTGCACAAATGGTTTTGATTTACTACATGAGAACTGAAATCAGTACTGTGACTTAACATTTCTGTGGCATGACTGGTTTAATGCTTCCAGCCCTGCTTCACATTTCAAAACACTGTATTTCTGATAATACCGCCTCACAGGCACAATCCCAGAATCAGTATAACATTTAAAGTAATCCCCTTCACTTCTCTTGCCAATCACTCAAAATGATAAGACATCTATCATGAAGAATAGAGAGTCAGCATGAATGTGGGGAAAGTGATACACACAGATTAAGATAAGCATGGAAAACTCCTGCTGCAATAATACTGATGGGATTCAATTCAATAGTAATATATGTCTTCTGAGCTGTCAGTGTCTTTTTCCATAAACTACACTTAAAATGAGAGTATGTTTCTAAATATGGATCAGGGTTCCCACACCTTCTTAAACATCGAATTCAAGGACTTTTCCTTTCCAGGCCCAATTCCCTCAAATTCAAGTACCCAACATGGCACAGTTTGAGACACGGATCAAGCTTAATTATTTTTATAATGAGAACTAGCGGTGTCTTGCCTTCTCTAACACAGCTCAGCAAAAACAATATTCTATTCTTGCACAAAATATATAAATTCAAGCACTTTTAACAACCCATGTCTATTTATGTCTACTTTCAAAAACTTTTAAGGCCTTGATTTTTTTCTCAGAAACTTTCAAGGATTTCAAGGACCTGTTGGAACCCAGATGTCTAGTGAAATGCTTCATATTAAACTTATTCAGAATGCATAATTGTACTTTAAGCAAATCTTACAACAATGGCGACAGAAAAAAAAACACATTTCCAGTAAAAAAAAAAATCCTGATCCATAATTTATCTAGTAATTCAGCCCTCTGGACATTTACATACTGCATGCTTTTTTTTTTTGTACATTACTTCCTGTATTAGCAGGAAATAAGAGGTAGAAAAAGCACCTCGTTCTTCTGGTGGCAGGATATTCATCTTGTTTAATGGCACACATAAAAATATTACAAATCATTTTATGAATGTTTAATGTAACTATTTGATTATGGATGCAAGGTTCAAGCTAGTTTACACTAATACAGATCAGTGGGTGGCAGACGTAATTTAATTTGTTAGTTTACATTATTGAATTATACAGTATATTCAATTAAGTTCAGCATTTAAACATTTATCATTTTATCATTCTGAGGTTATTTCATCACATTTTCTGGAAATATGTATATAGCTAGTCAGAGGGCTTGTATGTTGCTATATTACATTACAAACTTACCTGTATATAGAAGATATCAGAGTCATTTTGTGTTTTACTCCTTATTCATAACACCATGCACAGCGAGGTTTCAGGTTGCTAAATGATTTATAATTGATATGAGATAAACAATAAAAATAATCCACTATTAAATCCTGGATTCACCGTGATAGTTTTATTTTCTGCTCATGTCAGCTGTATCAGATTTTATATACTATGCAAATGGGGGTTTTTATTTCCACTCAATTCTGATTTGTAGCCTCAAGGCATATTGAAAAATTTGCTGATGGCCAATTCTAGGCCCATAACCCTATCCATTTGTACTAAGGATAGCAATATGAGTATGTGTAAAACCATGAATGTATTTTATGAATGAATGGTTCCCCTGAGGAGACTGAGGCTGTGTAAATGTACAGTAGAATGCATCACATGCAATCAATGGGAAACTTCTTAGATAAGGCCATTATCCCTACAGCTTAAAATTCTACATCGCAAAATTTGCGAGGCCAGTAGCAAAGGCTCAGTACAGACACCGCGTGCAGTAGGGATTAATATTTCTTTCAATGACACATTTTCTATGCTAGGAACAGAAGCACACTATCCTTGTAATCCCAGGAACTGGACTTGTTTTTAAAGTATAGCTTCAGCTGCAGTCACAACACATTGGTTATATTTTAAGCAACACTAAATGCAACAAGGAGAAATATGCATAAACCTATGGGTTCCCAACCTGACTGCTTTAGTGTATTATTTGGTGGTATTAATAATTACTAAGGCAAAAGAACGCCATTTATATTAATCAACATTAGAATGAACATAATATAAACTTTGCATGCAGCTTAAACTTCACTATAGATTTGTGAATAATATGAAATGCTGACTTCTTTGTGATCCGTCTGCTGAGAACGGCCTCATAGAAGTGAAGGGCTATTCGACAATTCTTCATTGTATCAAGAAACAAAAGCAAAGTAAAAAGCAAGTAATTTGGCGTTTTCAAAGTCATTCTATTGAGCTGAGATGCATTCTGTTAGTGTGTAGGGTGCGAGCCTTCTGTAATGGTCAAGCAATGTTAGACGTAGTAATAAAGTCAGTGCTCATTCAAAGTGAACAGAACATTTCTGTTTTTTACTTCAGCATTTCAAACATTGTGCAACGTGCATCTAAGCCAATAAAGTGGGTTAAATATTGTTGAAAACATTTGATCAGTTGTTCACAGAGCACACGATTCACATCTTCATTGTTCAGTCTTTTGTAAAGTATTTCTACGCAAAGCTGGTGGCAGACATCTGCTTTCAGTTTTCCCTGTTATTATATGTCTTGGGAAACGGAAAATGGTTTGGATGGGTATTTCCAGGAATCCTGTTTCCCGGGATTACACCCTAGTGTGCAGGATGGACTGTTTTTCTGTGTTTAAAGATAGTTAACTCGCAAAAGTGCTTGTGGCAGCTTGACCTTTTGAATCAGACTGATGTTTAAAACTGTTTCACCTCTGATGATCCTGGGCATGCCTCACTGCCTGAATACTGAGCAAGCTTCAAAAAAGCATTTGATGAGTTACAAAGGTATCCGCCAAGGGAGATATCCCGATGCCAAATTTTTGCTCAGAGGACAGGTGCATCTGCTTCGCTGAAGCAGTGTGTAAGTAAACAAAGCAATGACAAAGAGTGGGAGGAGGGAGGAGACACCAGGAGTGATCACAGGTAGAAACATAGGATAGAAGAACAGCAGGGTTGTGTGTATGGCATCCTGTGGCTCTGTAGAATGAAAGGGTCACTGGGGGAAAGAAAAATACATGTTCATTCAGGTGTAGCTGTTACTAAGGTTTTAACAGTTGGGGAGAGAGGTCCCTGGCCATTTCACACAACACTGGACCTTCTTTAGCCAGCCTCGACAAGTGAGCAGTGGTCAAGACGCATGGAGCAGTGCTGCTTTGAAAGAGGTCACCGTGTGAGGACTCCAACGAGACTCTGAGATGGTAGACTACTGGGGTGGCGGATGACAAATATAGCTTAAACAGTTGAGTAAATGGTACATCATTTGCGATCCTAAAGGTATCTCCAGACTCTCTGGATTGCACAAATGAACAGTGAAAAGTCTCTTGATCCAGTAATGAATGGGGAGAGGAAGATTCAGATTCCCCTGCCAGCGTCTGTGGTGGAAGCTTTTGGCTGACCAGACCTGTCTGCTCCTAATGATGAAAAAGGTGGCAGGTGTGTGTGTGCGCAAATTGCACATGATGAGCTTCCCGTCTCTTGAAACGTCTCCGTCAGAGGAATTACACATCTCAGTAATCTAATTGACGTAGCCACAAACACAACTCTGACAAAAAACAGTATTTACTGCACAAGTCATTATGTGTCAGAGGCTGCAGAAAAGTCCATTTATCTTGTGCTAGACAGCACCTTGCACTGATATTATACTCCTGCTGCTTCCAATCAACTTAATCTTGTTTCAGATCCTGTGATTACCGACAAAGCCGGTTATTCCAGTATGTTTATTCCCATCTGCCAGATAGAATGAAGCCTGCTGTGAAGTCGCACTATGGACTTGCATTGATTCACATCCCTGACCCTTCTGTTAACAAAAGAAAAATATATTTGCTTGGGTTCAAGCTTCTACTTAAGGATTGATCCTGCTTGCCTGAGGGCACATTGTGTTTTGAGACCAGTCCTTTTAAAGGTTGTATGCATCTGACAGCAAAGGGTAAACACCAGTGTGACTGAGGTATTTTCAGGAGGAGAGCAGGTGAATTCTTGATGAAACCTGCACCTGCAGGTTAGCTTTTTTGCTGAAACTTTGCCTCAAGGTCCATTCATTTTGCATTTCTTTTTGGGGAAAATAGTCTAAAGAGATGTATTCATTTAACTATTTACCTTTATTTTGCTTTACAATTGTCTTAATTTGTCTTATGTGCAAACACTTCTAAATTTAAGTAAAGTGTCATGTGACCAGTGCTGACAGCTTGGTTCTCATATATCCAATAGCATTAAGTTATACCCTGTTAGCTATTCTTAAATCCAGTGAAATAAAATAAAAACATAATACATAATACAGTATGAAGTACAAAGACAAGTCTCATGTTTAGCTTCCTACACTTTCACCAACATAAAACACACTTGAAAGATTTAAAGATTCATTTGGTGTTAGCGTGTCTGCTCACATTGTGTTCCTTCTCTTCATGAATTATTTTCTATCCCTACTTTGTTATTGTGTTTCATCTGATTTGACAGAGCAAGTAAAACCAGCTGTTTCTGTGGAGAAGTTACCTGCTAACAGTGGCTGGTGCACAAGCACAAAGAAAACTGTGTTCAACATTGGTACTGGCTGATGTGTTCAGATTTAACGAGGCAAACGCATTCTTGTTTTTCTCCACACCTTTTCCTGTAGTTTTCAGGGGGAATCCATGTAATAAATTGTGCTTGCTATCAAAGGAGTTTCCATGCTTTCATCTTCACTAAAATAGGCCCCTGGGGCTGATAGGTGATGGAGGGTTAACGTGAATACAGGGGGAGGTCTGTGAGTGTACATAGTGGGGGTGCATAATTGTGGAGAAGAGGGCAGTAGGATACTGAGGAGATGATACAGCAGGGAAGAAGGCTTATGTAAGGGCCACATGGGAAAAAAGAGCAGCATGGTTCTTCCTAGAGCCAGTGTGAGTCTCTGATGTTATCACTGCTTCTAGAGACTTGTGTATTGATGAATACATTGGAAACACAGAAATAATCCACTGGTTTCATCAAAAGAAAATAGAAGTAGAAAACTGAAAGACCTGGCAGGTCATTTAGCAGACCTTTCGATCCATAATCCTCAAAGTTTCATATTTCCAGCTTGTACGACTATATTCCCTCTGGTGTACAGTAAATCAGAAAGTTAACCCATTTCACAAGATGTTTCTTCACACTCTGACCACAACAAAGATAAAAACTAGAAATGATAGCTGCTTACATTGTGGCTTGTAGCTGTTATTCAAACACAGATACCTCAAATGCAAAAACTATGATTGCATCAGAGAGACAACTTGGAGCTGGATCCTTCTTTGCTTTGTAGCAAAAGGTATCATCAGATTCCGGTTTGTATTCCTGGCCAACTCTATGGCCTCGAGTCTCGCTTTCGTCATCTGTCTAGGAGCATCATTTATGTGACGGTTTGGTTTTATTGAGCATTCGACATCAAAGAAACAGAGAAGTGGAGTGATCTTTCCTCACTCTTAAATTTTAATGATTGCTATGAAGCCCTGCTGAAGGATGACGAGGTAATGTAGCACTTGGCTCTGGAAAGGTGCTGTAATTATTGGGAAATGACATCGAGACAGAAAGTTATTTGTTGTTATCATGGGAAATAAAAAGACAGAATTTAAGGGGAGCGGAGGGTACCGTTTAGCCTCTAAACACAAGAAACCCAGACTGGGCGACACATCGGAGCCAGAGGGAGTGAGAAATGGAGGGTTATGGATGAAACACAGTTTATGTTCCTGTGTTCAAACAAGTTTGTCTGTGAATAACAAGAGCACTGTGAACATATCTATCAAAAACTGACATTGTACTGTTGAGTTATCAAGGACGCAATTGTGTTTTTGTGTTGAGAAATGTTAAAGATATCATTAAAAGAAAACCTGAACACAGTGACAGTGAGGAAAATACTTCCAGGCAGGTCCTCCAGTCAGCTAATGGCAAAGCTTCAAATTATGGATTTCAAATTCAGGTGATCAGGTGGAATAACAGTGCCTGCTCCATTGAATGGGCTTGTTTTGCAACCTCTACAACCAGGTTTAGAGGATTGTACAACTCAATACATAAGAATGTACAATTTTTATGCAATTTCTTTCCATTGAATGGAGGATTCATAGTAGATTGTGTGGTTGGTATCAGATGTCGAGGGGCATGACGCTCATAGCGTCCAATATTGACATGAGTAGGGCACAACTGTATTAATGCATTAATAATACATCCAAGAATTATGAACTATGTATGTCCTGGACTGCCTTTGTCTCCATGGTGGCTGAGGATTATGGGTAGTGTAGAGCCTCCCACTATCCAATACTGATAAAAAAAACCTTTATTTCTCTGAATTGAAGTAGAAATAATTAAAACTGATGGCCATAACATTAACCTATCGTATCGTCGAGATATCAAGGCCACATTCGTGTTTTCATGTTGAGAAATATTAAAGATATCATTAAAAGAAAATCTTAACATGGTGACAGTGAGGAAATTACTTCCCGGTGGCGGGTCCTCCAGTCTGCCCACTGACTGATGCTCACAGCGTCCTATAGCACTGTGGAAGGGTCAACATTGGAGTAAACAGACGCTGGAGCAGTTGTTCGGAGCATCTAATAATGACGCAGATGGGTTTACAGTGGAGTTAGTTGAAAGCCTGGTGTGTCTCATACAGACGCTAAAGGGTGCTGGTATGAGACGCCGAGGGGCAAAACAAACTGACAGTATTTGATGCCCTGTGAATGAGAACGGGTTGGCTAAGGAAACAACAGGGTAGCATCAAATTTAAACTGGAGCTTCTGCCATTAAAATCCATCCTCGAGCAGGATCATGTGCTTTCACTACCTTCCATTTCCTGCCTAAGAAGAGACATAAAAATTGAGCTGGATGCAACAAAAACCCAGCGGGAGGCCTCTAAGGCTATGGATAAAGAACACAAATAACATATATTGTGGTATGTGAATGTCTTTTTTTCCAAGCAATTTCTGTTTTCAGTATGATTATATATCCTGGATTTGTCAATAAACATTATATGCAAGTATGTCAAGCATTTTATTATCTCAGTCATTTTTCAATAATCAGACAGAATTGTACGTTGATTTTAAATGCAGTGTCTGGTGTTCTTGATTAAATCAAATCAATCATTTCACCAAGAACATGAATAATGACATGAAACTAACAATGACAGATGACTATCACTAAATGTAGCGTTGGAGAGGCAGCATATTTTGTGCCGTTAATTACAACAGGCTGGTCAGAAAGCTTCTGATCAAACCTATTGTTTCGAACAAGACTGCAAATGTAACAAAAAAGTTAAGGTAATTGTTTTTAAGAATGTTCTGCTGCTCATACAAGAGCTGCTTTCAAATTGCTTTGTTTTTTTCATTTTTATATCTGCTCTTTCCTGTTTATCTTCACTGTTATCTGAATGATGTTCTTCCCTGAATGATAAAATGTTGTTGTCTCCCTGATGGAGGCAAGTGTTGTACAGAATGTGCAATACAATCTTACATCTCTAAAACTTTTTCATCTTAGATAAATTTTTATAGCACACACACTATTGTTTTGTTGGTTATTCTTTGATGCTGATGGGCTATCACGATTCCTTCCACATTCATGACTTAGTTTTGCCATTTTCAAATTCAGCGGTGCTATTTTTCATTGAACTGAAGGACGACTGAACACCGAGAAATGTTCACAGAAAAAGTGATTGTGTCCAGATCTGTTACTGTTCAGAGAGTTCGTAATAATATCCATGAGACACTAAGATACTTTTCATTCATGCAGCATTCACTCAGTCATTGCTGAACTTATTATAATAACACTTGTGTTAGCTGTGTGTTTCATCCGGTGCAATGGAACGTACTGTATATTCATATCATTATAAATGGCTAACCGCATCATACAGCCCCGATGTTAGAGAAGCAGAACCAAAGCTCTCCAGCATGTCACCCCATTGCATCACTTCAGTCTGCGCTTCCTTCCATCTGGATCCTCTCTGCGACTAAAGCTAGTTCCTTCTCATCATGCCTGTATTCCATTATCAGCTGTGTGCCTAAAAACATGCCACCATGACACGGCACGTGTTTTCTAACACTAAATGCTGTTCCTGTGTGTCTCAGGTAGTGGCACCATGCCGTATCCTGTCGTGTCAAAGAGGAGTTACAGAGTGCTCAGCACTGATTGAGGCTAATTCTTGTAATGGAGCACTGATGAGCAGCTGGATATTTTTATGCACTATTAATTACCGAAGGGCTATTATGTATCAGTGCCTGGTCTCCAACTGCCAATTTCCAGTACTCATAAAAATATCTGCAATTTTAAAACCCTCAAACTGTAGAAAATACTTTGGAGAAAAGCACCAAATCATAATACTTTTAAATGTAATACAATTAAATGTTTGTTTCACAGCGGTACGCATAGTAGATAGAGACCGATATAAAATGTAATGTTGACTTCTGGCCTTGTCAGTTTACTTGTAGATCAAACACTCACTCAAACAGGCACTCAATTACATACTGCAAGTGTGTGGGCAGATGTTTTAGCAGCCTATCACAGTGACATGGTGGTAAAATTACTAAACTGCTATTATTGTCACATACCTATTTTTTTTTTTTGGATATATAACTCGGCTCGATGGAAAAAAGGTCACATCTGTCTTATAGAACCAAGGAAGCCATGTGAGAGCTTGGAAGTAAACAAACAGCCTGCCAATTCTTAAACCACAAAGCCAAAAACTACAAGACTATCCACCCTAATTCCCTATGCCAAGCCTCTACAGTACGCTGTATAATAAACAACCTCAACAACAGCCTAAGGGCATGTCGAAACAGAAACCAACAATCTCATGCTTATGCTTTAAGATAAAAGCAGGATGTGTTCAACCAACTTCTATATGTTTTAGATCAAGTACCATTTCTAATAAAACATGGATTTATTATTTATTGCCAGTTGGACACAAGCAGTAATTACATCTTCTTGTTTTATCCCTAACCCTGGTGGTAGGAGAAATAAAGCAGTTTAAAGTGATGCACCACAGTGAGACATCCTCAACTGTAACACTATGAATGTTACATCTTTTAGAACTTCATGGAAACATGAGGACAGAAGGCAAACCTACAGTATAACCCTCTTTGAACTACCAGCCTGTGCATTAGGGACAATAGTAGCCAATAAAGAAGACTACTGTTATATGCAAGCTTCAGAGAAAGAACTTATTAGAAGCTCTGTGAAGATGAGTTGTCTGAACTTTGCTTTGATTTTGCGAACACTAGCAGCTCTGAAACCATGTTTCATAATCGCAAGTCCCCTTTCAGATTTTGCGCCTGTGAAATATTTAAACAGGTTGTAGTTCTCAAGTTTATGCCCCAGCCGCATTCTTCTTTTGTACTCTATGTTTGTACAGTGTGTCATTTTGTCTACATGGCTTAAGAGGCAACAAGAAGCCCTTGAGAGATACATGCTTTCTTTTGGTGGCACCATTTTCAGCAGAAAGGCTCCCTCAAGTTCTCATGTACTTGTCTCGACAAGTTGTCTAGACAAGTACATGAGAGCCATTTTTTTTCCCCGTTACACAGCTGCCATAGAAACTGTCCGTAGCGAGGTCTCTGGAGTAACTGGGACATTGCTTCTGAAACGACAAGTTGATGTTTTCTTTTTTGGATGCTTTAAGCCCCACCAACCAAATTCCATTTACCTCCATGATGTGGAAGCTTTGCCAGCAAATCAATGGCAGTGATTGCAAAACCTTGGCAAATAAAACTAGAACTATCTGCATGGTTACACTGAGTCTTTGGAAATGTTTTGGTGATTCGGGGGAACTTACACTAACATTTTTTTTCCACTTGGCTCACAAAATTTCCACTTAGTCATGTCATTTTATTAATGTCAGATTTGATTACAAATTGAAGGCATTTTTCCATCAGGGAACCAAGTATGTGATATAAAAAATAAAAAAAATATTAAAAAATGTAAAGTACTTCTTGAGTGCTTTACAACAAACGTTTCTAATTGGTTTAAACTGTTTTTATGAATCTATGTGATGAGGATAATTTTCTCTCATTAAAGCTTTAAATGAAATGGAATCATGTATCGAAAATTAGGAAATATATTACATTAACAACCCCATATCCCCTTTACTGACTTTCTCCACACAATGTCATCCATAATGAATGAGTTTGACTGTCAATGAATGTTGTAACCACATGATAGCTATTCCCTTTCTGTTAGAGATGCTGTCATTGCATTTACACGCTAACTGGGACATTTCATCAACATGCTGAGAGAACTACTTCATGCTCAGAGAATAATTAGTTGACACTTATCACTTTGAACCATTTGTACAGATCTAATCTCATGCAGAAATGAATGACATCCTCATGCAAGGATGGCTGGTGTCTATCTCACTTGCATCTACTATAATAACCTCAGATGCCAGAATATCAGATTAGATCACTCTTTGATCCCTTCGCTTTGTTCAAAGTCAGTTGGAAGGAAACAACTGAGCAAGTGCACGCAGATTTCCAGAACTATAGAATTAACTTCATCAAGGTGAAAATCCAAATCAGTGCTGATGAGAACATCAGCTTAGGGGAAGTTTCACCGTTTCTTCTATAAAACAGACACAACTTAGTGTAAGACTTGTAAGACACTTTTGCTTCTGCAGAAGTGTCTTACAAGTCCTTTGCAGTAAAAGAAGAATTTACATTGAAGGGTCTTTATGATTTTTATTAAATATGCAGTCCTGCAATTGTCTTGCATGAAAAATCATGAGAAATAAAAAGGCAGTGGATCAGTTTATTTCAACTATTAATTTCTTTGTCAAATCTTTGTGGTAATTTCCGCATTGTATCAATATTCATAGCTGGAAGCATTAGACAAACGTATGGTTTAAACATGCTAAGAATAAAAGAAAAGTCAGTCAGAAAAATAGATTAATTCACATTAGTTTCTACTTTTTTATTAAACATGGAGGATCAGCAGGCTATGAGATATAAATATACTGACAACACTGCAGTTTCAAACCTAGCTTACAGCCACTATTGCATGTCACATACTCTCTGATCCATATTTTCTTTCAATATTTTCCTAGCAATTTCCTCTCCTTTCCATTACATAACTTTGTTTCTTTCACAGTGGCACCTGAGACATTGCAATCTCTGTGGTATCTCGCAGCATACGGAACAGTTACCTGAAGCCATTGCGGCAATGCTTTTTGAACATTTGCATGTGTAATATCTTAGATAACACGGGCACAAGGTGGAAAAAGTACGCATACAGCCTAAAGGATTATGATGGCTATTGTCCTCTGATGCTGAAATGTAAATACTCATTAAATTAGCAACATTAATGCTGCAAACTGTACTTGACACAGTTACTGTGTCCTCTTGTCTGCTGTCAGGGTTTCCTTCCCACTGGAAATTGCTTAGCTGAGGACTTAAAGAGACTACTTTATAACTGTTCCACAGTCAAAATATCCACACAATACAATAGCTTACTTATTAAAATCACTGGGTTTAATAAAAGGGGGGAAAAACACAAAAGTTTTCTAATAAAAAGAAACAAAACTAGGTCAAAACCTAGTATATGGCTGGGCCGTGTATGAAGAGCGACCAAGCCCCCAGGAAGTGCGCCGGGCTTTGACTGAAGGCAATTTGACGTAGGGCATTTCTCAATACCAAGTACACCAAGTTCGGACTTGGCAAGTTCAACTCAGGAATACAAACTTCGGAGGACAGGACGCAGTACGATCATTCTGCAGTTGGAACAGCAGCGTAAATGCTGACAGCATCAGCTCAGCTTCAACACATCTGCTTGACTGTACTGTGACAAAATAATCTCAACTCAAAGCTCCACTAACACTTTTTTCTCACAAAGTATAATAACCTCATTGACAGAGTGATGCAGTAAATTATGTTATTCAGTCTGTAAAGTATCTATAATAAAAATCCAAACTGTTATGTAGCTTAATTTATCAATGGAATTTAATATAGACTGATCTGTTCATTTTAATACATTTGTATTTATTGAAATGTGGTGATATCTGTACATACAAAACATGAAGCTTCACTTTACATTCAGACAAACCAATGTGGCAACTACAATTGTTAGATTTCATCTGTGAGACCAACATTTATCTTCCAAAAGGAATTATATCATCTTTCAAAATGCTGCAGAGACATTAGAGCCAGCAGTAAATCACCAAAATGCTGTTTCATCGGATCATGTTCTCCCCAGTCCCCCCAATCATCTCAGTAGTAGGGTCGAGTCTCACCTGGACAGTGACTCCGAAACATCTCTGACATTTTCAAATGAGTGTTATTTCTATAAATGGACCAAATATTCTTGCCTGAAAAGATATTAAAATGTAATAAAGTGACATATTAACAGTCTTACAGAGAAAATTACATCAGCTTAATCTCCGCCATCCCTGCCAGTTGGTGCAAAATGCATTTTAGGATACTTAGCCTTGGCCACCTTTGGCCGACCAATGATGTAACTTCATCACTCAGTCAGTGAGTCACACAGTCAGGGACAGACATTTTGGCTGGCCCCGCTGTTGCGGTTCAACCAAAAAACTGATCTCTCAAATAGTCCTTGCTTTTTTCTTTGTCTGGGTGTCTAGCAAACTTAAATTTGATTATTTAAAAACGACTCGATCTAATAAAAGTTTACATAGCTTTACACTTTACATAGTGAGCTGCTTTAATAGGAGGAGGTCTGAGCAGAAAATTAGAGCATTGGGCATACAAATAAATGTTGTATCCTGTTGTGCATGCAAACTCTTTTTTCAGTGCTATGTTTTAGTTCATAATGACTTCGTTAACTGGCCCCTCTTGTTGTTGTTCATATTGTCTGGTGAGCAACCAGCTCACTGAGATATCTACGTAGAGCCAGCTGATGTCCAGCCTGTGCACATAGCCTCCATAGCTATGTTATAACCACCAAACACACTACAGAGTTCAGAATGTGGGCTCTGTTTTTTTCTGGCAAGGACCAAGCATCTACCTCAAGACCTCACAACTCAGGACCACAGGACGTATATAAAGATGGGCGTAGCGAGGTGTAATGTCACCTATTGGTTTGAAGTGGAGCCGGTTCAAAGTGAGTTGCAGTTTATGGTCGGCGCTGTCTTTTCCGTTTAAGCCAGGATCTTCCAAATAAGAAGTGTGGGGTGTTGCCTTTGACACTTTGACACACAGGTATCATAAATATCGCAATCAAGTAATATTAAACTTACTGAAATATCACAACAATAATCTGACTGCAAATGCTGAAGCCAGGGAGAGGAGCAGGCAAGCAAACTGTCAATCAAAGCTGTCAATCAATGTCCACACAGCAAGCATCAAAGCTACTATAAGTCTTCAAATCTTATCAATGGAGCAAACATTTCCTAAACACTTATTAGAGGGTCCGAATTTAGCGATTGAGACCATTATAACTTGATGAAAAAAATGACTGACTCATTATTTCTAGAAAGAAGTTGATGCTTTTTGAATGAGAGTCAATTGGAGCCAACATCTAGCGGCCGTTGGTGGTGTTGACACATTGTGTTCTACATAGGCTTCAGTCTCAAGCCGTGGTAGTTGCCACCTGCTCAGGACCCCCCATTACGGTGCTGAACAGCTAGCACTGCTTTCACACCAGCAGTCTCAAACATGTTCTCTTCTGCACACTAAACTAAAGGCCCCCTTAACTGCCTCCGCAATAACACACTGGACCCCTGTGGCTCCTTTGCAATAACAATTTTATCAGTCACCCCTATGTGTACATTTTAGCCATACTGGTACCCACTCCAAAACTGTCAGTTTCCATTTTCATCAAAGGGAATTTCACAGCCTATTTGCACGCAGCTATTAAGCTTAACTCATGTGTATCGGTTTGGTTTTGGTGAGTATGAGAATATAAAAGCAGAAATCACTACATGCATATGTGCTTTTGCAGCTGCCTGAGAGTAGCGGGCAGCATGCATGCCAGAGGCCATGTACTGGAGGAGCAATTGAGTGCTTGGAGATAATGAACATATGTGTGAGTGCCGCTCAAGTGGCAACTACTTGTGGGGAAGTAACCCTCAGGAAGAGGGGGCCATAACGACCATCTGTTTCTCTTTCAGATATGAGTTGGTGTGAGAATATTAATGGATACATCCCTAAACTGTAAGCAGTGCCTGCCGAACATTTTGTTCCATCATGATGAGAGATCAACAATAAGTAGACCAACTTTACCCAAAACAAATGAACTTTTTTGAGCAAAAAGTTTTTGATGAATATCACATATTCACAGACATTTTCTCAGGCCAACAGGTTATCAGCTGAAGAGGATAATTTTAGTCTAAACTACTTGTTTACAATCTGGCAACACTGTTTGTGCAGTAGGTCTACGAAAAGATTTGCTTTTATCTGAAAAAAACTTGGACTTTATTTGTTAACTGTGCTAGAAAAGAGATATTTTTGCTCATTAGGAAAAATGTTAAAGAAAAAACCAACAAGATGACGCAAATAAATTGATGAGAATGAAATCTGCTCCATGTCTGATAAGATACTGCATATCATTTCTATTTTTATAAGGTACCCTGAGCAATGAGGACAAATGTGAGCCATATATAGTACAAGCAAAGTAAATTAACACCGATATTATGCACCCGATTATTATAGTTACATTACTGCCATCAGATTGGATGGATGACCTAATTGCCTGGCAAAGCCTCTTCCTCATGGGACTCCAGATCCATCCTGTAAATCCAGGTTTTTAAAGTTTTGGAAAAAAAAGTCTCTCATCTCCACAGTAGCAGCCCTCTGAGGCACCTCAATAACCAAAGTGCCATTCTAACAGATGGTAATGTTGACTGGAGGATGGCCTGATCGGAGGTGATAATACATCTGGAAGGGCCAACAAACCTGGGGATCAGACTCCCTGTGGACAGCTGCAGAGAAAGGCTTTTTCTGAATTGCAAAACAAAAGCCTGGATGATCAACATGCCCCCCCCCCTCCCCTCCTACCCTCCTCTGGTGTCCTCTGAACTGTAATGGCCTGTGCAATTATGAGTATGAATAACCAGTTCTAGAGGTATCAGGGGAGAGGACAATGAGAGCAGTGAAAGTTCCTTTTAAATTCATTCCCTCAATGCCGGTTTCACTGCTGTGCTTCAGTGCATAGACGTTCATTTCAGCTCATTGTGTTTCCTTTGTACGTAGTGTTTATAAATGGATGAATGAATAAGTGAATGAATAATTGTCTTTCCTCAAGGAATGAATAATTGACAGTTCTCAACTAAATCGATTCTACGTTGACTTGTAGTCATAAGCAATTATTCTCCAATTACCTGATCAGTAGCTTTAAAGGCCCAGTGTGTAGAATTTAGCGCCGTCTAGAGGAATGGACTTCGCAGAAATGGAATATAATATTCATAAGTATGTTTTAATCAGTGTTAGCCCTTTAAATCTACATAGGGAGCTGATCCTCTTCCATGGAGCCCACCACGTTGCAACGCCATGTTTCTACGGTAGCCACAAACCAAACACTGCCTCTAGAGAACACTTTTCACATTTTCCCAAGTTTCGCAGCCACCATAGGTTTTCCTACATGCTTGGAAGGGGAGTGGGGGGGAAGGAGTAGCCAGTTGGTTGATGTCACTAGATCCTACACTCTGGTTCTTAAATGAAAACTCTGTCAAATTGTCTCTCCAGTTTTTTTTTTGTCAGTCTACAGATGAATGATATTAATGCAATGCCAGAGTCCCTCCAGACCAACAAATTAGTTAACTAATTACCAAAGATGTAGCAGGATTGCTATCTGTTACAATTTCATCAATCAGGTTTTCATATCACCTACAGGGCAGAGGCACAGAACACAAAGAGACACCTGTAAAGCTTAATGTTTATCCCTATGGGGTTTCACAGCAGATGTAGACGTAACTCAACTGAATTGTCAATGTAAACCACTACTGGCAGAACTATATACACGACTTATACAGCTCACAGGAAACTGAGCCATCTCTGGTCTCTTGTCTTGACATTGTTACACTGTTCATCAAAAACCGCTCTCTCAAACAATACATATGATAACATGTACTATAGCTTGCATTCAAGGGCGCACAACTGGAGCTCTAGAAAGAAGAGTAGCTCGAGGCGATATGATTGTACGCATGCATTTGAGTCGTCAAAGAAAATACAATAGGGGAAGAGAGAATTCTACAGAGACCGTACATCATTAAGTCCAATTAATATATCTGGATTCATGTGTATACTGTCTGCCTTTATCGTCTGAAAATACTTCACCAATACGATCACCAATTCTTAACTTGTCCTCATTGTAGTCTGTCTACTGCGGCAGAGTTTATGATGAGAAAGTCAAACTTCTCTGAGTGTCTGAAATGGCTCAGAGACTGGGTCACACTGCCTCTCTGACCAGGTCAAACTTATTGGCCTACTTACTGAGCTTTGTCTCAAATTGGCTCTGATATACTGCAGGCATGCAGTATATGTGACCCTCTCTGGTCTGGGACACTTCAACTGGACCTAGAACTGCACACTAATAGAGCCTCAGTGATCTAGAACTGTTTAATACTTGACAACAGTTACACAACACTGGAAACAAATGTAACTATACAGATAGATACATATTTTTTTGACTTTCTGATTTTTGACATTTTACATGTGGATGAATGCCCACTTTCATCTGACCTGTATGATGACACTCAAAGAGCTGCACAAAGATTTGCGATATAATGGCAACCTTTATATTGAGCTTTGTATTTCCAGCGAGTGCCACTTCAGTGTGACACTTGGCTAATGGTTTCCTGGTTATATGCCTTCCAGCTACGGATAAACTATTCAATATTTCTGAAGCAAAATGCTTTTAAAATGCTGGACATTTATTCAGTTCCAAAAGGATGTCAAAATGTTAGATTTGTGTACTCTACTAGTTTATTGATAAAAGTCTCTCATGTCTCCAGTCCGCAGGCTATAGTGCAAATTGTCAGGTAGTTACTAGAATATGATCTCCGCCAATTCACCCCAGTTAGTCTAGGCTCTCCTTCCACATGAAACAAATATTGTTTTTAACTTCTGACACCACTTTGCTTTACTATGAGAAATTGCTTTAACATTTGATTTTTTACCATTTGATTTGATTTCACTGTACCACAGGGCAGATGGTGCAGGCTCGTAGCTAGACTGAATTTAGCTCTTCACTAAAGCTATGATATTTTGTCAACAGCTATGATGGAGAATGACAAAATACTGGCCTTCTAACAAAAAAAGATAAGGTGAAATCTTTTTTTAAATATCATTTTTAGTTACAGCAAGTGCCAATATCCAATGCCAAACAAAGATAAACCATACTTTCATGTTTTCTTAATGCTGGGCAGGACACTGAGAATGGAAATTAAGGACCAGGTCTGGAAAAGTTGTGAATTTGTGTTCACATGCATGTAAACAGGTTTTTTTATTGAAGGATTTATTCCAAACACATCAACATCAGAGGATTTCACTCATTAGTACTCTTAGCACGGCATGACACGTGGCTGCTTATCCCTGGGCTATATTGATTTTTGTAGAGGGTGATAAATATTATTTGACATAGCCAAACTCTGGATCGCTACATAATGTTATAAAATCCTAACAGCTATCCTGTAGTGGGATGGGAAAATACATAAAAGACACAAGAGGATCATCAATGAATCCATTCTACATATTAAATTGGCAATAAACACTTTATGTTTGCTGGTCAAAGCTCTTGTTCTAGTGATTTATGTTTGAATAAGACTCCTTATAAGATGGGCAACCACTGTCACACTACTGTCTTTAAGATTTGTGACACATTCCAAAGACACCAAAGTCAATATCATTCTCATACAAATGAGATAATTGTCGAGGCAATTGGTTGCTTGGTCTCTTGACATTGTTGGTGGCATCTGGTAGCTTGGTTTGCACTGGTTTCCTTTGTGCTCTGAAGTAACGCAATAAAATTCCTCTGAAATTTACAAAACCTAAAAGTTAGAGCCTAAAACTTCTTGGTTAGTAGTTTTTTTTTTTTTTTACACTTTTTATGGCAGTGCCATTAAAATGAATAGTTTCTTCACGTTTAATTGCTGCATTTTAAAATTATTAGTGCTTGGAATATTTTTATCTGAGCAACTGCCATTTTTATGGTGAGATAAAACTGTATCCTCACTACACACACCTGAGGGACATGCTCTTCATAACACAAGCCGCCAAGGAGACGAAGGCAAACAAGGAGAAAAAAAACACTACCTCTATCTAAGCATTTGCTTTGATGCAAAACACGCATTACAGCAAAAATGCTTTTGTGATTTCGGTGCCAAGTTTTTAGCGTCTGGGCTCCAGATTTGCTTTTGCCATAGGTGAAAAGTGAAAGTCTTATTGTCAAAACTAGGCCACGGTTGCTTTTCCCAAATTTACTCTACTCTTGTGTAAAACTTCAGCTGTCAGGAATGCACAATATAACTTTGTGGGAATATGATTAGAGGTTCTTCGATGAGACGGGAGGCCTGTGAACACAAGGGGGAAGGGTGGGAATAAAAACCATGGTACCTTATGTAACCTGTCTGTGAAGAAGAAGGGAGGAAAGATAAAGAGAGAGAGAGCACATGAGAGAGAGAAGATGCAAGTATGCAAGCTGAGGATGACAAGATATAACTCATCTGTGGATAGGCTGTTGGGTTTTTTTTTTTTTTTCACAAGTGCCTATATGAGGCTGAAATGTTTCATTTCAGGGGCTTTTTATGAAGTCTCATTTGGAGCAGCCACCAAAACACTACACAGACATAACAATATTTTGTTGAGACAGAGAAAAATATGTGTATATGAGTGTATCAGAAGACCCAGTGAGATAAATGGGTAGAAAACAATGTTTAAGATATTGCTGTGTATAATATATGCAGTGTAATAAAATTTTAATGTACTGTACAATACAACAAGCGCTTGCATTCTTATTTTTGCCCTACAGTAATAACTGGTGTTCATGGAGTGTTTTCCAAAAGGATTCTCTTTAAAAAAAAAGAGTATCTTGATCTCATAACCAGGTACTGAAGCACCTGGACAGAGCTACAGAAGTAAGTACTCAGTTCATGCTCAACATTATGAACAACTGGTTTAATGTTTCACAAATGAAATAATAATATAGTGTCAATTTGGCACCTGACACCCATGGGAGCCAGGAGTAACCTCTTGAGTTTTTTTTCCCTGTCAGTGTTGTTTGCATTGTTGTGTCAGATTGATCGAAGATAGTTGAAGGAAAAAAATACCAGATCAAAAACTATCTTTTGAAGATAAAAAATCAGGAGTCAGAGGTCCAAGCAGCAAAGTGCAAATATGATGAACCAAATCGCTCCAAAGGTTTTTTCCTTCAGGGCATAGTTTTTATACCCTTGGGTCGGCATAGGTCACACCTATCATCCACCCTCCTTAATTTTTGGCCAATTATTCTGTCATCTTTATCTCCGTCACTTGTTGTTGGTCAAGACTCTTCAAGAAAGGTTCTGAGCTGTTGTGGATATGTACTGGCATATTCAATTCTACCTGGTTATGTCCAATTTTTTATGTAAGTATTGGGGATCATTTTACACCATTATAGCCAAGTTTTCTTCTGGCCTTTATTTTTTTATGAGTTATTCTAGTCATTTTACACCTTTATTTCTTGATCTCCTCCAGAGAGTATTTTTTTAAAAAAAGGTGAAGACTTTAATGCAGACCCAAGCAAAGTGACATGTAATACAAACACACTCAAATTTCTCCAGTGTATGATTATGATTCTTTTACTGTGCTTCTATATGTACATTGTGATTAAATGTGGTTCATGAGATTACAAATACATCATCAATATAAATTTTATCACACTAGCCCTTATTGCTTGTAAACTTATAAAATCAATCTGCATAGCTTAATATTGTCTTTAAGCACACCAATGACATTTAATGAAAATACACCACAGCATCCTGTATCTCTGACGCGTTAAAATCAACTTTTTTTTTCCCTGATAATGCAACATTGTGAACAACAAATCCATGTTGAAATCATGAAAATTAACAAAATAAACCTCACTGTCAAAAAAGCCATTTTCTTACCATCTGTGTATACATGTCTCCAGCACCAAAAAGTGGCTGATGAGGCTAATTATCAGCTAATTGTACTCAGTTTCTAATGGCAGTATGCAGTAAATGGTCGCCCTTTGTGTGCGTGTTTTTAAACTACTTTCCTAATTAAACATGATGTGCTTGATGGTGTTATTAATGACTCCTGATGAAACTTGAAAGCTCAGCATTCTCGTTGCCCTTTAGCTTCCCTTTTTATAAGTCACATTAACATAAAAAGCTAATATTTCTCTGCATAATATGACCTCCTCTTTCTGTCTCCGCTTTTTTGGGATTTTATTTGTTTAATTTTCAGATACATTTTTAACACACATGAATATAACCATAATAACGATCATATAACATCAAACAGGAGTTTAACATTACAACGTTTATTGGGGACCCACTCAAATGATCACCTGTGGGTCCCGGGGGACTCGCTACATTGAAAACCTATCAACATCACTGCCCTGTATTTCCTTTCCTGTGTCTCCCCTGAAAAGCTTTATCAAAGAATGTTGACTAATGTGCAGAAAATAGCAGGCTTAGAGAGGGAGAATGTATTAGTGTCTGAAAAATAATGCCGCTGCCTCCTTTCTCTGGAAAACTGGCATAAAAGGCAGCGAGAACAGTGTTGTGGCAGTGATGGCCGATGCTATAAGAAGTCTCATTTACATTTGAAACAGAAAAATAGCAAAGAATGCTACTGGGGAGCCGGAGGAAGACAGAGACAGAGAGTATGTCAAGAAAAGAAAATGTACTCCCTTAGATTCTCTCTTAGCCACTGTGACTGAGCAGTCACCCACAATGCACGACTTCCCCCCTTTTCTTTCCTTTGGCAGGGATGAAAACATATTTTTTCTTAGCATTCATTGCTCTTTTTAATACAGTTCTAATGACTAATAAGTGCTCAATTCACAGATTGCACGGTGACAAAGTAAACTGTATTACAATAAAGTTGACAATGAACTTTGAAGCAAAACATGCAAGGGATTCAGATTTTGCAAAACAGCATCTTGATACAATGGAGGAGTATGGTATCCTTTGAATTAACAGGTCAGTGTTTTCTCTGGATGAGTTTAGCATATACTGCTAATATATACAATCTCAAAAAACAAAACAAAACATGAGTATTATAACGATAGCTTTACATATGTAAATCCAAAAATATCAAAGACCTGAAATGCAAAAGGCAAAGAAATCACATTTGGATCCAAATAAAAAATTCCAGGCTTCTTAACTCCCACCAGGCAGCTTCCTACATGCAGGTTGAACGGATTGCTGTCTCTGCTGTATGATAAAAGTAAAATCTGTTGTTTCAAAGTTACAAAACACTACATCCAGCTATTTCACCTTAAACCAGAGAGGAACCTTGTCATCAAGAGTTCTAAGCTTTGGTTTTGGTTGTAATGGAAATCTGTGGAGCCTCAGATCACAACAGCACATCGACCAGCACACCACATACCATATGGCACATTATTGCTCTTTCTCTGTCCTTGAGACATGTACATGTACACCGGTGGCTAAAAAGCAGAAAATCAAAGTTCTAAACTGCCTTTTGTCCAAACGATCTACTGGCAACGCTCCCAGATCTAGAGCCACGAGGTTCTCATCAGCCCTGGCCCTCCGGCGACCACCGTCCGAGAGCTGGAGGTCAGCTCTGGTGAACGCTAAGTGGAGGAGTTGTAAAGGCCTGCCAGGGATGAATGCACCGCTTTGCCAATGAGAAGGGCTGGAGGTGACACGCTCCTCTCACTCTCATTTAGCTTCACTTATTGAAGGACGCACAAAACATGGTTGTAAGAGATCCTCTGTGGAGTGGATGTATCATTACTATGGTTTTAAAATAAAATACAGTGGCGCTGGGATTATTGCATTAAAAATAGGATGTTACAATTAAATTAGGTGATCCTGTGGGATGATTACAGTAGTTTGTACACAAAACAAATGAGTTGTACAACTACAGTGAGTTAACAGTAAAGAAGATACCTAATTATTTTTATATTGCTTTTTTCATTTGTTTTTGAAGCTACTGGCTGTACGTGAGCTCAGATAAAGTCAAATAGCTTTAGAGGAAAAACTGCTTGAAATTGAAAAAATGTTGTTTTTTTTGTACCAATGTAGCTCGTATTACTTCAAAAGCCTATTCATCCAACAAACTCAAAATGAAAGGACTCTGCCCCTCTGCCTACTTTAACCATTAACAGATGCAACGTGAGCCAGAGCAGTATGACACTGTGGTTATTTTTATTACAAGAGCACCAAAATGCAATTTCCGATTTAAAGGACATCTTGACTGAATAACCGAACAGTGAAACTCACCTTGTTTGCACTCATATAAGTATACAGTATGTTGCTGTACACTAATCGTAGTCATGACCCTCTGTTTATCATATTATAACAGACAGGACATGAGAACAATGAGAGGTAGAAGCACCTCTTTTCATTCTAATACACAGTTCATATTGATTTCTTTATTCTAATTTAAAGCAAAGTAATGCAGCAGTTGGAAATTATTCAACTTGCTAAGTGTATCCACTGCTAATACACTGACGCATCTGTCATTGTTGAGGTTGCTTTTTATTACATTTATGGGATTGTGAATTGAATAATTACGTTAGAGGCAAGAATAATCCTTTTTACTTACAGGGTTTAATTTGACAGAAAAATATAGTAGTGCTTTTGTCTCCAGCCAGCTGTCTCCAGTGTGTGGGACAACTTTTATCATGACTACGACTGTTAGAATGAAATATCCGTACTGTCCATGCACATACAGTACAGGCTGTATCAAACTGCCATTGCTGTTACTGTGGTAACAACAATAGCAGTTTAATACTTCAGCAAACACTCTTTGAACAGCTGCTTTGTCAGAAATACAACAGAGAAGCGACTGATGTACCTGTTTACAGCGCAGCCAAACAAACTCACTCTCCAATAATATCTCACATAACAGCAGGAAACAATAAAGTTGGTTACCTTGCAGAAGAGCTGCAAGGCCCTGCAATTCTTCATCGAACAACTCACTGTGGCTGCTCCTTCTTGTTCTATTACTCTATTATAATAACGTAACACTGAGGTGTTATCAATTAGATACAATTGCGCTGGATTACATGCATGCATTGTTTTCTTGTGAACCCCTTGTTCATGTGAAAGCAATCTAAATCCAGCATGGGAACTACAGGTAAAAACTAACCTTCATAAAAGAGATACACGAATGATTATTGCAGAAAAAAATGCCAACCATAAATAACATCAAAAATGGGATGCTAATCTTGATTTAACAGATTTTATAATGCATACCGCACTACAAAGCAAACCTGCTCCGTTTCTTTTTAAGCTCTAGTGACACCCCAGTGATTCTCTCTCCCATACATTAGGCCTGTACTTACTTTAATGTGCAAGCTTATGTAGGAGAAAATGGGCAGTGCAGCTAATATTACATTATATATCACTTGCCATAATGATCCTATTGTATGTCAAAATTTACCATTAACACTTGCCTCCTTTGATGCTTCCTTCCCCCGCATTACACAAGCTCTGCATCAGTTTTAAGATAATACTGCTCTAATGCAGCGCTATAAATGACATCCAACGCTTTCCACACTAACGCATGACTGCATTTTGTCACACTGGGCGGTTCTGATACCTATGCTCATTGCATTAAGCATTACGTTACAGCACTTTGGTGCATAGAGCATTAATGTAAAGTAAATGAATGCGTATAGTATACAAAATATGTACTGTATATTATCCTGTGTGTGCGTGATGGATGAGCTGTGAGGTAATGTTAGAAGAATACATAAATTAGAGGAGAGACAGAGTCCTGTGATGAGCTAGAGCTGTGGTGTAATGCAGCCACTAAGAAAACAAAACTGCCTTCGTAAGTCACAAACACACAACTCACATGGACACACAACACTGTGAATACATGAAGTCAGAGACACACACACACACACACACCTCTCTGTCAGTGCTGACTGAGACACTTGAGGTTGTGACTTTCACTGTGAGAGCCGACACTGTTTGATGAGTCAGCTCTTTTGTTGTCTGTGTTCAGAGGTCCTAAATATTGTCCCCTTAGGTAGTTATCCACTGTATGATAAAATGTGAGGCAGAGGTATGATGGAAAGTGTCATAAAAAAGCGAACCCTAAAATTCAGCTACGCTATACATAGTGAGAAGACAGATTTTCAGAACTATGCTGGAACTTGAAACAATAACATCTGAGATATGGTTTGTTCTCTTAAAAGCAAGGTTGAAATGACTGAATCATTAATATGTTTAATGGACCAAACTTGAGTTGAGTTGAGTCACTATCACCAAGCTCTCAAAGTGACATTCTTCCACAGATTGCTTTATGTTTTATGTTTTGAAAGAAGAACAGAGCAGTCGAGTATCCGGTACGAGTTCAGAAAGCTGCTACCTGTGCACTGGTTTACAACCTTGAGCTGTCTGAACTACTTTTGTCATTTTGAAAACTGGTCTAGTCTGGGTTTTTTGCAATTTTCACTTCACTCACTGTCACTATTTTTACTTTTTCAATGGGAGTCAATAAATCATGACCACTGTTTCAGAGCACTCTGAATGGACTCTCACACATTTTTTGTGTTTGGACACTTCTATCAGATGTGTAGCAATATTAATGCCATGCAGGCAGCGGAGCATCTTTCAATGATTTCAAAGCAATGGCTGCAGTGGAGTTTGGACGCTTGTTTTTCAAATTTGGTAAAAAGACAAACATAAAATTGTTCAAGGTGTAACAACTATCTTGCCAATATAATCATAAATTCAGCAAAACTGTGTGGGTGGCCTCTTAATAATGTCAGTGACTTTCTACTGCAATGAGAACATACTTGTAACACAGGCCTTTTTTGTTTTATTTAGACATGGCTGCTCTTTTTAAAACACACTTTAAACTAAAAAATAATAATAGTGAAGCCATGCAGACCTACAGCAGAGTCTTCTGATTTTGCAATGATTTTTGCAACAATTCACTTCCTGTTTGGAATGAAGCCTAATAATCCACTTTCAACTTAGAAGAACTTATTAAATGACTGATGTGTACGCGGATGTTTTATTTCCCGCTTGGCTAACACTTGTGCTTTGACTATTCAATTGGGCGAACATGCCAAAACATAGCATTAAAATTCAAAAGACAAGGGTCACAGGTTGGCAATTAGTACACTGACTGCCTCTTGCAATGTCCACGGGTGGCTCTTCTTGCTTTTGTTTTTGCCTTCTCTTTTATGATATGAATGTCCTCCTGTTGGAACAGAGATGTGGGGAGTTTGGCTGAGCGAGTCTCCAAATGGCAGAGATGGTGTGGGTGGATGACAGCCTCTGACTACAAATGAGAGCACACAAACGAACGGTCTAATCCGTCACACATGTAATGAGAGCGTCCCTGCTATGCTCCCTTAAGAAGACACCAGCATGCGTGTTCGCATGAACACACGCACACACACACACACACACACACGCACGATAACGATAACATACTCCCACACACAGACAGCAACAGAGACAGGGGAGATGCATAAAGCATGACATTCATATGATTCCAATGCCCTTAAGAGATTACACAAACAAGCAGCATGAAACATGTCCATAGCAGCGGGCGGAGAGTTGCTCTTTGTATTCAGACTTCCTACACACTGACAACTAAAGCACAGCTATGCTAATAAAAGGCAACAGGCACATATGGATTCAAACACTCATATTTAATATTTAGAAACTTTTTGAAGGGAGTATTTTCAAGGCCTCTGTCACCCTATTTCTCTCAGTGTTAAACAGATCTCAGTGCAGCCTCCAATGAAAAGCCACAATGAGAAGTGCACAGACCTGGTGTTAATTAAGGATTAGTCACAGAGGAAGGTTATATGAATACAGGTATTGCTCATTGGTAGCCAGCTGCTGCAAAAGCAAATGGCCTGTGTTTTAAACAGCCTATCTCGCCCTTCTTTCCCAGCCAGCTCTCTCCGTCTTACAAAATCTCCATATAAAAAGGCTTTCAATGAGGGTGACATCATTTGATTCTGCTGTTATCTCTGCCTCTAATGCAGTGGTCGCAAACCTGTCAATTGCGATGGTACATCTTTGTGACTCTCCCCGTAGCTCCCGAAAATAACAGAAGAATAAATACACAAATGCATTAGGCCTGATTAATGTTCCGTTTTGCAAGCTCCTCTCTCTCTCTTCCCGATCCAGCTGTTGTATATCTTTCAGCGCAGCAGGTGCTGCATTAAAGTGACCAATGAGATAAGAGAAGAGTACCAGTACATTAACTGTCACTAACATCAATATATGGCGCTCATTACGGTACGTTAACTGTCGCAAACGTCATTATATGGCACTCGCTGGTGACATCCTGCGAGATAGCTAGCTAGCATGGCGGAGGCTCCACAAAAGAAGGCGTAAATGTACAATTTCCATCCAGAATGGGAAGAGGAATTTCTTTTTACCTTGGTGAAAGACAAGTGTGTATGGTTGTTGTGCTACCAAACACAAGCTGTCAAAAAGCTGTCAAACTGTCTAAAAGAAGAAATCTGGAGCAGCAACACAACACCAACCACCAGAAATTCAAACACAGCTACCCCCCAAAGAGCGCAATCCGTGCAAGGAAGGTTGACGAGCTGAAATCGGGGTTGAAGGCCCAACAATCGCTTTCCACAAAACCTGCTTCTCAAAATAAGGCAGCATCATTTCGTGTGAGTCATCTTTTGGCTAAACACAAGAAGCCTTTTAACAGATGGCGATTTATTCAAGGAGGCAATGGTCATTATCGCACAGGCTGTTTTCCACGACTTCCAAAACAAAGACGACATCAAAACTGCACTCTGTGGTGTAGCGCTTGGCTCTGCAACAGTGACAAGGAGGGTCGAGTCACTGTCAGAGGATGTGGATTGACAAGTGTTAAAGGACTCGTCATTCCGTGTATATTTTTCACCACAGTTCGATGAATCCCTGGATGTAAGGACACAGCTCAGCTTGTTGTGTTTGTCAGAACGGCTTCTCAGGATTCTACAACACAGGAGGACTTCTTCACTCTTGCAGTCAAAGGAGAGAACGAGATGTCCGGCAGTTGAGACGCGGCAAAGTGCTGCAGTGATTTGTTGACTTCCTGCCTGAGATAAAGATTTTTCTGTCGAAAAGGAACGAGCAGCACAAAGAACTGTCAGATGATGCGTGGCTACTGGACCTGGGGTTTCTGACAGACCTTAAACTGAATGCATTCAACAACAAGCTCCGATACCTGCCCCACATGATAAGAGCAGTGAAGGTGTTCAAGGCCAAGCTCGGTGTTTGGACCACACATCTAAAGAACGGGATGCTGACACACTTTCCCAACCTGGAGAAAATGTCACAGGCCATCAAAGAGAAGGATGCTTTTCACCCTGAGCAGTACTGTGCTCACCTGGACAGAGTGGCAACAGAGTTCAGTCGGCGTTTTGAAGAGTTAGACCTCATGGAAGATATTGCTATATTCGTCTCAAACCCATTCCTGCCCATTGATATAGAACAGATACCAGCCAAATTCTAGCCGGTATTTGCTTTGCAAAGTGGAAGTTGACATGGAAATGGTTGATTTGCAAAATGACAGAGCTGAAAACCAGATCAATGGACAGTGACTTTTAGAGAGAGTTTCCTCTCCTCACTGCATGTGCACTAAGAGTGAGTGCCTACTTTGGATCCACTTACCTCTGTGAAATGGTGTTTTCACAGATGAAAATAATCGAATCAAAGTACAGGAGCCACCTTACTGACAGACACCTCACAGACTGTCCCAGACTGACTGTCTGTAGCTACGAGCCAAACTACAAAGCTCTCACAGACAGTATTCAGTCACAGCCGTCACACCGACTTGAGTGAGTAACATGACAGTCTGCGACAGCTTTGCCTTCCGATGACATTGTGAAAAGTGATGCTGCATAAGACGGGACATAGAACTGCACTTAGCTTAAGTGCATTGACTGAGAATTTTTCTAGCACACATTACAGTTGTACTCTCTAAAACACTAACGGTAAATGTAGTAACTCTGGACTGGATAAGCATTAACAGTTCAAAATGGAACTTCAGAAGATGTGCTGACTTCAAGTGTGTTGATATTTTTTTTCTTTGTTGTCTACTTATCATAATGAAACTTAGAATTGAAGGTATGACATATTGTAAAATTCTTAAAGCAAGACAGCTATGGTCTCTTTGATATGCTAGTTACAGTGTTTCCTTGGATGCGTCAATGTGAAAGCTTGACTAAAGCATTTCATGTAATTCAAATACAATTAGTACAATAAAAAGCCTTGAGTTGGAAGTACATTCTGGGTTGGTTTGTCTCTCAATGCTTCAATAAGTAGATCTTGGCTTTCACCAAGGCTGACGACAGGGATTTTGTGCTTAAAAAGGTTGGTGACCACTGCTCTAATGGGACACATTTACACAGGTTTGGGAACAGAATATTCACAATGAAGCTTTTGGCTGGCACGCAAGTATGCACGTATACATGACTCCACCGAAATCCCACAAAGCTGGTAGAAGGTGCTACAGGAAAAGTTACAGGTGGAGAGCCACGAGCACCATGCACTGGTAGATGGGCCACATCTACTTCATGGAAGCTTGTTTTCCTTTTTGTAGTTCAAATCACTTTGTTCTTGGAAAAACTGTACATGTATAAAACACATGCTTACCCTGTGATGCGTGGCAGCGTGTCAGTGGAGAAGAGGGCGAGCGGCGGTTTGTCCCGCTCTATCAGCCATATGGTGTACTGCCCACTCTGCTTGGGGTGGAGGAACACGGCCATGTCCAGACTACAGGGGACTTGGCCACCCCACAGCCAAGGACTCAGCACCCAAGGGCCCCCAAAGGCTGAACTGTTCACCCAGAGGAACTGACCTGAGGAAAAGAGAAACACAAAAGCACTGTAGAACACAAAACAGTACCACAAACCAGGTGTAATTATAAGAAACAGACACTTAGGTTAGAGACGTATTCATCTTGTTAAAAGTGGACCAGAAGTGGAAAGAAAATGTTCAGAATTGATAATCTCATGAATGTGATATTACAGTATGTACAGAAGCCGGATGGGCAATGGGTTATGATTTTAAATAGTTTTGAGGCAATGGCTAAGAGGGGTACTTGATGAAAATGTATGAAATAAAGCTGCTTTGAAAAAGAGCAGTCAATGACATCCCTTTAACAAAAAAAGAATAAAAAAAAAGAAAAGAGGTAGTGGGTGAAAAATCAAAGCACAGTTTTTTTTTCTAGCTTTGATATGAAGTCCCATTTCACTTTCAAACCTATTGCGTTCATTCAAGCAGGAAGTTCATCAGAAGCTGAAAGTTGTGTGTGTGTGTGTGTGGGGGGGGGTGGGGGTGGGGGGGGAGCACAAAGAATCTCAACTTGAAAGGAGGAAAATCCATTTTTAATGCGCTCTGTTAAGAAAAGTGTACTGTTGATGAGGAGAAGCTAAAAAAAATGCAAAGCAAAAATCTTACAGAATAAATGATTTTTTATTATTCTCAGGGAGCGTTGGAGGTGAGCTGGTCCTGCCATTCCTGATTATTTTGTTTGTCACAGTGCGGGTCATGAGATGTGCTTGCTGCTGTGGTTACAGTTACAGAAATAAATCTGGGAATAGCTTTTAATGTGGGCTTGATATATTTGTTTCCTTTCATTTTTTAGTTCGTTTCCATTTCCAGACTACACTGTGGTCTCGGGGTAATGGTAAAACCAGCTTCCCGAGGGTCAGATTGTATTGAAGTGTACTTCTCTAACTGGGACACTCAAGTCCCCTTGTGTATGTCAGCTGTTGTACTCGAACAGCCTTTTGCCATTAGTTGTATATGCAGTTTGTATATTGGTGCTCAGAAAGATGAAGGATGGTAAAATACTTATAAGGCCATACAAACTTCTGATGTTTGTGGCAACATCACTGAAACTCTTTTTGAATATAATGCAGTCTTAAACAACATGGATCAGAGTCAGTTAATATTGTAGATGTATATGTGTATCTATATACAGTATAATATAATTAATTGTGCATACAGCAGCCTGTTTGCATGTATCAAGTAGAATTTGATTTCAACAAGGGACATTATCATCCACCGACTGAATCCAAATCCTTTCAAACACCGTACTGAATCTTTTCAGGTTTACCTTTCAACATTTGCAAGTAACTGAAGGCTGCGAAAGCACCAAAAAATCCTGCACTGAACATTTCTTTATGAAGTCTGAAGGCTAAAACGTTGTTAATGAAAAACAAGTGATGGACAGTTCTGTTGGTCCTTTCTCAGTCACAGTTTATGATCAGACGCACCTGCTCACAAGCTTTTCTAGAGTGTGAGAAGTTTCTATGTTACCTGAAGCAACTAAAGGCTAAAACAACTAGAGTCTAATCATCATTTGTTGGCTGAGAAGCAGAAACACTATAGTTTTAGTGGCGGCCTAATTCATGTTCACAACCTGTACCTACAACCTGAAAACGAGATGAGCAGCATAATATATAAAATGTTCATTAAATCTATCTGACACATTCAATTAGCTGTAACCTTCACCAGCTACTTATTCTAAATCCTGAAGGCCCTGACTCACAACTATGACGCTGATCCGATTCAAACCTTAATATGATATGAATCAAAGTGGGAGAATCTTAAATCGACATGAGGTGATCAGCTGATCATTTCTCTAGAGAAGAATCTCCACTCCGTAGGTCATTGCTAAAATACAGAAGTACACACAGTCCAGCTGTGGTCATACAGCAGTGTGACAGAGTGATATGTCTTCTCACTCACAAACAATCCCTGTCTGAAAACAGACACCAGCTGCAAAAAGCAAATTAACCAGAGAACAGACTAACTTCTAATTTTCATTCTACTTGCTACACAGAATTAACGTTCATCAGCTACAGCTGATCTAATCTGCTGCTGGTGATGTTTGTCAATTTAACCAGAGACACTGACAGTGGCCTTCTAATAAGAAGCCTACTACCAACATTTTTCCATTGCTCTTTGCTAATAAAAAAGATTGAGGAAAGAGAAAAGGTTGGAGTATTTTGCTGACCAGATATAAAATGGAACAAACCATTGAAACCCATCCCTGTTACTTCCTAGGTCAACCGTCTTGTAGGTCTAAAATGTTTGAATATCTGAAAGGCCAACGATGACAACAGTTATATCCGGCATTCAATTTGAGGACTCTATTATAAACATGAGCAGAAGGACCTCAAATCATTAGTCTGTGTCTGTACTTACGCCGATGTAGAAATGTTACGCCTTCCTTTTATCCCTCCCCAACATCCGATGCTTTCCTCCCCTCCCTTATCCCCTGAAGTTGCTGAAAAACGGGTGAATTTGGAGGCCTTGAAATTGGAGTGCTCCAGTTAAGCCTCATTTGCTCTCCTTTCCACATTTGCATGCTCCTTACACAGAGGGTCCAGACAATTTGGCAAGGACAGTCCGAGTGCTTACAACAAGTTTGCAGGCGACGTGGACTGCACACACACACACGCGCGCACACTCTACACACCCAGCAGCGATTTGATAGAAAGGTTTTAATACTCAGCCTGGAAGGGCTTTGGGCCTGAAGGCAGAAACCTATTAACTCTTGTTTCCCAGTCTGAATACGATGAAGAAATACCTGCTCGGGAGCAATTATCGACAGGGTACAAATTATAACCGTAAACTGCAAAGGAAAGACTGCAATTCCATTAGTAGATTTCTGCCTCAGCTTCACCTGTGAATACTGCTGCCTAACAGAGCTTGATGCCCTCATTTACTGCATCACAAGGCCTGCTTCCACCAACTGTCTGCCCCAATCTGCGTAGTGCAACATGATCATTGATGGGCTTTTAAGTAGTATTGAAAGAGATGATCATTCATAGCTTATATTAAAACCTGCACTGCATTGAAAAATCATGACACAAGAGATGGAAATCCATGCTGTTAATGAATATTTAAGACCTGCACCTGTATTTTAAGTTAGCTTTTCTTGAGCTTAGCCTTTAATAATGACCTGTGGGGATCTATTGGAAGTATGATGTTGATGATGGAAAAGATTTTCTCCAAAAACAATTACATGACTCTGTTGCTGGAAGGAACATCCAATAACCACTAATCAGGAAGGGTTTTTTTTTTTCCTTTTCTCATTTATTTTTAAACCACACTAGCACTTGTACTCTAGCTGGCCTGTTAATGGACTTTGTTGGAGGCAATTTCTCATTTATCTGTGAAGTTCAGACTTAGCATAATCAACAGTGTTTATAAAACTGCACTCAATTATTGTCCCTCTGAGGAGGAGGAGGCGGACGAGCCCCCAAAAAAAGCAGAACAAGAAACATTTCAATCCGGAGTGATGCTGCATTCTGTATCATTGAATCAAGCTGGTAAACACTTTTCTCGCTTTCTGTGCGGTTACAGATTCAATCAACTGAGGCTCTTGTTGACATAGCATACCAAATCAGGCCAACTGTTGGTGAGAGCAGAATTCCCTCAGATAATAAAGGCCTGAGAGAAGGAGGAAAACAAACCATTCAAATTGTATTCTCTGCCAAATCCTCTTATACAATAGCATAATGCATTTACCCAGGACCGGCACAAGCTTTTTGGGGTCCCAACAATTTGACTGCCTTACATTTTAATTTTCAACCCATTCATTGGCGCAACACAGTGACAACAGCTTCCACTGTGGAAAGATGGTGTGAAAGTATATTCAGCATGCTGACAAAAAGCCTGCTTGTGATAGTGTATTGTTGTTGGTTTCTGCTTTAAAATGATTTATATTCAGTAGGTGATTAAAATGTGAAAACTGGAGTGAAGGAGGATGTGGCAATGATTCAGCTTTTAAGGAGAAAAAGAAGAACTTGTCTACGTTAGGACAATTAGTACACTCCTTATCTGGCAGGGTTAAAATTATTGGGTTTATTCTGGTTAATAATTCGTCCATCAGCGTAACAGTCAACCAATCCAGTCCTTTTGCCACAAAATCATTTGTTGAGGCCAAATACAACTCTCATATAAAAACCATCTGATAGAATATGAAACAATCGATATACTGTTGACAAAAGACATGTATGACAAACCACTTTGCCCTCTTAGAACTGGGTTATTTTCAAACGCAGTGGTCAAACTAATGATACAGACACAGAGGATCAATTTAAAAAAAAAGCTGAAAAATGTGTTGACATTATCTAAAATCTATCTAAAATTGTCAGGATGTTGTTTCTCAGGTTGCCAATTGCTTTATTCACTAATAGCACTAAAATTGTCCCACCCTGCTGTGAGAATGCTGCACTGTGTTTGTATAGTGTGTTATTAGTACATAGCTAAACCCACTCATGCACTGTGGTTGTGGGGATCTGATGTCACGTCACACTGCAGTCAGGTTGTACCAGAAGAGCAGGTAACATGTTGGGTAAAACTAATCAACTAAACTAAGCTTCACAATGTGTTGCTCTGTCTTCTCCTTCAATCACAGTCCACAGATGTACATCTCTACAGTCTTCATAGGCAAAAGACAGTAGAATGAGCTAAAGTGTTTTTTCACTGCAACACCAATCATCAGATAAGACAGAAGCACAAACAAAATGTGCATAATTACTGAATAATATTAAATCATGTGAAAAAAGAAAACAAGGCTAATCTGAATAACTGAATAACACCTGGCAATGTTCAGCCGTTGCAGCTTTCTCTCAGTTACTAGCTAGATAAGAAGAAGCCAAAACATGATAGAGAGCAGTGCAAAAAAAGCATATTAACCATCTGGAGTGGGGAGTACTGCACACTGCTTTTTTTTTTTTTGGTTCCATTTTTGATTCATATGAGTGATTTCACAATATTTTACCTGGTGTTTTTTGTTTTACAGATGGACTCTTATGAAAATGAGATACAAGCAGAGAGGGACACGGTGTGCAGGGTCATGGTCTCTGCTTCCCCTTTGTGAATAGCGTGCAGCTAACTGAATAACATCAAAACTGAAAATTGATTAAAAAATTGCACACACTTTTAATATGGCCTCAGTGTCTGTTTCAAATGATAGAAGAGTTAACATGAAGACAGATGATTGGCCTTAATCTACACCCTGTCTTCAGAGAAACTACAAGTTCATGCAAGTTGGAATTTTTGGCTATTCTTTCTCACCATTTAGAATATCTGTGATTGTAAAAGCCACTTGGGGATATACTACCCAGTCCTGCATATTTCTAATTTGGTGGATTAAATGTGTATTTCAGTCTTCAGACACATTTAATTGTACAGTGCTGCATAACTAGAAACCAGAGTTTAGTAATCACTAGAGACATAAACACATTTGTTTCTTCCTCACAGCGTTGCTCTTCTGTCACAGGGACACGTCCCACGGCTGCTGCTTTGTCCCAACTTCTGTTTTTCTAATTTTTCATGTATCATTAGAAAATGAGCTGGTATTGTCTCCCATGAAAATTACACACAGACTTGAATGTAAACAGGAGAAAATGCAGCTTCTTTGTTCCAATAAATGTCTTGAGTCTTGAACTCAGTAAAGGATTCATTGTCTATCCGTAACTGTTGTTTGTTTTCTGAGCTCTTTTCACTTTTTCAAGCTAATCTTATAATACTGAAGTTGTAGTGCTTCACCCCTCTCTGACATGTAGGCAGGACTGCACGACTGCCCCTTTGCCCCTTGATGCCAAGGCGTATTTTATGTTTTTCTTTTCTTTGTGAAGGCCTGCTTGTAGCCCTTATCAAGAAGAACATTTAACAATTCATAATAATGTAGCTATGAATCAACTGACCTGGCTGCCCTCACATGATGACCTTTCACCTGAGGTCATTTGTGATGTGCCCTAACGTAGCTGCAACCCAGGATGCCAGAGACAGATGCTCAGAGGGAGAAATAACTTAATCATTGGGATTTTATTTCACTCTAAAAAGGGGGAACTTCAACTGCTGGTAAGTGGGGTTTGCAGAGGTATTATGTGCATGTTGTTTGGTGTATTTTACAGTGAGTGTTTATGTTTATTTGTCATGTCAGCTTAGATGCAGGTAACTATGTAGTTTCACTTCAACTACCTTTTATATGTCTTTGCAATTGAAACATTTAATAAGTTTTCTGCCTTGCGCAAAGCGGATAGTCACACAAATAGTCTAACAAACTGAATGAAAACATAAACACATACAGATTCTGGATCACCACTATGGAGCAAACTTATGGCCCTAGTAGATTAGTAGACAGGGTATGAAATGTCACTGTGTGTGTGTGTGTGTATCTGTATCACATTTTCTTTTATTAATCATGATATTTCATTCTGCAGTGCAAAGATGCCCTCTAAAGAGAGGAGGTTAAAGCAAAAAAAAAAAAAGAGCTGCTTGAGGCTGCTAAAGGCAGTGGATCCCTGACCAGCTGGGTGACAAAGAACACAACAGGTAAGAATAACACAGTCTTTACACTGCAAAGATATTCAACTATAGACAACAACAATATTAAACACTGTATTGTCATGTATTAGTTCTTTAACGTTTTCTATCATTACTTAGGGTGGGTTTATTATTGATTAGGTGCAAAGGCTGTTAATTAAAGAATAGATTAATGTTGCAATAGCAAATTGTGCCTTGTTCCCAGATGGATAGTGAGTGGAAAGTGATAGACAGATGAGGAGATGGAAGGAGGGAAAGAGGAAGACATTGAACCAACAGAAAGTGTGCAGAGAACAGAAGCTCAGGAGAAGGAGACTGAAAGAGGCCGTAATCAAACCTACTTGGACTACAACACCCAACTGATCCTGCTCATGTCCTACAATTCAACATAAAGTATGATGAGCAGCAACAACAACAACAACTGTACAATGTATCTCATCAGGTAAAACATCGGCTCCTTTTGCTTTGCATCACACTGATGATACTCAACATACCATGAAGTGATTATAATGTGGTAGAAATGCATCACTACAGATATATTGTTTTTAGCAGCATGGCTGATCTGCATAACAGCTGGAGTTCATAGTGCTGTAAGAAGTGATAGAGAGGTAATAAACATGAAGACAGAAAGCTCTGTTTGCTGGACGGTTTGATGTGTCATCACATTCACTTTATGGATGTTTCTGCTCTTGTTTCAAAATGGTATAAACTTTTTTTTCTGAGAGATGTCAACAGATAAGTGAATGTTTGGATCGCTGCTTGTTTACTCATCATAGCGTCTGCTGTTATAATGACAGGCAATGATTGCAAATATCATTTTCATGATGGGGCTACGCAGACAGGAATATTTAAAATGCTATATGATGACAGTAGAGATCAGACAGCTGAATGTGATTTTGTGCTGCTGAATAAAACTGCTCTGATTTCATTATATTAAGTCTCAATTGTTAACTAAAAGAACACGTTACTGCCAGAACACACACACACACACGCAATAGAGAGCAAATCATAGTCCCCATCCAATTTCATCAGGTGGGGGACAATGATATAGTTCCATGTTACATTCTGTTTGAATATGAGTTGCTATAAATTATGTTGGTGTCTGGTGTTTTAACATCTTGCTCCATTTGCCCCTTTTTAACTTTGAGCACCTGCCCCTCTAAAGGTCTCTGCACGGCCCTGCTCTCTGATAATCAGCTTTGATTTAATATGATAAGGTGATTTATGTGGAGATTTCCACAGCCTTCCTACATGATATATTAGCCTACTTAAGCTGGAGTTATTAGGCTGCAGCTTTGTTTGTTGTGCAGTAGTGACTCCCAGGAATCTCAGCCAACTACACCAATCATTCAATGTTCATTTTAGTTATTTTTTTATTCCAAGGCATTCGACAATATCAGGACCACCGATTTGACCGATTCACTTTTGTTTTTTTGTTGTGTGCACCTCAACAGCTGGAAGGTCTTATGTTGTTGTGACCTCGCTGAGCACTGACAAAAAGACCTTGATGTCAACAGCAACGAAGTACAAAAGAGCAGGAGAGTAGAGGGCACAGAGCACCGAGGTTCAGCAGGGCACTCCACTGAAAATAAAAGGATGTGGTTGCTGTGATGTGCTTGACTCAGGAGCCAGTATATAATGAGGACAATCGTCTACCACCCAAACCTACAAACCCGTGCATAATAATAAAATGTCAGCACTCCAAAGAAAACAATATCTATTATTGATTATTCAAAAACAGCTTCTCTTCAAATTAGGGCTTGGAAGAAAATTACTCGTCCAACAAGGATACTGGTATAAAAATAAACACATTTTGTTAAAATGTTTGGACATCATCACACTCATGAATTCATTAAGTTCCATGGATAAAGATGCAGACGTATAATGACAATGACTGAGTACAGTAATGTTACTCTCACTTACAGATGTAATTTCTTAATTAGAAATCTGAATTTCTTCTCAATCAGCGTGTTTACATGCAGCAGATCAGTAACCAGATTGTTCTCCTACTCACAAACTTCATTTGGAAGTGTTGCTTGCTGATTTTAACTGTATTTGAGACGGAACTTTTTTTATGTGTGTGTCAGAGAAGGTGCAGGACAAGCAGACAGAGCTCTTCCTCACAGCGCAAAATGTGTGTGAATTGAACAAACAGTCAAATGCAAACCAACTTATTTAGATTTCCTGGAGGCTACTTTGAGTCAGTTTCAGTTTTAGTCTGACTTTGGATGGAATTATGCTAAATATGAAGACGCATCGCAGCGTGTAATTACCTAATCAGCCACTCTCTTCTGTTATTTTCCCCGTGTGAAGTCCTTTGTCAGGCCCATGAATCTTTCTACACTCCTCTCTGTCTAACAGTCTACCTACAGCCTGCGTTCAAACAACTTTATCTCACTCAAGTTTCTGTCAATCCGCACTAATTCTGGCTCCAAACTCTTCAAACATACTGCAACATGACCTGAAAAAACACCGCCTTCACCTCACCAACCTTATAACACTACCACTCTTCATTAATATACTCAACAATACGCTTGTGCATTCTTGTGATTGCTTCTAATTTTTACCATCTGCATATATGGATATTCTCACCAATGTTAATATATACCTGTTGTTTTGACACTATGTAATTAGCCACACTTGTAAAAAGATATTCCTGTTCATTGTTTTGGAATGATTGACGGTGCCATCTTGGCCAGGGGTGTCATTTATAACCGCTGCATACGCACAAAACAGGGTCTGATAGAGGTGCACGTCATTTCCTACACAAAAGTTGTAATCATATAAAAACAAAGTTGACGGGAGAATGTGAGCGCTTGTACTTAACCTCTGACCCATGTGTATGAAGACTGGCGATGCAGATGGTGAGATTGTATACTGATCCTCTAACACATTTAATTTCACTTCATATCACGTTAATTATAGATCCGCTGTATCATAAACGTTCAAACTTGCAGTGTTATTTGTGCTTGTAGTGAGCTTTAACTATACACGGCACCTTTTAATCTTAAAAAACATAATCCAACTCAAATCTCAAATCTAAGTCCGCTCAACATTTCATCAGTGCTGTCTCACCCGGAGTGCAGAGGAGGTCGGTTGTAGAGCAACGCAGCAGCTGCTGAGATGAATGATGTCAGGATGTGACAGGTGGCAGGATTCAGGAAAGTCTGGCTTGACTTTCTCCGATATTAACCCTGAATATACCGATTCTCCCCTCAACCACGTTAACTACTGTAGAAATCCAAGATGACATCAAATAACTTGAAAGAATTGCAGAACAGAGTGCTGATAGATTTTTAATAATGTCTTCTAATACTGTGCATATATCACAAAGTATGATTTTAATTAGTTTCCATATAGTGTTTGTGTGTAAAATCGCTGCAGTGAACATGACTGTGCTGTTAGACACACAGAGCGCACTGGAGACGCCTCCAGTCACCTCACCAGCACATCCTCACCACCTGCACTCATATATGGACTGTGTAAATTAGAGAAACACCTGTATGCTGGATTTTGGAATAAATACAAATGAAGTGAGTTTATTGTATTGTAGATATTGAGTGTGTGGTGTAAAAACTACTGGTTACACACATAACTTCAAGACTGTCTGTTGCGGTCCTTCCTCTTCAGCTGCCTGAGCGCAAGAGGCCCCGATACGCTGACTCTCGACACTGATTGGTCAGGCGTCTCGAGACAGACTGATTGGTCCGACGAGAGGGAACACATGTACATCTATATTCATATATTGAATATATATTGAATGTGGGTGTGCAGAGGGTGGAATATGAGGCTGATCCATGTGTGCACATTTTCACTTGGACTGGTTTTATAAATCAGATTTTTTTTGGCGCACGCCATTTCCAGCTTTTGTGCACATGTACACTTTTAGTACGGATCCTACACACGGTTTTATAAATGAGAGCCAAGGTCAGTATTGTAAAAGAGAAGTTGTTCTAAATACTTTTCTAAATGAAGGGAATATAAATAAATGAATAAATATATATTTGTAAATAGCAGATTTGAAAGCTGGTTACACGTGGGCATGGCAGAGAAATGTGTGTTTTCCAGGAGAAATCTACATTGGAACATCAGGTTTTCTCTAATCCCCTACTCTGATAACAGTAGTCACATTTCACGTTTACATGACATGATAAGATATCAGCTCACTGGAGAAAGTCAACTGTAACCTGGTAACTTAAGTGCATGTAAACACCTGGAGTCCAATAACAACCCAATACAATCTGTCACTTGTAATCACAAGGAAGAGATGGATTTTAAATTCAATATTTCATTATTACCATTTACTTATTTCATAATAGCAGCACCCACATGCACATAATTGCAGAATATTATACTGTTTTCATATTTTTGATACATAATCTTTAAGCAAATATGTGAGGAAAACCAGATTGTTCTACACTGTAAAGCAAAAGCAAACATTTTATATGTTGTATTATTATTAGTACTTCACAGTAATAAGTAATTGGTTTTGTTTTTTGGAAGCAATGCTTTAGTACTGTGTAAGATACTTGATAAATACATTTTTATTGCAAAAGCTTATTTATTATCTCATAGCAGGAAACAACTTGTCAAGCGAGTGAGATAACAAACATGAAACTGTGAAACAGAACGCCTCTTCAAAAGGCACAGATGTCTGAAAGTTATTTTGACAGCCAATGAAATGACTCATCAATTCAGATAAAAACTAAATAAAAGCAGTTTGTCTTGTAGAAAAAGAGTTTGGCTTTCAAAAGGCTAAAAATTCTATCACTGCGGTGTAGATTTGTTGCTGTAATCCTCGCTGGAACAACAACGTTAATCTTAATTAAACTGATAATTATCCACAAGTTTAAACGTTGTAGATGTCACACTGTTGAGGTTTAACATTTGTTAGACAAATTCCTAAAAATAATAATAATAATGATAATAATCATTCTGTTGTATCGCACAAGCAAGTTACAGCCTTTGATATGTAAATGGTTTGACTCTCACTATCAAAGACACAGATCTCTGATGCAGTTAAATACTACATTAATAGATAAACTATTCCCCTACACCCCCCCCCATCCCATCCCGCTGTATCAACTCTTCTCTCACTGATGCCTCAAGCGGCTTTCAGCTAGTCAGCACACAATTCATTAATCACTATCTTTGAAATATACTGAAGACAAAACAACAGATCAAAAGAACTGCTGGACCATGATTTTTATCCTTTAAATGCAACTTGTCTTTAGCGTTTAGTGATTTTGTCTCTGCTGGGAGATTTAGCAATTACTCTGTGCCAAATAATAAATAAATTTCGGATTTCACTGCTACACTGCGCTGTATTTAACGATTCCATTGATATGAAGTAACGGTTTCATTCTTAAAGATATGTTCTTCTGTGCTGTCCACATAGTTTGCAGTTGTGGTACAATGTGCTTATATTGTGTATTTTAATAGTGTACACTCAATTGCAGTACACTTCCCTTTTTTCCCCCCGACACTCCAAAAGTCATTGGTCATCCTATTTGATGTATACAGTGATAACTGTATCCATTTTTTACAAAAAAATATAAATATTTTGCCAGTAATAATGGTGTAAAATGTTTCATCTATATTGATGGTGCCATTTATTTAATATTTACAGATAAAATGTACGTGTCTCTGACTATAAAATAATCATACACAGTGTGGAGGAAGTGCTGGTGCCTACTGTTGTGTGTTATCTCTGACTGCATGAAAACTACCATACAGAGAGAAAACCAACACATCCATAGTGAAGGTGAAACTGAATGCTAGGACAGAAAAAAACACTGACAATGAAGAAAAGACATTGTCTCCACAGCACAGTTGGACGTTTATGTGGAACAGGAGTCAAGTTGGTGATGTTGAGTCAAGAACCAAGATGCTACTAATAATAGCGAAGGACAAGCTAACACTAATGTTAATGACTTGTGGGTTATAGTTAAAACCACTGATGCTTCAGTCACTTTAAAAAGGGAAACTCTGAAGCTTGAAGTACTTTACAAAGTCATACTGTTTTATGGGGATCATACTTTACACTATGGTTAAATATGTTTCTGCTTGACTTCCACAGTCGCAGCTGAGCAGCTCTACGAGTTCTGCTGATACTACTCAGTGCTTTCTGACTGGACGGAACCAAGCAGCCTAAACAGAGAGCAGAGTTTTGTGTTAAATGGTTGGAAATGGGAGAGAGAGCTAAATCTGGAGAGTTCTCTATGTTCTTTGCCTTCAGTATGAAACAGTTCCACATAAAAACAGTCCACAGCGAGGTTTTGCATGCAGTGCTTTGTAGCTTTCACCAGACTGTTAATTGGGGTTACTATTCATGCTGAGCAGACCTGAGAGACAGCTTGTGAGATGGACACAGGGACGTGAGTTGAGGCAGTAGACTGTTAACACTGTGTCACGTTGCCGCTGCCGCACAAAGTAAACAAGCAGGTCAACAGAGAGCCTTAGCAGTGATTTAAAGAGGGTTAGTGGTGACTTCAGCCTGAGGGACAAAGTGTCTGTGCTCAGCGAGCTGACTGATTAGGTAGTCTTGTTTATAGATAAAAGCAGATACAAACGCTGCCAATGGCCCTTTCCCAAATGTGTGAACGATGCCTTGGGCCATCCACTGGGCTGACAGCCACCGCTGAGCTGTGTTGGTTTGCAACAGGTGCACAGGAGAAGTAAACATAAATGAGGATTTTCCTGTTAACGCAACACTAACAGACTGCTGCACTGATGCAAAGAGTAATTTAAGTGTTCTAAGTGGATAATTGGAAGTGGATGATTGTGTAATTTCTGTTTTTTTTTTTCCCTATGCTTATTATTTTCCATGAGAAGTCATAATTTGCATATATATTTATCTCAGTCAGAAGCTACTACTGACATTTACTGCCTAGATATACATCTTTTTAATGAGAACTATTATTACTTTCTGCAACACCACTACAGTATGCACATAATAGCTAGAAGCGGTTAAAAGAAATGGCTGGCGACATTGTGTGTGTGTGTGTGTGTGTGTGTGTGTGTGTGTGTGTGTGTGTATAAAGACCATGGTGCAGGGTCATCTGTAACTCTGAGCCATGTAAGAGAAACAAGAACTGCAGCACATTTATTCATGCAGTTGCAAACTGAGCAGTACTAGTAGTTGGGCACTTAGACATAACAACTAACTCTTCTACCCGTCCATACTTTCCAACAAACCCACCTCTTTAGCTTCTATGCTATTTGCTGCATTCAGCCAGATTTGCTACACTGCATCTTATGTATCATGATGAATGAATTATCTTGAGGTATACTGTCAGTCAACTGTTCAAAATCAATAGAAATGTGTCTCTAACATGGCTCACAAGTAAAAAAGAAGCTCACCTCTGCCATTTCAACTTTCTCAGTCAGCAGGAGTTTAGTGGACGACATGTAAACAACTCAAAAAGAGTTGCTGTTGGATGAGGAGATTCAGAGAATGAGATCTACCACCTATAGACTTGTAAGTCAATATTTCACTGGTGTCACAAAAACTTTGTTAGACAAACAAAATCTATGAAAGTGCATCTTGACTATTAACCCTAAACACTCAGTGTCAATAGTCTAGTATCGCTGATAAAATCATCAATAGCAATTAACACAATAATTACCACTAATCCACCCTCATATAAAAGAGATGGTGTTTAAATGAAGTAGTTAATGAGGGTAAATTTGATTTTAATATGTTTATGTTCTCAATATGGAGCTAATTGCAGCTTGTGAACTCAACCAACAGCTTTTACATTTTCTTCTAAACCCAGTTTAATACAGAATGTAGGACTGCCCACTCATGATGAACAGAGGCATAAAAACGTGACTGAGTAATATAAGTGAAGCAAAAACACCTATCCTTGTGTTGAGTACGTGTAAAAAATATATCTATAAATGAGAAAAAGCAACTAACGCAGTGGAGTGGAACTATTTAAGCAGAGTGCTCTGACAGAAAGTCAAACAGTAAGCATTTCTATTCATTCAGAAGGTCATCAAAATGCTTGAACATCCTCTCACTCCCTCAGAGATGAACTCAGAACAAACTCTGAAGTGTGTTCAAATAGTGTGGCCAAAAACACTCATTAAAAGAACTGTACTACATGGCTCACAAACTGACTGGACACTGATAAAAGACAAAAAGAAAAAAAAAACAAAAAAAAACTTTCAGAGGTATGTTGAAGATATGGGCGGGATCGGTTTGTGCAAGTTACACGGTCTTTCCTGGCAAGTAGGCTCAAGTTCCAACAGCTGAGGGAAACATATAAAGAACTGGGACACATACACCTTTGTAGTCGAGACAAAAAGGAATGAATACATAAATTAGTAGATCCTCTGAGTGGAAAAAAAAAAGCACCCGAGTGTGCACGGAAAAAAAAAAAAATCCCTATCGGCAACAGATATTCATCCATTGAAACTAGCAATCATGAAGTCTGTAGGAAGACAGATAAGATAGCTTGTTGATTACTCCCCAAGCAAATGCCGATAGTATCTCCTGGAGAGAATTCCTTACGGCTAGGATATTATCTGATTATAGAACATTAGAAGAAGATGCGTGTTATATGTCCATTAAGAGCTTTTTCCATTTTTCCTCCGCTCTTGTCTTTCTTATCCCCCCCTCCCCCCGAAACCATCCTCATGTGTGAGAGAAAAACAGAGAAGGCTTTAATAATGATGTGAAAAAGCACGCAGTCTGCATTCTGTGTGCATGTTTAATTAATTTACCCAGATTAGAATGAATGTGTTTGTGTTTGCATGTGCTCACGTTTACGAGAGGACCACAGTTCCACCTGAAGGCTGTTTTGCTCATCTGTGTTGGTTTATGAGTGCGTGTTATGGTCTATGATGGCCGAGGAGGGACTGGCTATAGACTGAGGGCCAGCCAGCCCGCAGCCTCTCAGCTAGGTAAAAGGAGAGCTGATGGATCGCAGTCCACAGGGGGAAAGTCAACACTTCCTTCCCCTGCCAACACCTCCTGCCTGGCCTGCTCGCAGGGAGAAATCCCAAAGCTACTCTCAACAAGAGGCCTGGAAGCGCTACGCCAGGGCTGGAGCCAAGAACCACACGCAGGATAAAGCAGGTAGAGTATCTGTGAGCGCGCACTGCTGTGTGTAGCAGCCTGTGTGGACTCCGTTCAAATGATAGAGTGTGACTATTACCAGTGTGCCTGGGTGGAAAGATGCAGTGCAATGAAATCAGAATTTAAAACATATGCAGAATGTTAAAATGACTGAAAAAGTGGGTTACACTTTCAATCAGCAGGAAAATCCATTAACGTTCTAACCTGGCACCAGGTTTTTGTTGTTCTTTTCCACCCAAACATAATGAACAATTATTCAATAGTGATTACTGTGAGTGAAATCTAATGAGAATTCAACAGCAGAGTATTTAAGAGTTAAACTATGGGGAAAAATGTTCTTCATGGCAGCCTTGTTGGTTTGGGAACATAAAGTGGAGCTGAATATGATGACATTAGACAAAGAAATGGAAAGTGTAGCTACATTTCCATTGAAAGTCTATAGAGGTTTGTCTTGTCTAACGCTGTATGAGCAGAGAACTAACTGAAGAACTTTAGACTCTTTCACACATCTGTGCACGCTTATGTTTTCACTGTTGGAGACTGAAGTCATTATAAAATCAAGGTTATTGACAGTAAAAGGATCAATACTGTAAGTGGTATACTAGTCAATGCAAGAATCAACTGTATTTTCTTCCTGTGTTGTTACTCTTACTGAAATTAAAAACTAATTTCTCTCTAGGAGGCATTATGAATGAAGATAATAGAAAACAGGCAGCTACAGTTTACCTAAAGGACACAATCTTTCTTTATTGTGGAAACATGCGGTAGTCTGTTGCTCTGAAACAGAAGCCACATTGTTGCTACAGAGCGGTAATGTTAGCATCGAGCTTTGCTTGTGTGACTAAAAACAACAAACACAGACTCATGAAACCACCAGAGGCTGCAGTTGTTACATGCTGGTCCATGGTGGACTAGTGGTAGTCTGCAGCTCTGCATGCTTCACTCTGCAGGCTGGCCCACTCAGTATCCTTGAAAACACACGACTTCATATCCTGGCATCAGACGGGTAAAAAGAGGAGGCACTTACAAGTCCTGTGGGCACTAATCAGCGGCTATGGTTCCGTAGGCTGAAAACATTAAAGGACGGGAGGAGAAAAATAAACAGAGGCTGGTTCAGCAGGCTGGTTCTTGTCAGTGGTACAAGAGGCGAGTGCAAAAGTGAAACAGCTGAAACAGTGACAAGAATCCACTAAAACTTTACTGTGTCTCAGTCCTAAAGGGTTAAAACCTGCTTCCAGGAGAGTGAGTGAGAAAAAAACGGATAAAATTCAAGGACAGACCTACTGTGACACATCGTAATAGCTGTTTTTTTGTCACGATATCACAGCAACATTTAATTTGTAGATATTAAAGGACTAACTAGTTGGAGCTCAGTGCAGTGCACATCTACCAGCTCCACATGCTGGATTTCCACCAAAGCTTCATAGTTTCTTTCTTGCCCCATTAACATCTTATACACATCAGCGCTGCATTTTACATGCACACAATGACTACATTCACATCCACAAAACATTTCATTTCTTGTCCTTATTCTGAAAAGGAAAATATTCCTACTAAGCTATTTACATGGCTAATGAAAATGATGATCCACTAATAGTCCTGTTTACATGCAGCTGCACATCGGATCAAATAAGGGTTTTTTCAAAGTTTTCCACCGGTGGAGGACTTGTTCAACCATGCGAACACAGCCTCCCTCTTTCATTTGTTCAACCACCTTCTTGAAAAGGTCGTCATTGTGATATTTGCACATATCCAAGAACCTGTTGATATTCAAGTCTTTCAAAATGGTTTAAAGTAGGAGTGTTTGTCCTTCCAACCAGAAATGTGGGCTTTTCCTTTGGGCATGCATCTCTACCAGAGGAGGCTGCTTCACAGAGGCAGAGGAGGTTGGTCATCTATTTTTGAGGCAAGAGGGAGATCAAAATATAAAAAAAGAGTAATTGATTGAAGTAAAAAATTAACAAATCTCAGTATCATTTCTAAAATAATTGTTCTCTCTTCTTTGCAAAAAATCCATTATAGAAATTCTGATTAAAATGTTTCAACAGCAACACCTGCAGGGCAGGCAGGAGGGGAAAGGACAGTGTGTGTGTGTGTGAAGCGTGAGAGGAGAGCAGAGGAGGACAGGCTCCTGCATGCAAAATGACAACATGTAAAACGCTGCTGCAAGGGAGGACAACTTCTCTAACCAATCAACAACCAGAATACAATATTGACATCATGTTGGTCCAATGACAGTTTCCAAATTTCATTTTCAACTCCCTACCACTGTACGTGGTGAAGCGATAGATAGATTCATACAGTAGCATATTAGGAAAGAAATCATAATGTACAAATTGCAAACTACTGTTAAACACTAAAAATTCCCTTTTTTTAAATTGAGCAGTAGATAGCTACTTGTGTTAGCCAGCGCAACAGTGAGCTTGTTGTAGTAGCCCTGAAGGACTGTTAAGGACTGTTACAGTGAGAATGGATTTTGTTGAAGATTGTTGCAGCTCAACAGGGACAAGAGAGAGGGAGGCTGCGACGGCTGCTTGGGTTGGTGCTTGGGCTGAAAGCTGGGAACCAGGGGCTGAGTCTTTGCTACTTTCATCTCTGATGGTTAAATGTCTCTCTGTGGCTGTTGTGTGAATTTATCTCCTTAACAAGAATGCAGCAGAGATGATATAATGTGCTGCAGGTAGTTTGCCTGGTCATTGAAGCTGCTGATGAGTTACAGTGAGCTGTCTGGACTCATGGAAAGAGTCTTTCTAGTATTCAGCACTGATCTGCACCTCTATCAGATTATAAGCACTGTGGTACTTTATATATTTATGTGTACTAAGAAAACACATAAGAAACGTGTAAATCATGTGATATGTTGTCTGTTATTGATGAGAACATAAATCTGACCAGCAAGAGGCCATGTGTCAAAAACTGCAGTAAAAACCCCAACTGAGACGCATATTATGTCCGAAGATGCTCCTAAAACCCAAATAATATCAGCATTTCCCACATGTCTTAATCGGAATATGCTACATTCGGAATACGGCCTAATTTGGAATATCCAAATGGAATATACTTTTTACATTACCCATATTAAATTCAGAATATTGTCATATTCTGAGTAATAATGGAATATCAGTGTGCATGTACTGTAAACAAAGTCATTGTGACTGCACCTGAAACAGGACATCAGATACAAATGCTCCAATTCTAGCCAAGCCTTTCAGAGTGTAGTGATGTTAAATGGCCAATAATCTGAAATTGATTTTAATCATTTTGTCCTTCCCAGACCCAAATCTCTTTAACAATAGTTTTGCAAAAAAAAAAAAAAATCAACCTAATTTTGACTACTAATTCAGACAAAATGAGGTGAGAGTTACATACTAACTACAGGGGATGATGGTGGTAGCTGTGCTTTTCATTCCAACTGCAAAACAAAAGAAAGAGATTTTTCTGTTTGTTTAAATTAGATGGTTAATTTGTCTCTATTGTGAAATGTTCATTTAATTTGGTCCATTACAATCCCCTTTACTATTGTGCCAGTATTTTGACTGCATGTGTACAGGGAGTTAATTCCTATTGATGCTGTTGAGATAACAGTAAAGTCTGTTAAATGTCACAGTGTCTCTTGATATTAGCTGAGTCTTTAAGTCAAAATTGTGGTTTTCTGGCATTCTTGCTTGTAAGGCTGTCAGTGCTTTAGTTACACTGCTTGCAGTTTGACAAAAGCCCACCAACACTATCCCAGGGGGTGTGAGACTGCCGATACCGTTCAGCACTTGCTGGTGCTGAGAAAGACAGTGAGGAGACTGCGGTAATTTAGTGCTAGCCACTGTCACAGAGTGAAATCAACTGCAAGAGCGCCAGTCATGCTCAACAAGTCCCTGTGTTTATTATCAGATGGCAGCCATCACTTCACGCTACGGGTGACAGATTCTCTGCCACAGAAACACATGGGGTGGCACGCTGAGAGAGGTGTGTGGGCTTGCGGCACGCATAAAGATACACACATTAACACTCACACACACTACCACAAATCACTCTCTTTTCCTTTCACTTGGATTTACACTCAGTCCATTTCTTTTAGACTTCCAGTTGGAGCAAACAGTAAACACTCAGCTTGTGCTCACATCCTCAACACAGCTCCTCAGAGAGCAGCGGACTGGTCGAGGGGTCGTCAGTCTGAGCTGGTGTTTGCACACAAAAATTGGTTGTGGTGATGTTCTCTAGTGAGGCTCGGACTATTTAATAACCGAACTATCGCAGAAATACGTACAGGCAAACACACACACACTCAAACACATCACTGATAGTGCAGATTCTGGAAGCTTGCTTTCAATTTAACTAAAATAAAAGGCTCTGAAAACACATACACACACACACACACATTCACTTCCTAATGCTCACCCGCCCATTTGTGCATGTGTGGAGCCCAAAGCATCCTCACGCATCCTCACACACACACACACACACACACACACACACACACACACACACACACACACACACACACACACACACAGACACAGCAAAAGCTAATTTAATTAGCTATCCTGCCAAACAGGCGCTTCTTTTAATTACTTGTGGCTGCACCCAGCAAAGTCTCTCACAGTTTGCAGAATAAGAAACCCACCATGGATTTCCTGAACTAATGACTGTAGCATATATATCGACTATAATGGAACACTGTTGAAGAATAAGAGCAGTCTAAAGCAGCCTCCATCTTTCCAGACAATTTGGTCCAGGAGATATGAAGTACATAATAGCACACGAACGCACCATTCCCTCTGAATGAAGTCAACTTATTAGAACATACTTACTGTGCTGGAGAGGACAGGATTTTTAGCTAGCTGCCTTTTTGTGTCAATAGATCAAAGCAACGAGCAGATATTAGAAATAAAACAGTGGGAATAGAGTCCGGCAGAAATCTAAAAAAAAACTATCAGTTTTGTCATCAAGCCTTGTAACACAAGCCGGCCAAATTACAGACCCAAACAGGTTCCGCATGATATGCCAGAACGAACAATGATTACAGTTCGACTACCCCAGTGATGGTTATTCTGGTGGAGTATATTGATTCCCCCTTTACCTTGTCAGGACCAGCCACCGATGCACTTAGTGTGACTGAGTGCCTGCAGCTTATACTCACACACACACTACCACGGCTCGAGGTTGAAGCCAATGTAGAAGTACCCTAAAGTGCCAACGACAGCCGCTAGATGCTGGCTCCAAAAAAATTCCCGGTTCTAATTGACTCCCATTCAAAAAGTGTCAACTTCTCTCCTGAAACATTTCTTTCAACGAGTCATTATGGTCTCAATCGCTAAATTCAGGCTAAACTCAGGCTGGTGGTCATTTTGGGAATTGTTGCTGCATTAATAAGATTTGAAGACATGTAGTAGCTTTGATGTCTGCCGTGTGGGTGTCCATTGACAGTTGTTACTGACTGTTTGCTCACCTGCTGCTCTCCTCGGCTCCAGGACTCACATTGAGGTACTGTAGAGTGTGAAAGGCAACACCCTGCACTCCTTATTTGGAAGGTCCTGGCTCCAAACCGAAAAGATGGCACCGAACTGGGCTTCAAACCGGCTCCAATGCAAACTAATGGGTGATGTCACACCCTGCTATGTCCATCTTTATACAATCTATGTATACAATCTTTTTAAATATAAGCTTATATAGCTTAAATTGATGTGTAAATATTCAGCCGTTAATGAATATGGCATATGCCTAGAATATAGGACGGGGGTAGAAAAGCACTGCCCAGAGCTACAAAGAGTTCATCAACATGGCTCATAAACAAGGCACTGGCCTTTTTTTGTAATATATTCTGTCTTTACAGGAGGCTATATATTTCTTTATACACTAGCAGTGAGCCAAGCCTAACCCTGGAGGCCTAAATCCATCTGTGTTGCTCTCTGTTTTAATGTGCTCCTCTGAGAGCCACTCATTCCTCTCTCCCTCTCTGCATCTTTGCTGCTATCGGTCCATTTCTGTTTGTGGGAAAGAGAGGATGTGATTGCCATGGTAACCAAAGCCTACTTCCACTAGCATGGACACTGTTGGGTTGCAACCAGAAAGAACAATTCAACACATCCACAAAGCCCAGAGTGTATTAGAGGGCAAAGGTCAGATCACGTTATAAAAAGCGGACAAGCCCTCCAATGTCAATGCACTGAATCTCTGCGAATTGATTTCTATTCTATAAACGTTCTTTACCCTCCCGGTCCTGATGCAAAGCAGCCATGGTTAAAGTAATCTAGCTGTGCAAATACTGAGAACAATAAAGCTGTTTATAGTTATCAGGAAATGCAAAGTATTATTTTTCTCAGAGGTTTAAGTGCTGCATTTGATTGGTGGGCCGCTTATTTCTGTTGCTCTGTTTGCCAGTCACGCAGAACAATTCCTCAGCTGAGTAATTTCTGGGAAATAGAGAAAGATGTTAATTTATTTGAATTACCCAAGCCCAGGAAGAGTCAGAGCAGGAGTGTTTTTCAATGTCTGTTGGTAGTATGTTGAAGAAAAAAAAATACTGATCCCTGACATGAGAGATCTGCTAAAGTGTGAATTTAATACTTGCTACTCTTATTTCTTTCAGTGGATACACATATTGCATCTCACAGCTTTCTCATTTTCATTCAGGCACAAAAATTATGTTTCCAGAGATTCCAGTGAGAAACATGTCAATTAACCTTTGACTCCAATTTCAATTGGTGCATTAACACTTTATATTGTTACGTTACCTCCATTTTGCCAGTTGGTGCCTCATATCATACCCATTACAATTGGGCTGTAATGTAATTAATTAAATAACTCCACTCCAGTGACTAGGGGCCATCATGAAATAGCTGTAGTTTGCATACCATAGGTGGTCATTAAAGCTTCAACTATGCGCTCAAAAAGGAATTAATTTTATTTGGAGCAACCGCATAATTCACTGAGCAAAAAGGCAACCTGCTTGATTTTCCATCAGATCTTTTCTGGCGCTACCGCCTGCCATTTTTGGAACGATACCGTATTTTTGCAGGCACTATTACACCTTTGGCTTGGGGCAGTAGCTCAGCTTGGCTCCAGACACTGACTGGTAGAGGAGATGCAACAAGCAGGGCATAGATCTCTCCTCTCCCTTTGGCATCCAAGCCTGTGGTATTTCCAAACAGTTACACTGTCAGTCTGGCATTTAGCACATCGGTTGATGGACACTAATAGGGGCTTGGCTGCTCTTCTATTACCCTAAAGAACCCTTTGCCAGCAAGTATATGATCAGTTACCTGATCAAGGGTGCCTAACTTCACGCCTGATTGATCCAAGAAGGCTTAAGGCACATCTGTAACAGCTGTTTTATCATATTTGGAAGCCATGATTAAGATTTGCCTGGTATTTTCGACAGCATTTTCAGCTCAAAAATAACCATCACTATGTTCTTTGGCCACACTCTGTATGAATTCATGCAAAGGTTGTTTGTGCACACATGTGTATGGGTGTTTGCTACAATATGTGTCTTTAGTGAGGCCCTGGTCCTACGAAGCAATGCAACTGCATCCACAAACAAAACTGGCTAATTCATTGTTTTCATTTCAAAACAACCAAAATTAGTGGTTTTCTGTTTTCACACCCCTTCACCCAGTATGAGCTGGAATATGCTTCAGCCCCCTGCAACACTGCAAAGGATAAGCAGGTATGGATGGACAGCTAAAACTACTTGGTAAGGTAAAGATTGTCTTTACAGTTAAGTGAAATCAACCTAACCTAAACAAAGTGGTTTTTGTGGCTAAACCTAACCAAACACTATCCATAGCGTTGTTGCATCATGTAACCTATTCATTTTTGTGAAACAGTGATTTTTAAATGGTTTTTGGAAGGCACAGACAAATAATGACTTCTTATGAATTAAAAGTCAATAGGGACATCAGATGAGATCAAATGCTTCTGTGTTGTTCTGCAGGACAAACAGCATATTTTGTTGTTTAATTTGAGGACTTGTTGGTAGAAATGTATGAGCTTGGGGTTGAGTTCCACAAACAAAAAAGGAAGCCAGAAAGTATTAAGAGATGGTGTATCCTATTGATGGTTTTGGTCTTTTCATGGGATTCGTTGACAATGAGAAACATTAAATATCACCAGGTTTGTGACCAGGTTTAATAGGGTGACCATATTTTCAAACCCCCAAACCGGGACCCTTAGGTGTACCACACGTTCATGCAGGTGCATATATATGCACTCATGCACACATCACTGGCATTTTCAACAGGACATGAGGGGAATTATTTCAACGCTTAGCACACCTACTGAGCGCAACTTTCAACACCATGGAGAGCACCGCAGTAGACAAAAAATTATATTTTGTCTCCCAAAATCGACCAAAACATAGTAAGAAAGCTGTATAATAACACTAATTAACACAAAAAACAAGGATTGCATTGGTGTAAGAGAACAATTTTATTGATTGTCAGACAACTTGCCTTTTAAACCAAAACACAAGGAATTTGTTGGTGTGCAGGCTGCCGGCTAAAATGCTTTTTTTTTTTTTTTGACAAAACAATGTACAAATCTCTCTCTGGTCTATAAATAATTATAAACATAAAAATAAAAAATATACACCTATTAATAAAGTTATAGGCAACATTTTCACAACACAATGCCAGTTTTTTTTATTAAAATGTCAAAACATTAAATAACTATTGCAACTCAATAATAACAAAAACTGAGAAATTTTAAAGGAAGATACTTTTGAGAAGAATGCTTGTTCGAGGAGTGGATCTTCTCTAGGAGATTGTGGTTTCCCAGGAACTTTTCATGGAACTCTGCACAGCTATCATCAAAGTTCACTCGTGTAATGAGTAGTGCTTTCAGAGCTGGTTCCTCTCATCTGTCCAGGTGTTATTCATAATGGAAAAGATCCACAGAGGCATTTGTTCCAGGTAAACACATGTTAAACTGACAGATTACACCAGTGTTTTTAAGTGGAACACCCCTGGTCTGGATGTGAGCAAACATCTCCGCCCAGCACTCGTCTGCTGGTTTCCCATCTGTGTTCCACTGCGCGACCTTCTCAGCTGTGTACGTCTTCACTGAAGTTGTTTTGTTGAACAGCTGGCCTTCGTCAATGTTGCTCTGTCGCAGCTTTGAGGTTAGTGTACAGAGCACTCAACCTCATCCCACTGCGGAACACTGTTCAGCAGGGTCCAGGAAAGAACCTTTAGTTCAGGGAATGTTGTCCCCTATTCCTTTAAGTATGAGACACAACATAGGAGTCATAGAAGGCTTGGACACCACTGCAGAAAACCTCCACTTTCCATGGATCATCAAGAGTGGTCAGGAGATTTTTCACCTATAATAATAGCAAAATAAGAAATACATTAATCAACAGGCCTGGCACCACAAGGGGTATTAAAGGGGCTAAGCCCCCTCAGTTGTATGTAGTATTTTGCTTCCTCTGTTTAAGCTTTATGTATGTATAGAAAAATAGCAAAAACAACAAAAGTATTGGCCGAGATTATAAAAGATAACTTTATCATCTGTCATAAAGCAACAGAAATTCTCATTTGACAGGCTCACGATACATGTGACCTTCGCTTAGCTGTTGTTTCAGGACAATGGACAGCCCTGTTGGTTTGTTGTGTAGGGGTTGCATGTGTAGTTGCGCTGTCCATAGTACTGAAACGGAACAAGTGTTCAGAGAGAGAGAGAGAGAGAGAGAGAGAGAGAGAGAGAGAGAGAGAGAGAGAGAGAGAGAGAGAGAGAGAGAGAGAGAGAGAGAGAGAGAGAGAGAGAGAGAGAGAGCGCGCTGCAAGCTGTCTCTACGTGCCTCCCCCTGCTGATACTGAATCATTCGTAAATTCAAAAAATGTTTAGCGCTCTGCTAGTGGTACATTCCTGTGCGAGTACTCTGATTAATAAAAGTATTTTTTGATTTTGAAAGCTAGCCATCATAATAATAATAATAATAATAACAATAATAATAACACACAGGCTAATTGATTTACCAATTGTCTGCCCTTTGCCTGTATAAACCAGTATAAATTATAATTTAGCTAAACTCACCTTCAATCCCATGAAGAGGCCCTCCTCTCCACCATCTTCTCCTGGAGATTATTGAGGTAGCAAGCAGAATGAACAGCAGTGCCCTTCTGTTTCCCCCTCATCTTTATGGTGTCATTGAAGACTGTAAGTTTGTTGCGTTTGAACCACATCCAGGCCTCACACACAGGGTCTTTGAGGAACTGCACAGTGGGGACTTTCTCCTGGGAGCTGAAATAAGACTGTGGGGATGGATAAAGCTTCAGCACTGCAGGTCCGGGTGACAGCCAATGGGTTTTGCTTGTTCCCAGGAGAGTTGCGTGCTCGAGGTTGACAAAAGGTACGGAATTCTTTCAGCTCTTCTGTGCAGACATTGGAGATATGAAAGAATCCAACAATCCTTACAACAAAGCTTTCAATGTTGCATGGGAGAGTATCTGCTGCGGTCTGTATTGTGATGTGCACTATGTGCATCATGCAGTCTACTCCAACGAGGTCGTTGGTGGTGGCCTTGTTTAATTTACAGAAGTTTTCCTCTCTCCTCACCTTCCCTCTGAAATTGGCGTTGGTGTTGTCGGCACAAGAGCCCACAACTTTGTCCATCAGGTTAAATGCATGGAGGCTAAGGTGGACTTCATTGAAGAGAATTGTTGACGTCTCACCTGGGATTAATGTGAAGTTGAGGATCTTGACGTTCACCCCCTCAATTGGTTTGAAGTACTAGATAACTATCGGAATAAGCTTCACCGCCTTGTGGTTTGAAACACTGTTAACAAACTGACAGGTTCTGTCAGAAAGAGCCACAAGTGCATGTGCAAGCATCATAGGCTAACAACATCCTTGACAACAACATTGATTGACAAACATACAGACAATTAAGTGTTGAATTCATAAGTGTGGTGCATTGTTTAAACAAGTATTATATTATATGTATTATCTTAATTGTGGTGAAAGCCGGGACCATTTGGTGGTGAATCTTGAAGACCAGGGCATTTTAGTGTTTTACAGACATTTGTCAGGACTCAGGACACCCAGCTTGAAACTTGGACAGTCCTGGACAAACTGGGACATCTGGTCACCGTAAGGTTTAATGATGCTGACGCTTTATATTTTAGGCAAAACTCTGAAACTGTTGTTCCACTGTAGCAGCATTGGCACAGATAATGTGCATAGTACCACTTGGTTAATAGATCATCTGAAAGGTGCAGTGATTGTGCAACACTGTAGCGCATGTGATTAGTGTGTGGTGTGTGTGATTGGCTGGGATGAATACAGTTGCATACTCAGTGAAATACTAAGAAAAAGAACTATGTTAGATGTTTACAATGGATTTGATCAGGATTAGGATGTGAGGTTTCTGGCAAAGAAAACTTTTGCTTCACCAACTGAGCTTATGGGAAAAGTGCAGTAATCAGGTTCATACAAACTTTACTTGTCTTCTGCAACAACACCCACACAGTACAATTCCGAAGTGTTGGAACCCACCTACCGAACTGACAAGATTGATTTGTACCAACTTCTGGCTGATGCTAAAAATGGACGAACTCCAACCTCGTCAGCTAAAGTGTACCCATGACTTAAGTTTGTGACTTCAGCAACTTCAAATTTCACCTTTAGCTTACACAGTGTGGAGAACTGCATCACTGTGTAAAACAGACATAATATATCTGCAGGAGGCCAATAGGCTAGTTGATCAATACTGGTGACTCATTGATTACTTGGCCATTCCTTTTCTCGTCCACTAAAATTCGCCACCAAATGAAATTCTAAAATAAAAGATTGCTTCATGGAAAAAGTTCAAAAACACTCAGAATCAAGAGTGTGCAGTTTTCAAATTCATCATTACAGTAGTCTGTATCACTGATGAGCATCACTTCAAGTTGAAAGGAGGATCTAATCAGTGAAATCAGCTGCTGTTTGGCTGGAATTACATTCTGAAGATGACAAAGACTCAGTGGTGGAAGGGCAGCAGGGTTGTGTGCGCCTGCAGGACTTGAAGTGTGCACTGATTCTGCGTGCAGTGATCCAGCAGGGGAGGGAAACAACAAGACTGGAGTTACAATGTTTAACACTTTTATTTACACTGCATACTGTGCAGTATGTGCTTCATATGCCCCGCTCCCCACACAGTTCATGCTTGTATCCACAGTACGCACGGTCTCAGAGCATTTTTACTCAATATTACCCTTTAGCAACCAACCTACGGACTGACATGGACCGAGTCTTTTTCATTTTGTTCCGTCCAGCATCTGTTTCACCCAGTTGGCATTGCTGAACTTTGGATGATGAAATGCAGATTATCATTTACACATTTCAGCCAGTTTTGATTATAATAAAACTCTGCCTTAGACATCCCAGAATGCAGCTGAAAACCTTTTGACCAGAACCTCTGAAAAAGGTCTGTTATGACACCAATCTCTGATCAGGGTTTCATGGTATTCTCATTTTTAAAAACTTAAGACTGTGCCTTTGAGGTTGTGGTTCCTAAACTTCAAAATGCACTGCCTTTGGCTTGTAGATCTGTGGGTGTGAGTCTTTTAGTGTTTTGCTTTTATCTGATACTGTTAATATCTAATATATGTGGATCCCTTTGAGACATCTGCTCGAGAAAGGTCCAAAATAAATACATTTTAACAATATATGGTAGAAGAAGACAGAGAACATACAGTATTAATATGATAATTCAACATATTCAAAGCTGGAGAATTTAGTCATTGAAATAAACAATGATTACTAAACAGAAGGTGCAACTTTTACAGTATGTTTTTGTCACTTCGATACATAATATAAGATTTAACAAATAAATCCACCCTTTTTTGTTTTATCTTATTTTCTATACATAGATGTTCATAAGTGCCTCTCTATTTCCCTCAAATGTTAGATGTAAGTAGGGCACCGACTGTTATCTGCCAAAGATGTCTTCACTCTCCATCACTGTCTTATATACCCTATCCCCCTCTTATTTCTGGCATCTATCTTTCTCCGTGCCACATATTATCTTGAAATCTCTCTCCTTCTAACATCTTTTTACTCCACCAGTGCCTGTGACAATTTTTCCTACACTCTTTCCCATCTATGTGTCTCATTTGTCTCTTACTCTCTCTTATTTCAACACCTCCTTTTTCGCTCCATCTCCCAAAGCCTCCAATCTCTGTTTGTGTCCAATCTCTTTTTGCATCATTTCCAGACCCCCCCCCCCCACTCCCCCCACCTCTCTCTCCTTCTCTGTCTCCTTCTCTGTCTCACACAACTTATGTTTCTGTCACCGCTGGCCATCTTGTCGATCTCTCCTTGTCTTCCCACCCTCTCACTTCCATTTCTTTTCCCTTCCCTACTGTTAACCAACCCAGCATTGCGGACAGCTCTTGCTGTGTTTCTGCCTTTGAAGAAAGTGGAAAAAAAAGGAGCCCTCACTGGTATCGAAGAGATTTCTGTCTTCTGTCAAGAGCAGCACTACACGCCGGAGGCACTTTTATTTCAAAGACTGAAGCAACACAATCATAAGCAGCATAAGAAAGCAGCGCAGTCTGACACATGCAGACAGAGTTTCAAGGGGGGAAAAAGGTGCTCAAGACTAAAACTGTTTGACATCTCTGCATGGTTGCCCATTAGACTGGTTGATGACACTTTTAAATGGGAGTGGTTTAGGCCTGCTGGTTTTGTATTGCATCACATCAACAATCATGTCTCAGGTACATGAAGGTCTTACATATCTACCCAGTGTTTAGCTAACTCATGACTTGTTCCTGCTTTTTCCTGAAGGGCTCTCCTCTTGTAGCTCTTTTCAATGTCAGGTGCACACCTGCTTAAACAAATTCTACGTCATGCTCTGTGCCTTGAGGCATGTACCCTGAGGACAGGCAACAATTGCTCGGATTTCAACAACTTCCTTACGCCCAGGGCTGACAAACACGGACCTCTCACCCTCTGCATGCACTTTGCACTTGGTGGACCAAATCACCCCTGCGGCATTATTCCCACTAGGTGCATTCATCACACAGCCTACAACTTTGAACTAACCTGGTGCTTGTGCCGTCAACTTACCGACCCCATCCTCACTACCAGCATATTCGCTTTGACAATACTGCCTGTAGTGTTGAGGAGACTTTTTTTTCTCCACTTGCTCTCCATCTAATTAGTGTCAATGCTCAATTCCTCTTCTCTTCAACGCGGCACGCACCCTCTTCCCACCCACCATCAAAGCTCTCAGCACAATTAAGCGTGTATATTGAGGCGAGGAGGAAAGAGAAAGGAGGGGAAAAAAAGCAGACATGCCATCTTTGAAGTGCAAAGTGAGATGGGGCAGGTAACCCTCGTGCAGGAGATTTGTCGGGTTTGCAGTATTGCAGGCAAGTAGAGAACATGTACTCTACTACAGTGTTACAGCATTTATCCCGATTCCAGTTTTATGCCTCAGCTCATGTGAGAGTAGAAGGTAAAAACAGGGCGTAGGTTTGAATCTGGGGTGTGTTCGGGTTGTCAAGGCTAGTTATATGGCATCAGTCAGTGCAGATAAGTGGGGATAATGACCACGGAGAGTACCAGGGGACAGCAGGATGTACAGTTGAAAGCTCTCGTCACCTGCTCAATTGCTCTATCAAATCACAGATTTCTGAACTCTCCATTAGTTGCAAACAACTTGTTTTCGACAGACATTCCACCCTCAGCAAGAACGAACTGTACAGGCATTTATTTTCTGATTGGCTCAGAATTGAATTCGCACCTTCTGTCTCTCTCTGTATCACTGCGTGAGGGCGGCAGAGATGATACGGGAGAAGGACTTCAAAAACAAAACTACAATCTAACTTGGAAAGCAGACTAAGAAGAGCCCCATGAGGAAAACCCCTTTAGAAAGTCATGTAAAATGCAACACGCAGCCAGAGTGAACTTGGGATCATGACTCGGGTGAAAGTAGCGGAAAGCAAAGGAGCAGGGGAGTGACGGAGGAGAGAAAAAACGAAGGAGGGCGGCAAGACAGATAACAGGGGAAAGAAAGGTCGAGGATACCCAGTAATTTTAGGATTCACACGCACACTTCCACACATACTCACACAGAGTGCTGGGAACTGGCTTTGGAGTGCAGGAAAACATCCCATTGACTATAATAATAATAATAATAATAATAATAATATTCAACCTGGGAGATAATCTGTGGCAGTGCACTGCTGGGGGGGTGGACACTAGTCAACCAGTGCAAATTTTGCAGTTTGTCTTTTTAATTTCAAAGTTGCTGCTGAAAACCAGCATGATTACTGCAAGAGGAGGACAGGTAGAGAAAGAATGTGGGCTATATAGAGTACATGAAGACACTAATCAGGATTAATGCATACAGTTTCGCGTGTTTGTGTGAGCACACAAGCTAACCGTTCATGTGATTACCCAGTTCTCTCAGGCTTGGAGGTGGACAAATGTGTGAATCATATTCGTGTACGTGCACATTTTCCAGAGATGTCGCAGGCGTATCACTGTGTGTTTCTGTATGCTAGCGGAGCGCTGCAGTCACTGCGGTGGAACTAATGGAAGTGGATGACCCGGCGAGAATGAGTGAGAAACAAGAGAAGACTGGTGATAGAGAGGGACAAGACAAAAAGATGCAGTATTCTTAGCTAAGCAGTGTAATGAGTGTGTGGGAGGCAGTATAAAAAGTGTAAATAGGGTCACATGTGGGTCTTTGATTTTGAGAAGCCCTCAAATCTTCAAAACCACTTCTAATGTATTCTTTCATTCTTTCAGCTTACATGTGATGGAACAAAAAGTACCAGTCCTCTGAAAACTTGACTCACCACAGGACTGCTAAACGGAGAATACTGCCAATTAATAAAAAAACAAGCACAAGCGCAGGAAATCTTTGGAAGTCTGGAACTGAAGCCTGGTTAGTGATCCAAAAAAAATCAATCCTTAGGAGAGGCGGGCTTGGTATCAAAGCATCACCTACTGACACAGTAAATTGGCCATAGTACAAAGGACTGACTTTATGCCAAGAGGTTGCACCACGAGGAATCAAACACTTGTTGCAGCATTTAACAGCAATCAAGCACTTTTCATGTTCAACACGAACACCCAAAAAAATACCCCAAATAGTTGTTTATTTATTTTATTTCAGAGCACTTAAGTGGATAATAGCGTGCCCATGTTTTACAGGGTTGATTATGACGAACTAATTCGCTTAAATGGGCTAAATTGCTCACTAACAGGTGAGCATGCATGGCCTCTGTTATTAAGCATGCTTAATGGGATCGATTATGTTTTCAACTGCAGCTCTTTCTTTCAAAGCACTAATAAACACAATGGCTGCTTGTTTGGTGGTGGTGAACTAATATTTTTCTGACACCACATGAGAAAAATTTAAAATAAACTCAAGGTACGAGAAAAAGTATGTTACTGTATAAGATGATAATGACATGGATCAACATATCTGCTGTGTTCAGCTCTCAGATACTGTTGTAACTGGATCTCTGTGGTTTTAAATTTTAGCCTTAGTGCACCTTTCACTGATGGCTTTCACAGCTGCATCAGAGCTGTGTCAAGCTACTGCTAAAACATACTGAACCTTCCCCATGCTGCTACTTCACATTACAGAATCAGCAAAACAGTTTTAATATTGCAGGAAGGAATAGTACAAGCAGAAACAGTCCCAGTGAGCTTACAGCACTCCTCCAACATGTCATCAAAGGTTACCGACACCTTTTACTTTGACGTACTGTCCTGCAGAAAGCCATTTGTGTCGTGCCAAGCATGGCTTGAACGGTCATGGTTGCTCATGTGTCAGTTCAGTGCGAGTATTCCCATCCCTATCAAAAAAAAACTGCATGTAGTATGAATGCAATCAGTGACACAAGAAATACAGATGATGTACAGTTACTATACAAATTTTAAAATATTGTAACACTAATGATATTATCATCCATCCATCAATTATTCATAGCAGTTTATCCTTCACAGTGGGGATGGAGCCTGTCCCAGCTCACAGAGAGGAGGGTAGACCCTAAACCTTAGAGTCACCCATTAATCTAACCTGCAACATACATGTCTTTGGACTGTGTGGGAATGCACAGTCTGGCCCAAGCCTGTTATGGAATTTTCCATCTTTAGGGGTTACGAATTGGGTTACATTGGGTGAAGCCTGGACCTTGAGGTCACAGAGTAAGCAACATCAAGTCATGCAGAGAGAGACACTGCCTCTCCTTGGATATGCAGCTGTCTGTGATGTTTGGGGAAACAGAAGCCCCTCTGATAAAGGTTAAATCAGCTTTGCCATGGTTACTGAGGTCGGAGGAAGCTTTCCTTGACAACACAGATAGGTGGATGCTTAGATTCTATTGACACAATCAGACATTCAAACCGGAATGTGCTGACAGTGACCTGAATTTCCATGCAACGTGACCTGAACTAACACGGGTAAAATGCAGTTCCTTGTTTAGAAACTAGTGAACCAGTTAGATTAATTTTTCATATTGTAGGCTGATTTGTTGAGGTTAAAGACTAAGAGTCAGATCTTCTGAGGGCAGAACAGAAAGAGACAGCATCTGAGTTGCAGATGACTTCGATGTTCGCTATTTCAGTTCTCCTTGATCAAGTGCTTCAATAAACATTTTCAGCTTTAAGACATCAAAGGCTTGTGTCTGCTTTTCTCCACTGAGGTGCTGACCATCGCTCAAAATATCCACATCAAAGCCAGATGGTGGATTTGAACCTAGGATCCTCTTGTTGTAAGGTGACAGTGATAATCAGTGAACCATCAACCCATCCGTCATATTATTGTGACATTATATATTTTATCAAACAATTAAAGGGGACATATCGTGCTCATCTCCAGATCTATATTTATATTCTGGGGCTTTACTGAAATATTTTTGCATGATTTAGAGTTCAAAAGCTCCTTGTTTATCTTATACTGGTCCTTTATGCAGCCCCTCAGTTCAGCCTCTGTCTGAAACAGGCTGTTTTAGCTCCTGTCTCTTTAAGGCTCCCCTCCCGATGAGCCCACTCTGTTCTGATTGGTTAGCTTCTGAAAGCTGCCCCTCATCTGCATAAACAAACAGTAGTAGCAGGATGTCACTAATTTTTCTCGTTCTTTACTTGAAATGTAAATTTCTCAGATACATCTGTACATGTTTGAGCCCAAATCCGATCTGAAATATAATATGGAGAACACAAACAACACATGGAACAACCTTAGCAACAAAGTCTACCAATGGACATGCACGAACAATCTGATGTCATCACAAGGAGGAAGTAGAAGACTGAAGTTTTGGAACATTGACCTATCCATAACAATATAAAAATCACAAAAATCACAAACAACGTGATCATTTCCCTTTAAATATATGTTAAGTTACCTATAAAGTCATTAAACCATACAGGATACACTTGAAGTCCCCCTAAAATTCTTATACACATATCAAATTAATATCAGGCTTGACATTTGTTATCCAATACTGCACGGAAAAAAGGACAAATGAGGAAAAATGAAGATTGCAGGACAAAGGAATATCCAAGACCTTCAGCCAGACACAGCATGTGCATCTTGTGCTTCAGGGCAATTCAATTTGCAACAGTGAGTGTTTGCTACTGTACACTATAGCCAGAAATGAGTGAATTTATCCCTCTCCTCAATCTGTTGTAGCACGTCAGCACCCAGCTCAAAAGAGAATAAAGACAGATAGAAACAATGACTGTGAGATTACCCATGGGGATTTTCTGAGAAAATGGATACATTTTTTGACTCACATTGGCTATCACCTCTACAACAGTGATTTGGACATAAAAGCTAAAGCAAACATGCTGAGTCCACAAAATCTGGGTGACACTTTATCTGGACCATTTATATGCACACCATGTTTTATTAGTTCTACATGAGTTGAGTTTCTTTTCACAATATGAATCGTGTTGTGATTTCTATATTTCAAAGCACTTTGTTGTTAATGTAGTGCAAGTTATCACTAAATCATTACCATAGGCCTGTTGTTGGTCATAATATGTTATGTACTGTGAGTAGAATGCTCTGGCTGCTTTGTTGTCAATACATAACTAAAGCTGGAACAAGTCTTTAGAGACTGCAGTAATTTTGTGTTTATGGTCATGACTGGTACATGTACAAAAACATTAGATTACAGTCTGTCCAAATCAATCATGCATGCATGCACAGTTTCACAATGACTGGGAATGGGAATGATAAAATGTAACATAGCATGGACATAATGCTAATAAATCATAGAAGAAATCAAATCAAGTATGGATAAAATCTGTGTGCGTGTTATCACATTTGTGAAAAACACCAATTTTCCCAATTGCATCTGCAGATATTTAAACACCTGCTGGGTGAGTCTTTCCAAGGACAAAAAGGGAGCCACAGAAAAAGTGATGCATTTTATGTTTTTGGCAGAGGAAGAAGTGGATACTGAGTCTTAGTAGGAAGAAGCACCAAGGCTGAAAAGACAAAGCCATGGAATAACCTTCAACAACAGAAAATCCAAAGACAAAGATGGCAAAGACACAGAACAGGCTTCTCTGCGCAGAGACGTTTCCGTCTTGTTTGAGGATTTTTCATCACAAAAATCCACTAATTTCATTATACAGGTTGGTAGGTTTGGTCTGAACATTTAGCACGTAGAAAAGGAGCCGGATTTATTCGGCAGACCTTAAAATTGAGCTAACTTACTTACAAGACATGGTCTGCACAGCCCCTGACTTCATCAGAGTGGATAGTGCATAGTTCAATTGGCAAAATTAATACAGAATGAAAAGAAAAAAAACTTGTGAGGAGCCTTCAGGCTGAATTAAACATTCCAAATTGATAAATGGAAAGGTATACAATTTTAATATTGTAAACTACCAATAAGCAGGTGGTGATAGTGTGGTTACAGCATGGTGATAAGAGCTTTATTGTTGGAAAAGCCAATAACTACTAAGGTCAAAGCACTAAAATATGGCATTTTACTGTGGCATTTGAATGCAGCTGCCTCTCATGGTATCTTTCTTTCTCTCTTCCACTTCACCAGGTCATTTCAGTCTTCCTGTCCTTTCACACAAGCATCATTACATTCATTAGATCTCAGCAAGGGAAGGTGGAGCGTGTGTGTGTGTGTGTGTGTGGTAGAGGGGGGAACAGCTAGAGCTAATCAAGTACAGTAGGAGGCCACCCATCTTTATCAAACCATTTGACACTAATGCCATTAGGTGAGATGCATAGCAATGCGAGTTCATAAAATTAGGGCTGGGGGCTAGCGGCTGAGCTAGCGCAGACGCTAAGGCTGCCATCCACAAGCAGTGTGATGAGATTAGCATGGTGCGCTAAGCGCTGACAGGCCTCATCAGTTCACATCAGGACCCACATCAGGGCCCGCTGTGAGGAAAACCATGCCACCCTTACCGGGCTTACTGTGGGAGGGTTGCTGTGTGAGTGTGTGCATGTGTGTGATTGAGTAAGTAGGTAAGAAAGACAGAAAGACAGACAGTGAGGCTGCTGGTGGGCAGGGTCAGGCGGTGTGTGTTAAAACTGATAAAACTTATCAACAATCAACATGACCCAACCTCAGCCTGGGAAGACCAGATGTTCCACAGGCCCCTGTGCCAACGCCATTAAGAGCCCAGCCAAATACACTCGCAGATTCATGTTACTGATGGCGATGCTGATAGGTCAAATTGAGTGTTACAAGTTCCAGCAACAAACGGATGACCTGCCTCGAACACTGATAACAGCAGACAGGCGTTGGAACATGTTCTGAGGACAGCAGACGTTTGGACTGAGCTCAGGCCAGTTCTATCATTCTGGGACAATGTGACCTTGTACAAGCAAAGCACATTAGGAGCTGTCGAGGCCAGGAAAAGAGCTGCTGCAAGCTAAGGAAGGCAAAGAAGGGCCCCTTTGCTTCCTGTTGAAGGCTGATGTCGAAGGCTGCAGCAGAATAGCAGTCTTAAAAACAACCACAGCTCCAGGGACTCCTACTTGTACTTGCAAAGCCATCTTTAAGTTTTAGAATTTTTTAATACGCTGCAAAAACATTAGAAAAGTTCACCCCGAACCATATATAATAGCAGTCTGTTACTATCCACTAAACACATGATGACTAAGAAGCATGCATGGAAGTACCACACAAAATGTATGTCCATTTTATTAAACTTTTCTTCCAAACTAATAAAGTTCATGGGACCACTTGCACTCTACGGGAACAAACTACCTGTTTTATCCACATACAGTGTGTAAATGTAACACAGTTCTATTGATTATTTCCTATATGCATTGCAAAGTTTTGCTTTGTGCCTGTATGTTTGTTACGTATGTGCGTGTCTGAACACACGAAGGAAAATGTATAAATCCCAACACATCCTTCATACCAAAACAAAGAATAGATCTATATCCAAGAACTCCCATGAGTGTTTTCAGTGCCCTCTAGAGGATGGATGGGGACCAGAAGAACATTGGGCTCATTGGGCTATTTCATAATATAATGATGGTGACTCAAACAATTGGGGAGGAGGGGAGGAAAACCAACCCACAGTGTCATGTTATTTTACACTAGTTGGCTACTTATCTCTATGTATCTCTGAGTAGTTCTTATGTATTTTCTTATATACAGTATATAGATATATATTTCGCTGTATATATAGTATACAGAGAAATATATAAAGTACCACATAGCTTATTATGTGATAAAGGTACAGATAAGTGCTGAATACCAGAAAAACTGAACATTTAAAACAGGGTGCAAAATTAACTTTTTCCATCCACTGGCCAAATGGCTAGTGAACGTTCAAATTCACATCAAAAAGTATTAATGTATATGTCAAATACACACTCTTATCTGTATGCATGACATACAAAATATAGTCTACAAAGCTGACATGTTAACACTTGTTATTCTAGTTACTTCAAGCTTATTACTCAATATATGACTCAGCTTAAAAACGAGCAACGAAGAAATTGTCACAACAAGCAGCCAGACCTCCTGCACACTCATTCACTAATCACACAACATCAACAGGTGACTCAACAACCACTCAATTCATCAACAAGCAAACTACCTACAGCACATTATATGATCTCTTTGTTGCATTCTTGTTAAGGAGATAAATTCACACAACAGCCACGGAGACGTTTAACCATCAGAGAAGAAATTAGCGATCAAAGAGAAAGAGAGAGAGAAGCTGTATCTGACTCACGTTATCTGACGTCTTCTTCTTTCTGTCATGGAGATGAAGTATTCATGTCATAACTACAATCGTTGCTGTTGGTCACCTTGTTTGTTAACAGAACTTTGTGGCTGCTGGTTAACCAGTCTGATATCATTAGCAATGATGACAAACAAGCTAACTCTCCCAGTTGTTTCATTTTAATTATGTTGTTAACTTTCTATTGTTGTTGAGGAGTTCACTTGTCTCGCTGTAGGTCCAGCCCGGACAGCTGAGGCAGTGAGGCCCGAGGCTGCACCAGCAGAGCGGTTACTCTTTATATTTTGGTCTCCCTCTGGCCTCTCAAAAATAGAGGATGAGCAACCTCCTCTGCCTCTATGACCCAGCCTCCTCTGGTCTGGTTAAGTTTAGGCACAAAAACCACTTGGTTAGTTAGGGAAAGATCATGGTTTGGAAATCCGACTCGCAGTGAAAATCACTGGTGAAATACATTCCTTCTGGGGAAAAACACACCCGAGCCGCAGCGACTTGCAGTGTCTTTTGTGGGGGAAGACACTTGGTTGGAAGCGGAAGGCGTACTGGGGTCTCCTGCTGCAAAAGCCACTTTTTGCTAACTATCTAGCCATCCCCCTTAAACGCCTCCTGCTGTCACTTCCCTGGGTCATATGACCGCTAGATGCAAAAATATAACATAAAGCTGACTTTGCCAGCCTGAATTTTTGATCTATAGTGTCGTTTTTCTTGTGAGGACGGGCTGACAAATCCAAGTGCACATTAAAAAATAAGTGCCAATTACCAATTATTACAATTACTGCTGTATAAACGGTGACTTGTTTGGATAAAAATGCACCACAATACAAAGTTGCCTGAAAAGAAAACCAGAAAGCTTGGTGTGGGCTCTGGTGGAATTTCTATTCCTGTAAAAAGACTTCACCCAAGACTGAATCTTATTACAAATTTTTACCGTGTAAATCCCTGAAAAGATCCATGGAATTGCTGTTTAAGTTGAAAGCAGCAGCAAGGACTTTTGTATTCCCGAACAAGACTCCCCGCAGGTTTCATTTTATTTGGACCACCTCCAGAACCGAGAGAAATAACAGACAGAGCAAGAGGAATTTTAACCCGGACCCTGCTATGTCAAACACGTCGAGGCAATTTATACTGATAACTTTTTAATTGTGAGTTTATGAATAATTCATCATCGGACAGGTAAGCTGTGATTATACAGGCTTCCTGACGGGGGAGATGCAAATGGCTTTTTTGTAATACAAGCTCATATGAATGAGGAAAAGGGTGACTGCACACTGCAGACAAATGATCTGACTTCACCCTGTCCCACACGAAAGAAAAGAATTGTCAAGAGGATGGTTTTCCTGTCTCAGCTGAAGGACTAATCAAACTGATAAACAACAAGGACTGACTACACTGGCTATGTTGTGTGTAATATTTCTGGATTATGTGCGGAAACACAACAAAAAAACCCATTATTGTTAGTTTGATTTGAAGAGCGACTGACACTTTGACAACACTGAATGTCTATTAACGCAACAGTTTGACAGGCTGTGCTTTGGGTTGTTAGATGGAAGAGCTAAAAGCTTTTGTTTGCAAAGGTCTCATTAGCTCAGTAACCTTTGACACAGATGTTTGCAAAGCATTAGTTCTTCCAGCCAATCGGAAGTCTGACTGAACTCCTCAAATTATGTGCCACCGTCTCTTTATCTCTCTGTCAGTTGATGTCTGGTTGTTTCGGTAAACATGCAAACAAAAAGCAGCCCGATTCTCGCCTCCTCAAAGAACAACTGCAAACTAATTTATTTTCTGCATCACTCTAAACTGATAGAGCTGACTGTGGAGGTGGTGTTGCTCTCTTTTCGCCGCAACAAAATAAATGCAGTTTTTTTCAGTCCTACCCAACCCTTCTGTTTTAAATCCATTTCTTGTCTGCTTCATACATTTCCCCTCACTGTCTGAAATCAACTTCCTGGATCTGGAAATTCCAGCCAGAGAACAGTAAGTCATATTATTTTACACCAAGGAAGGGCACAAAGACGTCATTAAGCTCTCCTAGGAAAGAAAAAGGCCACTATTATCCATCTTTCTTAGTATTCCATCCGACAAAACTTAGTTATCTACATTTCCTCTCTATATTTACTTATCTCCTCCATATACGCATGTCATTTTCACGAAGGACGGGTGGGGGAGATCATCTAAATGAAGCTCTTCCGCACTGCCCCTACCACCGCTAATGACTGTCTGAGCAAGAGAAATGGACCCTACCTCAGTCTCCAGACCGGAGGAACATACTGAACAAATACAGATGGATCGAAGTGGACGCAACTAGGAATCGGGGTCTCGCTTGGGTTATGAGTGATGTTTCAGCCTACATGTTTTGTCAGGTCAGCAGCTTGTTTTGAGGAGAACGCTGCCGAGCGAACCCCCTTGTGTTTAACTGGGTTCAGACCAGCGAGACAGGTATGGAGCTGGTCGATAAGCCCGTAACAGGTTGACTTCTTCTCGCTAGCGGAAGAACGGAAAGCAGAACTTGAATTACTGGGGATATAAATGAGGCTTATCAAATGCCAGGCACAATTTTCTGTCATCTCCTCTGTCTATCGGCATCAGAGACGATCTCTTTCATCTCCATTTCTCTTCTGCTCCCCATCTGGTCTAGCTGGTTCTCTGAAGCCGACTCAGGCCCGTCATATCTCTTTGCTTTTCTTCGAATACTCCCCCCCCGCATCCCTTCACACTCCCCCTAATCCTTCTTCCAGACTTATCTCACTCAGTCTTTGACAGTGTCTCTCTTATTTTAATATTATTTTATTATCTTTTTAGCATTCTTGCTCTTCCATCTCCTTCCCGGTGCCCTTTTCTGATCCATCATTTTCCATCACTATGCTGCCAGCGCTATCATGAATAATGAAAAAGGAGAAGAAAAAAAAAAAAAAAAAACTAGAACATTGAAAAGGAAACAGTTTTTGAGCTGAGTCAGCTCCCACAGCACTGATGGTATTTCCTCTGGGTGAATATGGAATCTTGGAGGGACGTAGATGTACATGCGCTACATTATATAGGAAGGACGGCGCTCGGTTACAGAGATGGAAAAACAAGGAGAGAAATAAATCAATGTGATTTCACTGCATGGATATGTGCAAACTTTGTCATCTCAGAATTTATCTCTGTGTGTAGATTGTCTATGTGAAAGCAAAGACAACATTTCTCAGCTGGCAATACATGTCTGTGTCTACATACACATATATAGCTGGATGATTGGATGTCATGTTTCATGTGGTTTTTTTTTCCCCCCACACATTTTATTTTCCCTTCTGACATTTCTGAGAGAAACAGTGAATATTTGTCATTTTATCATCAAAAGGATTTTGACCCTGACACAAAACCGGCAGCTGAATACAAAAAAAAATACTGCTCATTACTACTGTTTCTTAGCCTTCAAATCCCAGATCGCGAATATGCATTAATGTGTTTGTGTCTTTGTGTTTGTTTGTGTGTGTGTGTGTGTGTGTGTGTGTGCCACTCTCACAAGCGTTTGGATATCTCCCGTGCTATCGGAGCTCTCTATCACTGTGGAATGTGGTAAGCTTGCTTTCCTGATCCAGCCAGATTAGCTGTGATCTGAACAGATCCTGTCTGATCCGTACAGCACAGTGGTCTCTAAACATGCTCCTTTCTGCTTTTTAACACCCATTCAAAGAGTAGCTCAGACACCAGTTGACAGCCTCTTCATAAATAATGCAACATACAGTGAATGGAGGAATATTAATAGAGTATAATCTTTAGGAATAATCATGTTATCAGGTTTTCCTCTGTATGATTTTGTTGATCCTGGCAGAATATTAACTCAAACATGTGATTTTTAAGCTCTAGATTCTTTTATTTATTAAAGCATTTTAAAGGCAACAAGAACCATGACTGACTTTTTTCCCCTTGTGTTGTTATTATACTTGTCAGCTTCAGAATTCTCGATATAAACGCACTATATCATTTAGGTGGGCTAACTCATAGAGAGGGTGCACATTTGGTGTGACAGGTGGTGGAAACAAACACTAGGAGCCGGTCAGTCCTTTGCTGGTCAACACGCACACACGCACACACACACACACACACACACACACACACACACACACACACACACACACACACAAACACAAACACATACACATACACATTTGACTGAACTGTCTCACACACACACACACACACACACACACACACACAGAGAGTGCCTCCACCACTTTTGAGAAATGTGCAGCAATTTTTATTTGATTTTGTTATTAATTTGTATGTCAAATCAAAATTTTAATAAAAACGTCAACAGGCAAAAGTCCACAGTCTAATCTAATGTCAGGGGCTGGATCCTCTGAAAGTCTACGATTCAAGACTAAAGACATCAAGACCCTTTTTAAGGCTTCTCTATAACCTTTCCTTCTTTTGGCACAAGAAGTGCATCTTTTGCAACTCTCAGTATCCCACAATCAAACATATGCCAGTCGGTTGTTTACTGGAGCATTCAAGGAGATCCACATCAATTTGTCAAGTCAAAAAACATCACTGGAGGGGTCAAATTCTATATGACTTGAGCAAAGACCAATGAAAAGACAGTGAAAAGTTTTAAAAATCAGAATGCAGGCATAAACTGTTTGGGCTTCAGCCTAGATATGTTATCACTGAGGAAGGAAGATAAAAGCTGTGGAATTTGGAGTTCATTACTGTATTTTCACTCCGTTGGCCTCATAGCAGCAACTCTGATGATAAGTTTGTCATTGTTTTGCTTTTGTTAACAATGGCTATCTTCTTCTACCCGGAGTTCTGGCCTCTGTGGAGTTAGTCTGTCTCATTTGGCAAGAAGGAGCAGGTTCAGTCTGGCCTCTGAAGGACCCATCTTTTGTGTGTGTTGTGTCCTTCGGAGCATCCGGGCTCTGAAAATGCGACTGAGCAGCTGTCTCTTCTTATCTCTGGATGCCTCTTTCTCCACTGATTTGTCTTGTCTCTTTTTAACTAGTGTCAGTCTTCATCTCTCTGTCTCACTGGGTTTTTCTTGCTTTCTCTCACACACACTGCAGGACATGTTAAAATATTATAGATTTCAATGTTCACCCACAAAGCCTGTTTGGGATGCCATCATTATAACAAAGGAACATGTTCTTCAGAGATATTCACTCCAAATGACACATTTACTTTGTTGTACAGAACAATGAATGATTGCTGGGCTTTTGGTATTTTCAAATCTTCTTGGGGGAAAATACTGAATGTGACTCCAACAACCTAGCGACAATAGCTGTGTATTAATCACAAAAATTACTGTACGTCGCAAAGGAATTGGTGTTTTCAAAAATACCCAATGAACAGCATTAATTCTAACTTCAATCTGCTTTATATGAAAGCGTTGCAGGCTGCACAGCTCAGCGTTTACAGGAAATGTCTAAGGACCATGTGATTACTGCATGTAAGCATGCAGTTATGTGGTCCATTCAGAAAATATTTTCTTTAGTAGTTATCTTAAATGTTGTATGTCTTTAACATTTTGTAAGTGCTGCCGATAGGAATGATATTTTATAATAATATTTCTGTATATTTCAAGGCTCAATCCATTTTCTGTTTTTTAAACTGTTGAACAGAATGTAATTGTAATAGGAAGAGTGTATTACAAAGGAAACACCGTGTGAATACTTGATGTTGTCAATTGTTTCTTGCCACAGTCGTTGCTTCAGACTGGATGATACCTGGATCATATTTACTTTACAATATATGTTTGGTTTGCTTTTTCTGTGATTTTTGTCTTAATAAAAACAAAATAACAGTTATGATTAGAATAAAGATTTGACATTGCATTACAACTGGAAGTCACCATATTCCTGCTGGACTGTGAGAAATCACTCAGTATTTAACTTATCTTATGGGCAGAGCAAGAAAACATGGAAAGTTGAGAAACATAACTTCTAAGACCAAAATCAACACACTGACATGGTGTGTTTATGTCTCTGTCTCTCTCTCCTGCTATGTCTTCTTGAGTGCATAATAGCCAAAAGCATTTTACAAACGGACTCTAATCTCACTCTAAGTCACTGTAAGGAAACCCTTCATCCCAGAGCTGTGTTAGGACTTAATGATAATACATCACAATTATCTTTCCTTTGTTGTGTGACAGGGATATATGAAAGCCAGACATTAGAATATTACAAGGAATTCCCAAGATATTACAGGGCTGCTGTTCTGCTAAAACTTTACTTTCTTCATTTTGTCTTTTGACAAAGTACCAAAAGAAGACACAAAGTTGCTTAATTACAGAGATGAAATATATGAGTCTGTCTTAGTTCTTTTTACTTGAGTAGAAAGCATGAACTGCTCTATTTTACTTAACACATCTTTTTGTGATCAAACTTTTATTTTTCAATACTGGAGGTTAGGTTGAATATTACAGAAAATCATCAGCCTCTACATACATCTGTATGTACACAGATATATATATATATCATCACAATAACCTCTTTGTTTGTGCTTTTCATTCAATGGCAGCCCTCCACAAGTTGGGCTTCAAAGCACCTCTTCAAACAGAAGAGGAAGGAAAAGGGTAATATATCCACGGATGGGTGCTTTAACCCTTAAGTGTAACGGTGACGTACAGTAAGAGACAGAAAGCGATTGCATGGGCCTGGGGCTGCATTTAAGTGAGAGGAAATGGAACCATGTTGTTTTCCATTCACTTGAATAAGCACTATAAGTGCAGGGGAGTGTAAATGTAATGAGTAACTTGGACAGGCTGTGGGGGAAAGCACACTGAGACTGAAGACATAAGTTACAAACTGCAGCTCAAAAACTAAACGTAACCTTCGGCTGCTGCTGAAAAGCCTGTGCCTTGTTTTGCAGGTGTGTCTGAATTCACTTAGAAGTGATCAACCACTTACATTTACTCAGTTACTCATAAGTAACTTGTTTTTAGCTCATGTTGTCAGAGATCAGCAATCTCTTGCTGTAAAAGCTGGTTTGAGGTCAGGACAGTAGAGCACTGCCCTGAAACTGAGCTGACAAAGAATCAGAGACAGTATGCATGGTATGTTAAAATATTTTAACTCATCTTGCTTTCTTTTATCATGAAAATATCCAGGTGATACTGTTAACAATGTGTGGTGGCATTAAACTAGGTAAAAGACCAACAGACGTATAATCCAAAACTCAAATGCCACAATGATGGTTAATGTGTTGTTTTACTAGAAACATAAATGCACTCTTATTCAACAAAAATAAACAAGGTTATTTTAACATGTTTTAAATCTCATGTCTTATCTAGTCTATGTATTGCTTTTAAATTAAATGATTTATAAAATAAACCTACGCCAAAAATAACAAAACATGTCAATCACTCGACTCAAACCATGTGAGTCTTCTTGTCATCTTCGTCTTCATCTTCACTATCATCCTGAGTGTGAGGCTGAGGCACAGTCTACATTTTCCTCATATGACACAGGTCTGTTTTAGTGTGTGTTTGCAATGAGTCTTAGAGACGGCTCAACAATGTCAATAAAGATAATTAACTCATTCCTTCCTTTCATTAAGCCCATAAACGTCTGTGTGGCGTATATATAGAAAATGCAGCACTTTCAGTGAAGTTTTTAATATTTACTGCACAATCATCAAGTAGCTGCCACCGGTGTTTTCTGGAGTAGGCCGTCTACTGTGGATGTCCTCTGTCTGTGCAATCAATGCAATTCTTAATATGTTTTGTCATCAATTATTTTGCTAATATTTGTCAAATAGTGAAGAAGACTCTCCGCTCTCTACTCGGCAGGATACAATCTCTCAGCTGAACGCACGCACGCGCACACACACACACACACACACACGCGCACGCACGCACGCACACACACACACACACACACACACACACACACACACACACACACACACACACACACACACACACACACACACACACACACACACACACACACACACACACACACACACACACACACACACACACACACACACACACACACACAGGGCATGTGGGGACTGATACAGACAGATAGGCACGTTTCTCTATCATCATGCTTGCATTGTTCTGAAGTGGAGGCCAGTGGTCATAAATGTACATGCATAGTGAATCACAAGTTGTTAGTCAAAACTACTTTATTAAAATCAAAAGTTAATATAATAAAGTATCCGGCTGGATTTAAATGAGCAGTCAGCTGATGTTTGCCCCGGCAGCAGGCGCTCATGGAGAGCTCTCCTATATCCTAGCGTATGTCAACATACAGGTTCAAGAATCCAGCTGGACTTTTCCATGTGTACTCTTTGCTGTTGCCCGAGACAACAGAGGATGTTCCCTTCATCACAAAAAAAGTGCTCCATACAGAAAAGCTTTGTTTTGATTCAGGTATTTAATAAATAATCTGCAGTGAAGCTCAGAGGGAGGAAAAAGTCTCACTAAGAAGCATTCAACTTTTTTCTCCACAGAAGTTGATGACAATGAATAACAAACCAGCCAAGTATGACAAATGAATTGTGTGCCTGTACGCATACACAAAGACACATGCACACAAACTCATGTTTTTAATTAATTCAACCACAACCACATAATACAACAATAGAGGGAAGCGCAGTGTTAATGCATTTTTAAAGTCAAGAGTTATTCTCCTTACTGTTAACCAATTCTAATCCTTCCTTTGCTGAGTCAAACACAAACAACTCTCAAAAAGGATCCCAAACTTTCTACACTGTGACAGTAATTCTCAATTACGCACCGCAACTTTCAGAAGTCAGCGATAAACAGTCCTCCCTCTGCTCTCTATTGATACGCATTTCAAAAGAGCTGGATGATCACCATCAACATACTGTACAGCCAGCAAGCAGTTAACATGGAGAATTACAAGCCATGTCTGTAGTCAATGTGCAGTTTTAAAAAATATCATTACTGACTTGCAGAATACATCTATTTTTAAATGAATGAATTATTTCGTACTCATTACTAACTAATATGTTGAAAATATGAAAAGGTATGGACTGAGAGATACACACAGACAGCATGCATGCATTTACACTCATTCATACTTAGACATTGTGTGTGGCAGAGCAGGAATCCCCGTAACTGTCATCACACATATTTCTGCTTTCATCGGGGACCTGCCAAAGGTGAGTGTAGAGGCTGATTCATCCACCATCTTGGACAAGGCTTTACCTTTGCTCTAGATTCCCTGCTGGTCTTTGAAGCGTCTCACATCAGAGGTCCATGTGCGTTTCTAAGCTTGCTTGCAGTTCTTGCACTTTATATACACATTTTTTAACATTAGTCATCAGAAGCACAGAAGCTCAGTAACATTAGCCCGACTTTAGCCTAGCTCATCCTGTCCTACTTTTGTATCAATCTCACAGCAAAACTGCTGGTAAGTGGGGGTTTGCAGTGGTATTATGTGCGTGTTGTTTGGTGTATTTTACAATATTTAGTGATTGTGCACATTTATGTTTATTTGTCATGCGCTGGTTCACAGCACAAGCAGCTGTTAGCCGCAAGCTAACATTACAGTTGTGCTACTAGACTATTAAAATAGGAGCACCGTCTGTCTTCCATTTTAATATAATTTTACTTGCAATATATAATTAATTCTATAATTTTACTTTTGGAGCTTAGATGCAGGTAACTATGTAGTTTCACTTCAACTAACTTTTATATATCTTTGCAATTTAAACATTTAATAAGTTTTCTGCCTTGTGCAAACTGAAAGTAAACATAAATACAGTACTTTGATATTGATTACTTATGTAATTATAGCACTAGAAATAAATAATTAAGGACAGATTCTGGATCAGTAACATGGAGCAAACTTGTGGCCCAAATAGATTTCTAGAAAAGGTATGAAATGTCACTGTGTGTTTATCTGTATGATATTTCATTCTGCAATGTAAAGATGCCTTGTAAAGAGAGGAGATTAAAGAAAAGGAAAAAAAAAGAGTTGCTGGAGGCTGCTATAGGCAGTGGGTCCATGACACACTATATTGCCATGTATTAGTTCTTTAACGTTTTCTATCATTACTTAGGGTGGGTTTATTATTGATTAGGTGCAAAGGTTGTTAATTAAAGAATAGATTAATGTTGCAATAGCAAATTGTGCCTTGTTCCCAGATGGATAGCGAGTGGAAAGTGATAGACAGATGAGGAGATGGAAGGAGAGAAAGAGGAAGACATTGAACCAACAGAAAGTGTCCAGAGAACAGAAGCTCAGGAGAAGGAGACTGAAAGAGGCCATTCTCAAACCTACTTGGACTACAACACCCAACTGATCCTGCTCATGTCCTACAATTCAACATAAAGTATGATGAGCAGCAGCAACAACAACAACTGTACAATGTATCTCATCAGGTAAAACATCGGCTCCTTTTGCTTTGCATCACACTGATGATACTCAACATACCATGAAGTGATTATAATGTGGTAGAAATGCATCACTACAGATATATTGTTTTTAGCAGCATGGCTGGTCTGCATAACAGCTGGAGTTCATAGTGCTGTAAGAAGTGATAGAGAGGTAATAAACAAGAAGACAGAAAGCTCTGTTTGCTGGACGGTTTGATGTGTCATCACATTCACTTTATGGATGTTTCTGCTCTTGTTTCAAAATGGTATAAACTTTTTTTTTCTGAGAGATGTCAACAGATAAGTGAATGTTTGTGTCGCTGCTTGTTTACTCATCATAGCGTCTGCTGTTATAATGACAGGCAATGATTGCAAATATCATTTTCATGATGGGGCTGCGCAGACAGGAATATTTAAAATGCTATATGATGACAGTAGAGATCAGACAGCTGAATGTGATTTTGTGCTGCTGAATAAAACTGCTCTGATTTCATTATATTAAGTCTCAATTGTTAACTAAAAGAACACGTTACTGCCAGCAGAACACACACACACACACACGCAATAGAGAGCAAATCATAGCCCCCATCCAATTTCATCAGGTGGGGGACAATGATATAGGATGATACAGTTTGTTGTAAGATTCCACATTCAACAGGTTATGCTATAAATTATGTTGGTGTCTGGTGTTTTAACATCTTGCTCCATGCGCCCCTTTTTAACTTTGAGCATGTGCCCCTCTAAAGGTCTCTGCACGGCCCTGCTGTAGACTCCTGGAAACCTACACCTGCAAAAACAAAAAAAAAAAAAAAAAAAGAAACATAATCTTGCAGATGGATACATACATTATGTGCTATACATACGAGTGCTATTGCCTCACGTGCCTTAGACGTGAAGCAATAGCATTAGCAATAGCACCATACACAATAAAGCTAATCTCATTTCCCCCTCTAAACCTCTATTAGCTTTTATTGACTAAGGCTTCAGTAAGTGGTTTTAATTTTCAGTGGAAAATTGTGAAAATAATTGCTTTCTGCAATGCTGGTACCATGTCAGTAATGCTAATGGTAATGCTAGTGGCGCTCAATTCATTAATTAATCTCTGGGTCACTTATCAACCACATTTTTTTCTCCCCACAAGCAGACAGATAATTTTCCATTCCTTCATATTTTTCACTTTATCTTACCTTCTTTACAAGCTTAATCACATATGAAATCTATTCTTCTTTCTTGTGACATTTGTATGTGGTGTCTATGGCACTGCTGTCTCTCTACCTATGCATTTCTTATCAGTGGTGTTATTGCATTGCCTTGCGCACTGAGGAGGCCACGAGGGAGGCCAATGTTTTCTCAAACACCATAATTTTCTTCTTTCAAATCAGTGTGCAAATCTTAAGATCATATTGGTGTTTGAACAAAGCACGCTTTATTCTTCAAATGCTGTTACATCATTTACAACATGAGACACAGAATAAGAACTGAAATAGCATCAGATTAAACAGTCTTATAAACTGCTAATATTTTTCATTTTTTATTCTTAGTTAGTGCCATCATACTAAATAACTGGTAGGACTTTTCACACGTTGCACTACATGAACCAGATGCACTTGGAGACACCCACTCATTCCGTATAGACTTTCCACTTTGCACTTATTGTTGTGTTTGTGCAAATAAATTAGGGCCCTTAGTATGCGTTCTACCTATAACACATACACTAAGGGCCAAATCCACAAAAGGACTGTGTGGCTTTTGCAGCCACTAAACCTGTGCAAACAAGACAAAAAGATAGCGTGTAATTCACAAAGCACCCACAAAGGGTGAAATTCACTGCAAACTGCGCTGACAAACAAATAGCATCATGGTGTACCTATGCCATTTGCATGTAGGTAAATTAGGTAATATTCATACATTCGGTGCAAAATTGGCCCCTTTCTATACAAATAAGCACTGTTGAAAAAACAGTCTCATTCACAAAGACTAGCACTAATTGCCACACACATTAGAGTTATTAGCGCCTTGAGATAGTTGGTGTTAACTGTGCGCACACTCACTCTCTCTCTATATCTCTCTCTCTCTCTGTCTTGAAATCTTCAAGCTTGTGAGGCTTGAATGATATTGACATGATATTGAATGATATTCAGGGTGAAATCTTCAGCCATACATTGGGGGGATCAGGTGGGTATGGGGTGGGAGGCTTGTCTTGGACTTTCAGCTACTTAAAAATAAAAATGTCCTGACAGCTCTGATGGAGCTCAGGATTCATCCATAAGTGCTGCTTTCTTACAAACAATTCCACCGTATAAACCTGAATCTGTGTGTAACAACTGACCTGTGTAGATGTGCAACAGAACACAGAACATTAATTATCGTCAGATCCTGACCTATCCGGTGTTAATGAAGATACCGCTGCTGTGCCACATGCATAAATACGCACCGCCTCTTTCTCCGTTTGGAGACGCACTTATTGTTTCAGCTGCTGTGTGATGCTGCAGCCAGCTGTGACACACAGCCAGCTGTGGGCACCAAACAGAACGTCAGTACTGATGTTTCTGTGAAATCCCGGATACATTCAGTGACACCTGAACAACATTAATGTAAGATCCAGACATTAATCTAAAACGTTTCAGACCTGCCTGAGTCACATTCATAGCTGTATTTTGACATTTCAGTAGATTATGTTATAGATGCAAAACACTGGAGAAGTAAAAGAAACAATATACATGAAAGTTGGTTTGTGGTTTAGGAAAGCTCTGTATGTACATACCTCTGCTAATTAAAGACATGGAATATGAGGCTTTTGTGTTCTCTGTGTTCTGCAGTTTTCATTATGGACCAATCTGTGAGCTGAAATTTGGAGAAAAGCATGAAACACTGGAAACTGCTCCACTCACTCAAACAGATGCAAAACAAAGCGAAAATTGCACTCAGTTGCAAAACTTTATGGGCGTGTTTGTGCTGGCATATCATTAGTGCAAAATCTTTTGTGAATGTGTCCTTAAAATGGGGCAGATTGTGGGTGCAAATGCAGCGCAATTCACAGTGCTATTAGCAGGCACAATCCATTCTTTGTGGATCTGGCCCTAAGTTGTGAGACCCAGCACATAGCGTATGTTATTTTTTAATTTCCACTGCAAGGACTCCATGTAATGTAGTAGATCTATAGTGCACTAATTACCCTTCACCAGAGGTGAGATGTTTAAAAATGTAGAGCCTTATCTTTATCTAGGTTTCATTTATTAAAGAGTGAGGGGACGGCAACAGCTTTGCTGTGTAAGTGATACAAAATTAGGAGAAAATGAGTGTGGCTAAAGTCAGGCTTTTGTCACTGAGCTTCTGTGCTTCTAATGACTGAGGGAGGAAAAAAACCTACAGTACAAAGTGCGAGAACTGCAAGCAAGCTTAGAAACACATAAGGGCCTCTGATGTGAGAAGCTTCAAAGACCAGCAGGGAACTAGAGCAAAGGTAAAGCCTTGTCCAAGATGGTGGATGAATCAGACTCTACACTCACCCCGGCAGGTCCCCAATGAAAGCAGAAAAGTGTGTGATGACAGCCACGGGGAGTCCTGCGCTGCCACACACAATGTCTAAGTATGAATGAGTGTGAGCGTAAATTCATGCATTCTGCATGTGTGTGAATGTGTGTGATCTTGTGGATGCTCTCTCACCAAAAGAGGAGCCTTCAGGGAGACAACATCAAAAAAGCTTTATTAATTAAGTGTAACACAGCTGTGGCGCAGGTGGAACACTAAATTATAGGAAGACCCACATACCTTGCCCCTCCTGCAGCCTCCAAACACCCCGCTGTTCTACTCATCATCATCTCATCCCTAGACCTCCAGGAATTCAGTTCTCTGAACTGCTGCTGGCATGAGTTTGCTTCAATTGTACAAATGGGTTGAGGTCCTGCGCACAATTTAGCCAAACCCAAGTAATTCCTTGGATGAATGTGGGTCTGAGCCTGCTTACTTCAACATTACACACACACACATCCTCATTGCCCTCATGTTCAGGTCAGGATCAATAGGCTGATTGATTGAGTAGGGACAGATATCTTGGCAGTAGGCAGGATATGGGTACGGGATTGAGTATGGAAGACATTGGCCCTCAAGAAACCAATCAATCTAACCTTTAAGGATCGATGATCCACTTAAGACTAAGTGAGAAGCGTCTGGCAGTTAAAATAGGTTCACCTAATATCAGAGTGTAGAAATACATTTCTGTGGCCTTATGGCAAATAAATGCAGAAGTAATTGACTGACCGTGTTCTGGTTTAATTTTAAGGTGCTTGGCACAGAAATGAAAAGTTCTGTAGTCCTTGTTCTACATGCCTTCATCAATCTAAGAGCACTGTAATGGTTGGAAATCCAGGTAATTGCCACCATGCACTGACTTCTCCCACAAAGCTGTCACGTTATTGTGACTTAATAATACATATCACAAGGGACAGCAGAGACAGAATGGCTGGATAATTCTAGGTTCCTTCCCCCTTAAGACATTTATGACAATTGGAGCCACAGGAGATAGACTCAGTAATCATATAATAGACACATACAGTACATACACACACACAATAGCCACACTTTGGGAGATGTCAACAACATAGCACAAGAATACTAATTGGATAGACTACAGACTGTATCCTAATTACATCAGAATCAATGTTGAGATAATGAGATTTTTTTTTTCTGTCTTTGAAAGGTGTGCTGTACCTGTAATTGCTTCCTTCTGTTTTATTTGTCTTTTAACTGTAGTTCATTAAACGCCAGAGAGGGTGAGAGAATAGAGAATGACAGTGTCTCCATAGTTTACACAGGTAATTATTATTCCAGGAGATAGTGTGCCAGCAAGAATGTCAGCTTCTGTTGGAGTGAGGCGCTGATCAATCTACGGAAGCCACAAAAAGATACATGAAAGCTTCAACACTTAAATCGTGCATTTTCTTGAACTTTCAGTGTTTCACAGCAGTAACATGTAATCTAGCCTGCTACTTAATGAACTAGGAGGGAGACACACGTCTTGTTGTCTCCTCAAAGCCATGAAGAGATGATAAGGTATTTGTGATGTTACTGAGGAACGGGATAATTAAGATGCAACTTCAGATAATAAGGATAGTTATATACTATTGAAACACAGCAAGTAAACAGTTCTGAGCTCATAGCAGTGGAGATGCGCCCTGTTGACCTTGCTTTTACAGCGCCGGGCAGTTCATTAAAGAAGCAGGGTTGAAGGTGGTCCATTTGCTGGATTATTGACAATGAAACGATTGTCAACTCCTCTGACGATATACTTGACAGCAGAAACAGAGTGGTTGCATCATGCTCATTGGAGCCAGGACTTCAAGGTTAGAGAGTGCATTAAAAACTGGTCTTTCAACGCCTCTTGGGTCTCCATGATGCAGTAACCTCTAGGCTCAGAGAAGCCCTCCAGGTTTACTCTTTGATGAAAAGAGAAAAGCAACCTTGGCTAATCTATACCAGCTCATTAGCAGTGGCTTTTTAAGTGGGCTGGTGATTCTGAGAAATGAAGGCTGAAAGGAAGAGGACTGAAGGGAGTCGCTGGGTCCTACTTCAAAATCAGCACCTGTATTCCTCTTCCTCTCTGAGCGGGGTTCATTCTACATGCTGTGTTGAACATCCTGCTCTACTAGTTCTCTATTGGCTAGTGTATACTGCTGAATGATTATAGTGACCTGATAATGTGTGCAGCATTTTTCAAAGCTTAACCACATCCTGGCTGCCTGCACTGGCACCCACCAGTTGCTGCATGCCCTTTTCTGACACTGTTGGGCACAATACGTCACTATTGTGCAATGCTACAGCACAGATGGGAATGGCTGACCACATCTGAAGAACTGCAATGCTGGTCAGCAGTGAAACATGCTTGAACATTTTAACCCACAGAGGTCAGTACAGTTGTGGCTTTACTTCATACAAGGTTTAGTGCAGGATGCTCTTTAATGCACTGACCCATCACAACACCTGACCCGTAACCTTCAACATCATCTGAGATGTTCTCATGTTACAATGCTAATCAGAGCATTACCTCTCTTAGAATAGCTTCCTCTGTAGAGACCACATTTCCCTAAGGTATACTCCCACGAAGAGGTTTTCCAGCGTAAAGTGTATTCCTCTCATTAACCCTCAATCTGTGCAAGATGCTCTGCCCTTCTTGACATCAAACAGCTACAGCGTGCTGTATGTCAAAGTCAATAATCTTGTTGTAATCTCCTTCTAATGACTGAGTCGCTACTGTTGCACATGCTCAACATGTAGTGAACTCGAGGCAAAACACAACGCAACCAAAAGAGTGCACTCAATAGAGGCAGATCTCTGTCAGGTGTGTATGGGGGCATGTATAGTCTCAGTTTTCTTTAAGATGCATAGAATAGTGTAATGGTATTGTAACCGAGCGTCCTCCTGGGTTCACCTAACTGTATAAACTTAATAAGGTAACAATAAATAAATTGGACAATGAGTCCAAACTTCTCATTTGTTATCTATTTAGAACATTTAGATATTCATTTAGAACATTTTGTTGTAACACACCACACAAAATAAAACCCCTCACTACCTCCCTCTCCCCAAACAAAGAGTTGAATCTCACTCAGTTGTCCCTCCTGGCTCCCTTACAGTCAAAATAGTGAGGAAGCCCACAAAAACAGGGATTTATTCATGCCACATCATGCCTAACTTTCGAGGATCATAACATATCAGTTATAAAAATTAATCTGCAGATGCTCCGGTTTAAGATGAGACCAAACTTTTCTATGGGTGTCAGTTTTTGAGCCTCGACAAAAGCCAAAATGTGCCCTGCAACAGACTTGTTTTTAGCCTAGTTGATTGACGGAAATGCCTTTTGCTGCAGTTATTGATCACTCGCAGCTCCTACTGACCGGTTAAGAGGAGTGAGGAGTCAGCAGTCAGTGGTGGTATAAAACGCGTTATAAAATACGATTTTCAACAATTGTAAAATCACTGCAACCATGAGAGGTCCTTGAGCATGTGGTCATAAATGTGCACAAGAAATATTAGGCTGATGGGTCCAATAGTATGAGAGATTAGCTGCGGACAGATACACACACACACAGACACACACGACCAAACACATAATCTCCTCCAGGCTTATGACTGGTGGAAATAACAAATTGTCCTGATATATTTCATTCATATTTCAAGTAAAATGACTCCCTCTGGATATGAGTGAGTGACCTCTTTATATATTTAACTAGAACTGTTTATTTTTGTATGTTCGATCTTCAGTGACATTAGCTGTAACATCTTTAGATCCCCTGGTGCAGTATGATCTGCATTTGTAATAGCAGGTCTTGGTTATCTGGAGAGACAAGAGGGGTTTTGGAGCTGTTGTGGCAGGGACATTTGGAGTAACTATAGAGCATAAGCCTGAACACATCAAAGATGTTGGAAATGTCACTTGCTGACTTTCCCTTCACATTTTCTTTAAGGTTGTGTAGTAACTAGGTAGACTTAAGTTAAGTTTTTTTTCAAGTGTTTTAAGATGTTGGGGCTGGAATTGATACCTTGGGTTTTCATTAAATAACAAATACGGCAATATATTACACTGTAGTGGGTAGTATGTGTATATTTTATATCACCACAATTGTCTAAAAGCACTTCAGTATTTACTAGATTGCTTTTTTTTTGCTTGCTTTTTGCTTTTTTTTTAGCCACACCATGTCCTCTGGTACAAAACATTACACAAAACATTGAAAATCTTGCCCTGCATGTCTTTTACTTTTAGAGTGGAGGATGGGTGCTCTGAAACATACATGGAAAGAGGGTTTGTTATTGACAAAAGGTCATGGGTCAAAAGTTTCAGTGTCTAAAAAACAACGTTCCCTACATGGGTTCAATCTGGACCAGCTAAACTGGGCTTACTGGGTGAGCCAGGTTTTGTTTTCTGCTTGTAAGACTACTGTTCTATTCTTAATGCCTTCCTGATCTTTCTTTAGGTTCAGACACACAGTTCTGACAAGTGTGTTGCCATGGAGGTAGCTATTCCTTCCTGTGTCCTGGTTTTGCCATGCTGAACAGGTCAGGTTGCAGATGGAGGGTCCAATCCCAAAGCACAGTCTTGCTTCAAATTCTGGGGCTATTATGTTTCAGCTCCAAAACAGATAAGTAAAACAAATTGCCTCTCATCCAAAGTAATGGTTCATAATCATTTGCTCAGATAAGCAGGGTTCTGGGTGCAGAAAAAAGACATTGGATGGCTTTCCCGTCTGCTTGGTAAGAGGACCATTGATCTGTCCAGATGTAATCTCACTGGGAAGATGTGAAAGCAACCACGCAGTCTTCAAGTTTTAGTCTGGCTCATTTTAAATCAAACTTTGAAAAACTTTTGTCTGGAGCTTTTAATAAATAAGGATCACCTGCAGTGTTCTTCACCCATTTATATCTTCTGGACTGTGCCAGGACAGAGTAAATGCAGGCCTTTTCATCCTTATGAAAGGGCTCCGGATGGTATTCCCAGTAAGACTCACTGAGGCAGCGCAAAAAGGCACTTTAAATGTTGCCCACCAGCTGCAGCCTTCACTTCACCCCATGTTGCTGCTTACTTCTTCTCTCCAAAGAGCAAATATATAGAGGCAGAGCTAAAACAATGGCGCCATTTCACAGTTGGCTGAAAAATAACTGATGATGAATCCTCTTGCGATTCTGTCATTGTGCAAGTCAAGATCACTAGTTGTGCATTTTACAACATATACATGATTCTTAGACTGGAGGGTTACACTATGATGTTATGAGAGTTCAAAGCACTGTGATTACGCTCCTAATGTGGCTTTCTGTTTAATGCTATGTGACCTGTACGCTGTGGTTTTTCAGATGTATATTCCAACATGGCCCTATAAAAATTTGTGACAGTTGGTGAAGTTGCTGTTTTAAATGCAAAGACGGTGCCTGCCTTAACTCCCAACATTAAAACCACTGTAGGATAAGAACATTAGGTTCTGTGAGCTGCTGCTTCCTCCACATTTTGCCTTTTCATCCTGAATCCTATAATGTTCAGCCCAGCAAAGAAAATCCAGATGACTCCCTGAGTTGGCAGATGACAGACAACCTCGGGGCCACTCTATTACAAACAAACAAATCAACAGCTCCAGCAAACAGCGTTGGAACAACTGGATATCTCCTCCTGCCAGTCAGCTCCAAGCTCTAACTTGTGCTTCACTATTCTGTGTGTGAGAGCGAGAAATCAATGTGTTATCATATTCACACGTTCTTTGGCAGGAGACATTGGGGGCATACGTGGAATTGAAACTACCCGCCCATGAGAAGCCAAATACATTGACATCATTTTCTGTCTTTGTATCCCGTCTTTCACAGTGTCCCGATTCAAAATCTCTCTAAATTGTACTTGACAGAGGTGACTCATTTTCAATCAACCCGATTAGTGTCATAGAAGAGGCATTTGGCGCTGAGGGTTTTTTTTTTTTACATGGTTTGAGTGGATGTATATTCCTTCAGCTTTACCTCCCTCCATAGTTTGCTGTTGAGTGTCACCACCTGTTAGCCAGCCGCCATAGAGAAACACTTCACTGTGCCCTTTCACAACAGAAAGAGATCATGTGTCAAACCAATCCATGATTACTGCTGTGATGTTTCTTGATCTAAATGTTAAGCATCGTCTTTATTCTAATTGCGCTGCCAAGGGCATTGTTGCCTCATGCTGTTCTCATTACTTACTTTACTTAGAGCACTAATATGGCTAACCACCCCCTCATACCGAGCCATAGGGGAGGAGCCGTTACATGCCAGTGATGGGCAGGGAAATCATGATAATGACTGACAATGTGTGCATTAAAGCCAAAACATTTCATTTCACATATACATCAAATAGAAGAAAATAGCTTGATTAATCATAGCTAAAGCCAAATGGGATCTAGAGGATACACCAACATTAAATATTGGTGACAGACACAATGGGGATGGAAACTTAGTTCTAGTAAAGGTATTGCTATTAGTGGGAATCGCCATATACTGCATACACTTACACCTGTGGTGGGCAAATAGTGGACCATGGGCTGAATCCAGCCCTCCAGCAAAAACATTTGGCCCCTTGATGAAAGTTGAAGTTTTGATTTTCATAGTTTATGTTTAGTTATTTTTTTTCACAAATTTACTGTAGATTTAAATAAAAATTAGAAGGCTCATGAAAATCTGAATGAAAACACCAGAAATTTAATTTTAATGAGTGAATTCTAACACTGTTTTAATCCCACTAACTTTAGCCTATTGGACCATATCAGACCATATCAAACACAAATAGGCAGCAGTCTAACAGAAATGGTGTGTTGATGCCATATTTTTTTTCAAAGGCAACAACAAAAGTACTTTCAATCAGCCATAAATGAAGCAGGAGCAAGATATATTGGTGGATAACCAATAAAGTACGTCTCTTGTCTCAAAGTGCAACACAGAACATTTACGTACGAGTCTCTTTTAGCAAAATGAGTATTAAAAGAACCAGTAACTCTGATATGCCGTCATGTACTATTGGCATAATCCTAAACAGTGTTATAAATCAATTTCATTCTTAAATTAATTCAAAGAAATAAACAAAACATATAGGCCTGCGTTTCTACTAATGCTGACCCCCGACTTACACAACAGCAACTGATAACCAGCTGTTTATGATAGCTGGACTTGTGATTCATTAGCTTTGTATCTGTACGACTTATAGCTAAGTAGCAGCATCTCTGAATAAAAGAAACACTGTCCGTTTATAAGCTTCAAAGTTGAACATCTTACACTGGAAGAGTTAGGTACTGTAGAAAACAACATTAGCAATCCCGCAGATCATAGCCATTAAGTATTCATTCCTTATTTCCATCCCTTTTAAACTGCAAGCACCAGTGAAAATGTGTGGAGACAGCAGCTCGCCCAGCTCAATTATTCAAAACACGCCAACTGTATTGTGGCTAACTGAGGGCTTGAACATGATTATGCACATATATTTCCTTTGTACGTGTCGCCTACCTTCAATCATGATCAGCTTTGTTTTTTTTTCCTTGTTGCATATATACAGTATACATCTATATATACATGCCTGACTTTAACTACAGTTGCTACAGAGTCAGGCAGAAGGCTGCAAAGACCTGATGTCCCCTTTAGTTACATTGCTTCATAGATAATCTCTTTCATATCTGTGCATATCATATACATTTTTAATTGAATCCCTCTGGTCTTGGGGATTTAGCATCCTTAAGATTAACTAAATATTAATCATTTCAGGTGGGCAGAGGAACACGTTTTGTCAATGATTTTGTATCGTCTTTGTAAGGTGTTTTTTTTTTTTTACTGAGGAGTAATCCTAGTCGCTGGAATGAATGATTATCTTATGTCATTATCATATCATGCATGAAATTTTGTCTGCAACTTAAGATTATTTTCATTAGTAATAAACAGCCATCCCAGTTTCCCTGAGTCCAAGGTAACTTCTCAAACAGCCCAAAACTCAAGTGTGACAACTTTTTGGCACTTTTGCCTGAAAAATGACTGAATCAATTGGCAGCTCACTTGTCAAAGTAGTTGCTGGTTAATTTTCTTTCAATCAATAAATCAATTAATCAACTGATTGTTGTAATTCTAATGAAAATCAAGTAAGAAAGTAAAGATTCTTTGAGGACAAGACTGACAGGTGTTATGAGAATATTTGTACACCAACCAAAGACAAACCTGCCAGGACGTAGACATTTTCTACTGAAAGCTAGATTTTCTAAACTCTGAATCCAATCCCACGGGATTGTATCACCTATTGTATCTTGTTATGGTTGTATTAGTCTGCGGAAACACTGTGCACTATGTACGCATGCTAACAGAGAAAAATACACTCACAAATTCATTGACTTATTCTAAGAAATTACTTGGAATGGGGCGCCCGATGGAGTAGAGGTTAAAACCATTAACTTCAACGTCCGTAGTTCGTGACCAGCTTGGGGATATTTGTTGCATGTCATTCTCTTTGTTTCTCTCCCCTCATTTCCTGTACTTTCTCTGCTGTCACTATCAATAAAAAGCATAAAAATGCCCCCCAAAAATAAAAAAACAAAGTTCTTTTTCCTAGTAATAATGATGATGATGATGAGAGAAATCAAAGGATCCTGCTGAAGGGCATACTGTTGCAATTTTTACCTCACTTTCTCAAAACTATATTAACCCTCCTGTGGATGCCTCAGCTACTGAACTAAGCCAACGCCAATAAATACACATACACACACAAAAAAACCAAACACACACACACATGCATGTAAAAATCCTCTGCCCTCATTTACAACTTAACTAGATATACAGGTCAAACATTAGTCCCTTCTACAGTCCACTCACACTAACTCCTTTCTCTTACCAGTCTATATATTTCACTTTTCCAATTTCATCCAGCACTCCACCCATCTGGTCTCAGACTTGTGGCTCATGATAGGAAAAAAAAAAACATTTAAGGAAATAAATAGACCCTTCTGTCTCCCTCCATTTCACCATCACCTCAGGAGATAAGACGACAGAAACTGTTTTCTCATCTTCCAAGGTATGAAAATGAATGATGCTGGAGGATACAAAAGATTTGAAGGCAGGGGCATACAAGATGTTGCAGACTACTGGCTCAGTAAACTACTATATATTCAGCTCTTTACCTGAGGAAACTTTATGAAAAGTAATATCTCAATAGCACTTTAGCAATCATGTCATGCTGTTTATTGTGTTGCTGAGGAAATTTTAGGTTGTCATGAAGCAACCAAACAGATTGTTTCAGTGCCAGTTTTACAGCAAGTCTCTGCATTGACATAATTATCTCGGTAATTTAAAACAAACCAAAGCGGGCACCCTGTAATGCACAGCACCAAAACTTCTAATTGCACTGTCTGGAGGAGAGGCACTGTTGTCAACACAAAACGGATGACGACTTAAAAAAGTTTTATCCTTTACAAAGTTCAAAAGAGCAGAGAATATCAAAGTATGAGGTAGATTGAGAAAGTTTGTTGAAAAATGAAACTCCCCTGCGACGGGGGGAATGTGATACCTTCGCTCTTACCTTCCTCCCAGCCCCGGGGGCTTCCTGCCTTCTTTTCGGTCTTCTCGTTCCTCTCCTCCCTCAGGTCCCCGGCAGCCACTATGCTCCATGTGAACTCTGGAATATCCTCAAGGTGCTGGTCACATGTTCTGCTATTGCCACGGCACCGGTGATCTGGTGAAATGAGAGACATTTATAGAATATGGAGCACTGATAAAAAAAATGAAGACATATCAGTGGAGAAACTCTCCAGCAGTAACTCGAAATAAGTGTCAGCAGTGGGACAAATATTTCAACAGGGGGTATCATATTGCAATTACTAAACAACTCTGAGACTAAAGTGAATCTTGAAGCCCACTTTACTAGAATCTTATTAAACCAAGCCCACTGGGAAAGGAAGCTAATGGCACCAGCAAAGTCTTTGTATACATGCTCAAATTGTACCAAGCAAAGATGATTGGAAGTACAAAACACACCACAAGCTTTTCAAAAAAACTAGTTTAGACTGATTAGCAAGTGAAACTTTTAATCACATAAACTGCCAAGGGAAGAGAGGTGTTCAGTTAAATATATTTAATATTGCACCTGCACCATATTTGATATTTTTGGAGGTTCTGCTGCTTTATATAATATTGTTAACAAACACAGCTTCAGTCAAAATTTGGCTACAACATTAAAAAGACCTGATAGAAGAAGTCGTCATGTTGTATCCGCCCACGAAGCAAGTAGTAACAGCTTTAATAGCAGCACCACTCTTGGTCCATAGTGTATAGTTTTTCAGTGGGAGTGGAGAGGGGTTATACAAATGCAGTGTTGATGTAAAAATTGCTGCTGTCAAACACAGGGGCTGGCTGTAATAGGAGTTAAGGTATTACTGCCATAATACCAAACACTCTCCCTATAAAATGTGCTCAGAGAGAAAATTAAGGGTCAGCTCTCCGCTCACTCATCCTCTCTCTGTGTCTCTATCTTTGCCTCCATCTGTCCTTCCCTCCCTGTGGACAGACCTCATGGAGGCTCATCCCTGTGGCTTGGTAAATCGCTGTTTGAAAGGGCTTGGTCACTTTCAAATGACTTCTCACGCTAGTCTCTGGAGAAGAGGAACTAAAGTGTTGTGAAGTCATGTCACTATGTCTAACTAACAGTTCCTCCCCAAAAATGTTGCCTTTCCACAATCACACAACAAAATGGCCAGAACCAAAGCTGTTTAACGGAGTGATCGATTCTATTATCAGACTGCTGTATGTACACTACCATAAAAACACATTAGTTAGATAATAATCCTCATTCATTATGCTTAAAGTTGGTTGCAGCTCACCATATTTAACATGTAAAAATATTGGCACGATTTATTTGTGTATGTGAATGCATAGTGCAATTTGATTCAGGGATTCTGTGCATCAGAAAGGTCACATAGTGCAGCAGCATGACTGTAGCTAATCAAGTTATAGCTCATTCTGCAAGTGAAACAATGTGAACAATAAACATGACCGATACCCTTCAATTTTCCTTCGCTACATTAAAATTGAGACCCCCAGATCTCACATAATATTAGAACCACAAATAAAACATGTCTGTCAGGAAAATTCATGTCACGTAACATATGGAGAAGATACAAATTTAACATAGCAGCAGGACTCTACTGTTGTGAATGCTTGATGTGGCATCACAGCATGGAACAACAAGTCCTCCAGATTAAACGACCACATAGGTCGACTGTACCTGCACTCTAGAACAACACATTGGAGCGTTATCAGAACCACCCATAGGAGCGTAGTATGCCACTTTCCAAGACTTACCATAGATTGTAAAAAATATGGACGTAGTTACCGTGACTTCACCCATTGGTTTGCGAACTGCCGTTTTGACGTTTTCAAGCGATTTGACCACAGCCATCTTGAATTTGACCATTGCCATATTTGATTTTTGGAGCCAGAACTGACCATATTTGGACGAGAGGGTGGAGCTGACCATAGCGCTACCCGCTAGCTTGGTTAACACGGTTAGCGTTTACAATCTATGGTTAGCAGTGATAATGCTAATGCTAGCGCTAATATTCGCTAGCGAAAACAGCCCTAAAACCGTTAAAACAAAATGTACTCACCGGAAAAACTTACCATTCGACCATTTGACTAAAAAACTGTTTTGAGGCAACCACAATGGTACAATTAGCTTTAATGTACTGAAAACCATAGTCTGTAGAAAAATATGGACGTAGTTACCGTGACGTCGCCCGTTGGTTTCTGAGGAGTGGTTTTGAAGCTCAAAGTGAGCTGCTCCGGCCGTCGCCATCTTGGCAGTGCGTGACGCTGCCTAACTCCCAGCCAATCAAAAATGGGCAAAGAGGCGGGCCGAATGGCTGAAACAAGCTACCTAGCGGCTGGCGGACCTGTCACTCAAAGCAGCCATGTCTTTCATTATGCATTACTTTACGGCTTAATAAAATTTAAACGGGTGAGTTATAAAAAAAAAAATTCACCCCCTGTACAGTTGTCATGAAAGGGGAAATTGGCTATACAGACCAAAACCGTTTTTTGTACCAGGCTATAAATGTTTATTTCTGCGGTAAAGTTGGGCATTTTAACATGGGGGTCTGTGGGGAATGAGTCGCCTTTGGAGCCAGCCTCAAGTGGCCATTCAAGGAACTGTAGTTTTTGGCGCTTCCGCATTGGCCTCATATTACAGCCCCAGAGATTGCCGCTTGGCTGAAAACACACTGTTAAATGGCACTTCCGCATTGGCTTAATTTTGACCGTTACTAATCACTGTTAAAAATAATTCTGTTTTATAGTTTGTCGATGCTGTGGTTAAGGGAATTAGGGAAAGCTCATTGTTTTGGTTAAAATTATCACTTGAAATGTGGTTAGTACTTCCTTAGAATTAGGCAACCTTCATCACCAGGCAACAGTAAACACCGTGATAATTACGTTTTTTAAAAACCGTCCAGATTAGCGGCTGGAAACATGACACTCATGGTTGGACATGGGAAGCAATAGTCCACCTTTTGCCATCTATCTATCTAGCCCATGGATGTATTATAAGAGCTCTTGTTTTATATCCATGGTCCTGTCATCCATCCGCCTCTTCCTAGTAAGACAATATGTCACCTTATATTGACGTCATCTGAACTGCGTTACTTCCCCGGGTCGTAATTTCTATAGCCGCTAGATGGCGTAAACCTAACTATAGGTCATTTTTGCCGGCTGTATTTCAGACATATACTGTTGTTTTCCTTGGGAGGACGGGCTCACATGGAAACGTGGAATACATGTCAACATGAAAAATGACATGTACTGAGAAGGCTTTTGCAAAAAACAAACAAACAAACAAAAAAACAAGATAGTTTGAAAAATCAGTGCAGTGAAACTTAGAAAATGTGATGGAGCTAATTTAGAGTTTCAATCACTGGGGTAAGAAATATATAATGGCTGCTCCCAGGAAGTCAATGCAGGTCTATGGTGGTGTTCTATGTGTTACCTTTTCTCTTATAAAAAATTTGACTCTTAGTAAGGTGAAATAGTAGCCTGATAAGGAGACTGAATTGCCATTCCATATTGATTTCCTCAGCAAACAAAGAGAACACCATCTGAATCACTGAAAAGAAATTGGTGGATAGCAAATTAGAGGTCTGGAAGCCAGCCAGTAGAATAGCCCTGAAACAACATGTATTATCCACAATAACTGAAAGCAGTGATGTTCTTTAACGGCAGATTAACCAACTAGGTAAGAAAACATTCCAGAAAAAACTGCAAAAAAACTCTACTAGGCACTTCTACTATGCTTAAGGTGAAAGAGACTGACTGGCCCGATGCCTGATATTTCATAAAATGCTTATCAGATCAATATAGTGGACAAGCTATAGTCTTAGGTACCACAACTATGAAAACTTACTTTTTCAGCATTAGCTGGATTGCCACACTGACTTGTTGGAAACTTTCCCATATTGTGTCTATCTCTAAGAAACCAGAAGTTATTTCACGTATTGATTAACCAGCAAGAGCACTCACTTCTTCTGTATATTTTTATTTTAAATATTACTTCAGCCTATAAAACCCTAATCCCCCTCTTCTTACTGTAAAGCCTGCACTATCTTAGTTTTAACAGTGCTGTTGTTCTTTGGATAAGAGACTTTCTAATAGGCCACAGAGTGTGTACCAATGTCACCCAGGCCTGCTGTGTATGATTTTTTACAATCATAGTTTATACATTAATAAACTATGTTTGTAAAGTCTGTACTAGTGTGCAGGCAACTTGTTTGGGGCTGGCCTTCTGTATAAGGAAAATGCTGCTGACAATTGTAAATATCTGGAAACAATGTCAAATGGCTTCTCTGAGTTTATCTGTTCTATACAGTGCTATAAACAAGGTTTGATGGCTCCATGTGAAGTGCTTACTTTTAATAAAACAGAATATATAGGAGCTTCAGCTGTAAATACACTGGCAAGGAAAATAAACCAATAAATGGCAGTAAAACTGTACCTACACCAGAAATTGAAAAGTTATATGATGCTACTGTAGTCTGCCCTCTTAAGCCCTAAACATGTGTTATGTGCATTAGCAGTTTCACTCTCATTTTAGCATATTGTATGGGTGTCTAATGTTTTGTTTTTATTGTATTTTATATTGTCTTTGCAAGCTGTCATCTATGCTAACTCTGATAATAACTAAAAGCAAATTTTACCATTCATTACCAACTGTCTTAACCAGTGGTTTGTGAAAATGACAAGCCACTTTTATGCTTTATGTGAAGTGTAGTGAAGTTTCTCTTATATTCTATATCATCATCTACCTTGAATATCTCTCTCCATTAAAAGAAGAAGAAATCTCCTTAACCTCCTTCAATATTTCTATCTACAGTATTTAACATACAGTTTATTATGAGACTTAGAACACAGTTGGAACAAGTTATTAGTGGCTTGAGATGTAGGACTGAATGCTTAAAAGGAGCTTTACCTAATGAGGTGGCATCAAGGCAGCATTAGGTTGCACTTAAATTACATGGCTGTCCACTTGAGGAGGCAGCTGCCTTTAGAGGATTCATCGCAGCGGTTGTTCCCAACCACTTAGTGCCAGTGAGGGTAATGGTTTTCCATGCTTAAAACTTGTCATTTGGCAAAAAACATTGATTTCTGTAGCTTGTCGCCATTGGGGACCTTGAGGGCTGATGAGATGTGGAGAAATTGAGAAGTTCAAGGTTGCACTGAAAGCTCATTTCCTTTCCTTCAATAAATGTCTATGCAGCCATAGTGGAGAGATGCAGAGTGTTCAGCTGTACCATAACTGGATCATTTAAAATTGCACTGCAATGAGATCAGCACAGTTCAGATTCAAAGATGTAAACATTTTAGATAGTTTGCTTGCAGATAGGAATTCAAGACATCAATAACTGATATTTATACGTCTTTTAATAACTGAACTGATATAGAGGCCAAAGAGGATCTTCATGATTTGATTCTTGTTGGTTGTTTCATATTTTTAATCAAAAATGTTATGTTTTTCTGCCAAAGATGAACAATTTACAAAAAAAATGCTTGAAATTGAAGGTGTATGTGTGAGTATGAAGGGTATGTTTGAAAATAATTACAAAAACCTCCCTTACATACATACATTTGCATACTTTACAGATTCACAGACACAAGTTTCAGAGCTGTCTCCTTACATTTTGCAACCCTGGGTGGAAAATGATACGGATATCCATGCATGCCGAAACGCACTTGGCGCACTGACGAGCGAAGAACGTCTGTGTGCTGCCAAATAGGGGATGAGAGATATGATTCAACTGTGGTGGGCAGGATCTGAATCTGTGATCCAGTTTCTTCCACCTTCTACATGTGCAAAGTAACTAAGAACTGATGACTTGCCAAATGACTGGTGACACTGCTTTTACGGCCCATTCATTCACAATCACACTCTTGTTTTTGTTTTTTTTCCAAAACCATAATATCCTCTGAATATGTAATCAGATCATTTTTTAACATTACTAAGCATTCACCTTATGATTACACCAGTGCACATTTTAATCAAAGCAACTTGAGAAGCCATTTAGAGAAAGGTAGCATAAAAAACATTTCCCGCATGGTTTGAGGTTTCTCTCTCTTGTGTCTGTCAAAAGGTATCCTTGGTTTCCTCCTCATGTTTAAGCAGAGCATTATTAATTAGGAGCAGGTTATAACAAACATTCACTCTGTTACAAAGTTTGTTTTACTATTTGATCTGTCCCTAGGCACACACTAATTACTGGACACACTGTTTGAAACTGACTCACAAGTGCTCACTGTGAATCTCAGGGGGAAGAATTTGTGCACTTAATGTTTGTTTCTTTTTTTAAAAACCTACTTGTGGCATGAAGACACCTTCTAAGTCTGCTGAAAATAACTCTAAAAACGTCCATGATTTCTTGCTCTTCTTCTGTTGTATGTATGATAGGACTATCATGTGTAATAGGGTTTGTGTTTGAACTATCTGAATGATGGAGATGATTCAGTGGCCCACATAGTTTCCATAATTAAGTAAGTATACATAAATACATAATAATAAGCTGCACAGAACATAGTGTATCTGAAGGTGGATAATGTAAGGAGATAACTCAGGAACATACATCTATAAACTACTCCTGGAGTGATATTTGTGTTTGATCTTGTCACTTTCTTGTTTCCATCGATAAATGGATTCTAGGGATGCAAATGTTAAGCAATTTCCTTAATTGATAGTCGGCCGCGTTAACAAATGATTTTTTGATTAATCATTAATAATTTATGACTTATAGTGGACGTTTTTACATAATGAAGCCATTTTAACCACTGACGTGAACTATGTTTGATGCAAAATCAGAGTACATCAAGAATTAAGAGAACAGATTAAGTAAAGACAATGTTACTTGAATTATAAATTAAATAACACAAATTAATGACTTCCTGTAAAATTTCAGAGCTCCCGTCTGTTGCTGTTGAACGATTCACCGACAAAATCCAATGTATTAAACACAGCAAACAGCTGCATTAGCTGTTTGCTTCATTAGATGACACAAGAGATGACATCAATTAGATATCTAACTGAAAAACATGTGACCCATTTTTCCTTAATTAAAACTGCTGCTACCTTCAACAGTAAATAACCCATGACGTTATTGAAACAATATAGAACAGGTTACCCCATCCTCCCCGCAACAGGCTTTAGTCTTACTGGTTTAACATGAAATATTACTCATACCTTAACTACAAGATGGAACGAGTGTTAGTACAGCTGCTGGAAACAGCTGCTCAGCTGGAACAGATGTCCCGGGGACGCACAAATACTGTCACTCCAACTTTATCAGTCCAGGAAATCTTTAACATTTACTGCCACCGCTAAAATGCATTTATACTCAAAGCAGGGGAGTGTCACTTATACGGTTCATCACTTTTGTGTTGATTTTGTTGGACCATCGTGTAATTAGAATCCTGCTTGTCCTGTGTTCTGCTGCCTGACACTCAGCTCTCAGCCTGCATGCTTCTGTTCAAGATGTTAGCTTAGCGTTAGCATGAGCATCAGATAGCTAGCTAAACCCGACAACCGCCACACAACAACTCAGGCTGAAAAAAAAGGATACACCATAAAGGCAAATTAAACACTTCACCATCATATAATTCCCAATGTGACACAACATATTTCCATATCTTAACACCTTCTTGAGCAAGGTCAAGTTTCAAGTCAAAGCGTGAGACACTTATTAGCATCACTGTTTAAATAGTAAAAAGAGAACAGATTGTCTTTGTTACAGTACATGCCAGATGAGATTATGCATGCTCAGTGACTTTGACAGGTGTTTACAGATATTAACTACACAACAATCATTTTCAGAATTGCTGGGATAACAACTTTATGAATTGTGATTAATTCTAGCAGTCATAAGCGAGATGAGTTCTGTATTGCAGTGTCACTTGTTTGGGAAAATAAGAGCATTGCTTCATGTAAACATTATATAATCTAATATTTCTGCTTGTTCGATGTGAGTGTACTGAAATCGAAGCTCAATCAAATGAGTTGCAAGCTGCAGTCACAGAGATATTATTTAAACAAAGCTTTCATTTCTTTCTTCTCCAGTCTACACTCCATTAATTTTATGTCACCTCATCTGAATGTAATTCCATCAGTACTGTCACCCAACACATTATAAATGCTACAAGAGAACGATATTGATTATAATCACATCATCATTGTTTTCAGTGGATCTGTTACTCAAACCTTATTTTTTTCTAGGCCAGTTCTTTGATGGTAATTAAAGGCGATCTATGAATACTAATACCTCAGAGACAGTGGTCATTGGTTGCTCATTGATGCTCATGATAAGACAGCATAAAGCTAGAAATCATCATGGGGTTTGCAAATGCAATTCTACAGACATCATTTAAAGATTATAAATCTGTGAAGCTCAAAACGGGCAATTACTGCTCCCCACATGTCATTTCTTATTAAGAAAGACAATGATTATAAAGTTAATTAAAGCAGGAACCGCGCTAAAACGACCTGACCTCCATGAGAAGAAAAGAGGACAACATAACAAGAATGGCTTCTGATTCGCCTTCCTACTTTCAGCCCACATGGAAGATTAGGATCGATACTCTTTCTGTGAGCGATGCTATGTGCTGTATAGTCTGATGGATTATTCATGCGTGCTTTTAATTTCAGCAGCTCATCTTATACATGCAGTTGAGGTTGCATGTATAAGATGAGCTGCTAGCACCATAAACAAAGGGGAGGCTGCACTCCCCTTTGTGTATGCTGCTAGTTTTATTAACATAAGTTCAATTCAATATAAACAAAGGCAGTAGAAGACTGTAAACAAGGCCTGTAAATGATTGGCTCCATACAGTGAATCTGCTCCGTTGCTTTAAAGGGAATTAATTAATTGTAAAAATACTGTTAAATCTTAGCTCTGTTAGTAATTAAGCAGAACATTTCCCAGGTTGCCAGTGGTTCTGACTGTGTTAACAAGGGTGTGTGATTGGGTAATGAGCCCTTCACGACACCGCGACCCTGACCTCATTCATCAAACAGAGCAGAGATTGAGTGCTGTGTCGTGTTACGCAGCCGAAGGTCACTGAGATGCGAGCCTCTGTGGCCATCTTAATTTTGTGTATAAATGAACTATTCAATTCCCAGTAGTGGACTACTATGTGATTACATGTTTAAAAAAATGAGATGCTGGATCTGCGCAGGACTGCTTTTGACATCAAGTAAATTACATCTAACGATGTATGTTTCTTTGTGGATCCAGCGTAAAAACTATGCTGACAAATGTCCCCATGAAACCCTTTAACTCAGATGATGAATATGTTTATTTCCTGATTACAATGAGATTGTGTCTGGCTGAGCTTATTTATGTTTCCATTCTACCTCTATATGGCCTCGGTATTCCAGGCTAATGCGTTTTCTCTCAAGGGAGCTGGAGCTGTTCTGTCAAATAAATACAGATGAAAAGATGAGGGGCCGGTGATTTTTGACAAACAGGATCAATAAGAGGTGTGAAATGATGTGAAACACATGAAACACAAAGCTCTGATTTCATTGCTGGTGACACAAATTAATGAGGAAGTTCTTATTTCATTGCTTGTTTTTCTTTACCCAATATGTGATTTATTTAGTGACTACAAGCGAAAAGATCCATTAAGGTAGTGAAAGTTTGCTTTGTCAACATTTTATTTACACATTCATTTACTCAGCTGCATGTGACAGTTGCTGATTCAGGATCAGAGAGGATTAAAGTCAAATGCCAGGCTCCTCATCCTTTGTGAACTCACCCCTCCACCTTATCCTGAGCATCCTCTCTTAAAAACTACAAAGGCAGCATGTTGGCAGGGAGTCAAACAAAATGATTCACAACAGACACTCTAAGGCCTTACTGATACCGACCAAACTACTGACAAAACTAAAAAACATAAAAAGCCTTTGGCCTTACAGTATGTTCCGAATGCTTAAAACAGTTTGTGAGTTTCCCATCGCTCCAGTCGATTAACAAACCTGAACCACTGTCGTCATCAGCGCTGTTAATTTGGTCATTGAATGTCCATCTAAAACAGACCTCTTGCTTTGATTCACTACATTTTATAAATTGGTGAACAACTAAGAAATCATCTGTGGCATTAAAGTGAATTCAGCAGCATAGACAGCAATCGTCAGGTACTGTATTATGAAAATTATGAGTTTGTTTGCAATTTATCTTGTTTGCATTCATGGCCGCACACCTTGAATTCAAGCTAAACTGAGCTATTAATTTATTTAATTTGGGCTTGTCTTCATTTCATCCCTGATACACTAAAAGTAGCTGTCAGACTTAATCTCTTGAGTGTGAAAATCCAATGTGTGAAAGTAATGCTGTAATATTAATGACACCTTAGTGTTCGAAGAATGTAAGTGAGAATTAGTGTTAAATGATTGTCTGTATTTTCTGTGGTACTAATGCAGTGCTATGTGAATTTCTAAAGGCCATTTGATGTATTAAACTGTTGCTTACAGCCTAGAAACTGCATTTCCCAACTGCCCTGTATATATTATTAAAACAAGTTCAAAATGTACTTTTCTGTTTGTTTAAACCAGTTACACGTGCAAACAAGTGCTCCTGGGAGCTTGATTTGAGCTATTCTACGCAACATGACAAAGCTGTGCAAATGGAACAATGTGTAAACTGGTAGGGGATGGAGGAGCTGAATGATGTGACTCCAGGAGGACGCCATATTTAAGCACCTGCACCACTGCTCTATCTTTTGTATCCCCCACCCCCTCCCCGCCTTTGCAAATGTGTTTTATTCCACTGCTGTGTCTCATTACACAAGAACAGCACTACCAGCTGAGTTAGGCAGATGTTCTATTGTAGAGCACGGCAACTCCTCAAGTGGCTAGCATCCATATGAGTGCCTGTGCTACAGCTGGCAGCCACAGCTGAACCAGGACAATCCATCTCGATGAGGAGAACAGGTCTGGAGTGAAAAAGATGGCATATGGGAAGACTTTTGCTAAACAGAATATGGCAATGGATTGCCCTGCTGCTATTCCCCAAGGGAAGACGGCACACTGTAGATAGGAGGCAGAGTCGAGATCAGGTCAGAGGGCTCTAACATTACTGACATCACTGACACACAGTGGCAACGTAGACAGTTTACCAGCACTGAAATGCAAATAAGGAAATTGGCTTACCCTGTAGCCTCAGCAGCTAAAGGCTGCTAATGGATGCAGGGAGGCAAGATCGGGAGGGGGGAGTACGGGGGCAGCTGGTGGCGAGTGTCCAGTCGGTCTGTGCTGGCTGTAGTGGTAGGTAGTAAGTGCCAGCGGACGGCAGATGCTGTAGGGACAGCTGAGATCTATCAGTGTAGCCGCAGCATGCTGTTGTGACCTGTCCTCTCCAAAACCCTTCTCTCAGTTTCTTCTGAAGCTGTCCTATATAACACAATACAACCCCAATGCTCCAAATCTTTAAAAGCCCTATCAAGAAGTAAGAAGCATCAAACTCTCCTCACTTTGAATCTCTATTATCTCGGCTTGAAGACGTACGGTCTTAACAAGTATAGAAAGACAAGAAGCAAACATGCTCTCACAGACATCATTTCCAGTTGGAGGATAATACAGTATAATAAAATATATAAAATATTGTACAAGTAAAATGTATTACATTTCTTCTTGTAAGTTCAATCAACTTTTTTTGGCAAACTCATGGTTGTTGTGGTAATCAAGATTTAATCTGTTTCACTGAACTGTGCCATTATTTATATGATATGGAGCATTCATAGTCATCTTTTTTTTACTACCCAGATGTGATCCTTCCTGCTCCAGCCACATCAAACTCAGCTCACTAATCACCATACAGAACAAACTCCTCTTCTGCTTCGCTATCGGGATGAGGGCTCCAAGCTGTCCTCGTGCAAAAAATAACAGAAAATGTATTCTGCACTGTGCATGACGAGTTGATTGATTCAGAAAATGGCGGGGTGATCTGTTGCCTAACTGACACCAATTACAGTAAAAGTCCACTGCAGACTGTCACAGCCACAGGCAGCTGAAGCAAGGTCCCTCGGATTCACAGTCAAGGATATGTTTCATAAACAGTTGGGTGACAGTTTGGTGCTGGTGGGACTTTGAATCATCGCTTACAGGATGATCTCCCACCCTACACGAGGCTGGAAAGGGGAGGGAAAAAAAAGCTGGAGCTGTCGCCTCAGAGTGATGTGAGCGAACTCTGAGAGCCTGATGTGACACGGATGCACACATGCGTGCTGCTGGGCTCACGCAGATGCTCATACCCAGGGCTGTAATATTGGTAAACTCACACTTGTCTTCTATGAGTCAGTTTTGACTCAGCCGTGCCAGACTCAGCCTGTACTGGACTTTTTTTCTCTGCATACTCTTAACAAACAGCTGTATATGAAAAGTAATGGTCTTCTACCTTCAATGTATTGATTTGTTAAACTCTATGCATCAGAGAAACGTTGACGGGTACGGTAGAACGCTCCAGAAAATCCTTCAACATTATATTTACATTTAGATAGATGTGTGCACTGTCTATTTTGGCCTGTGAAGCTGGTGTTGTTGATGACTGAAGACTACCGCCTGCTCACGCCACCGTCTCTATATGTGTCTTCAGGTTTGCTCTCTCCTCTGATTTGAACAGTCCACTAAGAGTTTGCTCTGGCAGGTATGATTAACATATGATTGAAGTTGATGTGATGCTGATTAAAGCCGGTCCCAGAGATAATAATCCTTGTGAAAGAGCAGCAGGTAAACCTCAAATTGTGGTCATATTGTGTCCTACACCAAATGTACAAAATATGATTAATGGTAGCCTATTATAGCAGAATCCCAGTTTCACACACACTACACAGTTGGTAATACAGGAAGTTGCAGCTCTTTTAAGAATTTTTTGGTATTTTGTTAGAAGTAAATTTGATAAAATCCTGTAATAGAAGTTAGAAAGTTTGCTTTGGTGACTGCAGTTAAGTGGCTGTGATTGTATCTGTGACATATGGCTGCACCAGCGGTTGACAGTCAATAACAGCTTAGTGAACTGAGAGTGAATATCCAACATAATCGCATATCAGCCACCCACGTTGGTACGCCTATTCCTAGCATATATATGGCTTTTGGGTTTAGTTTTCTGCTGCCGGTGCATATGAAGCATATTAGAGGAAAACAATTCCCTGATGCTGTCAAGGATTTTTTAAAGTCTGGGTTGATACGGGAAGACGGTAAACGCTGATAATTGTAATTTGAATCCATGAAAGCATCCTATATGCTGCATTCCACACTGTAGTTACATATAGGAGACTGTTGTATTACAGTATCTCTCCCCCTCTCTCACTTTATGTTTGGCCTCCACAGTTGATTAAATATGTGAAATATCTTTTCATGTTTCTTACAGCTTCAGAGGGCTGAATGATTCTGTAACTTTAAATAAAGTGAACACATGAAAATTTTGTTCTTAATGTTTGGATTATTTGAAAAGATTCAAAGAGAAAACTATTATCTCATTGTGCACTTCCTGCAAATTGAATGTGAATATCATTTTCTAACATAGGTGAGATACCCTGGAGCAAGTTTGAACTGTATACGTTACTTCGATGGCGACCAAGCTCTGTAAATATAAATACAGTGGTCCCTCAAGCACTGGGCCTGACGCCTCTGCAGCACAAGTCCCTACAGATGGCTGTGACCAACCACCCACTGCACGACCAGAGTCAGAAATGGACGCTGCGGATTTGAAGGCGGACATTCTCTCCTCACAGAGAAAGTACATCTCTTTTGTTATAAGATTAAAGAATGCACTCACTGAAGACTTTAAACAGCACAGTGGCTATTTGCTCTGAAATGGATAATATGAAGGCCACTATGAGAGACATGGAAGAAGGCGTGTCAGCATGGTCAGGTGAGGTCACCAGGCTACAGGCAACAGTTGCTGAACTTAAAGTGGAGGTGGCTAAATTGAAGGAGAAGAATGAGGACATGGAAGGGAGGATGTGGAGATGCAATTTTCGTATCGTGGGTGTTGCAGAGGAACCCAGTTCGTGCTTCACTGCTTCAATTTCCAAACTTTGAATTTCTAAACTACTGAAGGAATTTTTGCATCTGGAGGAAGAAGTCCTGGTTGATCGCTTGCACAGAGGCCTCGCACCAAGAAAGTCTAATGGAAAACTTTGGGTTGTTATCGGGAAACTTCACCACTACCAGGACTGTGTTGATGTACTACACTGAGCCCAAGAGCAAGGCCCACTTTGATACAAGGGAGAGTGGACGGCAATCTTTCTAGACTACACCACGAGTGTTGCCAAAGCTTGACATCCACTATGGGATACTATTCCCAGTTCGACTCTGCATCTCATTCAATGGGGATAGTAATAAATTTCTGGACCAGGAGAAGGCAATGGCCTATGTGGAGAATACTATTCCAACAGCAGAGGCTGCAAATGTTAAGTGGGCAGACTGGGTGGATACTTGGGATTAAATACAGGATACAATATACTGTATTTTGTATATTGTGAAAATCAGCAATAAAAAGACCTTGATCAAAAAACACAATTTTGAAGGACTACTTTCTTTTGTAAATATAAAAACTACATTATGGACATTCATTATAACTGAATGAATCAAAATAAAGTCCTCTTCAAAGACTGCTGCTTGGTGTAACCTTGATTCCTCCATTTGTTATCATCCATTTGTGTTGCAGTAGTTAAGTTTTGTCATGTGTTAAAACAGTATTAATGTTTTTTTTACAGCATGACAAATAAGCACCTATTTTTTGCCAAATATTGAATATCTGTCCATACAGTGTTATCCTAGATTCAATTATGTTTGACTTTTTTCAGATTTGTTTGACAGTTGGTTAGCTCTACATTAAAAAAAAATCTCTAGCATCCTGTATGGCACTGTATATCCATAACACATGATTTTGTTGACTGTAAATTCATATTTGCATTCTTCTTATGTATTATCATTACATACTTGAATATTTGATGACACTCTGTTGTCCAGTATACATACTATAGATGACAGTAGGTAAATGAAGGTATTTGTGCATGCTAGTAATCCATCCTCTCTTTCCACACTGACACTGTAGTTCATGTGTTAAACTTGAAACTGATCATATTCTAATTGATTTTCTTCCAGGTTTTTACTTTTACTTGACATTGCTATAACTATCCACTGTAAATATGAATAAACAGTCGTGGGAATCTTTGGAAATGTCGTGATTTGTTTGATTCTAATTCTTGGTGTCATGACTCAATTCAAAATCCATTCTTAACTCCAAATCGATTCTCAGTTCAGTGACCTGTTTTCAGGTTCTTACTCCAGTGCCAAACCACACATTTCTTTAAATACACTGAAATGCAATATGAAACATAACTGGAAGTTAAAATAACTGGTCTCGATGAAGGTCACTGTCTGACGAATAAAAAGAAGCTGAGAAATGTGTGAGGAGGTATGCAGCTTTTTTGTTTATAAAAATTGTCTGCATAGCATATCACAGTCTTCAGCATGTGTAAGAAACAATGAACAACAACATGACTGAGCATTTGCTGTAAGTTATGTGTGCTGGAGTAAATGTGAAGTGTTCTGCTGTGCTGGTGTGTTATGTCAGTAAAAACTCTCTCTGCTGCAACACTAGTAACAGGTAAACAAATTGTTATCCACGACTCTGTACAGCTGCAGGTCTTTTAAAATGAAACAGACTGTTGACCGAGGTGTTTTCTTGGCCTGTTCAGAGTCAGCTGGAAATTTAATAAAGTGCTGCAGTGTGTGTTGGTCAGAGTTTGTTGCTCCGCTTCTCTAACGTTCATCTGCTGCTGATGACATATAAAATATTAACAGAATACTTAATTTGTGTTTTGTAAAGCTATTTATAAAGTTATTACATCCAAATATGCTTGCCTTCTTTGAAGATGAATTACAAGATAACTATCTGCACTGTGCCCTTGCGTTTTAGTTCTGCCTTTTTTAATTATATCAAAATAATTTTATTAACAATGTAAAAACAACTGATTCAGTATCATAGAGGGTGCCAATTGTGATTCTTTTGTGGATCTAGTTTTTCTCTGGGGCCTTGAGTGGGTCACGAGCAGGCTGATCCATGGTAACACAGTTTTGTGACGATGCCAGGGCTGATGGTAGAGGGCAGGTGAGACAGAGACGCTTATGTGTGCTGATGGAGAGCTGATGCCAGGTGTCGTGACCAATTGGGAGCAAAGGATCTTTGGGGGACAGAGGTGTCTGAGCCTGTCCATCTGTCTGAGCAGGGCTGACAACGTTCCACTCACCTGACATGGGTATCGAGTCGTTGGGAAAGCTCAGATCGTCCTCGGCTACCCAGGAGAAGCTCCAGTACCCTCTAGGAATGCCAGCAGCAGCCCTGCCAGCCAATGGTTCACCTGCAAAAACAGGAAAATCCACATCTTACTTTCAGAGCACGTGTCGCAAAATGTCTTGCAGGAGACAGAAAGAAAGAGGAATTAAAATCAGTATTAAAATGTGTAGGCATTCATTTAAATAAGTATTGCTTCCTTCTGTGTTGATTTGAGCTGGCTGGTTGCAATTGATTTGGCATCCACGATGAAGTCCCCTTTATTTGGTAGTCCAGCTCATTAATGGCTCCACTATTCAATGTTGTTGTATGATCTTAAATGCAAAGCCCTTCCCACTGGCAGCTTTACTATCTGACAAACGAGGAAGCGCTTGGCAGCACTTTGCTCTTAATGGAGAGCGACAAAGCGATAGGCCAGCTGTAATTGGAATTTCTGCAATAATATTGAAATATAGTGTGGTATCTCACATTACTACTAAAAACACGATCAACTTCAGTCATTGTTAAATTAAAAGTCCATGGGCCCATATGAATTGGTTATTGGATATCGATAGGTATAATTACCAGAGGAGTTTGTCTGATTTTGTTTGACTCTGTCTTCACCCTCTAAACTCTGAGACTAATTATCGCAAGATCGAACAAAAGTCTGTTACTGTAAAGTAGAGGGAACAACTTTCTTTTACACTTCTTGTACCCCCACCTCCCCACACTGCCATCACACACACACACACACACACACACACACCACACAGCATCTCAGTTTGTCCTTAGTCCATGGATAATTAGTACAAAGTCACAGACCAGTACACCACTGCCTGAGAAGGAGACTCCTGCATAAATCCTGTAGTCATTTCAAATGAGCCTTAAAGAGCGATTGATCGTAAACGCTGCCTTTCATGGCGCTGAACAGAGAGAGGATTTTGGTTTCGACCAAAGAAGACACACACGATTCAAGTTATATTCTTCCCCGGCATGACTTCCACTGGCGTAGCAGATCACATGAAGATGATTTGGGTGTTTTTTTTTTTTTCTAAAAGCCTCTCCATTGGTTATTTTCTACTTTGCTAGCAACTAACATTTGCCTCTTATATCTGTTTAACCACAGCAGATTCAAGTACAAATGCACTTAGCAACCATATTTGCATGATTGTCATATTTCTGCTGTTGTTTCTCTGTAGATACAAAATCAATGTCTCCAAATCAGAAGAATGTGGTTGAGTAGCTAGCATTTCAGTGAGATATGCACCTTGTTTGAGATGAAATCCTTTATCCTGCACAGTACACATGGATGGCTGTCTGCTTTAGGTGTTACTGTCTGCTGTATCATGAAGCAATGACAGCTTGTGTCTTTTTATGCCATAATGGATTGGCTAAGAACAGTGACATTCACCAGATGGAAGAAGGGTCAAACACAATATCTGTGTGTTTTGCTAAGCACCAAAATAGATGAGAGACAAGTATCAATCAATAAAAAGTAAACATGGCTTGTACAACTGAGGCATAGAAAAAGAAAAGAATGAAAATGAGCTGCGCTACTTATCAGCTTATTCCTCAGCCTATAAATGAGCCGTTTGTAGTTTGGCTGTGAGTTTTCGAAGGACAGGCAAGATCCCCTTTGAGATCCCCTTGAAATCAGGCAAGATCCCCTTTAAAATAAAGTTTGTCCTCGTCAGAAGTTGTTGCTTGAGTGGAAGACTGGATGAGCCTTCTGAAAGCAGACATAAGTGTTTTCTGTTGGGACCGTTTTCCATCCGAAATATGGCCATTTGGGAAGAGTTGCTGTGGGGGAAACTGGCTGGCTGGTTGAATACTGGCGAGCTGGCAGGCAGATGCTGGAGCTGGCAGGCTGGTTGGCTGTCTGATAGCTGTAGAGGCTGGCTGAGGGGCTTTCAGACAAACCGATAAGCCGCTGGGGGAGCTGACTGGCTGGCTGAGTTAGACTGGTGTGAGAGGTGGCTGGCTGTCTGTCTGACTGACTGACAGCTGGCTGGGTGAGTGCTGTAGGGCTGAGTGGCTATCATAGGAGTGATATTTCTGGCTGTTTGTGGGGTTGGTTGGCAATATGTCCTGATATTAGATGATTTTGCCCTGTACTCTATGATCCGGTCAAAAAGGCCTGAGGCGGTGACATGGCTATCTTGCAAAGCACTGACCCAACTTCTTTTCTCTTTTCCTTCTATTTTTTAATATGTGAATAACAGGTGAATTGGAGCAGTGCCAGCTATGATGCAGGTGTTTTGCAAGACTATGTTGGTAAAGAGGGAGCTCAGCCTCAACATGTTCAAGTTCTTGCTCTATCAGTCTATGTTCCAAACCTCACCTATTAAATAACATAATTAAATAGCAGATACAAGCAGTCTCTCAGTTGTTCTATGGGCTCAACCTTAAGGGCAGGTTGAGGAGATCAGACATCTGGAGCTCAGAGAGAGCCATCTACACATAAAGAATTAGCCAGGTAAGGTAGCTCTGGTGTCTGATACCTCCTGGACATCTCCCTGTGATGCTATTTTAAGCATGTCCAAAAGGTAGGAGGCACCAGGGCAGACCCATAACATGCTGGAGGCATTACATACTGTACCCTGACTGGCCTGGAAATGCCTCGGAATGAGCAACGGGATGCAGCTGGGAAGCTTGAAGCCCACTGCCTCTACCACCTGGGCACGTAGTGGAAAATGTATGAATGTATGTATTTGCATTCAAATTGGATTCAATATTTTGTGATGAATTATTACTGCTGACAACAAACAATCAAAGAAATACAAAGAAAAAAAATAGGTAACTGCAGTTGACTTTTGACAACAATCATACATAAGTACAAGCATAATATATGTTTTCAAACCAGGGGAAATTTGATTTGATGGCCTTGTACATCTCACAGCAGAGTATAATGATGAAGGTTTGGTTGAAGAGTTTCTCGTTGTATAGTCTAACATACAAACATACTAGGAGTTGGAGGCAGTAATACACTTTTGTATGTGACAAATTAGCTTAATTTCTTGTAATAGGCTGATAGTCTACTGGGGATGTATCATGTCTAACTGGCTGTGAAATATCAAAGTCCTTCCTGATGTGAAATAAAGCTCTACTCTAAATCAAGTTTGCTTTCACAAGCTCATTCAAAATATGAATGTTTTCATGCCTGAGGTCTAATCAGGCAGAATTGTGTTTACATGCAAAATCAAGTTATAGTTTGGGCTAAGCTCCAACTAACCACTAATAATAATAACAGTGGGAATCACATAAATCTATTGAATCTTATGGGACAAAAATCAGGATTTCATATAATTTCATATAATGTAAATAAAGGGATTGGTGTGGTGCATTCTTGTTTCCACTGATAAATCCAATTTATTAGGAGTACTTAACTGATCAGCATTCCAGCCCAAAAACATTATCGAACACCAGACACATCGGCAGAACCACATATTTGCTTTTTATTTCAAACATTTTCCTTCCTTGTCAAAACCTGGTGCTTACATTACCCACAATGTGACTTGATTTGATTCACTCAACCGTACAGATTCAGGTGTGTTATGCTAGTTGTGGGTAATGTAACCTGGAGCTGCTAGTCTTAAGCAGAGATGAGGATTTTATTTATTTATTTATTTTATATTATACACCTGGTGACACAAACAGAAGGAAAGAAAAAAAAATCATCCATATATACACACACACACATATGCACACAAATATTTATACGTACATACATACATTCATACATGCATACAGATATACATCCACTTATATACAATTAAGCAACAGAGGTGTTAATTATACTAACTAAAGATAACCAACCAAGGAGAAAAGGCAAGAGAGAGATGTGTGTGTGTGTGTGTGTGTGTGTGTGTGTGTGTGTGTGTGTCTGCTCCTCTAAGATGTGTGCACTGACTATATCTATATGTTTATTTGTTTTCCTGAGATCTGCCTTTATCTTTTTTGTTCATTCTTTTGTTAATCTGGGTTTAAGTAATTTCATAAATGATTTGACATCTCATCCACTTAAACCAACGTCTTTTATACTCTTTCTCTTCATTTCTAACTCATTAACTTATTCTCTTCATTTCTGAGACTTCCTGTATCGTTACTCTCCATCTTTGAACTGAGGCTTTGAGCCAATAGTTATTTGCTTCAGGGCTGTGATTCTCAGTATTCTTTATATGTACTGGTCCATTTCCCGCATTAGCTCTGGTGGTGATTTTCCAAGAATAATATGTGTAGAGTTAATTGTTTTTTTCATATTTAAATTACTCATGATACCCATTAAAACTGAATGCCGAAATGACTTTAAAACAGAACAAAAAAAGAAAATGTGCAAATGGTTTGCCTTTGTCTCGCCACATTTTCTCCTGCTTTTCTGACAGTGATCGATTGCCTTAAATTATTAGGCAAGAACCTGTTAAAAACAAAACTGTTGGTCTCTATTTATTATATTTGGCATTATTTCTTTTAAGCTCTCTGCTATTATTGAAGATAATATTTTTTCATATGAGTTTAATAGTGATACTGGCTTGTATGATGAGCACTCAGTTAAATCCTTGCCCCCCTTAGGAATGACTGTCATTACTGATGAGTTCCAGGATGGTGTCCAGGTTCCCCAATGCAAAATGATAGACTTTCTGTAGGACTGGTGTCAGTAATGTCCTCAACTCTTAGTAAAAATCATTTCATCTTCTCCTGGAGTCTGAAGTTTCTTTACCTGTCTTGATATTTCATCTATGAGGGATGTGTTCTGGTGTGAGGAGGCTTGTTTTAGTTTCATTTTTCCAAGATACTTTTCCATTTCTATTATATTAGTTTTCCCTAATTCCTGCTTATATACATTCTCATAAAACTTTGCAAATGTCTCCACTATCTCCTCTTTTTCACTTGTAATTTTACTACTATCATCTTTTAATTTAGTAATGTAGGATTTACAAGTTTGCTTCTTAAGTTTATGCCAGAACTTTAATTGAGTTTGGTCCTCCGTCGTATTACTTTTGTTTTGTAATTATAAGTGATCTCTCTATTTCTCTTCTCAACAGTTTATGTAGTTCAGAGCGTTTCTTTTTTAGTCGTGTGGTAATAGCGGTGTTGGGGTCAAATTTGTGCTTATCCTCCAGGAGTTTCATTTGTAATTCAAGCTCCTCTTTAACCAGCACCCGCTGACTTTTCTTTGCAGATGCATAAGCTATTATTTCTCTTCTTAATATAGCTTTTGCTCCTTCCCATTAGGTGAACTCGTTGAGTTCCCCTGTGTCGTTTAGTTCAAAGTAGTCATTAATGCATTTCTTCTTATTTTTTCTTTAAACTTCAAATAGGAGGAGGGAATAGTTCATTCTCCACAGATGTTTCCTTTTTTTTTTAGAATTTTGTTTCACCTTTAGGGTAACGGTTGCATGATCTGATAGTCATTGTTTCAATAATGCATGACTAATAAATGAAATATCTCTTTTAAGCATAAAGAAGTAATCCAATCTACTGTAAGCTGAATGTCTTTAGTTGTTGGATGTAATGTTCTGTCTCTGCACATGTTCTCCTTAGTATTGTAGCTGCGTTTTCTGCCTTATGTGTTCCAGCTGTTGAGTCTGAACTGGGGTTAAGGACTGACCAATGATAATTATTCTTTTCTCTTGTGTCATTATTAACTATCTTCTGAGTCAGGCCCTTCATCTTGGGGATAGCAAATATTTATCAGCGATACTTCAGTTGACTCTATTTTTCCCACGACCAAAATAAATCTCCCTCCCTCATCCTGTATACAACTGATCTTTTCAAAAGGAATATGGGTTTTTAGAAGGTTTTTGAGCTACATGAGGATGAAAATATTTGTGCATTTTTTTTATTGTATTTAGCTTTTTATGTTCTTCTTGTATCAAATGAGTTTCTTGGTGAAACACTATAGTTCCCTTTTCTTTTATCAGAGGCCGCTAACATTTAAAGAAATAATGTTCAAGTTACTCATAAAAGATGTTGTGTATGTATTATATTGTCCTGGGTATATGCATGATCTTAGGTGTTTGCTTCCTGTATCATTTAGTGAATCTATTTGTTCTGCTTCGTGGAGTGTAGATAGGATATAATCAACATAAAAGGGGGTGAAGACAACCCCAACCCAAATTAAATGCATAATAAGTGCAAAAAGTGACTTCCTGATTTGCCACCTTAATGCTTGGGTGGCTCACTCTACTTGTCCATGCGTTCCTCGTTATGATTAATCTCAGCTAATTTTGAGAAAATTTTTGATAAATTGGTGTAGGTACATCATTAACTTTTTAAATTCTACTTTTACAGTCTTAAATCCCAACAGATAATATTCCAACACAACACAACAAAGACATATTTCTTTTTTTTAAATAATATATCCATTTGATTCCTCTGTTTCTTTCCGGTTTGTAATAATATCATTCAAAATGTATTCATGGAAAACATTATTTTCTGGCACCCACAAATGCATGTGCATAACAAACACATACACTCCAGTGCACACAGTCACTCCTCCATGTACGAATTCACCACTACAGAGGAGAGTTAACTCATCCCAGTGAACAGTCTGATTGTGTCCCGCCCACACGCTGAAATCCCTCGAACGCTTAGTGAATTCATCAATGAGGCTTGACTCAACCTGTCACTTAAAACACGTCTATGGGTGAACATACGTCTCTCTCACTTCAGTCCTATATACATCTCTCTGTCTCTTTTTGACTCTCTCATACCCCAAATCTGTTTTTTTTTTTATTGAATTGGAGTGTTGCCTGCAAAACTCTTAAAAAATATGGGCCACTAAAGCTCACAAGGTGGGAGAGGAACAAACACTTTTGAGTTGACAGTGGTGCGCATGATGTATGTGGTGCTTGTGCGCTTTGTTCCAGGACAGTGCAATGATCCGGAAATAAAGCCAATTACTCATAAAAAGAGGAGTACAGGTAGTGGATCTGTAGCTCAGGTATTACTGGTGACTGGTGGCGTCTTCACTGCAATCTGAAATGTTTTCACTCAGGCTAAACAGACTTTTCTAATTTGTTGGTGATAGCTTTTTCGCCATGTGTTTCTGCGCGTTGCCAGGGTGAGAAGGTCAAGCTTAACAGAGACGTTTGTAAATGTAATGAAACACATCAAGCCATTATAGAGAGCTGCCAAGTCTCATGCTTTGACCGTGAGACTCACGCCCGGGAGCAAATCTCACTCCAAGCTGAAGTCAAATCTTGGCAGCTCTGCCATTACAGCTAATTGAAAGGGAAATGAGGAAGCCGCACGTTCACGTTACTGGATTTTCCTACTCCTTGGCCTCCTGCATCACAATTGTCCTCTTCTTTTTACCCATTAATTAAAGATTTACCTTGGGATACATACATTACTGCCTAAATAAATTGATTACCTGTCCGGCCCAGTGACACGTCATTAAATGCTCGTCAAAGTCTGCCAGCACCACATCAGGCAGCTGAGGCCTGGAATTGGCTGCTCTCTCCCTGCTACAAAAGGCCGCATTGATTTCCATCAGAGGAGCCCTCATGTCCACTAAGCACTCCGACTTTCATTAAGACCTTCACAGAATTCCACGCACGTTGCTCCACAGCCCCAGAGAGCGCACGTGCGTGTGTGTGTTTGTGTGTGTGTACACAGTCAGTCATTCGCACACACACTGTTCACCTGATCACACTCCTCGCCGGAGAACTCTACCAACAGAGCCGAGGCGGCAGTCACCACTTCTCCAATTAAACAGTCTTTAAACAAGAGTATGGTGACAATAAATAATTCATAAATGTCTCATCTACACTAATAGATGTGTCAAGTTTTTTTTTCTGGGGCTTAAGTCTCGTTCTAACGACTAGCATCCAAGGTCAAACGGGGTTAAATAGAGAAGGCAGATTTAAAGTGTTCATGTTAATATGCCACCTACCGCGCTTGTTGTTAGCTTTAAGTGGGGGGGATGAGTTGATTCTAAGAGGCTTTCTGCGTTTGTCATAAGATGTTGCTACATGAATCTTTTTGGCATAAACCCTGTCTTGTAAACAAGTGGGGATTTTTGGTTCAACTGTAGGACCGTAGGAGCTTATTAACTCAAGTGCTGCCCATTAAAAACTTGACTTAAGGCTTAAAATAATGCAGTTTTTACTCTGCGGAAAGAGGTCATCTCAGCAGGCTCAATTCTCCCTCTTGGATAGCTGTCGCTAAATTTTAAAGGCAGGATGACAGCGTGGATTACAACCTGCAGGGAGGCGGAATGGCTGATATAACGAGGGGGCAAAGTTTGAAAGAGAAGATACAGTGAGTCTAACAGAACAAAACGTTTAATACTGTAAATGTGCTACTGCGGTGGTAGAGAGGTCATCTGAGCGGTTACACCGGATAAGCATCTTTTTTTGCTTCGGATCTATGACACGTAGCTACTGTAAATGAGCTGGTAATGATCAAAACTTTCAGTCACTTTCACACAACATATGATGAAATACCAGCTTCGCCAAGCAGCAAACCCTGAAAAACCATCAGAGCAATGCCTTCTGACAGCACTTATGAGGCTCCCCATCGGTAATGTATGTTTATTTGACATGTATACCCCGGAATTCAGAGTAAGATCAAGCACTGCTTTGTCTCACAAGTCGAACACTAAATGATTTTATCAAAAGAAATGGATCATAAGGCTTCAGTCTCAAACCATTATCCGGGGGAAGAAAGGGCTGCAGTGACAATGAAGATGTCAACTGGGCTTCACTGATGCTCATTAAAGAAAATGATTTTTTTCTGTTGTACAATGATGCATCTTTTTTTGTTTGAAGCTCTCAAACAAACAGAAACACCTCTAAGGATAGCAGGCAGCCAGGCATTTACAAATAATGCATAAAAATAACTCATTCACAGATAAAGAGAGATATCTAAAGTCGCGGCTTCAAAAGTTCTCCGGTCTCATTTGCTATGCTAGTTTGTGGCCACGGGGCGTCTGATTTAGTGATGGAAACACAAAATTAATCAATTATGTAAGATGCCTCCCGTTTTTTTTTACGCATATGTTTGTTGTGAATGGCCCATTTCCTTTTCTAAGTGTGCAGAGATCTCACAAATATTAGTCTCCTCGCATTCATTTAGGCCCTAGCACCACCTCCGAGGCAAAGTATGTTGTGATACGCCGAGTCACACTAACAGCATACTCAGAATTCTTCTTTTCACCCGTGACACAATGATGGTGGCTTCTGGCAGACGTTTCTCGTGTGCTGGCGCTAACCAGATGGTGTGGAGATGTCAATGTAAGACACCTGCTTTAACAAAGCCATAGTTAAAGCCACAGCATCATGTCACCTGTAATTATCAGTGTAATTATCTATTTATATACTGTATACACACACATACAGTACATATGTGTGTACATACAGCACTGTGCAAAAGTTTTAGGCACTTTAGATGTTTAGATTCTTCTCCATTATGCAATATCATCAGGGAGGCATCTGATTCAGCAGCATGACAACGACCCCGGACATCCAGCCAGAGTCATTAAGAACTATCTTCAGTGACAAGAAGAACCAAGAGTCCTGCAGCAGATGGTTTGGCCGCCACAAAACCCTGATCTCAACATCATGGAGTCAGTCTGGGATCACATGAAGAGACAGAAGCAACTGAGACGCCAAAATCCACAGAAGAATTTTGGCAACTTCTCCAAGATGCAGGAACAACCTACTTGATAAGGACCTTGAAAAACTGTGTGTAGGTGTAGCCAGGAGAACTGCTGCTGTTTTAAAGGCAAAGCTGCTCACATCAGATATTGATTTCATTTAGGCTTCTTCTACTTTCTTCTAGTACTTTTGCTTGTTGTATTTTGGCTATAATCTGATAAATACTTGTGTGCTTTTAGTAAAAGTATTTCTACACTGTGGTACTGTGGTATTGCTACTTTTACTCAACTAAAGAATCTGAGTACTTCACCCACCACTGGATAATATATATTGTATACCATTTTAAGAAATATTCTGAATAAAAAATACATATATAGATATTAAGGTCCTTTATAGTCTACCTGATATTAAAATCATGACACATACATAATAATACTGAATGTATTGTTATGGTTTTGCTCCCATTGAGAAACTCCACCTAGCAAATCAATATTTGTTTGCACTGGCCACATACAAGTCTGCAGCACGTAATGTTTAAGTGACAACAGTGTGACTGAAAACATTTCCTCAACGATTAAGTGGAAATCAGACTGATTTGGTTCACTTCTGCCAACAAAATAATCTCCATTCTTCTTCCATCCTGATAGCACATGCTGGGTCTACAAACATTCAAGTTTGAAATGTAACGGCTCACATGGACAGCCTGTCCTCACAAGAAAAACAACAGTATAGGTTTAGAATTCAGACGGCAAAAACAACCTATAGTTACGTTTACGCCATCTATTGGCCGTAGTAATTATGACCTGAGGAAGTGACACAGTTCGGATGACGTCAATATACGGTAACAATTTGCTTAATTTTTGGGGAGGCAGGTTGGGTGGATGGCTCGGTAGTTAAATAGCAAAAAGTGGACTTTACTGCAGGAGAACTTGTTCGCTTCCGTTTTCAACCGTGAGTCGGGACATTTTTTTAAAAACCGTAACGTGGTGTTTACTCTTGCCATGACGACAAAGGTTGCGTAACTTTAAAGAAGTAGAAACCGTATTTCAAGTGATCATTTTAACCTAAAACATGATCTTTCTCTAAACCTACCAAGTAGTTTTTGTGCCTAACCCTAACCAGACCTAAACCACCGTGTTGTCACGTCTTAAAACATTATTTTTTAACGGTGATGTAACGGTTTTGGAAAGTGGCGTATTACGCTCCTATAGGTCGTTCTGGAGCGCAGCTACAATCAACCTATGTGGTAGTTAAATTATGAGGTTGTGTTGGAAGAAACTAGAGGGGAAATTTACTTTTGGAAGCTGCTATATAACACAAATCATCATCAGTTCATCATCTCTTTCTTGACTTCAAAGTGTTTGACCATGATGTTAGGGTGTTTGTTTAGTTACATCATCAAAGCACCAACCGAGCAAGATCCGAATTGGTCTTTCTCAATGACTGAGGCATTGATTACTTTTGTAGCTCCTCTATTGCCCAGGAGAGAACTAACATGTTGCTGTGTGTGAGTATAATGAACTGGCTAGTTTGATATTTCATGCACATATAAATCATTCATCAAAGAGCAACTTTCAAAGCCCACTCTGAGCACAAGAGGTGATAATCATAAAGGTGAAATTACTGTGGTTTCCAGTGGCTCGCACTGACTGAGCTATTACCACTTTCTGGGGCACAAGATCAGAAACACTTATGCTATGAGAGTGGAATAAAATGACAATAGAAAGTTACACAGACTCAGGCATCAGAACACTTTACTTTCTAGTTGTACTTTGTGCATGCTGATGCTGAGGTAAATATAACAGCACTGCGGAACAACGTAGCACTGCACCGCTCCTGCCTCTCACCTCACCACTGCCCAGGTAATGCTCCTCATAGCTCACTACAGAGGCTGTTTGGAAAATCTCCCGGCAACCAAATAAGAATGAACGTCAAACACACACACACACACACACACATGCTCCTGGACGACAAATAGAAATATTCTATTATATGAGTCTTCTTCAGTTCTCTGCCTTTGTCTTTCTTTGTCTGTGAAACAGCTGACAGGAAGCCTTAATTACAGAACCACATTAACTTTATCCGCAGTCACCAGCCAGCTGATTACAGTGTGGACATCTATGAACTTTAAGATATTAAATGCAAGCCATGAAATCTGTGATAAACACTCCTTGTTGTGAGAATGAATACTTCTAAAGGTATTTTAGATCATAATCACTGAGAATTCCTCCGCAGCTTCTCGCTGGTACAAGGCTAACAGTCACAACACATTGACTACACATTAAAACACAAATACAACCTCCATACAGTGCGCTCTACGCTTATTAACCGACTGATTAGAACTAATTAATCATTAAACAGCCATATGGCCTCAGTTTCCAACAGATATGCAATCTAACTGTAGCTGCTGTGTAAATCACCTGCACTATGAGCAAAAAAAAACATGTTCACTCATGGACGAACAAAGAAGATATAGAGGACAAAAGTGCAGATGTTGCTAAACTTAGATACTTAGGAGCTTAAGTTCCTTAAAGGATAGCTTTGGGTTTTTTTTCAAGTCTGTTTTAATACAATACTGACGAGCCAATATATTCGTGGAAATGGGTTTTGTTCACTGTAACGATTCCTACTCTTCATACTTACCCTGAAGCTATTCTCTCAAAACATAACTACAGTGTAGGAAAAAATGGGGGACAAAATCCACAGTCCTAGTTCTGAGCAAAATCACATTCTGAAGTTCAGCTGAAGCTAAAATGAGGCCTAAGCTGAGTCAGCAAAATTGAGTCAGTCCTCTAATGTTACGGTCTGTTCAGTGTGAAATCTCACCTTTTTCCTTCCACGGAATGAAGTTCCTTGCTAATCTGTGGTGGAAGGATACGTTCTGCTAGCTGCATGTAAGTCTGTTGACATTACATAAGATGTGCTCAGAGAAAACTGTTTTTTTTTCTTAGCATATTTGACAGATTTGACAGACAGTATTTTTGCTGTCTGTGTTTTAGGACACTAATATTTTGGTAACCATGCTTGTGTTCTGGTGTGACATCTCAGAGTCGATCTCCAGCTCTTCTGGTTGCCCTCCAGACCACGTTGAGTTGCTCCTGAATCTGCGCCGAATAAGACATGAAACATAGTTCAGTCTGTGTTTATCTGATGTGTTGTGAAAGAAACAAGCCATGGTAAAAAAAATTCGTTCCAGAGATTTCCATTGAGAGATCCCGAAAGGAGCAAGTTGTGGCTAATAGCTGCCAGATGGACATAAATACACCGTTTGCATGGCTCAGTAGGGGAGGGACTGGGAGAAAATATCTTAAGAACACAGTGGCGTTATCGCCAGCTGAGCTGACAACAGTTGACGAGGGGGTTGAGTGTAAATAAATACATAGTATGTGATTTAGTCTGTAACTTGTACTGTAGTTAAAAGCCGGTTCCAGCAACAAGTCTACATACAACTACTAGAATGTATCTGTCCGCTGCAGCTTGGCAGAGAACGATTTAGCTCACAGAAACTGCTGAAGTTTCAGATTAGCCTCAGCTGAATTTTAGAATGCATATTTGCACAGAGCAAAGACTGTGGATTTTGGCCCCCATTTCTTACAGTGTAGTCACGTAGAATAGCTTCAAGCTTCAGGGTCAGTCTGGAGAGTAGGACAGTGACTAAGACCCACTTCCACATACAAAAGTCAGTATTGTAGGAGGACTTGAAAAAACCCGAACCTATCCTTTAACTTAAAGACGATCACAACAGCATTTGTTGATGATCTTGGCAGGCTTTCTCACAATGATGATTATCAGAAAAAAAAACAGCAGCAGTGACAAAACAATTCCACTAATATTTATACTAATAATTATCATCCATTCAATTACTCCAGAGAGAACAGAGGGAACAGAGGGGCAGTGGCTTGAGTCACTGTAACCATTATTGTATACCCTGTTTGTCCCTGGCTGCTCACCAATCAATCACCTGCAGCTGCAACAGCTGATGCCACACACACATACACACACACACACACACACACATATCAGGATGAGCGAGCACACTGAAGAGAGAGAGAGGGAGAGCTGCCAGAAAATGTCTCTTACTGTATGGAGGCAATTGTAGGTTTGTTTAATGCTTGTTGTTGTTTTTTTTTTTAAATAAACAAGGTTAAAAATGATCACAAATAATTCAGTAAATTCACAGGTATACCTAAGAAGTGTAAGAATGATCAGTAGCAGTAACAGTGCCACAGTCAAATCAATTTCATAATGAAAAGCAAACAGACGTCTTGCAGTGCTCCTGCTTTTCATCATCTCAAACACTTTCAGAATACGGATACTCACTTTCACACTCATGCAATATTTTTTTTTTTACAGTCTGTTGCATCTGAAGATGCCTGAAGATGAGGAAAGGGACATTTTTTAAATTTCACTTTGATTTCCACCGTCCTCCTCCTTCGTTCCGCTCTGTAACCAGGCAACAACACTGGAGACAGACACACCGCCACACCCGGAAGCGAGCAAACCGTGGTGAAAAACAGCATCTCATGTTTCCCTGTTGTGTGTAACATTGCCGTCACATTGCTGCATGGACCATGTGACAGACTATAAGCTAATAATTCAACGAGGAATGGGGGACGCTGCTGCTCTTGTCTTTGGCTCCACTGATCTACTGACAGTAGGATTTCACTTATGAAATCCACTCGTCACGCTTATGTTCGGTATCGGTTTCACCTGATGCATTTGACAACTGATGCAGATGTTATTGCCATCTGGGAGTGAATTTTATCTGCTGCAGTGAGATTCTGTGATTTATTTTTGTAAAAGTCAGCTACCATTTAGAGAAACTTTCTCTCTCTAAAGAACTTCTAACAATCAACCATTTCCTGAAACCTTCTCGTCCATCGTGTAACAAACGGAGGCGCGCTATCCAGAGATTGGTAGCTACATGTCTCCAACATGGCAGCGTTGATCAGAGGGATCAGAGCGATCTTACAGATGGAGTTGACAGACTCATTGATGATGTTGCAAGAGCAATAAGCACGGTAGGAGCCGTAATCATTCTCACTCTGATGAAGACTAGATCACAAGACGGCACACTGGAGGCATTTCACAGACGGTAGAACACACGTGGATTTAAGTTCTAACTAATGTATGACGCTATTGTAAACCAGCTGAGTGCAGTTTTGAAGCTCCTTTAAAGAAGGTATGAGAAGTGAAACGTGCAGAGCTTGTATAGTATATGACATGTTCTGCTTTGTGCACAGAGGAATTGTATTCTTAAAAGAAGCCAACTGTAAATAAAGGAGTAGAAAACAGTAAGCTATTTGTGCTGTAGAGATAATGTGCCATCTTTTAAACCACCTCCCTCCCCGCCACACCGACACATTTCCTCTCTCACGTCTTCCCAATTTGGAGTATTGACTCATCTTCTAGCGGAAGTTCTGTGTGTGTGTGTGTGTGTGTCAGTAAAACGGTATTACAGGAACATTTTTGTGCATGCTGGCAAACACTACTATTTTTAGACAGCTATGACACTTCTGATGTCTTTGCTGAGAGTCACACATCAAGCGAGAAAACATTCTTTAAGAGGAGACACTTAGCTGACTGGCCTGACACCGACAGCCTTTCTGAACTGCCGCGACGTGACACCGCCGATCAAACGCTGCCACAACCTCTCTCCCTTCGCCCATTGAAACTTTGCAATATCTCGGCTATGTCGCATTTAGTTCACATGAGGCCCCACTAACAAACACAATCCATCAAGAAAGAGCTGCCGCTGTATGAAAGTGGACATGATTTACCGCAACGCCTCCCCACTCCCCCTATAATCACTGGAGTTAATGTAATGCGGGCAGGCTTTTAAAAACTGAAATGGTACTCTATAAATCTGGCCCGTCTCTTGACCTGCCATCTCTCCTACCTCTCTTGTTTTCACCAGTTCCACCTCTCTCTTTTACACACACACACACACACACTCAATATCCCTCTTTTGTCAGTCCTTCCAGCTCCCTCTCACCTGCTCCTTATTCTGTGTGATTCCCGTCCACTACAGCAGGACAGCCACTACTAGTAAATCATCTCTGTAGCCTCTCAATAGTTTGTCCCTTGACATCTCTTCAGTGGAGCTTTATCTGAGTGGTGGCCCACACTGTCCTCTTTGCCCTTTGAAATATGCTGCATTGTTTTTAGTTACCCAATCTGAAAACATTTTCGCCTGATACAGGCGTTTCTAAGAAAACCACGCAAACCTGATGCAATATTTGTATGATGAAGTGCACTGTGCAGGGAGTAAAAACTACTGTGTCTTCACAATTTTAACAACATTACAATATGAGAAATGCAATAGTAACTGATTATTACCATTAAACAGTCACCCCATCAATCAATCTGTTTGATGATCAACTTATCAGTTAAGAAATGGGCACTTAAACAAGGAACTCAATCATTTGCTGGTAGATGATCCCCTCTCCCGCTCCGTGCTAACATTAGAATAATGACCTATTATTGCAGAAATATAAATATATATTTAGTAATGACTACAGAGTGGTGGATGGAATAAAATGGAATAATTACTCATAGCTCAATACAATTGGTGTGGGCAGGTTTCTTTTTAAAACTGCAGCTCAGATGAGTAATGTATTCATGAGCCGTGCAGTTATTCTATTTCCACACACTCTACCAAAGCCTCCACTTGCTCCTGGAAGTAAGCAGTTACTTATATTTCATCCATATTTTTGTTTATACCAATCTACATAAAAAAAAACTGCAAGAGTTGCTTCACACTTTCTGTTTTTTAAGATTATATTGCATACTGTCACTTGACATAGTGTTTAAGTGCTACAATAGAACATGATGTACACAACCTGTTATGGATAAGTGGATGGTTTTAGTGTCAATGCTTTCAGGTAAGTTGACCAGTGGCCCAGTTTCTTTAAAACTCATCTTCTTTTCCGAATGTGCCGGCCCTCCCGCCGCACCTGGTTAAGCTTGCAGGATGCCTCCACTTTGCTTTAAATATTAATGCAAACATCCATTTCACATGGAGACACGACAGCTGAATTTGCTCACAGTCCGGGTCTGTCGTTAGGTCTAGTTTGTGCTACATCCTTGCTGATCTGAGCAGGAGTGTGTCTGTGATGTGTGTGTCAGGGGAGCTGAGGTTCCTCTAGAGCAGCTGCAGGATTTGGGAAAGTGTAGTGTGTGTGTGGGTGAGTGTGTGAAGGCAATATGTCCTGATCCCCTTTCAGATATGTGTATTTGTGTATGTAGAAAAGCCGCTTATGAAAAATTCTTTAGTGACATGTTCAGATGGGCTGACGTTGGTATGCGCGACAATAAAATGTCAATTCAAAAACAATAATAGGTTGCTGAGCTAATGAGTTTCTTTCTTTGTTTATCTTTAAGTTGCTCTGGGCGAGATTTAAATGGAAAAAAAAAAAAAAATCCAAATATAACTGTGCTCCTGCAAACGGTCACTGGCAGAAAAAGCTCTGTGTGCAGGAAATGACAGCAGAGGCTGAGTGCTCCAGCAGCGGAACAATGTCACGTTGGGCCGAGAGCAAAAAGCATGACTGGGTTTTTCCCTTCCAAATGTTAAAATGGCAACTCTATTTCTATAGACGGGCTGTTGCTGGCACTGGCAGCCTATGTATGCAACATACTTGCTATATAATATGAATACAACAACCACCAGAACCTTAGAATAAACTAGAGTATAATATAACAGTAGGCTATGATCAACAATATGAGCTACCATATCCCCGGTTTGTGCCTCTCATGTATTACCATTACATTGGAGTCACAGCGCTAAGTATCCAATTTTCTAAAAAAAAAGAATTATATTATATATTTGAAAAATGTATGTAATGATAACACAAGAGAAGTTGTGAGCTAGCTTAGCCCCAACTCTCACCCACTGCCTCCCAGAATCCAGGATGGTTCCCATAGGAAAGATGAGGAAGTAGCCGTGCGCTGCTCTTTAACGCAGATGGGACGGTTGACAGGACGTACATTTGCCAACCCGACCACTTTGTCCTCATCCTTAAAGTCTTTTCTCCTATAAAAGATAAAAACACTGTCTGGAAACACTTCCAATAAAACATAAATCTCACCTTTGTGTGGCTTGTTGGAGTCACTTTGAGAGCGCGGCGTCTTCTTCACCTCATTCCAAAACAGGCTTTAACAAGTGACACAAAGATGAGATTTTTACTCCATAGCGAGTGTTGGAAGTGACAGTATTTTTCAGTTTTACAAGAGAAAAGATCCCGAGGATAAAAACTGGATTTGGCAAATGTATGTCTGCTAAAGAACAGCACTACTTGTTGTAGCTCTAGTTATATTGCTTCATTTCTGTCACTTACACTGACAGTATTAAGCTATTTACTTTCATTTGAACATTTCTTGTTCTTAAATGTAATCTTTATTATTATTAACATTTTAATTGAATATATTCAATCGTGATAAATCATTTAGTTAAACTTTAATTTTCTCTGTATATACACACATAATCAAAATCCACACTGTTAATTGTTTCTAAATGTTATTGTGCACTAATTGCTTATTATTGCCAATAAAGAGATAAATCTATGTGTTTTATTTCTTGGAACGCAAAACTTTCAGCATCATTTAAGTGATTCACCTTTCAGCTCTTTTCCACCTACAATTCATTGTGCCTCTTAGGTCTCATTTCACATAATAAGTTTCTCTTGTAATGAGCTGCTGAGTCGATTTGCAGCCATTCTGGGTGGTTAAATGGAGCTGTTTGGTCAATTTCAAGTCTTGTGTCTGCATGGACCTTAAATGAAACCCAGAATGGAGGCTGTTCTCTCTGGGAAAATAGCATGATTAACATGCCATGACTAATACAGTTATTATGTCACATGTCACCAGAAATATTAGTACTACTCTAGGTCCTTGAGTGTGTCAGCAGTGTGGCATTTCCTAGAGTCTAGGAAATGCTCCCATTGTCAGATCAAAGGGTTGTTTCAGTCTTTACAATTCTGTATTGATCTATAATCCCATTACCTCTCCCAAGAACTCTTCAAGAGGTTTGTGTGTGGTGTAACTAGGACATTTAATATTTGTGTGCGTGTGTGTCTGTGTTTATCAGTCTCTCCTTGCAGCCTCCCGGGTATTGATCGGTTCTGCGGCCTACTGCACCATGCCTCTCGTATTAACACTGATTGAATATGCAGCTAAAATGACGGGGCTTCCATGGCGGGCAGGGTGCGGCTGCCCCTGCACACACTCCCCCATTACTGTCAAGTGCCATCAAACAAAAATATGAGGCAATCCAATGTTCCTGGCAGAGATGTCTGACCACACCAGATGAGGAAAAACAAACAAGCAAGAGATTCACATGCCAATACTAATAAGATAATTACTAGCAATTGTATTTAAATTATGGTTGTGGATTTGTAGTCGCATAGCAAAACCTCCCCTGGGGGTTTTGGGGGTTACATTGTCTTTCCCTAATGAAGGAAGCAAGAATCAGCAGAATGACAACATGTCTTAGCCAGGCATGTCATATATTATGTTCAGAATAGGCTACTCAGAAATGCCATTAACCTACAGGTGAGTTGTACTGTACATGATTTAGAACTGCTTTTATGAAAGCAGTAGTTTTGTGTAACTAAAATTGGTTTGAGTTTTTTTGCCTGTACATCAACACACACAACACAGTGAAAACATCTGTGAACGTATGTGTATGAAGAGTGTCAGTTTTCCAGGAATATAAGGATCATAGGCAACTTCAACCACTTCTCAGGCACAAACACTTCCTGAGAAGAGGTGCCCACTGGGGAGCTCCCCCGAGATGTACATACCTTCAAGGACTTTTTTCTCTGTGATGTAAGCCTGCCAGCGGTTGGTATAACAACGTCACTTCTGTGTGAGATACAACAACAACAACAACAACAAATTTACACTGCTAACATTTTACACGTGTTTTTAAAAATGGTGGTCGCCAGTGCTGCATCGGCTCGTGTGTTCGACCAATCAACGTACACTTACGTCTGGATCAATCACTGTACATTTATGTCACTCAAGTTTCCTCTTGTGCTGGGAGAGTACCTACCCTGAGGTAGGAGCTCAAAACATCCCTCAAAACAGCGTTCTAAGAACTACGATCGTTCCCAGTTCCTGTAATGCGGACACAATAAAAAGAAGGTAGTTCTTCCAACTGTTTTTAGAACTATGAAAAAGTTCCTCTAGTCTGAAAGTGCCTCATGTTGATAGGACATTCTGAGATTAAGTAATGCCAAGAAAATATACATATAGTGTATAGTATATAAAGTGCAAACCCAAAAAAATATAACATTCATGGATTTTGTTACTCCTATTGTTGATCTTTGTTTTTATTAGGGATAATCTAGTTTTAGAACTACAGCTCCCATAATGCTTTGGGGCTAGAAGACATTTATGTCATAAAGTCACTGTGAGTTAGCTGTGGGCTACAGCTGAGCCTCCTCTCTTAAGCCTATATTTGTTTACTTTCTGGCAATGAAAAGTCCAGCTGAATGAACAATAAGGACTTTCTGTTTTCACTGTGACCATGGATGCACAACACCCGTCACTGATTACTGCAGCACTGAAGGAAACTCCTGTTGTGATAATTATAAGGCAAGATCTGCAGTCATGAGGAGGGTCTTTTTAAAAATTGACTTCATAGAGGATGTAGAGAGCAATTATTAATTCTCTGTGACAGGGACATCAGAGATATCAATATCCAAGAATGTATAAGGCATGCTGAATCTAACAACATGTATCAAGTCTGTGTGTTCAGATTTAAGTACGCTCATTGACGCAAATTGCCTCCATCGGATGCAAACGGTGCAACAGGAATCCAGCTGTGTTGCATCCTGGCCATACATAGCAATAACTATTGATGAAAAACGTGCACTTGTATGCACACAAGCTGCTCACAGAAAATAGGGAAATCATGAATTGCAGGCCGCATATAACACAGGAGGATTAAAACACGCAGTTCTTTCCAGTCACACTGTGATGTTTAAATGGTATCCTGCTACTTCTCTAATTCCTGCCGTTTGCTCCTCCCACCCTCTGGTCAGGCGCCGTGAGCAGTAACTCATCAGAGAAGAGACCAGGCAGGGTGAAACACAATTACCTAGCCTCCATCTGTCTGCATGTGAGCTTTACCCTCTTCTGTGTATTTGCACACATACACAAGAGCAGCCGCTCTCCTCGTCACAACACAAACACTCACACACACATACACTGCATTATCACCCATGCAGAAGCCACTAACGTCCAATGCTTGCCTCTTTTCTCCCCCCCCCTCCCCATTCCTGCATGATCACCCTCCAGATTCAAGGTGTCCCACTGTCATAACCATCATTAGGCACATGCATTGATAGACCCCAAAGGGGGCTTGAGCACCTGCCTGTTTGGCTTCCTAGAGAGAATGTGCCCTTTTCTGAGGTGTTTTTTTTTTCTCTATCCCCCACAAGCTACAAAATAACAACAACATGATACACTTAAGTAATACGAAATTACAAAATTAAGGATGTTTTCCTCCCTTCTGTAACAAGCAGCCAGTGAGGTGCGTTCAATGTTAACGAAATTAATCTGACTTTCTAGAGTCACATTAATCTGCATTAACGATAGTCAGTAGTGATGTTGTCATTGTGTTTGTGTTATTAATGTCACACATTAAAGTAACACCTAATGTAATATTACATGTACAGTAAGCACACATATTTCATTTATATGTATTTATGTGATATGACAGTAAATGCGGCTACATATACATGAATGTTGAATGTTGACTGTTAATTAAATGTCATTATATATTTAGTTAAATAGTTAAATTCAGACATCTTTTATAAACCAGTGTCTAATACACCTTATCTAAAGCTTATGTGTTGCTTTATAGAATTGTGGCTTAAATGCATGACGTCTTCCAAGCCGCAGTATTATGATATGATATGTGAATTATATTAAACTCATTTGTAGACACACAGTAATAGCATTTTAGCCATACATTATCAGCATCTTCTTATTGCCCATTATTACTGAAGCAATTATGTCTTCTATGGAGAGGTGGTAAGAGACAAATATGGATGTGAGAGAGGAAGCCAGAGGAAGCCAGAGTATTAAACTGAGCTTGTGTGAGTGAGGATGTCAGTCAGAGGGCTACAGTAGGTAAGAGTCAGGCTGGTTAACATGTGAGGAGAGTTTACTTAAATACACTTCATTTCTTTGCATGTATTATTAATTAACTGTCATGTAGCAGTGTTTAAACCAACCTCACTTATGGGTTTATTTTAAATATATACATTTTAATATCCCTTTAACAGTGTTGCAAAAGTAGTCATTCCAGGCATATATTTATCTAATTAACTGCAAAATTTTTTGAATTTGAGCTCCTGTCCCTCTAACATCCCCTGCACGTCCCTGAACATCACGCCGACCCCACTCGAAGCAATCCACACCATCCTCACGTCCCCCTCAACAACCCTGTCATCACACAAATCACAGAACCCGGCTGCTCGGCGGTGAAGAGGCTGAGGCAGAAATGCTGTGTGACCAGTTCTGATCATGTTTGTCTAACCCAAGTGTCCACGTCCAACACCTGTGATGTCAGCGACAACATACAGATCTGCTCCCATCTGTATTAACATGCCAAAAACACGTCTGTCTGATTGTCTTCCATATGTTAATTGAAATTGCCCGATTCGTGCGATTGTTAAAAATAATTATGAGTCAGATGTCGCTGTAACCGCTGTGTCCAAATATTCAACAAATTGCATCACAGCAGAAATACAGTCTCCATGGTTATGCTTGCAGCACTTATCACTCCATTAGGCAGACTGGAGTGCTTGTTTTTTAGCTGGCAGTCAATGAAAAAATGTCACATTAAGAACAATACCCCCGTTTTTCTATGAGAAGATTATTTCATGCGTGCAAAACAACAGGATGTTTAGAGTCTTTGCAGTGAGATTCAAGGCTTCAGTAAAAAAACGGATTAGTTTTTGACACTGCTTCTGTTCAGCCTGCATGTGCAATACCGTAGAATCCTTCCTTTCCTCATCATTCACTCCTACTTGTTATGACTTCATCAGTCGTTAAAAGAGACTGATGGTATACAGTGTTCACTTGTTTGATTATAAATGAAAAGCCAGCAGTAATCAGGGAATAAAGCCTCTGATAACCTCACTTTTTGGACGTTCCCTTCGGCTGTTGTTCGGTGATTTATTCGTCGCACTCATCAGAGCATCGATTATCTAAATGAGTTAACGTATTAGTTTCCTGGATCCTTATTCAGAACTTCAAATTTTCTGCTCTTGACAAAGCTGGTAGCACAGATAGTCTTGAGCGTTTAGTTCCTGAAGTCTTTTTCAACGTGATAATTGGTGCATGATACAGCCGCACTTCACCGCGCTGCAGAAAGCTTCTATTCACAGCTACTTAGGAAAGGAGCCATTTCAGAATCAATGAAAGACTCATTTGAATGTTATATTATATTATGTATCGTAATTTAAAAAACGTTCCGCAATTGGAATATGAGTGTTTTGGGTATGGGATAATTGTATGTTACAATAAGATACATTTCATTTAATTTTTTTTTTCCTTCCTTTTCTTGGCAGTTTCATTGAAACACATTAAAACAGAAAGAGTACAGGAGGTGCTGAACTTCATACAGCTGTGGAGCTGTCGATATGACATGAGAGCTAAATGATCCTTTAATAAAATGTTTCCGCTCGCACAGGGACCTGAACCGTCACCTTTGACGTTCCCTTAAACAAGGCTTTGGTTGAATGAAGCGGATGAGGAGGCGTCGCAGGGATTCTTTGATCGATATCTGCACATGAGCTGACATGACTGTGGTTGTTTTCACAGGAAAGATTAGATTAAGATTAAGACGACTATAATTTTGTGTGCATGTGTCTATGTTCATGTGTGTGTGTGTGTGTGAGAGAGAGAGATTAGGCCAGTATACATGTGTCTTTCATGTGTTGTTCATGCTTATTTACAAGTGACCTAATACATAAATCACACTCTGACAACAGCAATACTGACAAGCAGTCAGAGACAAATCCAACGGGGGATTCCTCCTCATCCCCGAAGCGCAGTGAATGCGACACTGGGCTGAGATTTGGAGTTGGAGAGGTGGGAGGGAGATAAGTGTAAAATCACCTTGCCCAAGGGTACGGTCTGCACAGATCAATATCTGTGAGAATTGATGCCAAACAGTGGTGAGAATGTGCATGTATTGTGTGTGTGTGTGTGTGTGTCTGTGCAGAGTCAGACAGGCTGAGGATGAACAGCAGCTCCCCCTGTTGGACAGAAGTCACAGCTGAAGTCAATGATATCATGGCTTTAACAGTTAAAGCATATTCAAGCTGGGATACTGGTTAAGGATTACAAACAAAGCTGTGACCATATGAAATATATCTAATTTACAAACAAATCCTGGCAGCAGATTACATAGATTAGATTTATTTGGCAGTTGCTCTTGGCTCGCTGTGTGTCAACTAGTTTGTGCTAATTTAATTACAGCTGTGGTGTTGTTTCGCTACAAACACTAAACACAGTGCATCTGGTGCCTGTGCACAATTGCATGTTGCAGCTCCAATGCTACTGTGACGTCCATGTCAAATATAATAAATAATTGCAGTTCTTTGGAAATATGCACCACAAAGTACCAATACTCACAGTAGAAACACTCAGCTACAAGTAAAAGTCTTACATTCAAAATGCGGAGTGAAAGCACAGAAGTATTACCAGCATAATGTGCTTTAAAGTGGCTGTTCTGAGTATTTAAAAGACTTTGAGTGTTATATTATAATAGTTATTAAACTACTGGATTATCATCACTTGTGCATTTATGCGTAAGTAGCATTTTAATGTTGCTATTTTCATCTATAGCAATGCATAATATTCTATGAACTGCATGTTTTGTGTGAGTGCTTTATGACCTAATCTTGAGGCCTTGTCTTGAAGAGGGTCACTGTTAGAGGTCTTCACAGGTCTACTCAGTTCTGAGTTATGGAGTCCCCCAGGACCCAAGTCAGACCGGATCCAAATTATATTCAGTCTAGAACGATGAGGTCTGAGCACGCTGTAATAATAAGAGCTTTTAATTAGGTGCAGCAATTAACGTTTCGACATGAGGCGCATATGTCTTCTCCAGATCCTGCCTCAGTGTTCCTGTCTGTTGAGGCACCGCTTTGACTGATAGTTAGCTGATGCACGGAGACTCCTTACATTCAGTCTAATCAGGTTGAGTAGGATCTTTTGTGTTGTTGTTTTTATCATGGGTGGATCTGAATGGATCAGAGTGTACTATCAGCAGTGTATCAGCTCTGATCATGTGTTACGTCATAATCACTGCAGAGGAAAATATAAACAAATATATCAGAAAATATATTAGGAAACAGCTTGCACAAGATTTAAGATATTAAATTGTTTCTGGAATTAGTTTCATAGATATCAAATTGTTTTTTAAAGTATTATTTTCTGTCCATCACATTCAAACTGTTTTATTGTCGGTGCAGGAGTTGAAAATATGACTTTCAATTACTATAATTCCCATAAACAAATGATTATAATCATACTGTAAACAAATGATTATGTAAATTAGTCTGTATGACTTCACATACATGTTTTTATATTACTGCTCTTTTCAACAGCAGCTGCTTGTTAATAGATTAGCGCATTATCTTCATTTTTTTTTTTTTTTTGCTTATATTGTCCATAATTCTAAATCAATAAATCCAACCCAATTATCACAGTTGATATTCTATACACATTACACAGAGTGGGATGAGTGGGGGGATTACTAGTGGCCCAGCTGCTACTTTTTTTTTTGCCACAGGGCACCCTAGCAGGTTACATATAAACATCACATACGATGTTGCGTATGGCCTGTTCACAAATTGAAACCATCTTTAAAGAACATTATTCAAGGGGAGTTTTAGATCCGCGTAAACACATCCTGAATCCGGCGTCAGAGCATTTACATTTATTTTCTGCAAAATGTGCAATTTTTTTGGCCCCCACAGACATCTCTCCACCACAGACACCCAGCTAGTATTTATGTTCGGCAGCAGTCATAAAACCTCCACCCCGTCCTTGCATACCTTGGACCCATTGATGCGTTTGATAGGTGCTGCCTTCGGTCTGACATTATTTGGCTCATTTTTCATTTTTTTTTGGTCTCTCTGCTCATAACAAACACACACATTGAGCTAAAGTGTATGTGTGTGTGTGTGTGTGTGTGTGGACTTTTGAGAGTGAGCAAGAGTAGGAGAGGAGGAAGTAAAGGATTGTGTGTGTAAGCGTGCCTGTGTGAATGTCAGTCAATGTCAGTGAGGGTTTAGGTATCCGGGTGTGTGTGTATGCATACTTGTACATTTATCTACGTGTTGGCAAGGAAACAGAGCGGTATTTCACTCGATGCAAAGTGTCTTAAACAGTGACAAATGTTCTTCCCCGTCTCCCCCGCTGTGTTTTGATTGAGAAGGAACAGTCAGAAATAAGCACGACGCGCTACGGCAGCACATCTTAAGTGTTATCTTAAAAAAAAACAAAAAAAAAAACCTAAACAGCACTGCAAGTTCTTACATGCCAGTACATTAAACACTGAGTGGTACTCCCCGTCGAGTGCCGCATCCTCAGCTCTTCTCCTCAGGTGGTAATTTTCATCGGGTTGCAGTCAACAAAAGCAAAGGTGCTCTGCAATCCCATGTGTGTGTTTGACTGATGGGCTGGTGCAGCTTCAGCACAATGGAAAGGAGAGCAAATTGAAAACGGGTAATCATGGACATTGGTAGTCTATTCTGCGCCTTGCACCCAAGAGACGAAAGTGGACAAATGGAGTGGAGGGCAGGGGAAATAATAATCAGAGTTGTTGTCACTCCCTTTGCCATTAATCTGATATGGGCTAGTCCCACAGTGGAGGCTATCAGCACAACTACTTTATTTGTAGCCTTCCTCCACTCCTTTATTCACGCAGTAATCACTTGGAACCTCTTAGCTCTTCTCCCGGCATTCAGCGTTCCTCCTCCATCTTTCTGCATGGCTTTGTCATTGTTGACCATCACATCAACTGTTATCCATCTCTCTGTCTCTCTCTTTCAAGTGATGGTGAGAAGCTCGTCCTATTCTTGCTGTTTATTTGTAATTTTTCAGTAAGAATAATGCGAGCTAGGTGCCAGCGTAGTGATTAAAGCCATATTGACAGCAGAATTAATTCCTGATCGGCTGGCTATGAGGGTAAGCCTCGGCTAGCCTGCCTCTCAGAAAGAAAGCAATTCCTCTTAAAGATTTTCCTGCCTGTTTTTTCCCCACTTCTTCTTCATCGTCACCTATGAATTCCGACTTTCTTTCTCTTTCTTTATTTTTTTCTTTTTACGGCAAAATCTGTCTCTAGGCATGAGCTCATTTCCCCATCCAAAGGGCATCGAAGGTTGAGTCATATAATTCCACATTTATCTTAGAAACAGAGGGAGACGGCGTATGAATCATTTTTATGTCCTGTGGTGTGCATGAACCTCTGTCGCTACAGCTGATATAATATCTTGTCATTCACACAACACTGAATGCCACTGCATTGCTGCCACTTTCGCAGTGAGCGCTTCTATGTTCCAAGGGGAGAAAATGATGACATCCCTCCTCGTAGTAATGATAACATTTGGAACCCAGGACACGGGGAAAAGCTGGGTAAGAGACTGTCAGGCTGGCAGCCATTGTCAGTCAGCCGCTGTCACAGAGAGAGGGCAAAATGCCAGGACGTTTGATGCCTCTCCGCATGCCACTCTGTGTCTGACAGCTGCCAGCACTGCCCCAATAGCCGGGGAGGAGTCAAGAGGGAAAAGTGATAGCAAACGTCGTCTTTGAGCTGAGTTGCCGTGTCAAGACCCGGGATGGTTGGTGAGGTGGTGGGTGACAAAACACATCCACGCGGTATTTGCTGGAAATGCATGAATATTGGGCCAGTAAATAGAGATCATACTATTCATTCAGTAGTAACAACAGATTCATGTCAGCACATCTGAAGCAAACACACACGTGCATGATGAAAGCACACCATCAAAGTGCGAACACTCGTGTGTCATAGCTCAACATGCCCGGCAGCAGATCAAAGCCCTTTCCTTTAACCTGCTTCAATTACCAGCCTGACGGAGGTTAAACTGTGACCCTATTATTGCTGTTGGGACATTGAATCTTCTGATGCCCTGAGTGAGATAGAGTAAGGATTTGGACCTGGGAGTCAAAGAGTCTCTTAGGGATCCTTTCAGACTGACTAGACCATTTTTGAAGCCAATGAGTCAGACATTGCTATGTATATGTCAGAGATAGAAGAGGTTGTGCAGTGGTGTGAGAAGGTGGTGTGAGGAGGGGGATGGGGGCTCTTACTTGGGGGAATGTGCAATATCTTGATGTAGGGCATCGTGTAATATTCTTGGTGTATATGTTCTGGTGTACGGATCTGTGTGTGATACTGCATGTTAGTGTGATTGTACATGTGCACTGATATACTGTGTGTGTATCACCTGTGTTCTCTCGAATGCTCGAGATAAATTTCACCAAAGGGAGACAATAAAGGCTAATCTCATCTTATCTTAATCAAAATCAATAGTCTCTCAAAAGCTCCTGTGAACCTTTAGGCATGACTTTTAGGCAGAAAACAAAATACAAAAAAAAAAAAAGAGCCACATCAGAAAAGTCAGTGCTTGTGTGAGAGCAGGCTTCACACAATAAAAATATCTCTTTAAGCCCTGGTAAACAGTGCTGACTGTCAACAGATACTTCACAAAACCTTTTGTGATCTATTTTCATAAATTATCAAGAGTGGTCTCTGAGACTAAAGCACGCCTCGCATTTTTCAAAGTAGGTGATGAGGGAATATTTTTTCTCTGAGTGCCCTGCAGAGAGATTACATGAAAATAAATTACATTATGGCAAATGAAAGAAACTGCTTTTTATCATGCTATATGTGAACATCTAAACATCAGCAAACCTTGACAACCTCGAAATGTAAATTGCCCTTGCTACAGTGACTCCCATTATCCTCATTTACTAATCCATTTACTATTTCACTCTTCAATACTTTTAACTTTGCATACAGAACTACAGCTGAGTCAGGTCAACTGAGGCATAATAAAAAACCCAGATGTCCTTCTGCGGGGCTATGCTTATTTTGTCCCTCCATCATTTTATCTCGCTGTGTTTTCAGGGTGCTGCACACCCACTCCAGTATCTGTGCATGTCAAGCTTACATTACAAAGTCAACACAGGGATACGTGGATTCACAGAGCGTATCACAGAGTGCATCACAGCAAGGCATGAAGAGGATCCAGCCAAAACAGCATTATTGTCTTTTTGAAGAGCATTGTGAGAGTGCAATTTGCAAATCACCACTTCTGATAGTGCAGAGGACGCCCAAGCTCATATAACCATAAACTAGCAATCAAATCAAGCCCCGGCTCTTCAGTTATTCAGATACCTGACACTATGTGCAAGGTAACTCTTCAAAATAAGATTTTTTTTTTTCTTTTCCACAATTTGTTTTTACTGTAAGATTTAACTGTGTAAAGCTAATGAACAATAATCTTATTAAATTGAACAGCTTTAGTCATCTATCTATATTTTGACACATGCCACTGGAGGCTCAGGCAGGAGAATGCTTATTAATTTTTAATATTGGCAAAGCAGTGATTTAAACTGTGGAAATGAGGTGGATCTTAGCAGTCAACTTTAAGTTGCTGGCAAATGGAAAACATTATGTGTTCCGCATGTTGGTATCTCGCAAAACTGAAGAAATTAATCACCCACATTTGTTCCAAAATGTGTTTGGGTTCATGATTTATATTCTGAATCCATTATGGGGGGAAACAAACATATCTTGGAGTACCGCGTGTTTGCAAAGCTTGCTGTTTACTCACCATCAGTAAGCATTTGAGAGTAAACAACATTCACATCGCATGTCTACTCACAAACCAGCCATATTCTGCAATTCATCATGAGTGCAACACGTACACACACATATGGCAAATGTCCATGAACTAGTGAGGCACCAAATGCTTATCCTGCATCTAAGATCCCTAATGAAAGAGGGAACATTTATCCCAACAGTGACACATTAACACAATCACACATTCTGTTTGAAGAAAGATCCTCCAGGACAACACACAACGCTCCTCCCCTTGTGAATATAAATTAAGCTTGCTGTTTACTGAAGCATGCCCAACTGACTTCCCCTGCCCTTGGCACCAGCAGTGAGTATCCCTTGGCAGGAAGTGAACACACAGTCCAGCATTTGGGATACTGCTGCACCACATCCCCAGCTGCCATCATCTTATTGCCTTTCGCAAGGACAGAATCCACCGGCTCTGCGGCGGAGACTGAATCCTTGGTGAGAGTAAGTAGGTAAAGCGGTCCTGTTGCCCTTCTCGCCGGCCCCTGCAATCTGACTAGTCAAACAAATTGCTCTTAGCAGCTGTTCCCCAATCTGCCTGCTGAGCTGAGTGTTGTGCACTGCTGCCACCACCGTGCCCCAGTTCCCCCCTCTGCTGTGTTTCTGCTCAGACACCATAAGGACGGCCATACGTGTAACACCCGTCAGCGGCGAGTCACCCAGACGCCAATTCACCACGTTTGCGGCGAAGGGCCTCAACTGCAGTTTCCAAGTGGTGGCGAAATTACACAATCTGCTGCTGTTCATGTGAATGCAAGTATTACGCAGACATGTTGTACTGTAATTTATGTCAGAAAATGACACACTTCAGCTGCAGCAATTTGCGTAAATTGTACATACTCATATCGCTTTGTTTCATGGCTTTACAGCAAATTGCCTGTTGCAACACAAATGAGGGGTTGTTTTCAGCATTGGAAATCTCGTCTGTGAATTCACAAGACTAGACATAGGAGTCAAAAGACAAATGATTACACTGCTGCAGACTGTATACTGCTGCTTCACCCAGTGGATCAAAATGGTGACCATGATCATGGGTGAGCCGCAATATTGAGTCAAGCTAGACAGCAGGGGTTTGCCATGATGCCATATTGTCAACAACAATCATGTTCTTAACTTCTATAGATGGATGAGGCTAAAACAAAGTGATTGAGGACCACAAAGCGAGACAGCTGCTAGTTTTTATTCTATGCTGGCATCCTACAGCTGATGTATGGTCCAAATGAGTCCCAGTCTGCGTTTGTTGATACATTTTAATGAGGTCCCTGAAGGATGGCATAGATGGATGTCATTCCACGATACCACTCCAAGACCCTGAAGCAAATCCTCTTCTTTTACTCAACACTTCATCTGTTTCCATGTTTTCCAGCTGTATTCCATTTTACTCTCTCTGTATCTTATCCCACCCGATCTTCAAGCCCTCTATTTCTCGTTTGCGTCCACTCTTTACTGACCTCCTCTTCCCAAGAATCCCATCTCCTCCTCCACCTAATTCCACTATCTATTTCTCCTCCTCCGCATCTCCTTTCCCATCTCCTCCCCTCCCCTCCAAGGGGAAGGGAAGAGATGGGAAGGGCCTCTTTCTCTATCTTCTCCTCATCCCTCCATTCCCTTCAGCTGTTAACAGCCAGGCAGTTTTTTTCCGATAAGGCGATGGTTAAATTACATTGGTCTTAACAGTGATGGCGTTTGGTGTTGACTGGTTCCTGCGAGAAACAGGTGTTTAATGCTTAGTGGTGTTTCACATGGCAGGCTGTGGATAGAGGGGAGATCCCATCCAACTGATTTAATAGGCCTCAGTCTAGACTGAGTGATGACGTGCCTAACATTTCCTGGCAAGGTGATTGAACAAGAGGGTCCCTATTTTTCAACAAAATTTTACTGAGGCCCGTGTATTATTATGATTTTTTTTTTTTTTTTTTTAATCATATACTCCATCATTATTGAGGTGGGAATTTTGGGTACCCTGTGATTTTTATTTTTTTTACCTTAGTTCTTAATCACAACAATCTCAATCTTGTGGGTTTTTTTTTTTTTTTTTTGTGAAACTACGTTGTGTATTATGTCCAGTAATTTAGCACCTGTGTATTGAGCAATTAAATAAAAACACAGTATACAAATGACATTATTTAAATGGATTACATAAACAACTTTATTGTGAAAGGAGACTGCTGAGGACTAAATTCACTCCCATAATTGGATTGTTTGAAGAGTGAAATGTTTACACAAGTGAGTTTAAACTGTCTGTTATTCTAATGGATTTGCACCACACCAGTTACAAGAATATTTAAGTGTGCAAAATTAATTTAGCAGCCAGGCCTCAAACAAACACAACACTGACAAATTACCACTGCATAAAGATGTTATGGCTAATGTGTTAGCAAACAGTTGCATATTCACACATCCAGCAGACACAGAACAACATCTGCATTCATTTGGAGTGATTCTGGCTAACAGGCAAATATAAGTCCAATGTCTTGATAATGTGCTTATAGCTTATAGCTTTACCTTAACTTTATCTTACGGTGGGTTTATCTGCTGGCTGCTTCCAGGGTTGGTGAGAGATGTAAGGCTGAACCAAAACAGTAAAGTTGCGGGTCACAAAAACCAAAACAATGAGCTGAAAGATGCTTAAACTCTCTATAAAGCTGAGAGGAACTGCTGAGGTGAGTGATAATTATCTGTGTGTTCATCAAGCAACCTCTTTCATATTACACTATTAATTGTTACTATAAAAAGATTGATTTGTGTTGTTTAAAGATAGGCCCCTAATTTGCATCCTCAAATCCCCAAATAAGCTCTCAGCTCATTATTGATGTTCACAGTTTAATTTCAAAACCTCAAAAGTAAACTAGGGAGAAATTTAGGGATTTGGCAGTGCTATTGGGAACTACAAAACAAAAAAGAATGAATGTATCTTAAAAGGTCTGGAGAGAAATACTCTTGAGGTGGAGTGGTTTGATACTCCTACATGGGTACAGATGTACACGTCAGGGGTGGAGAAATTCCAGTTGTTGAAAGGGAAATATAGAGCAGAACCTCCATACATACTATGTAAAACTCTTTAAGCATTCCCACTGCTCTATGGGTAAGCACAGTTTGTGTCTTCATGCTATGGGTGACTGTGAACACATCTGGGTCAGCAAGTCTTGAAGTGATTTTTCACTTTCATGTAGCATTACAAGACAAGTACAACTTGCGACAATGTGGCATATAGTGCATGCTCTGATCCATAGTATCTGCAATGACATTGTTCACTTGCCCCTGCTGTACTGCTGGAAGCCAGTCAGTTGCCCTAAAAAAATATGAAAAATAAAGTAGACTGACCAAAAACATTTTACATAAGACTTCCCTGAAAGCAATTTTTCCATTTTCAGTAATGGACACGGAGAGTCCAAAAAAAGACAGAATGTTAATTATGACTCAACACATCAGGGGCCATAATTGCCAGCAGTTTACAGTCCATGAAGTCATACCACATTAAGTGGTTTAAAAGATCAAATTGTTGTACTGAAGCGGAACACTACTCTGCAATCTTTATGGAACCCAAAAAAAGGAAAGTAAATGTTTTCTGAAGTAACAAACTTGCATCTGTCAAATTTTCTTTGCATATTATACCCACTGAATGGAGAAACAGTCTTATCACCTACAATGTTGCTGCTGTTTTGAAATATTTGAAGTGACAGTAGTGCAGCGCTAGTCAACATCTATTCACTTGAAAATGCTGTTGTCCTACTGTGAAGAAAGAAGCTTATTTCATTGAATTACTCCCATCATTTCTTTTAGACACATGGGTAAAAACTGTCCCAGCATGTCATTAGTATGCTTCCCATTTTCCAAGTTCAATCTGTGTCAGCGCTGCTCTCAGTCATCACTATGTGGGGAAAATGTGGCAGCAGCTGCTTGGCTGCCTGTCTCAAAGTATAGCCTTCAAAAAAAGCATTTGGCTTGGCCATCGGGTATCTCATCATTTCTCCTTTCATGCTTGTCACACCTAACTTACCCGTCGACCATTTACTATGATCTACTGTTTCATTTTAACTACTATCTACCACACTTTACTATCTTCTATCTTCTATTTAAAATTGGTACTGACAACCACAAACTGGGCCAAAGGGAAACAGATTAAAGACCGACAAGACAAGTTCAAACATGCCACTGAGGAACCACTATGGACCTGAACTGTGCCTGTCTAATAGCTGCCTCCCAACAGGAACCCATCTACTTACATCATTTGTTTTTATTTGACTGCTTCAATCACCTTCAACAAATCAAGGACTTAAAGATCTCTGTTAAAATGTTACAGTTTTCAGATACGGGTGCGTCGGTCCTTGATGTTAGCTGTCCTAGGAATGAGTAATTACCACTGTCATTCATGATTTTTTATAGACTCTCTGTTGCTGTTGCTGTAAACAAGATGAATTCATTGAAGAAAATTACAACCTTGGATCTAAACAATGACTGTCATCACAGTTAATGTTCTTGTTGATCATTTATTTGTGCTGTAAAAATGTTTTAAGAAGGCAAACAATACTACAATGCTTGAGTAATTCCTGAGTAATTGTAAGTAGTACCTACAAACTTTTCACATCGGTGGCTCAACATGGCAACAAGAGAGATTCCCATCCTTCTTTGTGCCTTTCTTTGACATGAAAAGAATCGTAACATGTTAATAAAGAATTTTTCAAAGCTAAATTTCTCAAGTGTGGCACTTTGAAATTTCCAACTAAAGTAATTGAATGCTTTTTCTGCATGTGAAGATACAAAAAAATTTCACGAGAAGATTTAAGTCAGCAAGAGGCCTAGAATTCAGTTTTATTTCAGTTGTCTCACTCCAGATGTTTTTTTTTTATGGGGCACTACAGTTGTCCAAAGCTGTTTATAGAACCCAGCAGGGAAGCCATCAGCCACTGGTGCTTTGTTATTGGACATATGGTTAAGTGCAGTGGTGGGTTCATTTGGTGTTATTGGTAAATGGAGGGTGTTTGCTTGTTCTTCGGTGAGATGGTGTAGATCAATACTGTCAGGAAAGGAGCTGATGTTGTTGTTGATGTTGGTCATGTTCAGTTGAGTATACCGTAAGTAGGTGTAGTAACTTTGAAGTGTGATTTATTTCCTCAGGTGACTGTATCACTTTCCTTAATAATGTTTTTTCTCCATTTTTTTTTGATTTTCATGCCTGCAAGGTATTTTTCCAGACATGTTACTGTGTCCAAATCGGGAATTTATTCAGTTAAGATTTCCTCTGTTGGATTACTTTCATTGATGTTCTCTAATTCTTAAGTGGTTTCCTATTCCTTGATTTTCTTTTTATGAAAGAGAATGAGGTTATTTTCCTGTTAGTACTGCATCAAACTAATATTGGTGAGGTGTTTGGAGAATCCATTATTTCTATGACGGATGCCTTCTCTCTGTTATTACAACAGTCAAATTTGGGACGAGGAGAGCTGTATCAAAGTGCCATCTGGTGATCGGTTTATATGGATTGTTTCTACTCCAAATGAATGTTATGGGAGCCTGATAGTAATGGGATGACTCTGTGATTCTGAGATATTCAATATGATAGAGTTGATGGGTAAGAAGGAGTGAATGCCTGATCGTTTATATTTCAATTGTATCCAACGGGAAATGAGACCATTTAGAATTATCTCTGTAGGTTTTTACTACGTTCCTCCTACTATGTACCCTGCGGGTGAGGAATGTTGGTGGATCTATAGTGTCTCACTTAGTAGGGATGTGATATTCTCATGCTGTAGCATCTGTTCCAGTGCGGCTTTAAACTAAATATTGTTTCATCACTGCATCTCACAAGTCATAGAGCATTATTGCAAGGACAACAAATTACTGGGTATGGTATTTTATGGCACATGCTTTTCCTTTACTGCTTTCCTTAATTTAGCACTGTATTGCACTTCAGAATTGCCCTATTAAACATCCACATGTTATACAATGAAACTCTTGAACTATGCATCAGAAACGACACAGCAATTCTGAATCCATTATAAAAACTACCCATTAAAACTGAATAAATTACAAATAGATTGCTCCTTTTTCCTTTGTGTTAACACCATCCTCCATACTTAGTACTATGTCTAGTATACTAGACATAGGGTTGGGCGATATGGCGATACGGCAACAACTTTATCATGATAATTTTTTCATATCAGTCGATATCAATATATATCATGATATGAATCAAGCTAATATTTTTGAACTTCAAAGTTCCCTTAAACTTAAAATTCTGTTCTGATTTACTTTGAGTGGATTCAGAATGTGAAAAATGACCAAGAATTGTATCGGCTGCAAACAGAAAATTAATTTTAATCAATAAATTATACAAAAATCAACTTAAATCTTCTCAATGTGAAGCCTTTGTTGTGCAACAGCCGTCAAGCATTACAGGAGACTAAAAACTAAACTCACACAAACTCAGTTTCCAAGAGTTCAAAGTCAGAGCACACTTTGCTTTTCTTCCAGCTTTCAGGTCCATTACTCTCATTAGCTCCTTAAATCATGCCTTTTGCAAGAAAAAAGCAACAGCATGTGTTATGTCAGGGTGTCTTTTAGCTTTCTTGTGATATAGTGTGACATTAGAAAACAAAGACAGGACAGTTAGTTGCTGGGGCTTTTCTCTCAGCAGCTCCTTGTTTGTTCCGGGGGACGGGTTTACTGGTGGTTGTGACCTTACATGCTTGCACTCTGCATGCTCCAGTGAGTGACAGTGTTTCAGGTAATAAGTTTATGGTATTTCCCATTTTAGGTCACACACGTTTTTGGCAGAGTTTACAATGTACGATCCACTCTGCTATGAGTCGGACTTTAAGCAGCCAAACTACCACCTCACCACTGAAGTCTTTTTACACTCTTTATCCATAACATCTCCTTTGTTTATGGTTGTTGTGGCTGCTGAGCTGTCGCTTTCTTCATTGACACTTGAAGTTTCCTCTGAAGGAGCACTACTCTCTTTCATGACTCTCTTGTATAATCAAAACAGTAGCATGTGGTTTGTTCAGCTAAGTCAACCAACCATGCTGTTGGCATGGGCTGTTCATTCTTAAAATATCGCCATATGATTTGTTACAAGTTGCTTTGTTCCTGTGATTTGATAGGCTGTTGTGTATTGTCAAGCAATGTTTCCTATCAACAGTTATATTGAAGTTACTCATTTTCTTATCATTTAAATTTTATATGTCGATGAGAGTGAATACAGACGGATGACAAATTAAAGGAAAAACCAACAAAAAGTGTCTTAGTAAGGTGTTGGGCCACCATTTGCCACCAGATCAGCTTCAGTGCCCCCTGGCATTGATTCTACAAGTCTCTGAACTCTACTGGAGGGATGAACACCATTCTTCAAAAAGATATTCCCTCATTTGGTGTTTTGTTGATGGTGGTGGAGAGAGCTGTCGAACACGTCAGTCCAAAATCTCCCATAGGTGTTCAATTGGGTTGAGATCTGGTGACTGCGAAGGCCATAGCATATGATTCACATCATTTTCACACTCATCAAACCATTCAGTGACCCCTCGTGTCCTGTGAATTGGGGGTATTGTCATCCTGGAAGAGACCACTCCCATCAGGATAGAAATGTTTCTTCATAGGATAAAGGTGACCACTCAGAACAACTTTGGATTGATTTGCAGTGACCCTTTCCTCTAAGGGGACAAGTGGACCCAAACCATGCCAGCAAAATGCCCCCCACAGTATAACAGAGCCACCAGACCCCCTCACTGTAGGGGTCAAGCATTCAGACCTGTACCAGTTTTTCCTTTAATTTGTCACCGGTCTTTGTATTGTTTATTTCACCCAGCCTTATTTAGACATGTCTGGTCATAAATTCCTGAGCTATTTCTGTCCCTGTGAGAAAAGGAGATTGTGCAGCAAGTGCAGTATGTAATGTGTCATGTGCAAACCAGATGAAGTTTGACCACTGTCGCCTTCCATACCTGTCAGGGAGGGCGACAGGGGTTAATGGGAAACTAAACTGCAGTGCGAGGGAACTTCTTGTTCAGGTTCTTGGGCGAGATAATAAGGCTGCCTGTCACAGGTAATTACTGTCATCAAATCTGTGAATAAGGTTTTTCGCACTCTAATGATGTATTATTACAGAATCCCGCACATATGGCTCACAAACACAAGACAAAAATGGTCATTCCTAGAATTTTGGCTCTTACTTTTTTTCAGACCATAATAACTAATCACACCTGTCAAAGGTAGTCTAAATACCCTGCTGTTACTTCAATTCCAAGTGTGCCATTGCTATAGACTGTATAAATATTTACATCTATCTTAAAGTCCCTTCAAACTTCTTGAACAACAAAGGTAAATCTGACATTAGCATCCTGCTAGTGATCACACGAGGACAGGTGTTACCTTCTATAAAGTCTTTACAACAGGACAAAATGTCGTCCTGTTCCGAAAGGCTTTAAGCAAGATAATAATTACTTTGCATAATTGAAAAGTCAATCAAAAGTGGATTTTATCGACCGTATGTGGCCAAGGCTTATAGGGGAGTCTGAATAGTGGTTGTAGAAGACAGTCTGGTGTTGATTGTTTTTTTCCCTCTGACAGGTTTGTGCTGTGGAAAGGGTTCTATTAATTATGTGGTTGGCATCATGTGTCCAAATCCAACTCTTCTGTTGGGCCACAGTGTTGATTCTCGTGCAGTCCTGACAGCTGCTATAATCAATGTTTTTAAATTGACAACAATTGATCAAAAGACGGTATGTATGTGAAAAGTGTTGCTTGTAGTGACATTACCCTCATCTCTACAAAGCATTTTAGCATTTTTCAGCTCATTGTCTTTCTTTTACTGCCCGCAATTTTATTATTTTGATTCACTCTCACTACTTGCATTGACCTTGTTTTTCCTTGTCAAACATTTCCCTCAGTAGTCGATGGAAAGCAAACCAGAGCTAAAAGAAGAGGGAATATTGGACTTAGATTTGGCCAGAAAAAAAGACAACAAATAAATGCACTCTATCTGCAGGATGTGTAAATAAGAAACTGCTAACAAGTTATAATAGGTCCATGTTGTTTTTACAGCTTGTCACCTAAGTGGATAAAAATAAGTGAGCTCTTATTTATAGACACTATATATAATATTCTTATGCAATCATACAACAATTCAACAGTTCCCAATGGAAATTGGTGCAAATGTTTCTTTGATAACACCACTGGGGGTGCCAAAGTCAGACATTTTTAAGTTCTAAAGGTAGTGGCTTTAAGCACAAACTGAATTGTCATGGTGTGATCTGTGACAATAAGTTTAACAGGAAAATATTTTGGAGGGCAATTTGGGCAATGTAATAATGCTACCTTCATTGAAAAAGATTAAGGCATTATGACCAACATTTTCCTATTTTTTTCTCTCTTGCTGACAAATTCAAGGAAAAAAACAAAGCCAAAAGTGTGTCTCTTTATACTTTTCCCAAACCCTACCCTGTACTCAACCGTCTATTACATCTATTTGTTTTTATCTGACTGCTTCAATCTCCCTAAACAAATCAAGAATTTTCAGATATGGGTGTGTCAGTCCTTGATGTCAGCTGTCCTGGGAATGAGTAGTTACCTCTGTCATTCATGATTTTGTTTTTAGATTCGCTGTTGCTTGTGCTGTTGCTATAAACAGGATGAATTCATTGAAGAAAATTACAGCTGTGGATGTAAACAATGAATATGTCATCACAGTTAATACTGTTGTAGATCAGTCCCTTTATCCTCCCCCCTATTCTTCACAAAAGAGGTGATTTACGGGTATGATGGCACCTGCGTTTGGCTTGGTGTATCCTGATGTCAGACTCTCCTGTTTTCCATGAGATGATTGCTCCCCCCTGGTGAGTGGAATCTACCTGCACAGTACCTGAGAGTCCCCATCATCTGCATCATCTACGCTCTCTGCCCCCCCCCACTGTGCCCCAGGATGCCCCTATTGACAGCCTACACCTGTCAAAATGGTGCTGCTGAATGCTTGCTCCATAGCAAACAAGTTGTTTGTGCTGAATGATCTTGTCTTGTCTAAGAAATTAGACTTTCTGTTCCTGAGTGAAACCTGGCAGAGGAATATGGAACTTGGCACTCTCATCGAGCTCTGCCCAAAGGATTATACTTTTATCAGCTCACCCAGACTTTCTGGTTGTGGTGGAGGACTTGCTGTGGTGTTCAGGAGCTGCTTTGTATGTTGCTTGGTGAGCACCAGGTTGTTCTCTCTTCTTTCGAACTTCAAATGATTAAAGTTGGATGTACTAATTCTTTTTACTGTATTTTAATCTGCCATCCACCTGTCCTGAACGGATCATTTTTAACTGAATTCTCTGACTTTTTGTCCTCTATCCTTAAGATATCCCAATTAATCATTGCCGGTGATGTTATCATTCATGTTGATGAATGTTTTATTAATATCACAGAGTCTTTTAATCTCACTCAACATGTATCTGGCCTTACACACAACAGATGGCATACTCTGGACCTTGTTTTTACTCTCGGTTTGAATTGATTCTTTATTTTCTGAGGATCTTTTTCTTACTGATGACAACTGTATTTTATTTGATTTGACATTTAATCTAGATTCTTTACCTTGCCGCTACATCATTAGCTCTCGCATCCTTACCCACCTTTCTGCTGCAAAGTTCTCTGCCACTTTCCATTTTAACTCTGATTTGCACAGTGATGTTGACCACTTGGTGCACTCTTCTAATGAACACTGCCTTTCAGCATTAGATAAAGTGGCCCCTATTAAAACTAGATCGGCTCCTTTGATCAAGTCTTACCCTTAGATAAATGACAACATTTTCTCTCTAAAGAGAGACTGTAGGAGAGTGGAACGCCTATGGAAATCCACCCAACTACACGTCCACTATCTTTATTTAAAAGAATTTTTAATGTCTTTCAATAATGTGTCAAAGGATACCAGAGCTACCTACTTCTCTAATCTTATATCTAACAATCGATGTAATCCTAAAGTTTTATTTGACACTATTAGTAATATTGTTATTCCGGCATCACCTGCTGTTCTGATTTTCTCAACTGAGGAATGTGACAAATTTCAGTCTGGCTTTCGCCGATTGCACTCAACAGAAACAGCTCTTCTCAGAGTCTAGACAGCTCTCTCCACCACCATTATCAAAACACCAAATGAGGGAATATCTTTTTGAAGAATGGTGTTCCTCAGCCTTGGCACTGATTAAGTCTCTGAAGTCTTCTGGAGGGATGAACACCATTCTTCAAAAAGATTTTCCCTCATTTGGTGTTTTGTTGATAGTGGTGGAGAGCGCTGTCTAACACGTAAGTCCAATATATCTCATAGGTGTTCAATTGAGTTGAGATCTGGTGATTGTGAAGGACATAGCATATGATTCACATCATTTTCATACTCATCAAACCATTCAGTGACCCTTGCGCCCTATGAATGGGGGTATTGTCATCCTGGAAGAGACCACTCCCATCAGGATAGAAATATAGGATAAAGGTGATGACTCAGAACAACTTTGGATTGACTTGCAGTGACTCTTCCCTCTAAGGGGACAAGTGGACCCAAACCATGCCAGCAAAGTGTCCCCCACAGTATAACAGAGCCACCAGACCCCCTCACTGTAGGGGTCAAGCATTTCAGACCTGTACCAGTTTTTCCTTTAATTTGTATGTTGTATTTAATTTGTATGTTTTTCCTTGTATTTGTATGTTTTTGCTCCTCTGTTAAACACTTTTTGATGTCTCTGCTCTTGAAAGGTTCTATATAAATACAGTTACTTCCTTACTTACTTAGATCATTTATTTAAGCTGTAAAAATGTTTTCAGAATATGAATGATACTGCAACGTTGAGTAAATGCTGATCACACAACTTTATAAGTGAAGTTGGACCTGCCAACTTTTCATAATGGTGGCTCAACACGGCAGCAAAAGAGATTTCCATCCTTCTTTGTGCCTTCCTTTGACATTTTTGTCATAGCTCCAAACTCATTTGTTCCTGCTGAAGACATACATCTATAAAAATATGTTACAAATATATAAAATATTTTTTTGCATATATTCATATTTCATCCATTACATATTTTCCATTTTTATGAAAACAGTTGTTTTTAGCAAACAGGAGTAACTAATGCATTTGTTTGGGACTAATTTTAGTTGTGGATTAATACATATTTGGCACGTTAGTGAGTATTCACAGCAGTGGGACTGTGTATGTGGGTTTGAGTCAAAATAATGCCATACAGTGCTACAGTATGTGTACACACACACACTAATATGTTGATATGTTTCACATTGATATGTTTTTGAATAACAATGGAGCTTCATGACAGAATTAAGCTATAATTATCAAGCTTTGGCTACACAGGAAACACTTGTAGGTAGGATCAATTCATTGTCAGTTCTGGTCGTTTCAAGCGATTTGTCAACAATAATAATAATACAAAATATTGCCTTATCCTTCAAACCAGATCTGTTTATTTATAACACTGTTCAAGGAAAATGTGAGTCTTCCTCAGTTCACATTTTTACAATTAGAAGCACATCAGACGTAATTATTTGACTTCATTTACCTCAAGTATTTCACTATAAAACAACACTGACACAAAGACTAAGAATAAATGATAACAGCCTCATTTTATAGTTTCTGTATTTTAGTTATTTATTATGATATCTGCATTGGAATTATATGTGTTTAACCTACAGCACTATGATCTATAAGACATTGTCATAAATCCAGTGATTGGTGTCATTCAGCAATGCCCTTGACATACCCTGCCTCCATGTTATGACAGCACTGTTGGTAAAGCATTGCACCATTTCTCTTTCTGTCATCTCAAGGGGTATTCTAATAAATTGTTAACTCCCCTTTACTATTTCTCTCTCTTTCTGCCTTTTGCATCCTGTTTGTGTGCATTCACACATCATATCTATGTGGGTATATAGCACGGCTGCACATACAGTGTACACATAGCATTACTGATCATTTTGAAATCATCTCATTTGTCACCCCCTCGCCCAAATCTCTCAACCAAGGCACCCTGAAGTGCTTTTCTTTTCTTTTTCAGTGCTCTCATAGCATCATCCAACCCTTTTTTTGTCAGCAGAGATTTTGTCTTACCCTGCTCTGTTTTAACTCAGAAAAACAACCTCCCACTCATTTTTCAGTGTTCCCTTATCTGCAGCTGCACTGTGTTCTCCAGGACCTCTCTACAATTCAGGTTACTTGGGTAGGTGGGGTAGAATTTTGTAGTGGTGGTGGTGGGGAGGTTGTCAGCAAAGTCTCCAATACCAGTGACCCTCCGTCCCCACAACGCCAGAAAGCTCTCACCGCAGACAATAAATCTCTCACAAGCAAGAGTCTCTGGAAGTTCTTGTGTGTGTGTGATGCAGTTACATAGTTCTACAGTTCTACAGCACAAAGATGGAAAATACCCATTGTTGACCCATTGTTGCAGCCCAAGAACTAGACACTCATTATGACATTACACACACACACACTGAACCTCGCACATACACATTGTCAAACAATAGGAAGTAATTGAGGGCTCAACGTGAGCATGAATCAGATGGCTTTCAGATCTCTATTTCAGTGAGAGTACAGTAATCTTATCGAAAGGCACAAGAGCCTGGTGACATGAATCAAACATGTACTCTTTGGGAAAAAGAAAAAAAGCTTCTTTGAAGGTGATTGCCCTCAGTGACCAAGAAAGTGCTTCTCACCTCCAGCACTGTGGGTGATCTAACAACAACATCATGGCAAATGGTAAATGGACTGCACTTATATAGCCGCTTTTTACCTTAACAGACAAAGCGCTTTACAATTTTTGCCTCTCATTCACCCACTCACAAACACACTCACACACCGATGATGGCAGAGCAGCGGTGCCAGGCGCTGGCCTGACTATCGGGAGCAACTTTGGGTTCAGTATCTTGCTCAAGGACACTTCAAACCACCAACCCTGCTGTTAGCGGACAGACCGCTATATCTCCTGAGCCACAGCCACCCTCATGTCAGAGACATGTGTGGGATGTTAATGTTGACTTCTCATCAGCTTTATATCATGGCTACTGTTTGTTGCCTATAACTATTAATAGATCCAAATAGGCATCCCAGTATTAGTATTAATAATGAAATTAATGTACACAAAGGAGAGATATGGGTGGCTGTTAAGGTGCAATATACCCAAGAAAATATAGCAATGCCAATGCTTTCAGCCATGCTAGCAGCTTTCGCTCAGGGATGGCAATGTCTATCCTATCTATATATTTGTTGGTTCACTTCCAGAATGAAATATTATAACAATTGGATGGATTGCCATGAATTTTTATACAGCCACCATGGTCAAAATTTTTTTTGAAAACAATTCAATTTTCAACACTAATTTCATTCCCACCAGCCTCAGTGGTGTTTAATGCTAATTAGAAAATGTTAGCATGCTAACATGCAAAACTAAAATGGTGGCCTTGTGTAACAGTGTTTGTACAATGTGTAATTCAGTTCCTCATATATGCAGTCCTGTATGTTTAGTGGCTTATGTGCGCCCTCAAACTCATATCAATTTATTAACTGTATGAACATGCTAGCGTTGTATTATTCAGTCGTTACTGAGAAGTGTAATGCACTTTACAGAGCTAAACTGGTCATATAATCTGATAGTAGTGCAGGCTTGCTAGCCACTGTGCTAATATAACATGTTGCTCCTTTATAGTGTGCTGGGTTTGAGCCAACTGTGGCAAGCTAACAGTATGACAAGTTTCTATAGACAATAATGCTAACAGAAATAGACTCAGGCCTCCTGGCCACCCAACACAACACCACAACACAGAGTCAATGGGTTGCTTAACTAACCACTTTCATGAACGCAGTTACATCAAGTTACACATGCTAAATATTACCTGCTAAATATCAGCATGGTAGCATTGTCACTGTGAGCATGTTGCAATGCTAGTGTTAACATTTAGCTGAAAGCAGCACTGTGCCTAAAAACAGCCTAGTATGGCAGGCAAAGTAGGCAAAGTATTTACCAAAGATATTGAAATATTAACAATGTGTGACATTTTTTAATCCCAGAGTGACCTTTTCTTGCTTCCTCATTTGAGTTGAGTTTCAGTTCAGCTTTAGCCTCACAGAGAATACTCTAGGTTTTTCATACTGTCTTAACCCACTAGAAAGCTCCTCTGGTCCAAATGGTAAGTAGTCGCTGATAGGCATAACAGACTTGTGGGCATTGGAGAGTCTTGCTGATATTAAGCTGAAATCCTTACAGCAGGACTGACACCTTCAACACATGGTGTAATTAAAAAAACAAACAAACATAAAAGATTCAACACAAAGGAGAGACCTGATTGTGAAATGTGCCATTTACACTACCATGGACATAGAGCACATTGTATACTGGTCAAGCTCACAAGTACAATCATTTATGCTCAAGGTGTGAGAAAACAGGAAGTCCAGGCGAGTGACAGAGGAGAGAGCCAGAGTGGAGATGTGAGGAAAATGTAAGGAAAAACGCTCATCACAGTCTTCACCCAGTCAATGCGAGAGCCTCATCCAGCAGCCAGAGTATTATCGGTATAATCCAGCTATCGTTTACACCCACATTCATGGCTGGCCGCTGGACACATTATGGATTTACATGGAGGATTAGGTGATGATAACAGTTTCTGGGAGATGATGATGACAATGGAAATGATGACAAATGTGTTGAATGCAGTTACAATATATTTATGCTGTCAATATAACAGCATACAGTACATGTGCTTATGACTGTAACTAACAAAACAAAAAGATATTTAATTCACAGTGATGTTACAAAGAAAAAAACTGCAAATTCTCACGTTTCAGAAGCTGGAACCAGACTGTTATTTTGAGAAATCATTTAAACAATTAATAAATTATAATCGTTGCCAGTGAACTTATCAGTTAATTGACAAGTTTGCATGTTCTGTTGTTGTATTTTCTGATAGTAAAACTTTTTGGTTAGTAATGCAGAGAAAACTTCTCAAGTAGAAGTTATAGAATCAGGTTTCTATTTAAAGCTGCTACATGTTGCATTATTTGTGAGATATCATTATTTTACAGTAAACAAATGCAATAAACTATTGCCAAGATGACTTGAAGGTGGGCTGGTCTCTACACTTTATTTAAGGATGTACGTTTAGTTTTAGAAGTGAGGGGGACACAATGAAGTTAGAGGTTTTTCACCCTCAGTAGCGGCGTGACTCTAGGGATGGTAATGTTGGTCCATCGCTGAGTCCACCACTTACAATCACAGTCTGTTTCCTTGATAGAGACCCAGTATTTAAATTTAAATTATGTTGCATTTACATCTTTACTTAACAGTACACTGTTCTGTACTGCGTTATTATTGACTCTAGCATCTTTGAGAAATTATTAGCACAAGCAATTACTTTTTGACTGTATTTTCCATTGCATGTACAGTATGTCCATGTTGGACTGTGTAGAATCTGTAAGAAGGGTTTATGATGCTGTTCCTCCAGCCTAAGATGTATTCATAGCTATCTCTTCATAAAAACTATGCAGAAAGTTGTTGAAATTAGTTAATTCAGACATATCCTGTGATGAACTAACTTATTTATGACTACATTGCAAAGGGCCTTTGAATTAAAAAGTTGTAAAATAAAAGAACTGTAATGTACATGTGTAATTTGCCTTCAATTTCACTTCTGTGATGTGTTTGGAGAATTAAAAATTTAAATTAAAAAATTAAAATTAGAATTTGGGAAATTGAATTGGTGCTGCTAAGATTAGTCCCTGTCCATGATCTTAATGGGAAAAAAATGTCATACTGCAGCTATCTACACTTCTCTGTGTTTTATCAACTTCTGTGCATTGCAAAAGGGCTACAGCTGGAAATTGTTAATGCAACAGGCAATAACAAAACCTTTTACCTGAGCAGGAAATCAAAGTATAGGATTTTAAAAAAGCAACATTGTTCTGTCCAGAACACACTTGCTAATGCTGTGACAACAACAAGAAAGTAGCCTCGTTGACCTTCTGCAGAGTGTCAGGAATGAAGAAAATGCCACATGAAGGCAGTTCAGCCAACACCCAACACCCACATCACAGCTGCTGACTCTGCTTCCACTTACTGCTCAAAGAAAAGCCCATCATGAGCCCCGGGAAAGAATTGGTGGGTAATGCTAGGATAATAACAACTAGAACCCATAGACAGACACACACATACACACACACATGTATTACCTATACTTGTCAAGACCTTAATTAAAAACATTTATTCCCCCACACCTATCTCACAATGAAATGTCCTCATTCTGGATTTTCTTCATCTTTCTATTTGTGTGATGAAATGTAATCCTTTTGCATATGGAAATACAACAAAGAAAAACAACAGTAATCTTTACACTTCAAACAGAAAACACACAAATACATCCTATATACACTAATACCCGCCAACATACACACACACACGCAGCTGGCCCTTCTTTCAATAATGCATTTGGTCCAGCGGGTAATTTGGCGGCATATTCCAGGCTGCCTGCAGGGATCCCTCACTGGAATGCAGAACATGTGTGTACATGTATGTGTACACATGTTGTAATGTGCATGCAAGTGTGCCATCGCAAATGAGAAAGTGAGAAGTGTGAGGGGGCGGGAGTGGGGGGGTTGTGGGTGTAAGAGGGGGAAAGGTGGAGAGGACAGTGTGTGGTGGATGTGGAGCTGCATGCTGCCACAGTGCCATACCATGAGTGATTAAAACAACGCCTCGGGTCAGCAGGGGATTGGGATGTTGGGAAGAATGGAGACAGCCAATCACCATCTGCTAACAGTGTGCTGACTTTGCCCGCCCCAGTAGTTAAGGAGACACTCCTACAGTCCTCCAGGGTATCTGGTAGCATGTGGCCTACATTTCCAGTCACTTTATAAGCACACATGTCCACACACACACATTTTTAGATACACACCTCATCAAGTATGAGGTGGTAAGAGCGAACCTCTGCTAATCAGAGGTATTTGTGATGCAGTAAACATACATCTGTGAATGTATGCATGCTTGCTCTGTCTTTCTATGCTGATTTCTATCAAGAAAAGAGCGATGAGTACACTTAGCTGCTGCTTGCTCATTACAGAGTTGAGATTTTAAAGTTCAGAATTTAATCAAGTTAACTTTAAAGAGATGATGAAAGGGTCCTTACATGTTGAGTTATACAAGTGTGTTTATGTGTATATATAGCATGTGTATCTAATTGCAGAATTGCAGACTGTGTGATGCCAGCACTGTGCTGTATATGCTCTTTTTTTCAGTGAACATATGCAAATAGCTTTCACACTACTAACATGGGAGATGGCAGCACTTCACTTTGAGGCAAAAGAGGAAGATGGGAAAGCACATTGTGTTAGCCCATTATGGCAATTGTGCTGAATACTTTTATACACATTGTCACTCTCTAACTGTGATGTGCACCTTGAGAATGTCACATTTGCTGACTCACGTCAAAGGAGGCGTTCTCCTGCTGTGCACCAAGTGACCCTGAGAGCACAATGGGACTTTTGTTTGAAATGTTGTTTCAGATGAAGCAAAATGTGATTAATAATCCATTAGTAGCAGACGTGCCACCGTTGCAAAGTGGAGGCAAACAGCAGATGAGCTGCAATGGTACAATAAGGTTGGGCAGAACATACTAAGGGTAGAATAGGTTGCATTCATGATGTGTTTGTTCCGACAGATTTTATCTTAGTTGGTCCCTCAGTGGAAAAATATTCATAAAACATCAGAAACTGTGCTTTTTCTTGGCAAAAAATGTCTCCTTTGTATGCATACAATATGTCTTTGCTGAAGCTGGCTGCAAAACACATGAATGTAATGCTTCACTGACTGACTGATTGATTGGCTGACTGATAGACAACCTATATGACAAACTCATAAATAAATGAATGGGAATATTCTATTTTTAGAAAAACAAAGCAACAACCACAAAAAGAACAACTAGTTAAAAAGATGAATATTATCCTCAACAGCATTATGGAATTTCCTGAATATACAAACAGTAAAGAGTCATTGGACTTTAAGTAGGACCGTGTAAATTAATAAAATCAAGTGTTGATTCAAGAGAGCCAGCCAATCTTTTCATTCTTAAGAAAGTGATATGTAGTTATCACCTGTGATAAAGCATTGTGCACAGGAGCCAATCCCAGCATGCACAAGGCATTAGGCAGAGACGGATTTACAATCCATTGCTGAGCATACAGGCATAAACAACCAATCACACGTTCTTACATTATTAATGTCTACAAAATGTAATGTTTCCAACTAGCCTGAAATGCCTTAAAATGGGAGCAAACCAATTGCATGGCGAGACAATACAGACTACCTGTTTTTAATAATTAAAATCTCCTGAATATAAATGATGAAGTAATTAATGCACAAGACATGGCTAAAAAGAAAACAGAATATCTAGTAACAGAACTGAAAGTGAATTTCAGCACCCTGGACAGTTCCTTAGCTGGCCAGTTTCAGCACCACAGACAGCTACACTACTCTGAGTTGCCTTCAGGACCACAGGAGACAGCATGTTCAAACTAGCAAACACAGCATTCACTCTTTGGGTATTTCTTTACACCAAAGCTCCAGGAGCACCAGGAAAATAATTCAATTTTGCCAAACTTTAACACAGATAAAACTCAAGTTCATCTTTTTGCTGGGACTGTGGCTGCTTTGTAAGCCTGATGCCTCCTTCAGAAAGTGGTAGATATGCTTTTAGAAGGATCACACAGTAAAACCAGGTGAATTGGTGCTGTGATAAAGATAGTCCATTGTACAAATTGGCCTGAGGACAAAGTTAAATAGTGTTTTCCAGCACTTTGGTACCCTAATGGACCATTTACCTATGCCCTATTATATTCTTTTACAAAGACCACCATTAAAGACAGACAGTACATCTGGGCAGGTAATAGATTTCAGATAAGCTTAGTTATTGCACAGCTCTGTCTACTCATCAAATGAAAAGAATGTGTGTGGAGTATCAAGTGTATGCATGTACCAGTTTGTATTTGAACTGCATGCATGCACTGTGCGTAAGTCTGTGTATTTGTTGTCAGTATTGGGAAAACAACCCGGCTGAAGGAAGGTCTGAATTCTGTCCACAAAGCAGCACAGGTCTGCAAGACCTGGCTGCACTATTGATTGATCTTCTGAGACGGCACTTCCAAACGTGAGGGACATGCTAAGAGCCACCATGTAAAGAGGAGAGGAGAAAGGAAATATGTATGTGTGTGTATGTGTGTGTTTGTGTATATATGAGAAAAAGAGAAAAAAACAAGGAGTGCATGGGTACAGGCAAAGATAAGCTGTCATGCATACATGTTGCTCAAGTGAGATTGAACGTGCGGTAGATTCAGAAAAAAACAAGAGGTAGATTGAGAAAACGCATTATGGCTCTGTGTGTGTGTGTGTAGGTGTAAAAAAAAAAGATGGGTGTGGCTCGGGGGAAATGAAACTTAGAGGAGGTTGTATAACGCAGATCATATAATGCATCAAACATGCCAGTGAACCATGAAAATAGATTCTCATTTTAGTGTGAGCTACGATATAAAACATGCATGTAAACAGAGTGTAGGTGGGCCTGAAAATGGGAATAGAGATTGTGCCATGTCAAAGACATTTCCACACTAAGCTTGCTCACACACAGTGTTCTCAAGGTCTACCTAAGGCAAAATCAAAACTAAGAATTGGAGGAGGCAGCATTTAGGGGCAGAGGTAAACAGATTATTTTCTTTGAAAGCGAGGAAAAAGCAACAAAGGCTCTTGCACTTTGCTATACTTTGGCAGATCAAGTGGAAATGAGAAGGAAAGGGCAAGGCACAAGAGAAAAGGTGAGTCAATGAGCAATAAAATGTAGAACAAAGATGGGAGTTTTAGCTGTGAAAAAATATGAAAGTGTATTTCCCTGAGAAATCAATTTAGCCTCATTGATTTTGTTCGTTTTATTTTTTCACTGTCATTCAGTCAATGATCCCCACCCTTAACAGAGAACAAGAACATAGCTTTTACCCCCGGGGTATGTTTTACTCTCAAGATGGAAACTGTGCAAGCTGCAAAAGGTGTATATAAGATTTATATATCACAGAATTTAATAGGAATATCTGCTGTCAGAGTGGGAGTACATATACAATGTTTTCTCATTATTATACCATTAACTATTGATTTCAAAGTAGATGTCTTCCTGTGATTGCGCTGTGTTGGCCGGTTTCCACTCATCACGTGCTGTTGCTCACAGCACCAGTGTGCAATGTGAGCAACAAAGACAAGCCCTTGCCGTTTTTTTTTTTTTTTTTTATCTCTCCTCAGGATGACTTCATTCAAGTCCTCAGTCAGTCAAGCAGCCAAGTGTATCGTAGAGCAAGAGCGAGGTAACCTAGAGCTGATGTCTTTTCTTCAAGAGGAGCAGCAAACAGCAGACACAACTGATTGTGCAATTTTCAACCACATTATACCGTCTTTGTAACCTTATATGGTCAAATAAACAGCCTCAAAACTAAAGCTATAGTGTTTAAAACATTAAAACAATTTTTGAAAAATATTTTTCAGCAGTTCAGTTACTAAACGCTAACATCATTATGCTAACATGCTGTTTAGCAGCTATAATGTTTACCCTGTTCACCATTTTAGCATGCTTTGCTAATCACAGTAGCACCAACACAAAGTACAGCTGATGCTGAGAATTTTGCACAAATGTCAACCTCATGGTGGCATTAGATGAAAAGTCGAGGGATTACTCTGGATATCAGTTCCTAATTTCATTGCAATCTAGCCAATAACTGTTGAGATATTTCAGTCTGGACCACAGTGGTGGAGTGAAAGACCGACACACAAACATTGCCATGTCTAGAGCCACACATCTAGTGTGGCTGACAGTGACTCACACAAAGGCAGATTTTATTCTTATTTCTGGACTGACTCTTTTGGGAGTTATAGCTGGATGAACTATGCATCATTACCTAAAGTCTAAATGAAGGCAGAAAGTGGAAATAAAAACACAGATTTAGCGTACAAATTCGATTAACACGGTCAAGAAATTTTGGAAGGTTGAAATTAATTTTCTTGATGATAATACTTGTACATGCCTGGGGAAATTCAGAATTGAAAAGGTGAGCATCTTTTGCATTTTTATAACACTGTCTCTTTGACTTGCTTCAAGCTCTAATGTTTGTTGTTGCCTGGGGCAGAAAGTATTGCAGGACTGACACTTACTGGAATAAATAATTGCATTCTCTCTCTCTGTTACCAATGTAGTATTTTATTCATTTTCCCTTTTATCTGCCAGAGGTTCACGAATCCTTGAATTTCCTCCTCTCTCCACTAATGGTTCTTCTAAATAACATGTGCTTAACATGAGGAAAGAGGACATATGGTAATTAAGGTACCCAAAGTGGGTCATTAATTTTCCCTGAGCTCCACTGACTTATTTACATCACTGAAATATGTCATTGGAGAAGCATCCTTATATTGAGGCCAATCAGACACGTCTGAAGAAATGACGAGGCATCAGCCAACGGGGAGCTGGCCGTCTCTTTGATTGATCTGTTAGATTTCAGCTGCACTTTGCATGGTTTGACCCACTTTGATATACAGCATGCACTCTTTTGAATCTGCAGGATATTTATATGCGGGGGGAGCTGCTGGATAGAAAAGGTGCCCTGCTGGCTTGATTTCCAGGCCCTCAGATTTCATTCTCAAGGATCGATTGAGCTTTCCTTTCGACTCCCTCCACTGCTTTGGCGCCTCTAAGCGCCCAATGGGAAGCTCAGAGCGTGCGTTTGGCTTTTCATCCCTTGTTTTCGGAGCCAACCCCCAGCTTGGAAGCAATGAAGGTTCCCGTTTGTATCCTGACTGAGGTAAATATGCAGGTCGCTGTGTTTTGCCTCGAATGTCTGGTTTCCTCAGGAGGGAACTGCCAGCCTCCCAGCTTGCTGTCGCGGTGATGAAAGGGAAACAAATGCAGAATGAGAAGTCTGGGTTACGAGAGTTGTTCAGATCAGTTTGCCCTGGGTGGATGTTTGGGGACAAGTGTGTGGCAAAGAGGGGTTTAGCAGGCATTATACCAATGTGCTATAATTACAGTGACATAACAAAGATACATTTACACCGCCTATACCCATAAGAGTTTACATTTTAGACAAGCTGTAGGGATACTGATGTCTTTTGTCAGTCCACCACTTTAATTAGTCGATTTATTGATTAGTCGATTGACAGACAATTAATCTGCAACTATTTTAATAATCGAATAATCATTTCAGTCATTTTTAAGCAAAAATGCCAAAAGTTTGCTGGTTGCAGCTTCTCAAATGTGATGAGTTGAAGCCTTTATATGTCATACATGATAGTGAACTGAATATATTTTGAACATGAGCTGTAAGAAATTATAATTCTCTTTTTTCACTATTTTCAGACATTTTACAATTAGACAATTAGTTGAGGAAATAATGGGCAGGTTAATCGATAATGAAAATAAGTGTCAGATGCAGCCCTAAGAAAAATCTCAACAAATATTGGATGGATTGTTATTAAATGCAGTGCCCAGAGGCTGAATGTTAATGAATTAAGTGATCTCCTGACTTTTCCTGATGTGCCACTATGAAGTTGACATTTTTGATTTTTAGTGAAATGAAACAACTATCGGATAAATTGCCATGAAATCTGGTCCAGGACATTCACATTCCCCAAGGGAACTTTTAACATACATGTAATGCCATCATCTCATCAAAATTTCAGTTGGTTTATGATATGCATAACCGAAAAACTAATAACATTCCCACCAGGCTCAGCTTTACTTTGTGTTTTGTGAAAATAATAAATAATACCTGCAAAACATCAGCATGTTAACATTATTATTGTGAACATGTTAGCATGTTGACATTAGCATTTACCTCAAAGCACCGCTGTACCTACTGTCTTACAGAGCATGGCTGTAGCCTCTTAGTCTTGTTTTTATTTGAAAATCTATAATAAGATAATAAGATTTTTTTTTTTTTTCCCAGTGGCTCATTCAGCTAATGCACAAACCAGATATCTGTGATTGAATGAGTTCCGATGCAGGCTATGCTGTGCCATTTTTATTTACTCTCTGCCTGTTGTGTGTGTGCTATGACTGTCACTAATGTATAGTTAAGTAGTGTGTACTGCCCACTCTCTCAGAAATATTCCTCTCTAGGGCAGCACTTTTGATTACTGCATAAAACCCAGAAACTTAAATCAATTGAACACATATTTTTCTCCGGGCTAGAGCTCAATCTAAAGATTACACAGAACACAAGAATAAAAGCACACGGGTCATACATTTTCACAACCACCATCAGAGTCTACGAGCCCTCTTAACAACAGTCAGCTCCCTTTCATAAGCTGCCCAGCCTCCTCTCTAAAATTTCAATTACCATTTCTAAAACTGGGTCAAACAAATAGCTCATGCATCACACTTTGAAAAAAATCTAATTTGCATAGACCTCCTCATGTCAGAATCTGCTGTAACAGTGTCAAACTGCCAGTATTAGTGTGTGCTCGCAGTGGTGGTACAGAGAAGAAAACACATGCAGGCACAGTTGGTGGAAGCGTGCCTATTAAACCCGACTCCTTCCTATACTGACTTCCTCATATGAAAGAGTAGCCAGCCAGAGGAAAGGCATGCTGGGAGAAAAAGGCTCCCTGAGGTAACTGTTGGCTAAGCTGATTATGGCACATCTCGCCTGCGTACCTAAACACAAAGACCCAAGTTTGGAGCAAACAATAGAAACTAAAAGTTTTCATGTGTAATGGAGGAGGAATAATGGTGGCATCCATATCTGGAGATAGATCCAGGGCAGCCTCTCTTTACCCGCCACTAGATGTTCTTGGTGGATAACATCTATACTTGTTTGCCAACACGGACAGATGGAGAAGGAAAGAGAGGACGATGGATAGAAGGAAAAAGATAGAGTGAAGTAAAACAGAGAGAGAGAGACCACACGTAGGTGGCTGACTCATGGGGTTGCTGCTGTCTGTCTTTACTGGCAAACACATTCATCCTGATGGGGAGGTAAAAGTCTGGCAAAGGTCTGTAGAGAGAAGCCTGTTTGGATGTGGTTACCAAGCAGCACTGACTTGATTTCATGGGAGTTCAACAAATGGTTAGAGATCAGTTAGAGGTGGTGAGAGGAGAAAAGTTTTATAGGCTGTAAGAAACAGAGAACAAATTGTTTCACAAATGCTTATAGCAGAAACACTTTTTTCCCCCAGTAATTTAGGAGCCTATTGTAACAGTACAACCAAAGCGCAGCATGCAATTTCAGTGTTTTTGCAGACAACACCTGTTCGCATTCTGTTTGTGTAATTGCTTGCTGCAATAAATCTCTGAGAAACAAGCAAATGATTTGTTAGCTTTTATTGTGGAGTGATGATAGCATAATAGAAGTATAGCTTCTGTGAAATGATGCACTTAAACAATAAACCCCATGCAGCGATAGAAAAGATGAAATATTGATCAATGCAGACAGAAAAGTAGTCTTTTTTTGCCTTTCTTTGTAGTTTCAACCCTAAATTTCAAATCTGTCTTTCAAGAAACACTTAATAGATGGATCACACTCTTTTTTTAAGACAATAAGCTGTGAGCAATGTGGCTGAGAAAACGTTTCAGCTGAAATAAAGTATATGTAGTGCCAGTAATGAGCTAGTCCAACTTCTTCACCTTTGACACAGTGGATTGGGATACTGCTTAGACACATCAAACAATCTAATTACTCCAGCAGCTTTATCTGGGCCGAACACCACAGCAATATGTTCTCTGAGCTTCCCACTTGTCCATATCTCATGTTAAATTATCTCCGATTGTGAAGAAGTATTTCCCTGACAGATGTCAGTCTAATTGAGTGTTGCAGCTCCAGTTGGTGAGGTTGTTGCTTGGCTCCGTGCCTCTCTCTGCCGCCATGCCTTGCATGATGTTGCAGAACTGCAGCAGCAGAGCGTGTGACTTAAACAGAAGCTCAAACACACCTCTGTTGTTTTCCCCTTTTTGTTGTTTTCATCAGATTTGCAACATTCTTCTTGATGCAACAGCATTTACAACACAATGTAGAGAATTTCTCAGACTGAGTATTCCTGACGTTCTCTGTATGACACAAATTTTGTATGAAATTGAGTAGTGGATTCTGTTTTCCTTTACCACGCTCATTACTCTCCAGTGATCCAATTACTGAGTAGCGCCCCACAGATAGACATCAGTTTGGCTAGTGTATCTATTAAATCCTACCAGGACCCATTTTCATTATATACAGTATGCTCTCACTAGGTCATGCTATTCATAAACTGTCATATCTGTTTGCATTGTCACAGAGAAAATACACAATACACATTGGCATGCTCAATCTTCATCAACTGATCTTTCATTAATTGTTCTTATATTAACAACAAATGGTGTACGTTTACAAAAATGATGCGTGTCCCTAAGCTCCTTTCACAGTGTAAAATTGGGTTTTATTTTTGGCTATTGTTCCTACAAGATATAAAAACACATCTAATTAAAAGAACAAATCCAAAAATGAATTGATCCTACAAGAAAGTACTGTGTGTGTATCCGAAGCCTGATATATTATATTCCTCTGTGCCACAGAGCTCAATTGTTGTCCATTGACAACACATCAGTGAGCCACACTGTTGCACTGGGTGACTTGTTCTGTCATTACAATGAATACGGGCACTGTAATTTATTTTGAGTCAATCCCACATACTGTCCTGCTGTCATATAGTAAATACTTACCAGCATGACAAATCTATAGCTGGAAATAATCCCTAACAAATGCACCATTTACTCCTGTTTTAGTAACCTTTGCTAAAAACTACATTCCAGTTGTATTAGGAAATTATTTAGTCTTTTTAAAAATGAAACTATATATTTGTGACCCACTTTTATATATTTACATCAGAATGAGCCAGTGACATTGCTAGAAAGAAGTCAGAAAGGGCAAGAAGCAGTCAGGTTGTAAACAAACCTCCAACCAAGCCAAAATTATTTGGAAGAGAAAGAGAACAGTTTATTTTCTGGTTCAACTTTGACCAACTATATACTTGCTACAGTTCTACACACACAGTTCTCCTGTGCATTGATGGATTATTACTGACATTTTGATTGCACTCACTTCTGGTTTCACCTGCAAGTGGTTTAAATACTCTGTTTGAGTTGTTGGCTTATTAATCTGATTCTCTGAGGTGGCACAGTGGTGCAGTGTTAAGCACTGCTGCATCACAGCAAGAGGGCCTCTGGGTGTGAATCCAGAACCAGTTGGCTGAGAGCTTTTTGTGTTGGTTTCCTCCCATTTTCTCCCACTGTCCAAATACATGCAGGTTAGTTAATTGATATCTAAGAAAAATGAATGAGATTGGTTGTCTGTCTACATGTTTTGGCCCTGCGATAGACCAACAGCCCATCCTCAGTGTACCCCACCTTTCACCCAATGATAACTAGGATAGACTGCAGCCACCATGACCCTGCTGGTGTGGGTAATGGATGGTTGGATGATTGTCTGAGCATGAATGTCTCTTGCTCCTTGCGATGTTGCAATGTTCCCACATCACGGCAATTAATTTGATGAGTACAATATCATAACAAAAACAACACCTACCACCTACCATTACCACTTCTACTTTGATGCATCAAAGTCAACTTTTACACCATGATTTGGACCTAAATAAAAAAGGTGTGTGTGTGTGTGTATGTTTTTGTGTGTAATTGCAGATTGAGGTTCACAGTTGGAAGTCTGGCAGCAATTTCTAGAACAGGCATTGTGCACTATTTGTGCATTTATCTCCTCTGTCCCTGGTCATGCACTACTGGATATTGTCAACAATAAGAAACAAGGATGACTCACACTGACTGATTCCTCTGAGCGTCAGACACTGAAGACCTCAGCCATTACAGTATGGTCTCCTGCTTGTATGTCACCAGTCTGATCAGCATCTTAGAAACCTTTCACCAGCATCTGTCAGTCATGTACATAATATCATTTGGTTTTCATAACCACCTCTGGCTTCAGGTGAAAAATAAAAGAACAAGTCTGGTTACATTTGGGTGAGAGGCAGCCTGAGGTGACACGTCACATTAAGTTTAAATGCTAGGTGACAGGCTGGGTCTGGGATGAAAGGCAATGAATGGTGAATGTTTCTTTTCTCCTGTGGACATCTGGACATCAACTGTCTGACAGGTAGCAAAAGGCTCTCATTATTTTTGGCTTAGTAATCTTTGCCTGCTGCCCGGCCACAAATACAAATCCGTCATTTATGACAGGAAAAGAAAACTGCTGCTGAGTTGGAATTGCACTTGAAAATATCCTCCTGATTGAAACGTGTAGACGCAACTACATTTTGTTAGGTTCAGGAACATTGGTGAGCCAAGTCAATATGCTTGGCAGATGAGTACAACCTTTACTGTTTACTGAGCATCATCTTGCTCTTTTGAGTGACCAATTTGATGTGAGCAATATTCTCATCTTTTACACTCTGTGAAAAATAGTAAATTGCCTTTTCTTTCATTAAACTTGTGAATCTGTCAGAGTGATGATCCCTTAGTAATTTCATCTCTTGAAATCACTTCACTTGTGACTGGATGATGTAGACGAAAGGAACGAGATGTGAAAGACAAAATGAAAGTTGAATTTTCCTCACTTTTTGTAGGAACGTCTGTTGTTTTCGGATATTCAACATTTGATTTGACCCTTGATGCTGTCAAGTTTGTATTCCACTTGGTATGTGGAAGCCAGTGATTTTTGCTGATACTGTAAGCACTGATTTCCTAGAAGACCTTTCTTTTTGTTTATGTTATTTCAACACCTGCCAAGTCATTGGCAGTCCCATCAACTGTAGCTAGTGTTAGCTTGTTCTCTTCCACCAGGTGTCCAGATGTGGTAACGGCAAGACTGTCAGGGAGCCTGAAATGTGACGTCAGTGCCCAAACTAGGTAACAGCTTGTGTGACTGTTGGAATTGATGGAAGTGATACTATGAACTATTTTCAGATATTGCACCAATCAAACAGTACCAACATCATCAGTTGGAACCAATATTCTCGCCCCCTGGAGTACTCTAATATAGGGTGTGCTGTTACTGCATACAAGTAAATAAAACATTCATGTCTCCTTTTTGGCAATTTCCATTCATACCAAATAAATACACAAGTCAAAACAATCATCAAATATATATATTCTGATTTCTTGGAAAAAATGAATCAGTCCAACTTATATGATGGACTGAAATTTGTGACAGTAAGTTAATTCATCTTTATAATATTGTTTTGTTTACTGTTATCATCTTGTTTCTTGTGTTTTATAACTGACATTCTCTCCTTGTAGATATCAGTCTGTCTATCAGTCTACTTCTTATTACAATCAAAACATTTTTGACTTATTTACAAAACAAATAATATCCAAACCACCTGGTATACTGGCTGCTGTGCTCAATGGCTACAGACAACCTACTGGGACCACAACATCATAAGCTACAACACAGTCTATTGGGATATAACAGTCATATAAACAATCATGTAGGCGGTTGCACAGCACTCGCAGTCATATCTACGATGCCTAGAATCCATTTGCAACACACCCCTGTCCCTCCCCCCGTCGCCCTGTTACTGACCTTGTCGTATAATGGAGTTGTGCCTTCTTGTGATTTAGAATTGGACAACATTTGTCCTTTATGGTGCTTACTGCCTGCCTATGGTGGGTAATCTCATATTTCTGAGTGCTCATCTCATCCACCTGACTGACTTTGGCAACATCACAGTGGGACTGTGGAAAGAGATCTAACAACAGCACCTACTCCCACTCTGTGGCATAAAAACAACACATCATCCTCCCTCTTTGTGGACTGCAGAGGAGTAAATGTACTCTTATATTACTGCCTAATTGTCATTTAAAAGCATTAGCAACAATGGTGTAATTCAGTCAATCTTGGACACAATTGCTTTGCTATGACGAGCTAAAAACTGAACTACTGAGCTGATAATAATCCAGCAAATAATTTGCCAACAAAAAGACAGCACGTACTGTATAATTTTGTTGTTTTGTGGTATATTTTTACAACTTGAGCATAAATCGCTTAATGTTCCACTTCAGCTGAGCCTTTAGGACCTTTCAGTAACTGTCCACACTTTGAGAGCCAGTCAATTGTGCAGTGACTTGCAGACTCAAGAGGCAAAGGTGAGAGAAAAATAAATCCCCGAACTCACTTATAACAGCTTCAACAAGTAAAGCTGGTTCTGCCCTCGACTTTTACACAACAATTAGTCATTAATAAATATAAATGACCATGGCTTGCCTCAGGAAATAACCGCCCCTAAGATTAACCTCAATGTAGTAGAATCACTAGCCGGCCTCTCACGTCTCAGCTCGATTGCTGAACTTTAGAGTCAAATCCTTTGATGGATTTTTAGTCTGGTGCTCTGAGTTTGAATATGTTTGACTTGGAAACACAGGCCTGTAGCTGTGTGTTGTTCACAGTCAGCTAACCCTGCACTGTAATACGTGTAGCTAAGATAAAAAAAAGTGTTTTTATTATTTTTGAGGCTGCTAATAGCCTGTGGTGTACCCTCTGTTGTTATATGACAAGAAGAAGAGGACAAAAAACACGGAAAATATCTGATAGTACTAAAATAATCATTTAAAAGTATGCAGTTTATCTGTTCTCATGAGGAAACTTCTGAATCTTGTATGTCTGGTTTTGTTCTATGTGTTTGCCTACATATGTGAGTAAAAAAACTCCTTCTGCACATTGTTCTTTTATCCAGAGCCTTAAGCAAACCACATCTCAAGCTTTGAAACATCAATTTCTTGCCAACTCCCCTCTCTGAAGCAGAAAAAGTAATTTTCACAATCATACAGTTGAGTTTTGTCCTGACTGTCAAAATTTTTCATTGCACAGTTTCTCTTTTGAGTTTAAGCATTAATACACGCTCTTTTAGGCAGGACAAAAGAGTTGGATGATTGCTAAAAGTGGGGCAATTAGACTGCTGTTGTGCAATGGCCCATGCTAAGAGACGTCAAACGTTGCGAGAACATTCCAGATTTTGAAAGCACATGCTGGATGATTTGGGATTTTAAGGCTTGTTAAGTCTAGTAGAGATGCATTATGATGCGTTCAGTTCTTAAGGAAACTTTAATATGCTGTAGCTAATGTATCAGGTGTTCACACGGAACAGAGAAGAATGTCAGAAATGTTTAGAATTCTACATTTATCTCTGACTGTAGCACACAAGTTACATTTTATAATGACTGTAATGAGACACTAATGGAGAGAAAAGGGCAATAAAGGAGACAAGCTTTGGTTAGTTTTAGTTGATATTGTGTCAATTTCGCTCTGCTAGCTGGTTAAAGCTAACTTTATGTTTTAGATAGTGGGGAGAAATCAAATCAGTATCAGGGGAAGCTGTGAAATGTTTGAATATTTATAGAAAGTATGGTCAAAGCAATTGAAGATTATTGAATGGGTAGTTCTATATTAAAAGTATTACTTTTATTTCCCCCGTGTAGAATCAAATAAAGACTTTTATTTCCCTGGTGTGGAATCAAATAAAGTATCTTTAACAGCACTGGCAACACTTTTATCAATAATATTATATTTTTAAGTGGCCGTATTTATCCCAGGGTGCTTTTCTCTTAATGAGAGCAATATCTGTCTGGTTGACAGTGACAGCAATTACCAAATGCAAAGCTTCTATGATCAAAATGATCATTAAGGAGCTTGGTTCACTTAAACAAGACTTTCTCAGTGACTCAAATGCAAAGATGTTGGAAAAAAACTAATCTGAATAAGCCACTGTTTTTTTTTACTACCACTATAAATACTAAGAAGTACAATGTTATCTGAGAAACAGTAACTGCCCTGCTATACCAGTGCTCCAAACTAAAAAAAATAAAAATGGAAATATGTAGCAGTTTTATTATTCTTGGCCTTATTGTTCTTCTGTCAGCTGTGCTTTGAAATGTTTTCCACCTCCTGTAAAAGGCACAAAATTCCTCCCAAAGCATCTTCCTGCTCTCTGTGTAAATCTTCTAATTGGTCATTATTTCTGGGCAAAAATGAATGTAGCAGTATAAATAAATTGTAGATACAGCTGCACCACACAGGATTTGGATTAAAACACAGTCCCTGATGTTGAAATATACAAATTAATGAAGTCTGCCACTTAGCTGGGTGGACTGAAGAGATATTCCATCTCTGCTTAATGTATGGAAATCAACCAGTTATAACACAGAAAGTGTGTCTTTGGCTTGTAATGAGCAGTGAAGTGAGAAACTTAACACTTCAGAGACATTTTACCGGCTCCTCTTAGTGAGCCCACGTTTGGCAAAAAAATGAACCTTCTTAGTGTAAAAATAATTAGTGAGGCCCCCAATGGAGCACTGACACATATTTGTAAGGAGAGAAACTTGAGCCTGTTATGCCAATGAGACAAAAACACACAGACAGTGTTTCTACTATATGTGGTGCTGTATTAAATGTATTAGTGAGCATGCTGCTCTTGGAAACTCCTGGAGATCACGTCTGTGGACCAGAGGATTAAAGGTAAAGTCAGCGATTCTAATCCAATACACTTTGTCAAATTCAGTGAAAATCTCCTCAGAGGTATGAATCTTTATATAAAGAGCAATTCTCTGTATATACTACATTATTTTGTGAGGTACTGGTTATGACTTGGACATCCAATGTGTATTATTTCCCCATTGTGTGGTAGCCAGTCCTGGATTCTACTGTAACAGAGTGTAGGGTAACATTAGAAGCTCTTTCCTGCTCTATTGGATTTGGTTTTTACACTCCAGTTACACCAGCCAAACATGCTATTAGAGGTGGTGTCATGTTTGCCAAACACATTGGACAGCTCTCATACTTAAGCCTCTTGTCTTGTGATGTTAAAAATGAAACATACTCTGCCTTGTGTGTCAAAATATGTAGGATAATCAGTAAAAAAGGGTTATGTTAAATTCAAAAGTATCTTATCTTACATTTTTCCTTATCATACTTTAGATACAAAGACTGGAAATACAAGAACAATGCTTTTTCTTTATTTGCATGTTTTCTAAATGGATCATCAACAGGTATGCATGCTGACTTTTTAGCCTGGGACATGTTTTATCGTATATTTTAGCACAGTAGATTCTTGTATTAAATCAAGTAGAGCTGCAATGATTAGTTGATTAATTGATTAGCTGCCAGATATTTTGATAATCGATTAATCATTTTGAATCATTTTTTAAGGAGAAAATGTCCAAATTCTCTGATTCCAGCTTCTCAAATGTGAATATTTTGTGGTTTCTTTAGTCCTCTATGATAATAAATTGAATATCTTTGGCTTGTTGACTGTTGGTTGGGACAAAACAAGACATTTGAGGACACCAGCCAACTAGAAATGAGAAACCTGCTGTCTGAAATCAAGAATCCATTGTTTCAAAAATTACTACAAATTTCATTGCAAACTGCATATGTGCCATGCTTCAAAAGAGTTGTAAAAGTAACTAAGGGTGGGTGGCGCTTAGCAAATGTCAATTGGGTAGGCCTAAATAGTGAATCACTATTATGTTATTGCTGTTAAGATGAAAAAAAGCCATTTATTGGCAGTGCCATTAAATTGGAGTTGCCAAAATGAAATACAATAGTCACTTCCCGGTTGGGTTTTTGCTTTTCATTGAAGCATTTCTTTGCTTTGTTTACTCTCCAAAATAGTCCATTATTTTTGAAAAGCTGCAGATGACACTGCTAGCTGGCTGTCCTTCATCCTCAGTAGAGAAAATTCCACATCCCCAGGGACTCTGAAGTATCACAGGCAAAGTCTGATGTAGAAAAAAAAAAAGAAGAAGAAAAATCTAAGAGCAGTTGGTCAGAACGCTTCGAATCAGCTCAGACACTAGCAATGGCTGGTTACCAATTACAGCACAATGTAATTCACCCTCCTTGCAGACAGCATTGAGGCCTTAGTGATAAAATATGCATCATCTTCCTACGGCCCAGTCTCCCGGACAGCCAGCAGAAGGGTCGGGTAACCTCCATACATCTGTGTGTGACAGCAGGCAGAGTCTGACTCTGTGCCAGAACCACAACTCTCCAGGGAAATCATTTAGTCGAGAACTTGGGCCCAGTCACAGCCTGCTCACTGCTGATAAAGGGGTCATCCCGTGCCTGGGTCCTGTCCTGCACACTCTCCACATCACGTTTCAAAAACCCATCAGCCATACGATGATTAACTCAGAGGGGAAAAAAAAAAGATTAAAGGAGAAGAATATCATGAAAGAAAGAGAGAAGCAAGGGTGTGCGGAGTCTACGTAATCACACAAAATGCCACAGTTTTACTGACTAGCATATAATGGCTGCCTTTGAAGGAGCAGCAACAGGCCGTGGCTTTGATGTAGGATTTCTATACTATCACTTTTCAGTTTTTCACTTATCTTCCTCCCGGTCACGCTTACACCTATCACAAACCATTTTTTTGTCGTGGACAGAATACATTCATTACAGTATTTATTCTGGAGGATGAGAATAATATGCCTATCCTGTTAAAGCGTGTGATGCTAGGCAGCATGTCAATTTGCACCATGTTGAAACTAATTAAGCTTTCAACATTGTCATGCCAAAGATAGCCTTCTCCATTTGGTCATTCATTAAAAATATGTTGCAATTAAGATGATCCATTATGAGCTTAATTATGGCATTAATGCTGACAAATCCACACTCTGCACCAGGATAAAAAAAAAAAAAAGGAGCCTCCTGGAATTCATAAGAAAAAGTAAGCCAAAGCTGTGACCACTTTGACTTGAAATAACTGATAATCAGCTAGTCAGGTGTCTCACTCCCGTTGAAGTGTGTGTTAACTGATACTAATAATACTTCCCTGGTGGGATGACAAATAGAATATTACTGGGAGCAACAGTTTGCAGTATTATTTGTTCTGTAGCCAGTGACAACAGTAAATTGATAATCTGCCATTATATGCGTGGTGGGCCTGAAATAAAAGCTGTAAATATAGGAGGAGCCACCTCTTCTGTTTAATGACCTAATTTCCCAAAGGTGTAGTGATGGATGGATGGGAAGTGAGGAATGCGCAGACACACAACCAATTAACAAGGAGCCATTTAACCTTCTTGCTGAGGGAGACAAGACGGGTTAAACATGCGGAGGAGAATCAAGAGGTGGTGGAGTGATTAAACCGAGTGCTTAGTGTCTACGACTGTATGCACTTCCATTTGCAACTGTCTCAACTCCCTCACTGATAACCCTCTAAAGAAATAATGAGCCTTTGTGGGTTTATGCTATGGCGTTCTTTTGTTCTAGCGACAAAGAAGTCATTTCTGTCCACACGTTTGTACGGCTGGTTTGTATTGTTACAGTAGAATGAAGGAAAAATACATAATTACAAATCAGTAGAGAAATCAGTTAGATAGAAGTTAAGCGTTCCTTGAAAGAAAGATTAGAATTCTCCTAAGAGTGAGAGCCCAGCAGCCCAACAGCATTTAATGGAAGTGAAATGAGTGTTTGACTTTTAGGGCAGCTCTGTCTCAAGAGAAGAGACACTAACAAGACAGACATGCAAAGGCCTTTGGCTGAGGAACAGTTTTTCAGACTGACAAACACTAGAACTCAACATTTGCTTTCCATTGAGACACTTGTGGAGTCCAGTGAGACTATGGTATGTAACTTTTGGAAAAAAGAAATAACGTTATCTTCTTTTTATAAATAACAAGTTTGAAGTCATAAGCTATAAAATACACTCTTATGATATTTGATACACTCAGGGGTTTTGCTGCTACAACCTGTTTGATATGACCATAGCTTAGCTTACAGTGGAAATGTATGCACCATCATTTTAACCGCATTTTCCCAGCCGTACAGCACGATGGAGATTGAACACCTCTCTTCTGCAGAACGCCGTCTTTTGTTGTCAATTTAGAGAAGCTTTGAAGGATTTTTTGTCTGTTAATAAAGGCTCTGTCACAGATGATCTTTTGTAGGATGCTACTAAAGGATTTATAAGGAATATCTCAATCTCATTTGCATTGCATGACCAATTTGGAGCATGCTCCTGCATCACTAATTCTCCGACATAGCAAGTTTTTTTTTGTAGAATGAGAGAAAGAAATGATCATCAATTTCAAGTTAAACGCTATCGTCGGGAAAAGCTCAGATTTTTTCATTCATAGAGCAAAGCAATCTTACTATCGAACGAGAGTAAACCCATTTTTGAATTCGCTCACACACCGTGCAGTAACGACAGTTGATGGATATACCTTCAGGCAGAGGATGGTTGTCTTCCTGACAAACCTTTATTAATAAATCAACAATTTGAAACATTTTCCAAAAATTATGTAAAAGTGACACAAATTACACAAAGAACCGGCTCTACCTTCAGTTGAGGAGATCAATACTCTAGATATCAGCTTATGTTAGCAAACTTTATATAAATATAGCTGTGTAACACTGATGTTACTGAGTCAATTCACTAACACAAGACTCTTCTCTACTTAGATGTATTCAGACTAAAAACTTTTTTGAATTTTTTGAAGACAGAATGATTGCATAGACAATCAATGCAAAGACATGAGTAGACGTGAACATACCTGGGCAAAGTTGTGTCTGGATGATTTACAATCTTTCGTTCACAAACATTTGAATATCTTAAGGCTTTCCAATGAAGACAGAGGAAGACTGGGGGGGTTCTTGTGAGTTCTCAGATAAGTCAATCTGTTCAACTAACACAGCCACTCTTCACTCTTCAGTCATTGTGTATTCTACAGTAACTTGCTGCAGCTAGGGTACAGTTGGTACATTGGCTGTTTGGGATGAATAAGTATGGACAGCAGAAACACTCCAGCGGTAAAATGTTCTCAAATAACACCGGGCTAAAATTAAGCTTGTGTTCCGTCTGAGAGAAACAGGGGAAAAACAATAGAAAGAACCTGAGTTTTTGGTGAGTTGGGAAATTGGGAAATGCAGAAAAGTTCAGTGTAGCGTTGTCTTCTATTTGCTAACACTTAAACTTTTGAAGTGCTACTAAATATTCCCTTCATGTAACATGTGAATGAAAGCTTTGTAGTGTGCTATGAACCAAAAAAAGTGATTAAAGCACGTTCTCCGTATATCTTAAAGAAGTTGTGACTGAATCATTATCACAGTGTTACAGTTAGAATAGTGTTATGTTGTATTAGTGTGAGTATTACTTATCACTCCCATTAATTATTCACTAATTAAAATAATGGAATACCATGGACTATTGACATGAGGATTAGCTGCTGTGTTTACTGCTCGTGTTGTCACGCTTCCTGAATTTGTTACTCGGGTGGCAGATATCAGAGTTTGCAAAAACATCCCCTACTTGTTATTACCTTTGCTGAAATAACATATCCAATACTACAACGTGTTCTAGCCTCAGGCAATGGATAATTGAAAATCGGTTGAAGCCGGGTCTTATTCATATGATTGTTATTTCGTTGGAAGGAAGTGTTTTAATCCCTTTTTGAGTCCAACTGCTGAAGAGGCAAAGTAAAGCTGCATTAAGCTCTACAGTGATCTATTGAATATTTTAACAGAATCAATCACCATGATGGCAAAAAGTAGGAAAAAAAAAACAAGCCAGGGGTGGAAATAACCAGAATTATCCTGCAAGAGTGAAATTCAAACCGGCTGCTAAACAGCAGTGTACAGAGAAAATTTCATTCAAAAAATGTTGCAGCTTTTGTCCCCCTTGTTCCTTTTGAACTGAACATGTGTGCAGCGTGCGGTGCGAATTAACTTCACTCTGTTGTTTAAAAAAGCAAACAAATAAAGTTGCGAGGTACAGCTGTCAACCACATGAAACACATTTTTACACAAATGTTCTCATGTATGACAAATGGGCTGCTAATGAGGTATCCGCTATTGTTTTCTTATACCCTCCTGTGATGTGCAGTTAGGATTTCCCCTCGCTGCTCCTTGTTGTGCATGCATGAAGCGCACGTAATTGTGAGCCTCATGCTTGGCTTCATTGGAAACTCACTGAAGCAAAAAGTTGGAAAAAGCTGGAGAAAGTCTTGTTTATGAGATGTTTATTTTGGCTGCTGTGGCCCTTGTGTGCCCGGGGGAGGAGGGGGGGTGGGTGGGCAGGGCAGGGCAGACGTCCTAATCATGGCAGCCTGGGAACGTGATGATCCCACTCATAATGGTGTTACCGAATCATGGAAAGTGAAGAATAGGGAGATCTAGTGAGAAGCTGTGGAATGCCAAACATTTTCACATGGCAGCCCAAGCACGATGCCTGACAAAGCCTCCGTCTTTGGGATGCTGGCAGCCCAGATTTTGTCACTATTACCCAACACCTTTTTCTATGTGTGTGTGTGTGTGTGTGTGTGTGTACAGAAAGGAGTAGTTATTTGAGGAGGAGAACAAGAAGATGAGGCAGGGAAACACATTACAGCAGATGGCGTGATGAGGCAAGACTTATTCAGTTCGGAGCGCACTGGGATAACAGGAAAGAACACAACTCCCTATTTTCAGCTCCTTGTTTCTGCTCTTATGCTTCACCAGCTCCTTCTCCTCCCAGTCCCTTTTTTCCCTCATATTTTCTTCATCACACGGGCAATTTTCTGCTTTCATGCCGCCTGTCTCATTTTCTCAGAGACTCTTGTGCTCTGTCTCGACGGGCACATTTAGAACTGCGTAAAATTAAGCCCCTCCACCACGGATTGATCCTCACAAGATCGTCCTATTTTTGACCTGATAGCTTTCAGTGTGCTTGAGGAGGATTTGGGGTCTGTATGTGCAGATGGGTTATACTCAGTGATCAAGCTTCTCACACCATTCTTTTCAATCTCATGAGCAGATAGTGAAAATAACTAAAATTATAATTGCAAAAAATATTTTAATATTCAGAGATGTGCCGTAAGAAGTAATCTATGACCTCTGTAGGACCAGTGGGAACTGCAACAAGAAGTTAGAGTCCAACTGAAATTAAATTGCATTTTTTTCTGTCTGCTACAGTATCCCTATCTGCTCTGTGAATCACTGCTCCTGTGTTGTTTGAGAAAAAAATCCAGAAACCAAAAGGGAAACATTTACATTTTATATCTTTTAAGATCCAATGTTTGCATTCATTTGTCTTAATACCATTAAGTTCTCATCTATGTCGATGAGAACCTGTGCCACACAACCAATCAAATAGCTTCCTTTTAGACCATATTCGCATAAAGCAGTAACCTCAGTGTTTTATCATAGGCAGAGTATATGGTCACACTGAGCCTGATAGCATCCTGCTACACAACAACACAAGAACCACAGAATCTGAACAACAACCCACATTAGCTTTCCTGCTAAAGTGTCTTTCTTGTCTAACTTACAAACATGAACACACGTCTTTTCCTGCACCTTGGCTTGTTGAATGAGGCACCAAACAAAATTCAGTGCACTGCTAACGTCAGTTAGCAGGCTAGATAGCTAATTAGCTGCTCGGCTGCAGCACTCTCAACATGTTAACATGCTTGAAAATATCACTTTGGTCCATTTAGATGCTTATGTGGTCCTTACTCTTCAATACCACTGCTAACAACACATTGTCTGCCCATGAGTTGTAAACATGGATGTATTATAAGAGGTGGATACCAGACTGAAAATGGCGCCCATTTAGTCCAATAAGAATTGTTTGGTTGGCGCACACACCAAAAAAGTTTCTAGCTTCTGGGTTTGCTTCTGCATTGTGTGAAACAGTGAATATGAGCAGTGGTGTTTCCCCCCACTAACCCTGCCTGCGAGTTCCTGCTCAGCCCATAGACTTTACATTGTGATGACATCACAGATTTTTAAATCGTTTCTCTCAGCTCAAGGAAAGTTTTACAATTATAAAACCTCCATGGGTAAAAAATTCATAATAGAAAGAGTCATAATTGACCATGTTTGTTCAACGTGTCCTGTCAACGGTCTCTTTTACAATGGTGGTCTATGGGGAAAATGCTTTGTACAATACAGTTTGCTTCCTGTACCTTGTTTCTTGTTGCCCTGCCAACAATAAATTCTAAAAACACATTGACATTATTTTTTTACTGCCAAAAGACTTTAACCATGCCTACTTATTTATAATATTTTCACTATAGATATGAGATGGTAAGTTTAAGGAGAAATTTGACAAAAATATAAAGGGTTATTGTATATTAAACTGTTGTAGGCCTTCCTCATCACAGAGTTTGTCTCAACACAGACAAACTCATGTCCTTCAAACTTGGCAAGTTGAACTAAGAATAGGAGGATGCAGAATGCTTAATTTGTAAAATCTGTAATTGAGACGAAAACAACATTCTTGCTGCCATCACAAGCTCAACCAGACTCTGGTGATTACAATTCAACATGTCTGTCTTCGCCTGTTTCATGACCAAATAACCTCAACGTAAAGGGCCAGTAACAGCCTGTAACTGTTTCACCTGTTATCTTAACTGTGATGAATATTTACAATAACTCTTCGCTCAGCTAGCGACTAGGCAATATTTTGGTGAAGCAACCAGTTTTTAAAAATCTTACTGGTTACTTTCTTTTGTGACACGTTTGTAGAACAAACATTGTAATGTAATGTAATGTCACTTGCCAAAATATACTCAATAGGAGCAAGCACTTCCAGGAATTTGGACCGTACTTGGCAAGATCAGGACTTTGAGCTGGAACAAAACTCGATGATGTTTCACAAGTGCAGACAAGAACGCAGATTGAGAAAAGCCTTATTTGTTTGCACTTTGACAGACTTGTCCAGAATGTTGCTCCGTCCTCTGCCAAATGCATGCTGTGATTGGGTAAACCCTAACGCCTCCCCCTCCCATGACCCCGGAGAAAAATAAGGGGTTATGAAGAATGACCGTGCAATCAAAGAATCAATCTGACAGCATTACCAAATGAAAGCTTTCCTTGAAAATTACCAGTTAGAAGTAAATCACACGTCTCTGTTGCTGCAGAGCTGTTACATAAACATTTTACTTATTGTCTTTATCATATCAGACACCAGTCGCCTCTTGTCCTTCAGGTTGTAAATATTGTGCTCGTTTTCTAAAGGTAAATTCCCTCAGAGACAGTTTTATCTATTCACCCATTCAGTGTTTCAGATGGAAATTAATGTCGTCTAGTCTATTATTCAATCACTTTCCATGTTTATTGTATTGAACGAAGAAGTTACACAATCAATCATCCATGTGGATTCCTGAATAAATCTTGTGTCTAGACTCTAATGTGACAATGTCCAACGGCTGGAGTACAGCTGCAGGTTCACTATTTTTTTCTCAAAGATTAGATTAGATTATTTGATGTTGTAGTTTGTACAGATGAAAGGGAAAATTGATTCTACATCAAGGCTTTGGTGTATTTTGCATAAATACTTCACCCCCCAAAAAATGCCAACTCCTCTGAAAGTGCCTCTGTGTGTGGTTGATGTTGATTAAGGAAGAAGAGCAATATTTAACGCTCACGCAGCTGTATGCAAACTGTGCTGGTGCATGGCTGGATATTAAATAATGTTAATAAAACAGACAGACAGCTGCTATAAAATAAGATTATAGTTGTCAGAGGAGGGAGATGATTCAGGAGAAGTTGTGTAAAAATTACTGCCGCACCTCAGGTTCTGCTGTGCACAGAAAACAGGCGAGTGCATGTACGACATAACAAGATAGAGAATATTAGAATATTGAGGATAAACTGAAACATTTCTGGTGCGGCAGCAATTAGTAGCAGTGTGCAAAGCCATGCATCTTCATATAAGGACTAGGTGACACATGGATAAAAATACAAATGATGCCCCCTTTGCTGATCTTAATGCATAATTAACATTTAACATTACAAGGCTTCGTTTATTTGGTTTTAAAAGATTTATGATTGGGTTTACACTTGAGCGAGTCAAGGAGGGATGTGTGCTTAAACAGGCAAACAGAGTGTTTTCAATTCATAGCACGTCATGCAATCAGCATTTGAAAGCAAAAACATGCTACAGAGGACTTTCTCGTAATCAAATACTGTTCTTAATTGCGGACATATGTGCACTGTTACCTGGAAAATCTCTTAGAGGTGGTATTTATTATCAGATTAAAGATTTATTCGATCACAAACACAGGTAAAGGTATAGTTTAGATGCCACCTATTCTCTAGATAACTCAACCAAACCACCAGAGAACATGCAAATTCTACAAAAAAAAATGTTCAGCTCCAGATATTCACCCCGAGTCCTTCATGCTTGAAGCCAAGACTGCTAAGCAGCCAACCACTGCCAAGCATTAATGATTCAGTTTTCCTGATTTTCCCAGCTGGTCCAGGGTTTAAAGTTTGACAGAGATGTGGTTCATGCCAAAAGAAGTATTCACTGTTTCTCATACAATCCTTTTGTGGAAAAAAAAAAAAAGCTAAAACAGAATTTAGATGGTACATAAACTCCACTGAAGTCCAGTTTAATGAAATTCTGCAGCAGATTGTTAAGCAGCACGACCTGCCTCATCTATTTGACAGTAAAAGGAGCTCTGGGATACATTAGACCTTTAAATAAAGGATTAAAGCACTAAAACATTATTCAACACAATATTGAAATGAATAAATCAAAAGTGTAATCAAAGAAAATGCACCTTCTCCCTATGAAATGGCAGTTTTTAATAGCAGTGGCAACAGTAGAGCCTCTGACTGTCAGAGCTGGACAGTAAAACTGATCGATATTCAATAGCAGACCCAATCAGGGATTCCTACCAGTGACATTCAAATCACAAATCTAACCTTTAGGCTATGGCCAACCCCTCCAGCGAAGTGGAAATTGTGCTGCCTACTGTCCTGCATGATGCACAACATAATAATGCCATGTCAATGTCACGTCATAAATAGATAATTTTTGAAAAAGTGCATTGTGCTTGACTTTCATTAAGCGATGTTGTTGTGCTGTCACATATTGAGCCATTTCAAAGGTCAACTTAATTTCCCATCTATAGTTGATGAAGAGATTAACATTTGTTGAAATCATCACAATCTCATGAATATTATTAATGCGACTTTTTCGGTCATTTGCATAATCAGATCTGCAGTGTGTTTGCTGTGTTGTATTTGAACAGGAGCAGATATTTATTTGACCCCCAGAGAAATTGATAAAACTCAATAATGGACTTTTACAATTATGCCGCCTGCTTTTCTTTCAAGACAGTAAAATCTGCATCACAAACACACACACACACAAAAAAAGTAATGACAATCTACAATCACACCAAATACGACACAAACTGCTAATATCCCACAAGGGATTTGCTAATGGGGGTATATGCTAATATGCTAGATATGCTAATATCCCACAATAATCAGACATTTTAAGGAAATCTTCAGGATGTTTCTTATTTTGCGGCACTAATTAAACTAAATAACCATAGCGAGATGAGCAGGAACATTCACACAAGGAAGGTATGGTGTTATCAAAAGACGGCAAGCTAAAGAATCCCTTATGTCTGCAGCTTCTATGAAAATAATGTTCATGGGGCATTAAGGATGATGGGTTTTTAATGCTGCTGGGTATTTGTTTTCCGCTGACTTACACACTAATGCCCTATGTTTCTGAATACATGTATCCATTATGTACAATGTAACACATTATTGTATTACACATAACCTATGTGGCAACATGGCTCCCAGTCGTTCATGCATTGCAAATTAGTATGTACAGAAGCAACTGGATAATTTTTAGCACCTGAAGCGTTAGCCATGAGCATAAACCAACCTGTCAGGCATTATTGTCAAAGCTTTTTTGACCCATAAGCACACTGGAGCTGCTAAACTTTGTCACTTAGCGCTCTCAAAGTGTGATTAATGACACTTGATGAGGAAACATTAGCAGCCTATCAGAGCCATAGTAGATTTTTTTTTACCCCCGCTGAGTACACTGCAATTTAATGAGCAGTGGGGAATGAACACAACAAGTGAGAGATGATCGAGATGGAGCCAATTTGCACGTCACTGGCGGCGAGCTTTGCTGTAACGAGGACGTAGATGAAGAGAGGTGGAGATAAACAGGATGGAGCGGAAGGCTGTTGCAATTTCCATATTTAATTAAAGTGACCCCTTGTGTTTGTGATTGCTGGGACAGAGCCCATACAGTATTTGACAGGTTCGCACATCGGTGTGAGTGCACAGATAAATAGTCATTCATGGGTAAGTTGTTTGATTGACTGACTTATTGATCAGCAAATTAGACAGTGAAAAAAGAGCTGCTCTCATTATCTTTGCTGGATTCTCACTAAGCATGGGGTCTGGGCTTAATTTTGACAGGGATTTCAGGGCTCGTTTCAAAGGTCTGGTGCATATCTATGCAGAATGTGGCTACCTGCACTCTTATGCTTCAGTAACACAGTTAATGGGAGCTTTTGCTTCGCCAGATGAGAAGTGATGTGTAAAAGAGAGTGTGGTCATGCTAATGCAAACAGGCCTTACTCATCACTGGACTGACTGCTGAGCGTGTCCCTCCGCTGTCGACTTCTCTGACTTTCACTTTGGAAGATAATGTGTCACTGTTATGCTAACTATGTGCTGTTTGTGTGAGGAGTGATTGGGTAGTTTTGCATTTACTTTATCCTATCTTATACACACTATATTGTACACACAGAAAAAATACCACAGTTTGATTTATGTTCCAAATTAATTCTGCTGTGCTGATAAAACATTGCATTTAGCAAATATCTTACCAGTTTCACAACAGAACGTTCAGTGTGGAGGATTTCCATAGCTGGAGGAAAATGAGAGACTTTCTTCTACAGCATCTGCTTTTATCTGTATCATTTCTCTTGCACAGCAGCGGAATCGGCTGCTCATGTTAATGTTATAGTAGTCATGTGACTGGTCAGGATGTGTTTGTATTTCTGTTTTACTATGTGTTTATAGCAATATGATATCATAAAAGAACCCTTGTGTGTGCATGTGGCCGTTGAAAACGCGCTAATACAACATTTCTTTATCCAAAACACATTGAAATGAGACTTATTTGTTTAGTTACACTATAACACTGCACAGTTTCCCATGTCTTTGGCTTATTATTGTGGAACAAGCTGATTATTCAAATGTATGTTATTGATAAAATATACTGTATATTATATATTACATATTTGAGTAACAAGGTTTTATTCATACTGATGAATGAGCAGCTGGTTTAGTGATCATTTATGGAGAGTGTAAATAATGTTAATAACTTGATAACCTGCATATTCAGACTGATAAGTTAGCATCAGAGCTTTTGAAATGTTTTACCTTAAAAACAAGCTACTGTACTGCTGCAACTCAAAAAAAAGCTAGCTGAGCTAAGCTAGTTAATGCCAGACATAACTTTGCGCCAAAGATCATTTGATTGTATTTACAAGATAACAAAGTCAAGACAAGCAAATAGACAAAACTGGAAATGGAAGAACAGAAAAAAATGGGCGATTACTTGAGAGTAGTAATCAGCAGATGGATTTATTGGTATTTTAGTATCTGTATTGGTGTTAAAATCATGTATATACTATAACAAAATCCTATGATTGGTTTCCTTTGCTTTCACACCAAAAACAAACTACACCAAACTACATTTTCAGGCAGTTTCGGTTTGGTTGTTTTGTCCAAACCAGAGTTCTAACTATTTGGAAAATTATATCTGAGGTTCCATTGCCCTTGGCAATATCATGTGACCATCTCTTTTAGATCACTTGTGAAACAAGGAGTTATGGGTCAAAGCTTTCAGTCTTTGACAGACAGTCACAATTCACCTGAAGAGACTTTGCATTAACTTTTGTTCTCACATCTCACATGTCTCGAGTTTTCTACCTTCTTACAAAAATCTCAGGTACATGATGAGCCCTGTCAGTGATGACTGCTGTCCTTAGACTCCTATCTAGAGATGGGAATGTTAAGAATGAAAAACAGCAAAAAGAAGAGCACTGGAGGATTCTGGATTCAGCGAGTGTTGTCCATAACTTGTTCAACCCTTCAAAATCTCCCCTCAAATGAGCTCACTGGGGGAAAAAAAGGAATTATCCTACAACAATCCGCTAGGACATATTTCTTATACCCTTCACTTCATCGGGAAGAATTCTCTGGATGGCAAACACACATGGCACTTGACCACCAAAAGACGCAGTGAGTGGTGGAGTGAGAGAGGGGTAAAGGGAATTCAACAGGACAGGAAATGCTGCGAGCAATTTATCTGTCATCGGAGACGTTAGATATGGCAAGGAGATGATTGCACGGAACAGTGAGGAAGAGAGAAGGCAAACTCATCGACCTCTGTCTATTCATTCCTGACACGTTGCTTAACCGGAGCTGACAAGCTTCCAAAAGGAGGAGGAGAGTTTGATGGGGGAGATAGTTGAGAATGCCTCAAAAAACATGACTGATTTGCATAAATGGACAGAAAGACTCCTTTTTATTTGAATATAGTTAGAAAGCGTGTGCTTGGCTGCATCTGTATTTATGTATTCCAAGCTCAGGTGTGTATTCCAGTTCTTTTTTTCTGCCCCGAGGCCCTTTACCACACTGCAAAAATAGGAGCTCATAAATAAGAAGCTCTAACAAGACTGGCCTCTAATGCTAGACATGTTGATTCCACAAACCAGAGCGCTGTATCCAACACTCAGGGAACAGTTGCATCTAGTAGTGCTGGCTGTGTTAACATCCAATTGCAGCCTAATCCATCTGCCTTAGACTTGTATTCATTTACAATCTACACAGACTACACAGTGACGTGTGGGGCTGGGTTATTGTTTTCCCAGTAAAAGACCAAACTTATAGCAAAGTAGCACCGGATCAAAGGACCAAGACACATGCAGAGGGTCATTAGGCCGAATGGCAGGACGTGTCTGCCAGACAGCACATAGATGTGTCGACAGGAAAGCGTCATGAAAATGGAAAGTGTACAGCGAGAAGCGCAGTGTCTAAAATGGAAATCAGGGAAGCTGCTTTGAATTCTGAAACCATCTGGATGCGCTCTGTGGATTTCCAGCATCCATCAGATGGGAAAGTTTGTGCCTATGATTGATTGGCAAGTATTTCAGATAAGGGCTATGCTTGGCAAGGAGTGTTGGCTGGCAGTGATGAGGCAATCAGGGCTCTCGCCTTGAAGCAGACAGAAAATGCTTTGGCATAATTTAGCTGCTGGACTGACTGAGGATGAGAAGAGCCTCAGAGGCCGAAAGGTTTACTCTTTTTATTGACATGAGCAGCAGTCAGCACAAATGAACATAGAGGGCTTTTCTGTTGCCATCGGAATCACTTTAATCGATTCTTATTAAATAACGCACTTATTTTCTTCAACTCAATAAACAGTAGATGAGGTTTTCAGATCATCTGGTTTTACCCCAGATACACTCACTCAAAAGCTGGATAGTCCTCCAGTTGTGGATTAACATAAAAAGAAGACAAATTTGAGGGGCGGGCATGTATTACCATACATTTGGTGATTTTATTGTTTCTACAAGGAGAGTTTGGTTTTATTTTTTCAACCATTGGGTGTTATGTTGTAGTTTTGGGAATTATTCTTATTCCGATGATTTTATAAAATAAAAGATAATATGATGAGACTTGTAAGCTTCACTTAAGGGCTTACAGTCTATGGGTCATTAGTCCCTGAAGCACTGCAATATGATACATCAAATAGTTCAGTCCAGTCATCTAAACCACATGTACTTGGAAGTGAAAAACTGCCATAAAAATGATTAACCAAACTCTACACAGCAAGCATTCTCTACATCGCAGAGCTAACATTACTTCCTGGCTCAATATTCACCTGCGGTACCATAGTTACCATAGACGTGGGAACATGCAATTTCACAACACTTTGAATAAACTGCAATGGATAGCTGAGGTATGTTCCCCTTCCTCAAACAAGTGAGTTTAGGAAATGGTCAAGGTGAATTCTGAGCCAGCCGATCTGAAAATTTGTGAAATAAGGCTTGAGCTCTTATAAAAGCAAATATGTGATTGCACCATGAAAAATTAATAATTTTTACCCACCACATTCCCAGTATGTGAAGGGTTCAAGAGTTTAATATTTTACTGGATTTTTCTTCTTCTTTAACCTTGACTAAAACCTTTTTTAAACTCTACCCAAGGTGTTTTCATTTTCTAAAATTTATAACTGCCGAGAACTTAACCCTTAAAATCAATCAGCGTAATTTAATTGCCTGAACGTAACCATTAATGGCTTTTCGGAAATGTATTCATAATTCATGCTATTGTCACACAATTCGTCGGGGAACATAAACAACACTGAATTGCATTTAATTTTGGGCTCATTTAATGGAACTTAATGTGCTCTAATGGGCTGTGTTCAGCCTTCAGAACGCAATATCACCAGCATGTTGATGAAGATCGTAATTGAGCTTTGCTTTCTGATACTCAGTTTGTGTGTGTGTGTGTGTGTGTGTGTGTGTGTGTGTGTGGGAGTGAGAGAAAGAGAAAGTGTGTTTAATGCAGTATTTGGAAGGTTATGATGTTTATTTCAGATTCAAACATAGCAAGAAGTTGAGAGATCGTTGCGGTAAATTAAGGTTTTGTGAGTTCAAACAGCAGAAGAGAGAGTAGATATTTTTTCCTCAAATGAAAGACAAAGCAACTGAGCTAAGGTGAACTGAGGTGTTTCTACTAAATTCAGGGGTTGGGATGGGGGGTTGGGAGAGGAGGGGGGTAGTGTTAAAATCATGCATTGCATTTAGGTCACATATGTCTTTGTAGCCAAAACCAGTCCAGTTAATCTGCATGGGCACAGGGGAGAGAAATCCACAAAAAGGAAAAAAGAAGGTTACGGCTGTGCACAGGATTTGATTTGAGCTCCCTCTCTTGCCGACTGTAGCCCCGATGCCACGCTGCTTTTTATAACTCCGACTTATGTTGAGCCAATGTTCAAATAGCCTTTTTGTCAGCGATTCCCCGTGTTTGCGTATTCAAACTGAGCGGTCACAACACAAGCGTGACTGTGGGGCTGATCTGCAAAGACATCACTTCGTGTCAGTGACAGCAACATGTCAGCTTCCACTTCTCCCTGTACACCTTTCAAAGCGAGGTACAACAGCGGGGATGGCAGATTTCTTGTGCTTGGTGTCCTATTCCGCCATCATCACTGTTTCCAGGAGGCAGAGCTCAACAAAGAAGAGTAAACACATGCCAGCCTAGCCCTCGAAAATTTAAAAGAAGTCAAAATTATATGAACAAAAACAGATAGATGGGGGCATGTCATCAGAATGTTTATTCAAATAAAGCTCAGGGAAGAGGAGGGAGATGCTGTGCGATGAGCTGGGTTGCTATGTATAAAGGAAAAGCTTTGGCAGACAAGGCTGCCTGGGTCCTGATCATTAAAAATATACAGTAGATGCCTTTGCGACATAGTTCTGCAAACTAGGCTGTACCTTGCACAGAATGACAGACAGAACAAGAAGAGGGGAGAAGTGAGAGTGAAGGAGAGGAACCAGCAGAAGCAAGCTTGATTTTAATTGGCTGTTTGTTTTTCATCAGTCCCAGAAGAGACGATATTTATGAGTATGATCTTTCTGCATTGCTGCAGTGTAACAAAAATGCCTGGTAGAATGTGACATGCAATGAATCCTCTTCTGTTTTTTTTTGGGGGGGGGGGCTCTCTCACAGTAGCATGAGATTTTGCACAGTCTGTTGGATTTTATTTTGCAGATTTGCATCCACTGATAAAAAATGTGTTTTGGCCCTTTAAATATTACCCAGATTATTTGTTTAAATTTTATGATACATTTTTGCTTTTTCTACTCGAAACTGTCATCTTATTTAGTGTGTTACTGGTTGATTGTTTAATTAATGCATATATTTTATCAACAATACCCAGTAATATTTAAAACCATTTTTCTAATCTCATATTTATATTGTACAAACAGAAAAAAGCAAGGAAAATGTACTTAAATCTGCAGCGAGGAACTTTTACATATAAATTAACATCCGTTACATTCAAGCCATTGCCAAACGAGTTCACACAATGCTGATTAAGCCTAGATAAATCTCTCTGTATTTCACAGTATCCTAGAGTTTTTAATCTGGTATAGGGTTTGACATTCCCACACTGGCTGGACTTCTAGATTCTCCAAATGTAATCAGACAGAATGGATCAAATTGTAATGGTAAAATAAGTCATTTCTCGGGGATTGTGTGACGCTCAAAACAATTTATCCACCATTTTACAGCCACAACAATAGTGACAGAGTAGGCAACGGCGGAGCCTATGACGTAAGCATGTGTCAACAGTGTTTTTGTAATTACTCTCACTGCCAGAAGGGGGAGACAAAAGTGCCGCACTGCAGTTTTAAACCATGGGATTAATCTGGCAACTGTGCACTCTCTGGGTGATGTCAGACAATTTGTGCTTGTTAGCCGCAGTTTGCTACCACAGACCCAAACATGTCCAAGCCAGGCTTTACTATACAAGGATGGTAAGTGGTGGTCATTTACATGATATGGGTAGGTTTACATGCTTCTTAGTCTTAGCCGGCTAAAGTTACCAAGTTAGTGAACTTTGCCCCCTTATCATGCAGTTGGCTATCTGAGTTGCTATTAGTTTGTTTGTTCAATAGTTATAGAGTTGATCATTTTACTAGAGGTATACTGTATAACATTCATGTTACATGCATCTTTTATCAAAGAAAAAATCGGAATCGAAGCCAGTGCTGGTGGCTTTCTGTCACTTTTTAATTGACCTCATAGATATTGCAATTGGATCTTCTGGTGTAACATTATAGTATGTTACAGATAATATATTCTCCTTTTTACACTGTTTCTACTCTTCCCTTACCTTTTTTGTTTTGCTATTTTGGTAACCTTGGATTAGCTGTTTGATTGTGTATTCTCTTTTAGACCTTGACAAAGAGTCTCGACAGAATGCAGACGTAAAGGAGCCCTCCTGGGTTTATATATGCAACAGCAACAAGACAATAAATTGCTATGGCAGTTTCAGTATGTGATTTTTTTTCTTTTTTTTATATCGCAAAATAGTTTGCTGTGTAATGTTGGGTGAAATTTATCTCAAATAAAGCTGAACAATGCAGTTATCTTAGATAACTTTCTGTACATATCTGTGTCAAGATTTGTTCTCTCTCATTATCTCTGACTGGTTCCTGTTTTTTTTGTTTTTGTTTTTTTGTTAGGGTTTTTTCTTTTTTTGTAGGTACATGAGTTGGTGCATAGTTACTTATTGTTCTCTATAACAAGTCACTTTGGTCTTTTGTGGCAGCAACAAGTTGAAAGGAGATGAGATGCTGTTACCAGCTGCCTGGAGTTCCTTGGAGATTTTGGAGTGGCACTTATCAAGGATTACCAGGTAAATATTGAATTTATACCCACTCTTTTTAAAAATGGTTTTTCAGTATTATTGATTTTAAATTATGTATCCTTATTTAGCGTGGTGTCAGTGGGTCCTCAAAGTGTGAAAAGGAAGTAGGGTTTTCTGAAACAATAATCATGATTTGGTCAACTTGAAAGTGATAAACATGAACTGGCATGCATTTATGTGACTACTGTTGGTAGCACAGCAAGCAACTCATGTAGTTGAAGAACCCTCAGTCAAGGGGAATAATTTAACCAGAACAGTAGAAGATGACGATAAAGTAAATATCTTTATTTGTAATATTTTGCTGCTTGAGTCTCAGCTCTGTGCTAATTTTATTGTGACATCAGATGTTTTGTTTTGTGAAGCACCTGGCGAATTTCTTATTTATTAAAATCTTATGACTGACTGGAGGTTCTTCAACCACAGAAGTTACAAATATCAGTAATTTGTACTAATGCATTTATCACTACAGTTAAATGTCATCCTCAAATAAAAAGGTTTTGGTCAATTGGGGGCAGCACAGCAAGCTGTTAAAACAAAATTTTACATATTATTGTAACACCTTTTTATAAAGTTGTTACAGTGAACTTGTTGTATATTAAGACATCCAGCAAAAATAAAGCAACATTAGATTTTATTTGGAATGGTTTCTGAATGTAAGTCCAATATTCACTCTTTTATCTCGTTTTTGGTCTCTATCAACTCCTGAGAGAAATATCTGGTTCTTTAGCTGCTCAATGCTCCACTGTGTTCACAAGCTAGTTAACAACTTTGATTATAGCAGCTTTATGTCACTCATGCCACAAAGTTGATGCCACAAAGAAAAATGATTCTTTACTAATAAACTGTGTTGCATCATTGGGTGCATATATACTGCATTCAATGTCGCCTTAGACCAATGATTAATCTATGTTCATATGTTCAGGAGAACATACTGCATACTGTACTGTATATATTGACCTCATATCACTAATTTATGTGTTTGAAGATGTCAGCAAAGAAAGTGTCGAAGAGGACTACACTGAGTATGTCATGAAGATCATATTCAACAGTGGAAGTACAACACAACAAAGCCCCACCCCTGCTGGCATATCCATCATCACTGAGTGAGCTGAGGTTCTTGATGATTGTAGAGGTGTGGTTAACACTTGCCTTCTGCTCATGTGTCTGAACCATTTTGTGTTAATGGCAGCTCCAAGGAAATACTCAGTGACTATGGCGGGTAGGTTTTAAAAACTGGTCTTGGACCACACTTAACATCTATATGTTTTTATATTTTGTTATGCTAGTGGTTTTCAAATGGCACTAGAGCCTCTCGTATCTGATATTTGGTGAAAGATTAGTTGGTGTGAAGCAGTATCCTCAACACTTTAAGGACTTTCATGGTGAAAAACTCAATACGGACACCTTTTTTCCTGCCCTGGAATCTTACACAGTGGACATGTTATCCAACTGAAGTTGTTCATTGTAAATGCTTTTTAGAACTGATACAAGGTATCAGTAGAGCATCCAACTGTCTTGTGTACAGTATGTTTCATTCTCATAGACTGAACCCTGAAGAAAATGTCACTGTAAAAGTCATTTTGGCACTTGATCGTATTTTGTTGGCAACAAAGACTGATTAATGTGCAATGTCTTATTTGTTAACACACTTTCAGAACTTTTGTACCAATAATGGAGAATATTTTAATAAAAAGTTGCTGTTTTTAAAGTTTTAAAGTGACAGTTTTGTTGGCAAAACAATAAAATATTAAAATTTCACGAAATAAAAGTAGAACCGGTGCTGTAAAAGGTAGTTTGAATAATATGTAAATGTTACTCAAATAAATCAAAAATAAAAATTAGGTTCAGCCAGTTAAAAGCTCAGAAAAACCAAGTATTTTTACAGCAATTTGTAAGTAAATGCAGTGAGTAAACTTTACTGATGAAGAAAGAGTACAATTTACTTATGAAAACAGAAATTTGCTAGTACACTTTACAAGTATTTCTTGGTTAAACATAATGCTTATAGGTATGTAGACTTTACTGAGAGTGTCCTTTGTTCAATTTACTAGGAATTTCTGTGTGGAAATCATTAACAAGGTCTTGTAAGTAAATCTCACTACACATGTTTTTCAGTATGCCTCCCAAGTCAGACTGCTAATCCTCACCTGTCGCAGTTACGCCATTGCAGATCTGACCAGCGGTGGTATCATTAGAGAAGCGGCCGTTGACAATAGAAGTGAGAAAACATTTAATAATCTGTGTGGAGAAGCGCTGTGTCACGACTTACTGGTATTTGCTGGTATAAGTTCTGATCTTACGACTGTGCTTGCAGCGCTCAGCCACAACTGTTTGGAATTTTCCAAAGGAGAAACTACTATGACTAAACTACAATTATTTGCATTCATTTAACTGTATAATGGGCCAAAGGGCAAGATGGAGACGAAACAAAGACAAATGTTTAACCAAACCAAATGCTGGGAATCAGCTTAAGATATCTCAGGAAAAGGCTTGCATAATAGCCAGACAGACGAGTCGTGCTATGGAATTATTGATGAGGATTTTGCAGCGATGATGCAAATGTTTGGCTAACCTGACCTTGGGTTAATCAGAATTTGAGAGATGCCACTGTGAGGGATAAGTCCCTGTCCCTACCTCCCAATGCAGAGCTCATGATTTACACACAGGCGTACCTGAAATACATCCAGTGCAGCTTTATTACCATGAATATATGCCATTGCTATTTAAATTCAAATAAAAGCCTAAATCACGCTTTAGTCTGAGGCAGTGGAGAAATGCCATCGGTTTATTCAGAAAACATAATATATTTTGGTTTGATATGATTAAAAACATAAAGCCTGTGTTTTGTTGAGAGGTATTGACTTGATAGTTAATCACATTTTAATCACCCATGGAAAATTATTCTTGCCTGTGGAGGATCGCCAACAAAAGGTCTGTCTCGACTCTCCTTATCAGTGGGGACCTTTGGGCGTTTTTAACTTGAAGTAGTACTTTTGCTGGAAAGAAACAAAGAAGAACCAGAGCGAAGGAAGAACTCACCCACACATCTACCCACTCACACACAAGTGCACCTTCAGACGCCCACAAACGCTGTCTCAGTCTTCAGGTCCACTCGCAAAGACCTTTCTGATTGAACTCAATAACACTTAACCTCCTGTGCTTTCCAAACAAAAGTGCTGCAAGAGTTCAGCACACAAGACAACACCCTGTCAGTTAGAAGACTGTGGGCATCAGGAGGTGCATTGTCAGTAAAACTAAAAATGCGAGTGAAGGCAGTAGTAGAGGAGGACCTCTTAGACACACTTAAACACCCACATACACGTGCACCCAGAAGCACCCGGCTAATCCGGAAAGGTAGGCTTTGATGAAGAAACAGCTGTTCCTCATGCCATCCAACAGAAGGGCCTTGATGGGAGCCTCGAGCAGGCACAGATACTGGAGTTAATCTTGCATGCTCCCACTCGTCCACAACATAAAAGACTCTTCCTTGGGGCAACTTTACCTGAATTTCCCCTTCCCACACGCCGCAGTAGCACCCCCTCCGGTGCCGCATATTTCAGCGTCACTACTTTTGTACGTAGCAGGCATCACTTCAGGCAGGACTCTTGCTTTAGCTCAAAGTTTATACGTCTGTCTGTCTCATGAAATTTGATTCCTCTTACCCGAGGCGGCGTGACAGTGAATATGATGTGCTAAAAAAAAAAAAAAAAGAAAAAAAAAGAGAGAGAGACGAGACAGAATGAGTCAAATTTTTTGTGTGTGGAGCTGGAAGTGTTTCACTGAAGTGAGAGAAACAATAACTATGAGGTGTTTTTTTTTTTTAAATGAGAACAGTAAATCTAGTAAATAAGCTGAAAATAAGCTTTTTTTGATCATGGGCTTCTAGTTAACTCATGCACTGTAACAATACATGCAGTATCTTCGTGCTGCAGTATCAGCATCTGCTTTCAACAGCTATCGTTAGCTATAGGTTTATCAATAGTTTTGATGGGTTATTGTAAAATGTCTATAACACTATACGTACCGGTTTACATTTCCAGATTATTGTGTTCAACTATTAAGCAATACAGATACTCTGGTTAACATTAGCTGAGTTACTATTGTATAAAATAAACATCAGACCGAGGCCACTGTTGTATGTATTACAGCAGCTTATCTCATTATTCCTGTCCTCTCTGATATATTCTGGCAGCCTTCAGATTTTTACAAGAAGTTACACAACTCTGTGAATTCAGACACACACACACACACAAACACACACACCATTCTTCTCCACTGAAAAAGAACAACTTCAGCTCCCATCAATGTCATGTGGATTTGATGTTATTAATAGTTTTCTTTTTAAAAAATGTTAGTCAGGACAATTCATGAATACAATGTATGTTTTCTTGTGTCTGAGCTGTGCCATAGCCAGGCATTCTGAATGGACTTGGGGTCTTTTGCTGTGGATGCTCCGCACATTAAACAGTTTGTGGGAAACATGTCATGGTATAACAATAAGACATTTAATACTTTTATACAATAAACGAGAAGGTTCATTCTTGGATCCTTTTATTTTACAAGCTACAAGTAGCCTAGCTAGCAAAGCTATATGGAAAGTGCCTCACCTGCACATTGTAACCAGCCCAGCAGCTGCCACCTTTGACAATCTAGCTAAAGGTCTGGAACACAGTGGCAGGAGGCGAGGCTGCTGCTCCAGTGGTTGGGTCCATGATTTTACTTTAGCCATTAAAGTATTTTATTGTGCTCCATCAAAACATGTGTTTGCTCTTTAGTTGTCTAATGAGAGATACTCCACAGCAAAAACTAATGTAATAAATCCAGATATATAATAAGCCATAGCTCTGGAATTGTTTCAAACCTTGTGACTGTTATGTAGGACCAAACAGACCTGCCTCGGCTCGGGCAACATAGTTTCCAAAGAATTCTTCACTCGTACACACCTAATTACGATTCTGAAAAGAAATCTTGATAACAAACATCAAATGTCAAACATTGTGCCAACAACGTTGTGCATTTTGTGGGGGCATGGGTAAAGACAGAGGCATTTAAAGTGGAATTAGAAATGTCTGGGCAATTGTCTGTTGATACTTCAAAGAAATCCCAGTCTTCAGCGCAGCCTCCACTACTCAGACATGTCGCTAATGCTGCGGAGTGCAGCCTGAGATCAACAGTGAGCTTGTTGCACTCCCACAGAGCTCCAGGGCACCTGGGTGCTGTCCTGTTCTCCATCAGGTGTGATCACACACAGGTATCCTCTACCACAGCCTGCTGGGAGCATGAGAGCAGGGCGAGCAGGGGTGATTGTGGCAAAAAAAGAGACTCACATAGAGGCCTCTGTGTGCACTGCCTCTCTAAGCCGCTTTGGTCTGCAGCTTTGCACTTTTTCAAAGTGCTGGCTTGCGCCATGGATGCTAAGCTTGCCACTCTGAGGCCGGCAGGCAGTCTAGGGATAGACATAGAGAGAAAGAGAGAGAGAGAGACAGATGGACAGACAGAGAGAGAGAGAGAGAGAGAGACAGGTATGAAAGGAATGAGAGAAAGAAGATCACAAGTACCTCTATTAGCCAAGGGGCATTGGTGTGTCTATGAAACACTGAGCTCCACATGCACGTAGATACACACACACACACACACACACACACACACACACATGCTCCTCATCTCCCAGAACCCCCTCTGGCAAAATCTCCCTGGTGTTCATAATTTGATTTCAGATCCATGCTTCAGTATTCACTGTGCATATGTGAGGAAAACGAGCAACAGCCCTCGCTCTTTCCCGTGTTCTGCCTGTTCGCATCGCTCGCATTTTGCGGACTTCTCTCACCATATCTTTGCTCTGCGCTGATGCTTATGAGATTGAAAAACAGGCCTTTTCTTATTTTGTCAGGGAGAGCTCACTCCTTCCTCTTTATCTTTCTGTTTGCAGCACACAAGGCCACACTCTCACCCTCTTTTCTCAAAGGATTAGACATGCTGAGTGTTGAGGGGCCTTTGCATATAAAACGGCTGGGGGGATAAGAAGAAAGAGACCTCAGTGTGGACTTCAGGGCAGTGATTGGATACCAGTTTTGACAGCAAGTCAAAGACAACAAATAGGAGATGGGGTTTTTTTTGACAGTTTTTCTGACAGTTGCTCACAGACTGCATATAGTTGAGTAAGACTATTCAAACCCCTTGGTGTCATTATAAACAGAGAATCATGGGTTTTGATTGTGCAATTTTAACACCCTCCCATCAAATTATATGCCAGTTCCTGAGCAATTTATTCATTTAAAATGTGTGAGGCTGTGTCTGAAATCACTCCATTTTTCAGTATTGAGAAACAACATTTAAAAGTTCAAATGTGATGCTTTAACAGCCGGGTGAGAGCTGAGACATAAACTTTAATCTGAGGTACCCAAGGCTCCACAACAATACTGAATCGTCTGGAAAAGCCTCCAGCTCTCCTGCGCTCCAACAGATCAATCCTGGGAAAAAGCAGCGGCCTGACAATATCAGAAGCGAGATATTGAGATCCTGTACACACAGCTTCATTTTCCTCTACATCTTCACTGTGTCACCTGCAGAGGATGCCAGAAAACGTGGAGGAAAAAAAAGGCCCTAGTAATTCCAGTTGCCAGGAGTAGTTGCCCCGAGGTGTTGAATGACTACCACCCAGTGGCCTTAACATCCTCAGTAATGAAAGTATTTGTGAAAACAATTTAAAAAGCTATTCTCTGCAAGACTGAAAACACCTTGGCTCCCCTGTTGTTTGTGTGCAGGGCCAAGAAGGGGGTGGAGGATGGCACTTTAACCCTTTTAAACCTCGACTACAAACAACTAGAGGGACTAAAGAGACATGCATGCACCTTTTACCATCCTTTAACTTGCTGACAGAGAATCACCCTTTCACTCTTTTCCTGGGTGTCAAGCTGGATGTCAGTACACCAGATGCCTGCAGGGCTGTACGCTGTCTCCTTTATACAGTATATGAATGGCTGCCGTTACAAGGACAAAGATATTGTTGTGATTGCAGATGACACTGTGATCCCTGCTCTCCTATGAGGTGAAACTGGAACTGTAGCGAGGACTTTTGATTGGTGTGGGGATTGTTTTCTCTGGTTTAATACCTTAAAAAACAATGATGAAGCAAAAGACTTTGGCAGGACTTGACCTCTCTCTGCTGTCACTACAGTCAATGGTCATCAGTCATATTATACATCTTGGGGCAATTATTGACCAAAAAAAAAATCACCTTTGACGCGACCAACTGAGCAGAGAACAACAAAGACCGCTTCACTGTCAATGATTTTGAATAACATACACATAAAACGATAGAATAAATACCTGATCATTAAATTTAGTGAGTGTGTACTTCTCTTACAAGCAGTAATTATTTCAGAAGGTGCTGGCAGTGGTCTCGTAGGTTTGCTTAGAGCTGGTTTCTCATTTAAATATTTGAAGTTCTTCAGCAGAGAACCCCTACTGCTTCCACACCAACTGGATTTTAGAGTTATGGGTAACAACCGTTCCAGGAATGAAAACATGATTATTTTTCATATCTTTCAAAGTCAAAGTGTGTCCAAACGGGGAATGTTTAACTGAGGAATTCAGCGCTGTGAGTTTAATCAGTTAATGGTGAAACTGTCAGGTGCAGCACATCATATGAGATGGAGTGAGTAAGAGGGAGTGAGTATGCAGAGTGACACGGGAGGAATGGAGTCATTACAAGTTAAATATTCAAATGGATTTTTTCTGTTTGAACTGATTTACACCTTTTTTAGTGCAAATTCCCTTTAGAAAATTAGAGGTATAATATCCATCACTCCTGCATAAAAAAGAAGAAGAAAATAGAACCTCATGAAGAAAATGTTTCTTATTGACCATGCTCTTGATACACTTGATGGTAAAACACCGTGGCAATAAGGACTTACACTGTAGAAAACACCATGTAGAATTCGCTACATGCTCTCAGTGCATTTCAATGTTCTACCAAATGTAGTAAAACAGGACTAAAAGACTACAGGAGGCTGTACCATTGACTGTATGTAACTACAGACGTCATGACAGCTCCTCAACACTGAAGCCAAAACATCTTGATCACCCCCTGGTGGCTGGTTGCAGTACAGGTCATAAGTCCCGCCTCCTCCATGTTAGCGGATGGGACATGAGCCAAACTAAAAAATCAAAGTACATGTCAAATACATTTTTCCCAAAGATGGTTTGTCATTTCAGGTAGTTCTTATGATGCCGATGTTTGGTCAAGTTCTCATTGTTCTGATAAGTTTGTTTGTGTGTTGCTTTATTCAACACACATTCAAAAAAAACTAAAGCAGAGTCTTATAAAGAATCTGACAATGTACAGTCTTGGAATGCTGGGCACATTTCAACAACAACAAAATAAAATAAATTAAATTAAATTAAAATAAATAATAAGTTTTTGCACTCTACAAAATACTTGAAAAAGTCTTGCTTGGCTGCTGCAACCTTGGAATGCTGGACACATTTCAACATCAACAAAATAAATTCAAATAAATAATATCAAAGTTTATACTACAGCTGGTTGATAAGCTCTGAGACATCTTTACTGCTCCATGGAATAAATTGCAGCTCATTCGTGTCACTACAACCGGCAAAATGTATCTACACAAAATTCAAGAACTCTGCTTTGCTCAAAGGACTGCATCATTTATTTATCACAAAATGTGGATCATAATATACATGTTCAGCTATATTCACTGTTTATACTGCTCACCAGGCTCTGCACCAATCAGCACACCTCTGTCCACCCTGATAGCAGCCACACTGCCACTCCCTCACTCTTGCTCACCCACCCACTCCGCTAGTTTACCGTTAGCCAGTTGGCCTGCACACTGCGGCTAAAACACCAGTAGTGCCTCAAATTGTCCAGACTGCTTTTCAACACAACAGCTAACAAAACTTTTTGTCTTTAACTTGCATGCCACAGTAAGTAGCTTTCCAACCATTATCTCCATGTTTCCAACTGAGCCACCCTGCAGCAACTGTAGTTTAGAAAACATCTTAAAAATACATAAAAAAAAAAAAAATCCCAGATGCTTACAGTGGGCCCGGCAGGGGATCAACTTAGGCCCGCCGGGCTGCCGGGCTCGCGATACGCTGGTGGAAACCCTGCGGTGTCAGAGACATTCATGTGGTTGTTCCTGTCATACTTGAACTGAACTTGAAAATATGTTTTTTTTCTCTGTTTTATACCCACCTCCCACTGGAAAGTTGGATCAACCAACTTTCTTGTTTGATGCACAGGGCTGCATGACGCATAATCAAGATTTTCAAGATATGCATGAGTGACACTCTCAGATGTTAACATGGTTTTTATACTTGTATAAATAAAATAACATTTGTGTTTTTGAACCTGCCTCTGTGTAGACCTGCTGAGACTTTTCTGTGTATCTCCAGCTGTACTCCCACTGTCTCCTAAATGTTTTCACCACATACAACGCTACCACTACGAATTTGAAGAGTCTTTTTCTGCATCGAACCCTGACAGATGTGCACCTGCGCATCTTTTTTTTCTTCCTTTTCTTCACCAGGTGCAGTTGAACACCTGTAACAGCAGCATCTACAGGTTCACATCTGAAGCCAATTGAATTACCGTGAATAAGTAAGCAGCAATTATTGAAGAAATGTTTTGGCATGGTACCCAATAGCAGCAGCTGGAGTGACTTGAAATCTTGAGAGCAAGTGGAAGCATCTCCCACACAAGGACTCTTCGTTTCAACTGTAACACTTACATCAGCGTACTGTCATACACGTGATAGTAATCAAATGGTGTGATAATTCATATGGAAAATGTAAACTGATTTGTAATATCTTCATGTCTTTGCACAATTCTGACATCAGAATAGTTGGATGACTATTTTTTGCATCCTCTAATTACATCATGCTCCACTTTTGTTTCATATCCAGTAGTTCAAAGGAACATTTTTAATTTTTAACATACTGCACACTTCTTTATATTTCATTGGCACATTTAATGGCTCTCAAAACGCCTAAATGAATTTGCTTCTTTGTTTAAATGTACAGTACATTTTTCACACATCCATCTTTTTTTTTTTTTCCGACAGACAGTTTCCAATTATCTCTGCCTAATGCATCATAACAGCTCTCTATTGATCGGTACTCCAGCCCCCATGCTTAAATCATTCCATTCAGCTCTGGTTTCAGCTTTTAAATAATAGCACTCCTCTGTTTAATTCCACTATTCAGTTATGAAAAGTCAAAATTTGAAAAGGGTAGAGGAAAAAAATGCTATTTATTCTATTTGTATCCTTATTGGTGTACTGTTTGTATCACATAATGGAATGCTATGGACCAATGCTTCGTCTATACTGCACCTCATGTACCACTGTTTTTTTTTAAATAAGAATTCTTGGCCCAGTATCTTGTGTGTCAAAGGCTTTAGAGCAGCTAAAGAGATTATGGAGCGTGCTGTCTTGAGCCTCTAGTCTAAACCTCAGTCTGTATCCTCCAACAGCATTCAGACAAAGACACTGCTGTTCTAATGATATCACAACACCGAGGGACATGATAGATCTGTATCAACAGACTAAACAAAAACAGCAATACAGTACATGCTTTCCATGTTTTATAGGTAAAGAGTTCTCTTAATGAACATAACATCAGCATTGGACAACCTTTGGTTCAAAATGATGTAGGTGGTAGAAAACGCCTTCAAGGCCTCAAGAACAAACATGCAAATTAAATCTTGGCTTGCCTGGATCTAAACGGAAATAAATCTAATCAGTCTAATTTTGACAGTCTCATAGCACTGAGGTCATCATGTCTGCTTTACAACAATCCAATCAGAGGTGTCTGTGATATTGCATGTGACACATGGAGGGATGTATGAATGATGGAGCACCTCCTTCGGCGTACTGTAATCAGTGTAATTCTGAAGAAGTAATCGTAAGATCCATCATTCGAGTGTGATCACAGGTATCTACAGCGGTATTCTGTCTTCTTATCAGATGAATGAGTGAATGAGCAAACCGCTGCCCCCCGTCAGTGAAATCATGCAACACGTGATGACAAGCACATGAACCACGGAGCAGAGTGATTTTACAAATGCTTTCGCTTTCCTCCCTGATGCGTAACTGCAAATGGAACGCCTGACTTCATTACATGCAGAAGCATATGACTCATGCGTGATTCTTCAAAATGATGGCTATCCATCATCAAATATGAGGAATCAGTACTGTACCAACAATCAGATTAATGGCACATTCATAAAGGTGCCAGCTTTGAAGCAGTCGTAAATTTATTGACTATAAAAACGTCAAAGTGTCCCTAAATTCCCAGCCACTGCATCGGACTTCCACCTTGACCTTTTTATTCCCATCTCTAGTCTCTGCTGCCCCTGCACCGTGAGTTCTCAGGAGGTGATCCCATTGTTGTATGGCACGGTGTGTGAGCCAGTTTGAGTCACAAAACATTGCTCCCCTTCAAAGCTGTATTCATACCAGTGATGTATTTTGGAGGTTGTGAAAACTAGTGAGAGCAACTGCTTTTTATTAGCCATTCATGTGGGCACAATTTACAAGCCATCCAGGCAGCCTAAAACAAAGAACTATAATGAGCTCATACAGAACAAATGGAAGGAGGTAATGGCTGCGCCGGCTAGGCGGCATACATTTAAACATCATCCTATTTATGAATTGTTATTTCTATGAAATCTAGAAAGTAATGTTGTTTGTAATTGAACTGCAAAGTGTAAACAAAGGGCTGCAACTCTGGTTAGGGTCAAGGGAAGTTCTTTTAAACCGGCAGACATTTGCGGTTATTTTTTTTCATACTTATGCAAACAACCATTAAGTCAAAGAAGCTTGCGGCAAAAAAAGAAACCTAATTGCCTGATCAGATTTGTGTTATGAGAGCATTTGTCTGTTATCCTTGAAGCTAAAGCAGGCATTTACATCCAGACTTTTACCTTTTCTCCTCCTTTAAAAACCTATTGATCTGGTGACCTTCTCCCATAATGCAATTGGAAAAAGAGATTTCCCACACAGCCAGACCATAATATTACTATAATCACATCTGGAGTCTTAAATGTGTCAGTGACAACGTCTCGAGAGTTAGAAGACTGTCACAACTGTCACATTAGCTGCCACCATGTATTCTGATGCTGGTACATCCTCTCTGTATAAAACAAGGCATTTATGAAGGTAATGTGATATCATGTTGTTTCTCAGTTGTAAAATGTGTGAGCTTTTATGGTTTGCAGGGAAATCATGGATTGTTAGCTTCGCAGGTTTACAGTTAATTCCCAAGTGGCAGATGTGGCAAATTAGTAAATCTGATACAAATCAGTTCCTGGGTTTTTATGGAAAATGGAAATGTACTAGAATTAGATTCAGTGGTTACTTACATGCGCTTGATTATAATGAAATGCACTTGATTGTAATATATTCCCTGAACATGTAATTCATTATTTGTTGCACCTTGAACCATCGCTGCTGTAAGAATTGAAGAATTTGAAGAATTTCTTTTCATCGTGTCCTTTGTGCACAGAACACGGCAAAGAACACGGATAAAAGAGGTCAAATCCGATTGCTCATGGGTATTAACACAGGTAATTTCTCCTCTCATTGTGGCTCATTTGGGACTGACTGCATGGGGCTCGGGCCGGGTATGGTAATAAGAAATTATATCTTCAACCCAGAGTCAAAGGGTGTTCTTCAAAATGGTCTGTCACCAACTCCAAATTGCAATCAGACAGTCGTCAAAGTCATCTTTCAGGGAGCATTTAAAAGACTGGCCCTCTGTATCGTGTCTAGCATAGCTGGCACACACAACAAAGTGGCGTTTTATGTTGAAAGACTGCAAATGCTTTGTCACTCTATAGTCCCTTTTACACATACACTGCAACCCTGAATTTATTTAGACATTACCCGAAGGAGCTGTATGTGAGAACACAAATGTCCGAATCAGTTGGACATTAACTGGACTTTACACTGCCAGCTCGCTAGTACAAAGTCCATATAATGTCTGATTGAGCCCATGTGTGGATACAGCAGGTCATTGTCCGGAGAATTCACAGCAAGCGAGTGGGCGTGTTGACGACGTTTCTATCATGTGACTGGCACGAAACTGGAAGAATCTGTCCAAATACATGTAGTATTGATATCAATGCAAAAACCGCCATCGTTACAGATGAGTCGGTAGCCTCGTCCACCATCTTCAATGTGCTGTTAACACAACACTGTGATTTCCACAGTGTACTTTTTGCTTCATGTCATGCCTCCTGCACACTCTATCCAGACACCAACCCTCGCCTGAACCAAACAGAGTAATTCTTCCAGTAGGGGAAAACGCATCTGACATGGTCAATCTCCTGTTGTGTGCCACAGGTATGAAAGGGCAATTCATATTCATATGAGAAAACGGCTTATGATTGTTTTCCTCACACAGCCAATCACTGTGTTTTTATTCTCACCTCCCCGCTCCCCAGAATGCAAATCACTCGAGACTTGTTTACTGTGAAAACTGAGGGACAACATCTGCAAAACAAGATCATTATCACTGTAGTCCTTCTTCTCTTTACAAGGTTCCTTTCAGAATTACGATCTTTCAAAGAAAATCAGCTGTTTTTCCTTGTCAGCAATGCTAATCCAAATTGTTTGCATTTGTTTAAACTGCCAATCACCTGTCTAGATCGTGTGTGTTCTCATTTACTTATAAAGTGTATCTGCCTGTTTGACTTGGTGACATTTCATCTAAACTCTATAAACAAGCACCAAAAATACTGTTGACGTGTCCTTTGTGTCTTTTTTATCTCTCTCTGTTTTTATCTTCAGTGTATCTTGACAGAGATACTGCGGAAAGCACTGACTTGTCTTTATATGTGATAAAGTAAAAATAAAGCAGTAACTCTTTTATGAAATTTAAACAGCGAGACCAACTGAAGGTGTGAACGGTATTGGAGTGATTGGCAGATAGCACCTTACCACGCTCTTACACTGAAACTGATGAAAGCATGATTTGTTTGGATGACATTCAGCTTGTTGAACTGGGCACCTCAGTAGAATTAAATCTGACAGTTACATTTCTGTCAAATGGGCTAATTTAATCATATTCTGTTGTCAACAACACCAATTCAAAACTAAGTGATTGATCCTGAGGAAATTCAGTAAATTATATTTCTCAAAGCAATTAATTTTCCCAACAGATTGTAGCTAAATCAGGATTCCTTGACAACACACAGCCATCACTAAACTGGACCTTATGGCTATTTCCTTGGAGAATAAAATTAGTTTTTTTCTGTCTTTCTGCTATTTTTCTCAGACAAAGCACCGTTATGAGATTATGTGTGACTGAGAAAGGCTATAATTGAGGCCACGATTGCTGACTGTGAAACCAAGTCAGACTCAAACTGACTTCCAGAGGCTTTTGTGCTCGCGTGAATGCGGCCACCGTGATCGGAAACAAAAGAAGAGCTCCCATTGTCTGTTGACTGCTGGACAGGAAATTAGACAGGGCATCAAAATCTACATGTTAGGACGTTAATTGTCTCTCTCCAACATTCAGAATAAAAACTGAATTTCAGAGGATTAGTAGCCTTGTTACAGATCATATATCCAACCTCTTATTAAATGAGGATTGGCCAATGTGGCAGGGTTCCCAGCCTTCTCTGAACATGACAGGGTTGCCTAGGCACCAAGCCAGCAGAGTAATATTGTTTGGTATGAGGATGTAAGGAGGGCATGTCTTACCTGTAACATTCAATTTAATTAAATCACCACCCTGGATACATCGGACAAACTGGTGTTTATTAGTATTGTTGTGCTTGTTCTCACACTTTATGGAGCAGATAAGTCAAAATGAGGTTGCTATTTGGCAAGACATTCCCCAAAGGTGTGCATGCTGCTCTCTTATCGTGTCTGTGCAATCTGTTCAATTTGCTGAGGGAATGAAAGTTAGAGCTGAAATTTTTGTTGGCTTTCATTTTGGATGCGCCCACATACTTAATTTGTGCATGTGCATGTAGAGGTCAGAGGCACATATAGTGGTCAGTTTTAGCTGAAGAGACTTATTTTCCTTTCTCTGTGTATCAATCTGACCTTATTTCTACATAACAAAATGGACTGGTGTTTCCAGAACCATTTTTTGAGGCGTTTTGACGCTGATGCTGTTTCTTTCAACAGCGTGTAAGTCAGCATTCAAGGATGAAGGACATTCCCTGTGGGTATTAATGTGAGTAGTTATTTAAGTGTGTCAGTCTTGTTATAGGCTAGCAACTCTGTCTAGATTTTGCTCTTCTTTCTGCCCATTGCATGCTGGGATAGGCTTCAACCACCTCTGACTTGATTAGCAATAGACAGGCTCAAAGAACTGAATGAGTGCACTTTTATGCAAATGTGACACTTTACACTCAAGTTCTCTATAGTGTCTTCCCTAATATTTGCCAATGGATTTTGGTTTAGCTTGTTCTGGGGCAAGAATGTTGGCCCCTCCAGCACTTTTCTTCCAGAGGTATCTTCAGAATCTGAAGCCCAGTGTCTGCAATGCAGGATGCAGATGTTGACTCTGCACTATTTGTGCACCAGAGGTATTGCTGGCTGGAAGTGAACCCAGGTCTCTGCTTTGGTGGGTGGGAATTGTGTCCACTGTGTAGATTTGAATCTGGGTATCCTGCTTTGTTCTTCTGAGTCCCACAAATTTTTATCGTCCAAGGGTGAACTGAAGAGACCCAGGACTGTGGATCTATCATCTTTGATCTGCTACTTGCGCACAAACTGTTCACCAGAGACATCAATTTCAGGAAGTGGACCCAGAATTTGGCAGTGATTAACAAGATTTTTGTCCCTATCGCACTTGGGCACAGCCTGTATCCCAGAGATATTGCTGTCAGAGCCTGAGATTCTGCAGCAGTGGGTGAGAATGTTGTCTTTGTGTGCTGCCTGTGTTCACGTGCAGCACCCTCTTTGGTGGGTGGCAGGTCCTTTTGAGTCATAAGTATTTCCAAGTATTTTCCAAGGACACTCTTAGAGTAAGCTCAGGCTGTGGATATATCAGCCTTAACCTGTGCATCACCCATTGACCATATAAGTATCACTTTCCTTTTCTATTCTCTCATTGTCCTTCATCAGGGGATCAGCACTGGTGTGACAATGCAACTCTGTTCTTCACTGAAGGTGAAATTGTAGATAGCCACTGTGAGCTCCATCATCAGCTGTTGTCAAAATTTCTTTTGTTACAATCTTCCAGAGTATTAATATGAAAACTGTTCATTGTCCAGTTGCCATGGTGATAAGTTAGCTTTAACTTCTTGCTAGTAAGCTGACTAACTCCGAGACCTCTGAGTGTGAGGCTGAAAAAAAGACTGATAAAATGAACCTTTGTAAAATCGTTTTAAAATGAGGGCTCAAAAATAGTCTTTTGGGATGAATGGTTTAAAATAAAATAATCACTGTGGTCTGTTGGAGTCTTCTTTTTTGTCACAATCCACATTTGTATTGTCTCTATTGTTTTACTTTGTGCCTTTTTTCCCCTTCTGACCAACTGAATGTCCTTTGCCTAATAAGGTTCAATTTGAATTTTGTGTTTGATGTGAACACTGGGGCACTTGGGCAAACCAGGGAGGCACTTTGTGGGAGTTACTTTGGCACTCACATCAAAAGTGCAGGAAAAGATGCTCAAATATGCAAACCACTGATTTAGTCAACTAATGCCCATGCCACACATTTAAAATTTAGGGAAAAAGGAACTTCCCTTTGCACATGTATGCTCCCTGTCAGGTCCTGCATCTGTCTTACACAGAACATTTAAAACAAGAAGTATCTTTTGTTTTGCCAATTTATTCCTAAGGATGTTCTTGGGTGACGGCTGACAGCCTGGATGCTGTCTCCACAATGCACAATGTCTTTTTTCAGCGAGGAGGGGACTGTAGTAATGGCAGAGCAGGAACCATGTTGAGGAGGACAGGAAATAAGAAGCACAAGAACTAATTTCCGTTCTACTGTCTTATGGATCTCTTACATGCTGTCTGCATGCTGTTCCTTAAGGCACAGACAGACAGATTCTCTTCCAAAGATTAAAGGTCTGATAGAGAGAATATAACATAGCATGACATAACTGTACAATAAAACGTATTCAAATCAGCACAGTGAGTACATGGCCCCATAGGGAAATGCAATTGTTTGTTTTTGTGGCATTTGACAAGATTGTTCCTTGATCGACAAGTGCCAAAACCACAGAATACAAGTGCTTGCTTGCTTATAATCTAGGGCTCAAATGGCAATTACTGCAGTGGTGATCCACATATAGTATGTGGCACACTGGCCGCACTGACATATTCCCACTAGGCTTCATTAACTTTGAAAACCCCACCTTGGAACATGAGGAAAGTAATAGATATTTCATGATAGCCATCATTGCAAATGTCTGTCAGAATTATTCAAATTTTACCTGAGGGTACCATGAGATTTGAATGCTACATAACTATTACCAATTGTGTAAAATGGCACACACACCTGGGCCGACTGATTCTTGATCTATTCTGAGCCAAAGTCAAGTGATGTTGCTGTCCAGGTAGCATGAAATATTACTGAGGGCTGCTGCAGAATGTTGTGCATCTGCCAGATGGCTGTTAAGAATAAACGGTTATGTTTTGCCCGGAGTTTCCGGATGACCCTGACCAAATACACTCAAGTGCTTCTTCAAGGGATGAGGCGTATGCTGGGATTTCGCGGTGGGATTTCACGCCCCAGTGGGAATGGTTCCTTAAGCTTACAGCGATGCATATGGAAGGCACCCAGCATGATCACTTCATGTTCCCCGGTGACTCAGCACCGAGTTGGAAATAAACAGAAGGGTTCATCTGGAAAAGATTCCAGAGAAGAGCAGTACTTTCTGTCTTGACTTTGAAATATGGAGTGATTGTCAGTGCTTTTAAAACAACCAGTCACACACACACATGCCAAAATTCTGGGGTTTCTTGGCACAAAAAAGGCCAATTTACTCATGTCCAGCATTACTAGGCTAAAATAAATACTCTACCCAGCGTATTTTGGGCTTATTTCAAAACTAATCAATAAAAAGACATCCAGCTCTTTCAGGAATCTTCTTAATATCCACACAGTACTATCAGCAAATAGTGACCCAGATACCAGACAGCTTACATCATTATGCATGACAAATGCTGCTCCTGCACTTCCTGCAACAGTTGGCTTTTCTTTACCCTTCACTGTTTATCACCAGCTTCCAGCTTGAGGTGTCACACATTAGAAATCTTTACTCTTTTGTCACCTGCTGTAAGTAAGACAGAGCATCCGAGAGAGCGACCAACAGGAACCATATCATGGCATCTGTATTGATAATCAGACCAAGTGGGGTTTATTGATATGTATTGTTTCCCTAGTTTCTAAAGTGTGGCTCTGACAACTGATTCCCCTCAGTGAATAGAACCCCCTAGAAAACTCTGAATGCATTTGCCTTCCTAATTAGGAGACAGATAAGCGAGTGGCTGCTGACGTTCAGGGTATTCTGTGAGCACCTGTCGATCTGGAGATCTCCAGACGGCATCGGCACAATGGCTGGTTTAACAGCCATTTAACGCTGCAATCATCGCACACCCCAGACGCCAATAAAAGACAGTGTGCATTTAGTTTGAAATCGACTGAAATCATCTGCTTTTGAAGACAGCGATACGAAGACGAGGAAATAACATTAAGGAGAATGGGCAGTCAACTCCTCGGTTATTTTATTGGCTTCCGTGAGAGATACAGTGATGAAGGACAAAGACAGGGAACACAGGGTGATGGGATATGAACCCATGTGGCTGTAATTAGGACTAGAGTGGAGGATTGACAATCCAAATCTCATATAAAGCCATAATATGTTTGCAGAATAGAGTTTTCTTGAATATATTGGTGTCAATGTCAAGAGGGATTCTTTGCACTACAGGTACACATCTAAAAAAGCATTATTACAACTGTTGTGTTTTCACAATTAGGTAATGTACCACTACATCCATAGTTAAAAATATGATCAAATATGGATTTTGAACTAGGGGTGTGCCCGAATACAAATTCAGCAAAGCAAAACATAGTGGGTTTTTTACGCTCATTTATTTCGTACAAATATTTTTAAAATGATTTGTTTTCGGGAAGAAAAAAAAAAAGTCAAATACCTGCTACATAATGCACATTTCCTTATCCTCCCAAGCAAAGAGCTCCCAAGGGACTCTCCATAACCTGTTGTTCCCCTTCTCCTTTCTACAAAGTTAGATTGTAAAAAATAGACAATAAATGAAAAATGTAAAGCAAGAATCACCTGTAAAGTTCTTCCCTACATGTTACACAGTGTGCTGTCTCTGTGTTATGGCTGTATAAATAAGTGGAGGTCTGTCTGCAATGAGGCGATGAGTAAAGTTTTAGCTCAGTAGTCAGAGCAGTCTATCATCTGGGAGACTTGATTTTGAGACTCGGTGTGGAGACCTTCTTCATAAGATAGTTTATTCATAAAGACTTATTTTAACACTATCACACACAATATCCTAAATTTAAAAGCGTAATTAAAAACAAAAACTGGATTTTTATGCCTATTTCCACTTTTATTTGAATACAAATACAAATATAAATAATTTGCTGCCTCAACAAATATAGATACAAATACAAATACTGGGCTCTCTGCACATCCCTATTGTGAAATCAACAATGCTAGATACAGAATACATTAAAGATCTCCTCCAGATGTTCAATTACCAAGTTAAGAAATCTCAAAATTACATCTACTCCTTCTCCCATATTGTAAGCTCCAGAATCTATGAAAATATTTTTCATTTCAAAACTTCAACTGCTGGACAAAAGATGTCTCTAACTTCACTGACATGTTCATTCTCAGTTTATGTACAGTGGAAGCTTCAAGTTTCCATATTACATTTGTGTAAGTTGCATAATGGACCATGATTGGCTTACAAACTAGATGTGATGTCACAAATCCTGCCTGTAGGTACACACCTTAAACTCAGATTTAAGGTGAGCATAGAGAAACGTTCCCCCTTCTGTAGATAAATGTGAAAACAGTCCCATCAGTGGAGGGGTTTGTTCAGTTGCCATGGAGATGGCTCAGTTGTCGTCACAAGAAGTATGGAAGTTTAGTCACATTACAACAAGTAGAATGAAGACCATAAGATGCGATTGAAAGCTTAGGGTGAAGGTCAATAGGGCAACAAACACTCAGGTCACCCTGTAAAATCAAATATTACATAATAATACGTTGGACTAAACTTTGATGGAGGAAAAGATTTGTGAGGTTACGGTTTCAGCTGGTAGATTTGGGGTCGAACAGGGGAGGGGGAATTGGGGGATAAATGTTGCATGAGGTGTTCATTTGTTGGAGCCATTTCTCTGTGGAGCAGGAGACAACTGTGACTTTGTGGCAGAGAGAGACTATTTACAGCTATCAGCAGGTCGCTGCCAACAGTGTATCTTTCCTACAGGGTGTCTGTCTGGTAATCCTTCCAATGCATCTCCTTACCTGTGACACAAGAGAGACTGTCTGTTCCAAGCTACAGAGCAGTGTGCACCAGCCAGAAGACAATTTACATATATTTCTTAATTAACTGACATGACATAACGTATAACATGTATGTTTGTGAATCAATAATCACATGTGCATGACAGTTCCTTAAATAGTGATTTCAAAAGTGATACTCACCTACCCTGACTTTGGCATATAATAAAACCATATTTGTTTTGTGCTGTTGACTCTTTCTCAGCTTCTGGAAATAAACTAAAAGTACATTTGGGTATTCTGTACATGACCAGTCTTTTGAAATACTGTTCATAGGTCACAGAGACATTTTAGCACCCTACATTTATGAATGCTAATCAAGCCGAGGCCACTAATTATTCATGCTCTTCCCACAGCTGGCCTCACAGACAGTGGAGTATATGGAAATTTTTTGGTCATTAATTTACAATATAGCTGAAAGACAAACTCAAACATACACTCATTACAGCAGTTTAAAACTCACTTTAAGAGTTTATACCCATCTCAGAGATGAGCTGCAGCAATTTACATGCGTGAATGCAGCGCCGGCCCAGCCAATGAAAGTCTATAAGCAATCACAAAGACATTGCTTGCACCTGCTGAGTTGACTTTATAGGCTATACTTTGTGCGCTCAGGCAGTATTTGCTGAGTTGTGGAATTGTCAACGCCAGAAACCTCCCGCCTTGTCTGTCTGTCAGTGCAGTGCTCTCCCAACTGTTTTGAACGATTATAGTCTGTCTAGATTTTCTTTCTCATATAGTTAAAGTAACTGCTTTGAATATGAATCTTGTTTATTCCCTGTCTGCATTAATTTAGTCTTGCCATATCTTGTAGTAGGCTTTGTTGTTTTCACGCTGTGTATGTCTAATTAGAAAGGCTTTTACAGTTAACTGCAGAAATCTCTCTTCATTTGGATCCAGCTAAAACAGTTCATATTCCACATACAGTAGCAGCCTATGCAATTTCTTCTGGCTAACAGAGGAACAGTGCAATCAAACTTCTATAATGTGTAAACTCAGAGAGCTAAAAACTCTCATCTATTGTTATATTTATATATTTAAGTATACTTTAAACTCTTAAGAGTTAATATGTTGTTCAATTTTGAGTTCAAATCTGCCTTTGCCATAAAATATAGCTGTTCTTTAATGTTGTTGACTGTTGTTTTGTGTTTTATCGCTTTACCGTTTTAAAAGTATTGTTTTGGCACTGGTATCAGAAAAACCCTACTGGACATTTAGTTTTCAACCAACCGAGTTCACGGTAAATTAACCAGCTGGCTACAGATGAAAAAATCTGCCAGGAACAGTTTCAGCCAGCACAACTGATGGTTGCTTACGAGAAATGAGAAGCTGCTTTTGTCTAATTTTGTCTGAAATCAAGAACCAGTTGTTTAAATCTGCCCCTGCTATCATTGTAAGCTGCATGGGTGCAGATTGGAAAGCACTAAAATACTCTCATCTCTTGGTATTTGAAATCGGCCAATACACAATGATCAAAAAAGAAAAGTACAGTCTTAGCTTATCCATATCTATGTTGGCAATAATTTGTAATGGAGACAGTCATTCCTCTTTTATCACAGATAAAAACAACTATCTAGTCAACTTTTCATGTTGCTGGTGAAGGGAGACGGTAGTGGATGTTTATTTTTGTCAAGTCACAGCGATGAATGCTCACGTTAAACCAATCGATATTGTGTCCCTTTGGGATATTCTGAGGATTGATATTTCAGAGCAGAACTCGTACTTTTCCAGCCTTTGCATTCTTGTGGATTACTGTTATCAAATGGACACAGGTGGGGACACGCACACCTGCATACATGCATACAGATTTGGTTCTGCACAGCACAACCATGCTGTGGGTAGGCATACACAACTCCGCATGTCTTCTGATCAATACACCATGGAGATCACACAGCTTGTGTAGCCCCTAACACATAAAAATGTGCACAAACTCCCCCCGCTATGATGCTCTAACACAGTCGTAAGCTTATCGTGCTTGCTAGTTGCCCTGATATCACATCCTGTATGAACGGCAGCGAGTAAATGAGACAGTACATCTGTTGTCAGGATTAGTGTGTCTCTTGATGGCAGGTGAAGACAGTGAGATGTCCGTGACTGTCCACCGCTCACAGCAGCAACATAATGGATTTATCACAGTCTACAGCTGGGGTTTACTTCTTTTCTCTTTACACCTTAAAAACTCTTCTCGAAAGAAAGCCGGGCGTCCTCCCAAATGCGCTCGCTTGGTTTTTATTGCCGTTGATGTGATCTAGTTCAATAACCAGAGGGAATAAAGAAAAGGTCTCTTATCGTAAACTAATTAAAAACTAGCTCAGGACACAGGGAGAGCCTGACAGAGTGCCATCCGTTTTAATCAGACACGCAGCTCCGCTATAAAGACATCACCTCAACAGATGCCCCACTTTCTGAAGGAGAAGGAGGGAGTCTGCGAAGATGACAGGTGTTATTTATTTTCTCTCAAACCCACGTATCAAATAGATTTCTGCTTTTTGGCGATGGCGGTTCTCTGAGATAAGGGTGGGGGTTAGTTTAGCATGGGCATGCAGGTGTCTGTGGGAAGGATTAGGTGTTTCTTGTTTTATTTAAGCTGAACAGGAGGGAAATGAGAGGCACCTTCAGCGTGAGCTTGCAAACAAAATTGATGTGTTTTCGGGATGAAGTTGTGTTGAAAGTTTAATTACTAAGTGTAAAAAAATTCATCATGAGCAGCCAGAATGCCTAATATTTTGGATGGCTGCGCTGACATTTCTCTTCTGTTCGGTGGCTGTGGCTGCCATTGGAGAATTTTTTTGAATATATTAAATTTAGTGTGTGGAAAAGAGGAGATAAATTAGGCGGGTTAATTTATGAGTGGTTTCCTGGTTGAGCATTACTGGCCCATAACACCACATTTAATTGAATTAAGGGAACTTCAGATCATATCATGAAGCATGATTGGACTGCTGTGGCAGGGACAGATAAAGCTGCAGTATTGACTGAAATGTAGAGTGGAGCAAACAAGAGCCACAAACACATCCCTCGTGCGTTTTTATCACACAATAGTCAATCACATTATCATAAAATTTCATTCTATTTTGTAAGTGCATGGTTCATCAAATTGCGGGCAAACACTCATAAAATCTGGCCTTTGGCAGAATAGTGGATGTAACCTTTAGCCCGTGCTTCGGAAGGGAAACACAAACGTTTCATTATATTCAAACAACCTTTTTCAATGACCGACTTTCACTTTTTCTGTTCCGCAAAAACACAAAAGCTTTCAATCATTGTGTGTTCAACAATCTCTTTCAGCCCTCTGATATGTTCACATTCACATCTTTTGGATTAACACCATAATGAATACATGGACTTGTTTTCATCTGCAAGACAGTAATAATAATCCATAATTTCCATGTGCTTTTCATAATTAATGTTCCGAGTGTGGGAATGGTGTACTGCTGCTGCTGCTGCTGCTGGGCATCAAAGCTGCTAACGAGCCTAAAATACACACTTACATGCTAATCCTCCATGTAATATTCGGCGAGGTGGCATCTAGGGATGCTATGGTGAGGAAATTTTCCCACTGGTTAATAAACTTGTGACAACAACAGTGTTACCGGTTACACCTGACATTTTACAAGATAAGATATTTGTCGATGATGCTCAATATCTGTAAAACTCTTACTTTGATCTTTAACGTTATATCTTTAGATTCCCCTTGTTTATGAGTTAGTGACGGTGGGCTTCAGGCTGCTGCTGCTCAGAATTACCAGTAGGTCATCCTCCATGTATAGGAGGCGTACACAGACGCAGGGACGAGCCAGAGGACGACCGGCGCTTAGAACCAGAACCGGAGCAACTTGTCTGCCATCTGGAGAAAGACACAGGGAGAGCAGGCTGAGCAGACAGAGAGCAGGAGAGTTTCTGCCAAAAGCAAGCACAGAGACCCAGGGAGACGTGAGAGCAGCAGCTCTGTGTGTTTACAGCAGAGAGCAGGAGGGAGACATCTCACTCAGAAGGCGTTTTGTACTTCTCTGTAATGTAGCACAGTGTTAACAATAAGGTCGACTCTAGAGCCTTCTTTCTCTCCTTACTCTTGTCATGTGATAAGTGGAATCTGACTCTGTTTCTCTCTCAGCAGAGTGCTGCGACTCTGCTGCACAGGGGGGGACGGAACAGACACTTTCAGTTTAGAATTGTAGCGTCTATTGTCCGATTAAGGATTGATATCAAACTTAGTATTCTACAAATTAGAGTTTTTTTATTTGATGAAAGTGGGCGCTGATACACGACAATGAATTAAATGGGTTTTATTTCTATAAAAAAAAAAAGCAAAGCAACGGTGCAGGCGTTGGGCAAGTAACATAATCGGTGTATGCTCAAACACCTGGCAGCATCAATGACTCATTGTCACCATGTATTCACCTGCTTGTATTTACACAGCTCTTAAGCCTCCAGACTACTTTGATTATTCATGCCAGGACAGATCTGACAGTTGCAATATTCATGTCTGTGAAAATGTATGGCACACCTGAAATATGGGCACTTTGACTGTGTTCCGAACCCATTTCCAACTAATGCCTTTCCCCAAATTAGATCCGGAGGTCTGTTTTATTTTCCCCTCTCTATATCTTTTTTCCACCCACACATACACACACACACACACACACACACCTCCTCTCACTCCCAGTAGAATCAGAGAGTGAAGTTGAGATGAAGGCAACAGAGTTAATTGCATTAGCATCAATTTACTGGTGCTGCAGAGGACAGCTGTGCAATCCAGTGATGTATGGCCCCTGCTAACAGTCCAAAAAAAAAAAAAAAAAGCAGTAGGCACTCTGTGTGTGTGTGTGCGTGCATATTTTTGTTACCTCTTGGGGACCTTTTCCGGTATAAACACCGACTTTATTGGGACCAGTAGTCGTAATGAGACAAAACATAATTTCTGAGGTTAAGGTTAGGTTAGGCTGTCCAAAAATGAATGAAAGTCAATGCAATGTCCTAACAAGGATAGCTGCGCAAAAAAAAAAAATGCAGCAGGCACTTTATGTCTGTGTGTGTGTGTGTGTGTGTGTGCTAGATAAAGGGTGTTTATTAGCCTCTCCAGAGAGAGACAATAGGCAACCCAACAACCACATTTTCACACTCATTATCAGAATAATTTCATTAAGCCACTTACAGATAAAGTTGTGGAGAAGTACAAAGCAGAGTTAGGTTATAAAAAATATCCCAAGCTTTGAATATCTCACAGAGCCTCATTAAATCCATCATTAGAAAATAGAAAGAATATGACACAACAGCAAATCTACCAAGAAAAGGCCGTCCACCTAAACTGACAGACCAGGCAAGGAGAGCGTTAATCAGAGAAGCAACCAAGAGGCCAACGGTAACTCTGGAGGGGCTGCAAAGATCTACGTCTCAGGGGGGAGAATTTGTCCACAGGACAACTATTAATCGTGTACTCCACAAATCTGGCTTTTATCTTGTTTAATCCTATTTGGAGTTTGCCACAAGCCATGTGGGAGACACAGCAAACATGTGGAAGAAGCTACTCTGGTCAGATGAGATCAAAATTAAACTTTATGGCCCTGGTGCAAAGCGCTATGTGTGGCAGAGACCCAACACTGTACATCACCCTGAGCTCACCATCCCCACAGTGAAACACGGTGGTGGCAGCATCATGCTGTTGGGATGCTTTTCATCAGCAGGTACTGGGATACTGGTCAGGATTGAGGGCAAGATGGATGGAGGCAAATACAGAGCAATTACTGAAGAAAACTTGGTTCAGTCTGCGAGAGACTTGAGACTGAGACTGAGGCGGAGGTTCACCTTCCAGCAAGACAATGACCCTACAGTCAGAGCTACACTGGAATGCTTTAAGGCAAAGAATGTTAATGTCTTAAAGTGGCCCAGTCAAAGCCCAGACCTCAATCCATCTGAGAATCAGCGCTGAGACTTGAAAATTGCCGTTCACAGACAGTCTCCATCCAATCTGACGGAGCTTGAGCTATTTTGACAAGAAGAATGGGCTGTATTTGAAGCGGTAGGTGGTTCTACCAAGGATTGGTTCAAAGGGGGTGAATACTTGTGCATCCAACAGATGTCTGCTTTTTTGTCCTAATTATTGTTTGTGTCACAAAAAACACATTTTGCACCTTCAAAGGACTATGCATGTTGTGTTAATCAAATGGTAAAAAGCCCGATAAAATCTATTTGAATTCTAGGTTGAAACACTGCAAAATGTGGAACAGTTCAAGGGGGGGTGAATACTTCTGCAAGGCACTGTACATACATTAAAGAGAGTTCCATTAATATTTCCATTTCTACTCAATCTAGCTACAGTAATTGCTGATAGAACAGATTGTCAAGATTCTTCTTTACCACCAGCTACAAGCAACATAAATCATTTCCCATCAGTCATCAACTGTGGTCATATTGCTTCCAGCTGTATTTCTCTTATTCCCATCTCACTGTCCCACAATCCATCTAGCGCCAAGACTCAAGACCTGAAGGCTGGATGTAAACAGAGTAATGTCAGTGGTCTGCATGCGATAAAAGACATTTGATTCAGTGTGTTCTCACAACTCAGGTCTGATATTCAGCTAATATTAGCATATTGGAAAAGTAGTAGAAGATATTCTGCTGTATGTAAATGTGTCAGATTATTGAGATTAAGTGTAAATTTGATTCATGGATTGACTATAAAATGCTTGATTCACGAGTTGTTGCATATGTGAAGAGCTTTTATGCAGATAGATTTTTTTTTTTGTATTTTCTGCTTTTGTATTCATGATCATCATAACATCACATCAACTTAATGACTTAGCACAGCATCTGTCTGACGAGCACTAATTAGGTAGCATTATGCAAAAAAACAAACAAGAGAATGACTTCAGACTGTACTAGTCACACATGAATTTAAGTAACTGTTCTCTAAGATGTTTGTTCCTGAAGTCACTCCAGTGCATCTTGTGAATCAGTAGACAGCTTTGAACAACTTTGTTCATAAAAACACATCAGTATAATAAGCATCTTCCCTGCTGGTTAAGGTCAAAAAAGTTTTAAAAAAAAAACTTTACACAAATACTGCACTTACATAAAGGTTTGAGGTACATTTCAGACAGAATAATTGCGTGTTTTAATTCAATACGCCTATCTGACGGCTGTAGTTACTTTGCAGATAGACTATAGGCACAAATCGTGCTACAGGCTCATATAAATGATTCATTGATTTAATTACCCAACAGTGAAAGCAGTTAAACTTACTTCCACCTGGACCACCGACATCATAAAATAGTAAAATAGTGCTTAGCTTTTGCACCATTAAATTTGAAGTTCTACCACATTGAGAAACTTTACTTTTGCTTATGACACTGCTGCTGTTTTACTTTGGTAAAACTCTTCTTCAGCCACTGCTCATGGCTCATATCTCACTTTGAACTGCTCTAATCAATATTTTCAGATTTTAATTGGGTAAATAACTAGGCGTAATGTGAAAGTCGTCTCCTCTCAGCTCTAGGGAGTTTCTTAGCCTTTTGTTTTGGTTTTAAGCCCACAATTTTACTGTTTGGGTTCAGTCACAACTCATTAATGTCATTATCAGGCACAGGAGGCAGCTGATTTCAGCAAAAAAAAAAAAAAAAAGTATTAGAAAAATAATACACCCACTTTACACTACCTACTCAACACCAAACAGCAGAGAAATTAATGTGACAAGCTGTTGAACGGAGTGGAGTATTTAGCAGTTAAGGAGTCAAATATTTCCCTCAGGAGTTGCTAGAGACCAAAACAGAGCTAAAAGGAGTGAATATTGGACTTGTATTCACCAGGCGGCAACAAACTCAACTCCAAATGAATAATAATGTTGCTTCTTGTCAGAATCAGAATCAGTTTTATTAGCCAAGTATGCAAGCAAGAATGTGTCTTGTTCCCACAAACGCAACAGAGAAGAATCCAAATAGAACAAAAGTAAGGTAATAATAATAATGAAATAAACAAAGTAATATCAAAATTAAATTTTAAATCTATTGCAGAATGGAATAGTAATAGTTTTGAAATGATATATAGAACTTGAAATGAAATATTGACTTTACAAAGGAGATGTGGACTGTGTTATAGACAAAGAAATGAAGTGTATGAAATATATGAAGGTGACGAGAGCAAAAAACATGAGATCGGATGAGATGAGATTGTCTCCTAGATACATAAATAGGCAACACATTGCAAACATATTTGCCACATCAACCTTATAAGGTGATAATTGTCGTGTTTACGGCTCGTTGAACTGCTGCAGTGACGAATAAAAACGCAGATTTCAACGTATTTTCCTGTCCAGACGCCAGCTGGGTTTACCTCACCGCTGTACTCTGATCCCATCCCTCACGGTGAGACGCGCAGGCACTCATTAAGTGATAAAAAACATACAGTAAACACTAAACTCTTTCTCCCACAATAGACGATTTGCTGCAGCGCATCATAAAAAAGACTTTAGCGTACACTATGTTGAGTGATTGTCAGCATAATCTCAGGGAAGAGGAAATGAGAATGTGTAGCGGCTCTAATTCTAAATGGCGTCGTCTTAAATGATGTATGGCCGAGTCTGGCAGTTTTGTGTGGGAGGTAAAATTCCTTGAAATATGATTGGACTGTTTCCCTGTTTTACATAGGATGTAAAGGGGCTGGAGAGCAGAGGATGTACACTACTAAAGTCACAGCGCAGTGAAGCGATAACTTAATTACCTGAAATTATTCTAAATGTAATTAGTATTATAATGATTCATTTAATAATATAATAATACTAAAAATAATGATTTTAGTGACTACATTGTGTTAAAGGATCAGTTCACCTAAATCATTTCTCACTCACAGTACCATTAATACATAGACCGATGTTCAAATGTATCTTTCACTGCTTTAAACAACATTTCTTTAACATTAATGGTATCAGGTAGAAGTCTCACATGTATATGAGTTGATAAGAGGTGAACCCCAAAAGGACAATCTCTGCCAGCAACCCCCTGTGGTCCTGTAAGGAAACATGAGTCATTCATACGGCCTTGTGTCTGCATTTCTTCAGGGATCCTGCCTCAAATACCATGTCACATCCTCTTAACGTTGTGGCTTCGCAGCAGCCATACATACCCCTATGTCTGCTTAATGTGCCCTCAAGAACACAACAGGCTAAATGCCAGCCTGAGAAATCCACTTTGATAGTGTTTCAATACAGGCCTGCGTGCCTGCGTGTGCGAGCGTGTGTACACTGATGCCGTTCTTTGTCATCTCAATTTCCCTGTGTTGTGCAGGATCAAACATCATGCCAGGTTCTTTTCACTCCCCTCCAGTCAGACAGAGCAAGACATAAGGAAATTGAAGATAAATCCTATCAAGAATAATTATTTCCTACCTTGCTAGATGTGCTCAACCTGTGCGAGCGCTGATAACACATTTAATAACCCCGCCTTGCAAGTAATCTGTGTTGAAATGGTGTTTGAATTCTCCGAAAGGTCAAAATGATGAAAATACCAAAAGTCTTCCAGGGGCTATTGAGGGAGCTTGTTAAGAGAGAAGTGCCGTGCAGGTGAGTATTGACAGAGGGAATAATGCTGGTTTTGAGTCACAGTTACAGTTAATGCGATGTCCCTTTTTGAGGTTACGGATACGGTTCAGCATCTGAAAGGAAAATGATGGTCAGACTGACTGTTAAGCGCAGAATATATATCCAACATCCAAGATGCAGATGAAAATAAACTTTAGACATTATGAAACATGTAACAGAACATAGATGTAGTTTTTTTTTTCCTTTTATCGAGCAATCCAGGACTAGCTGGTGACATAGATAAGATTCCCTGAACTCAAGCTTCTGAGGTCTCCTAAGCTTTCATCCATCTAAGCATATCCCCCTCCTGCACACACACACACACACACACACACACACACACACACATCAGCCTGCTCACCTTTCGCTGCCGCCTACACAGTTAGAGGCGGCTGTCAAAACATAAAATCGTCATGCCTGCTCATTGTTTCCTATCCACATCGCTAACAAAGTTAGCAACTTGCTCTCTCATCCACATTTTTATTCTTTGGCAAGAAGAAATGTTTTCACCTACAGCAATCAATATGAAAAATGTATTTTTAATGTATACAAACTGATTTGTATGACTGTATTGCTTGGAGCACTAATCAAGTACAGCAACTGAATCTGTTTGCTTTAACAGAGAGAGACAGATTCTTTTTTATCAGAATCTGCCAGTATATTCCTATTATTATTTTCTAGTTGTTTTTTGACATTTGGGTGAAATTGCACCTGATTAACATTTTATTTATGTGCGACATTTCAAATTTATGTGACCAGTGAATGAAATCAGCCAAAAAGAGAGCTTTTTTTTTTTTCTATGTACTGTCCAACAAGAATACAACTATTTTCTTGGCTGGAAAGATTGCTGAGCTGCAGCGACATGAAGAGGGACAACATGCTGAACAACATGCTGTGTGTCTGCGCTGGGCTTTGTGCAGTCTCTGGAGTCTCTGCACTGTGGCTGCTAAAGCTTGCATGACCTTTAAACATCATTAACGTTAACTTTAGCTCTGCTGTACCCGCATTTGTAATGACGAGCGGCGCGAGCGTTCGCACACGCTCTCACCTTAACGCTCTGCAAAAGAGAGAGAAGTGGGGGACACAGCTTACACACACACACACACATACAAATCTTTCTCTCAGTGAGGGACCAAATCGATACCAAACACACCACACCGATTCTATTTGCATGGCTTTGATGTCAGTCTGAGGCTCTCAGGAGAGGAGAACATTTCTCTTCCCTCTGTAATGTTTGGACACACACACACACACACACACACACACACATACGCAAATAAACGATTGCAAATGATGTAAACACACAAAATGAGCGCACACACACTCATGAAACCCAGGCTATTATTGCTTCTGATTTAGCGGGCCATCATTTATTCCCCACCGTCATTACAAAGCAGATTGTTCCAAATTAAAACAGCCAATCAGTGAAGTGGGGAAGGTGTTTCAGTTTAACCACGGTTGTACTTTTCCAACAAGTCAGTGTGGGGATTTAAGGGAAATATGTATGTATGTGTGTGTAGATATAGTGAAAAGCAGCAGTGCACATGGCTCCAAATCTTGAACACTGTATCGGGTGCACGATTGTGGTAAGAGTCCAAACAAACAGAACACCGGCACTCACAGATCAATACTCTTCTTTTTTATTATAGGCAAAAAAAACCTCACCTGTTTTGTATATAAATTGCCATTACTGCTCTTTTGATTACGCTGATGATGGCTTCTAGCTGAAACACGTTCATTTATGCCTGCAATAAATAAGAATATTGATCTGCAGATATGTGTGTGTGGCAGAGACACCCTCTTCTTCATGAACTAAACACTAAACTAACAGTGTTATGGACTGATTACCGCCAAGTGTATTGTTTGGCTGCTCCATGTTGCCTTGTTAGTTTTTAACAACTAATATGCAGTAATAATCATAAACAACACTGCTGTCTCTACGATACACTGGACACTGCGAGCAAATAGGTAATCATAGGATTACCTGCTGGCTTTAAAGCACACAATTAGGTTGCTTAATAAGACAGGAAAAGATCACTGTTCTCTTTGGTGGGAAGACTCCAATATTTGCCAAGGAGAAGACTGAAGTTAGCAGGATATATCGAAAACAACAGATTTGAATTTTGCTGGAAATGTAGGCCATGTACCAAGAGTGAACTGGTTAAGGGGCCAGTATACTCTGTCAGAACTGCTTGTAAGACAGTGGAATATCTTCGTAGTTCGTTCTACAGAGCCATTTCTGTTAACGTTCTGAAACTGATGATCCGACATTCACACCCACTTCATGTTGTGAACCCTCTAGCTCCCTTTTTTCTTTCTTGACACGACTATTTCTGTCACTTTTTATGTGAACAACCGAGTGCAACACTATGAATGTCTTCCAGAAGAGACTGGAATCTGAAAATGTGCTCTATTAACCCCATATTTAAATTATATCATGCCTCTCTATGACAACTGACTTTTCCCTCCACCTTTGAGTGTGGCTGTTCAGAACACCTACAACCACATTTGATTTCTGATGTGGTTGGATAAGATGTTGTATGAATTTGTTCTCATTAAGTATAAACTGACAGTTAGTAGTAGTGTTTACAGCTCCCCCATGTGGTTATTTATACACATTTTGGCCATAGACTGTAAAAAAAATAATGGATGTAGCCACCGTGATGCCACTCATTGGTTTGTGGACTCGCATTCTGAAACCTTGAGTTTGCATTTTGACAATCGCCACCTTGGACTTTTGGAGCCAGAAGTGACCATATTTGGACGAGAAGGTGGAGCTGACCCTAACGCTAGCTGCTAGCTCCGACTCCTTAGAGGGTATTTTAGTACAAACTAATGTTGAACATGACCAAAATGTTACAATTAACTCTCATGAACTGAAAACACACTGAAGTAGCAACGGCTATGGCTACCCCTATACTCTGTGAATCTTACGCCATGGTTACATTACCTAACCATGTTATGGCTGTGGTTGCGACTCGTCTGTGACGGTACCCATCTGTCACATGCAGCCACACCCTTATTTATGCATAACTTTAAACCTTAATAAAATTTAAACAGGTGAGTTATATAAAAATTCACCCCCCACACAGTTGTCATGAAAGGGGGAATTAGCTATAGAGACCAAAACTGTTTTTTGTACCAGGCTGTAAACATGTTTATTTCTGCTGTAAAGTTGGGCATTTTAACATGGAGGTTTATGGGGATTGAATCGCTTTTGGAGCCTCAAGTGGCCATTTGAGAAACTGCATTTTTTGGCACTTCCTCATTGGCTTCATTTATCAGTCCTAGAGGTTGCTGCTTGGTTTTGGCTCAAAACTTCTTTATTATGGTGCACAGAAGCACTTTTTTCTCTGGATTTTTTTTCTGGTTCATTATCAGCCTGAAAAATGCATTTTTGCAAGTCCTCAAAATTAATTGACAAAATACATTGTTGGCCCATGCCCTCCATGTTTTCTGATCCAACCTCCTCCCTACGCAGACTCTATCACTCTGTAGAGAGCTTAAGTGACAAACATCTTTTACCATGAGCCCAAGACAACCACGGGTTAAACGTCACCACTCAACAGAAGAGGCAAGTCCACAGGTGAGTCAAGCGGCTGTAATTAGCTCAGACAACTCTGTAATAACAGCAGGACAAGGAAGACTGGATGATATAGTTTTTAGACAGCAGATACTACAACAAAAACAATGGAAAAAGTGATGTCATTGGTGAATTTTATGGATATGGACAAAACTAAGGAAAGGCGCGAATGATGTGCATACACTCAAGGAGAGTGACATCACCGCAGCTGAAGACTTGATTAAGTTACTCGGACCAGTGAAAAGTGCCACCACCATCATTGTGTGAGGAAGATCAGTCCACTGTGTCTATCATTGCACCACTTAAAGCTAAACTGCTGGAGCATTTCAGTATCTCAGAGGAAGACTCCATTTTAGTAACAGAGATGCAGCAGACTGTGGCCAGAGAGATTGAGCAGTGACACGTGGATGATGTGCAGCAAGTCCTGCACAGAGCATCTGCTTTAGTCGCAAGGTTCAAGATGCTGCCATTTATAAGTGAGGAGGAGAGAGATGCAGCTTTCCAGTGTCTCATACGTGTGGCTGCAGAGCTGCGGAACCAGAAAGTAAGAACATATATTTTGTCTATTTATAGTCATGTTTCAGAAATGCAAACATTGTTCATGAATAATATATTCATTATTTCTATTAGTGTTGAAACACTTTCCATTTGCTATTGTGTGTGTGTGTTTTTGTTTTAATAATCTAAAGAATGACACAGTCGCAACCTTCTCACTCATCTGGTGACCAAGCTTCTGATGATCAGTCTGACTTGGTGCCTGCGTCTCAGGTTTAAGCCACTGAAGTGAATTAATAATCAACTAGTACGTGTTTAGAGTGCATGAAAGACATATTTTGTCTTCTGAAATAATTAAGTCTTGTGTTCTGTGTCATTTTAGAATATGTTCCTGCTTCCAAGAAGGCGAAGGCACTTGAAGGTCTCTTTGGTGACACCTTCTGCACTGTGAAGCCTAGCCTGACTGTCGAGACCTCCAGAGAGCTAGCCCATGCTGCAGTAGCCTGCGTCTTTGATACTAGGAGGTAATGTGGTAGAGTGGTGGAAAAGTCAACAGACTGAGCTTCCTCTCCTGGCAAACCTTGACAAAACATACCTTTGCATTCCTGGTACTTATGTACCTTCTGAATGTGTATTTAATTCTGCAGGTTCTGTTCAGAACCTTGTGAACATGTCAATCTGTTGTTTTATTTTGAAGAAAAACCTCTCAAAAAGAAAAACATTGAAGGACATACTTGACTGTTGCACAGATCTCATATAAAAGAGGCCAACGAGCTGTCATCAAACTACTGATGATTATATGCAAAGGACTTTGTTAAAGTATTGTACAATGAAGTGGATCGCTATGATGCAGGAAGACTGTACTGCATTTGCACTTAAAAGTATAGGTTAAGTGGTGACCTTGGCCATTACTAAGCTCTAACTTAAAAATACAGTATATTGTTTATGAGACACTAAATATCCTGCTTTAATGTATGAAAAAATGGGAACTTTAAGTTCTTTCAGTTCTGTTTCATAGGATGTGAACAATGTAAAGCTCAGTATCTCTAAACCACTGAGCACACAGAGAGAACCTGGTAAATCCAAGGCGATGACGCACACACATGCATGTTTTATGATCATAATTGAAAGGTCATCAAGGGCTTTTTAAGTTAACTGATAAAAAACATTTGCACTTAAACATGAGAAATGTGGCACTTCATGGTCAACAACAGGAGGTCTGTTTTTACTCTTTTTATTAAAAAGAAGAGATTGTTTTTCATTTAAATGTCTGGAAGAACTCAGTAATAAAATTGTCAGATTATATTCTGGTTGTTGTTTTGTGAGTTGATATAAATGTAACTGGTTGTGTTAAATGGGGATATTATATCATCTCATCAATCACAGGCAACTGAATTGAATCAAATAGAAATCATATTGTTGCAGACTTTGTGATATCAGCAAATATCGTATCGTTGTCCAAAAAAAACGATATATCACATCTTGATGAAACATGTTTACACCCCTGGTAGCATACAAAGGTAAAGGAGAGGTTGCCTACATATTGAATATTGCAATCTCTGAAAATGTAATCAAGCAACATCAAATATTGCTCGACAAAGACCTTGAAAATCAAAACCATCTATATCATAGAAGCTAAAACAATGTGCCTTCATTTTTCCAGACATGATCTTGGTATTCTCCAAAGATCACGGCTGCCATCTACCAATCATCTTGCCAATCATCCAGATCCAGATTGAACATTTTTACAATCATTTTCTGTTATTGAAAGAATCAGTTTATAGGACTGTGCAGCCTTGACGGAGGTGTGTGCTCTCTGAGTGCTCTCTTGTTGTTGAGTTTTAAAGCCATGATTGAAGCACAAATAAGACGCCCCAGGTGTTTTTGAGAGGCACTCCCCTCGTCCTGCTTATCAACTCTTTAGAGCATAATGGCTTTGTGAAGTGTGCTTGGGCAGTAATGGCAGCTGTAACCTGAATACAATTTGGCTGTGTGGGGGATATCATCTTTATGATCATATTTTCAAAGACGGCTGCGTGTTATGCCGCGCTTCTTAAATCTTTCCGCCAATATGCTCAGTGTCATAAAGAGGTGCGTCTCCCCACTCCCATGTCATAAAAACATGGAGATTTTACTTTTATGTACTGAAAGGAGACAATTATTGGGTTAGAATAGAGGAGGGTGAGGATATAACCATGGCGGATTACAGACACTGTTTGAATATAAAGACAGCAAATCTATACAACAGCATCACATGGAAGGCCTAAACAACAAACCTTGTATTATAACTGCACTCTATATAACTGATGTAATGTGATGTCATATTAGTTGCTTGTTTATGTAGTACAGAATAAGATGCCATGTGTAGGATTTTCTGTGGAATTAACTCAGTTGACACGTTCTAATACCAAAATAAATAAATACAAAAAAAACCCCCAACTGATATCGCAAATGATGGCCAACTGATCTGCTTTATGCTTTCATTTAGTCCAATTTGAGAATTCTCAAGCATCCTTTCCCATGAAACATCCCCTTCATAAAATGGTAAACAGCCCAGTTACACATCAAAAGTATCTGGGAGGGGAGATAATGAAATATGCTAACAGAAACCCACTCACAGAGGCTGGGGAATTAACTGATGGATGGTTTGACAATTTATTTCATTATGAGCGTACGTACAATATTTGCAGCACGATCTCTCAGGGAGGCCTTTGAGCCCCACTGAGTGGCCAAATTGTACTGGCCAGGAGAGTGATTGTGTGTCCTTTCATCTTGTAATCACATCATGAGAATGATTTCTTCAGAATACAGCAAAAAAAAGTTTATAATGCTCGATGGGTGCTCCTGAAGTACGGCATGGTGTTCAATGACTACTTCATGTCATTCCAAAGTGTCAGATATTCCCATCGTCTTCATGATCTTTGGTAAATATGTATCTAGCCTCTAGATGGATCTCTATGACTTAAAATGTATCCTGACTCTGAAATATACTGGACTCCACTACCAACATTTTTTTTTTTTTGCTGCAGCACTAACAGTTGGTGTTGTTTTGAGTCTCCTACATTCCTACATTCCTATAGCAGAGAGGTCTAGAAATATGAGCACCTGTAGACATATTTCTCAGGTCTGAAATGAATCCTCGCAACGTTGAGTAATGTCCTTCAGTTTTCATCGGCTGTATGCTTCTCTTCTGCACTGAACTGTTTTTATTTCAAAGTTGTCGGGTTTTTTTTCTTTTAACAAATGCCTTTGGCTTGTGAAAGTCCACAAAGAATGTGAGATTGTGCTGAATGCTTTTTAAGAACACACTAATCAACATAATTGGCAAAAATGTTCCATGACAGTAGTTTCACTGAGCAGAAAACCACTAAATATGCTAATTATTTGTTTTTGTCCTGTCAAGCTTTGCTTTTAATCGATTGATTAATTACTAATCAAGGTAGGCTACCCATATGCGCGGTGTCCGACCCTCAACGCTCTTTAAATTATGCACCTGTATATGTACATGTCTGCTTGTGCATACTGTAAATCACTTGCCCTCTCTACTGTGCGAGGCCTCAAGAGAGACTGTGTGTGCATGCATTAGTGTGTGTGTCACTAACCATGTCCCGCCTCTGTCTGAGATCAATTAGACCTGTGCGCCTGCGAGCACAGGAAATTTTAATTATGCCTGCAGATGTCGGCAGCGCGGCGCAGAGGCTGTCAGCTGGCTGAGAAAGCCTCGGAGGCACGTACTGTATTTAAGGGGACTCTCTTAGCCCGTGATACAGCCATTAGGACTGTGCAGCGTCAGGGGCGGGAGAGGGAGAGAGAGAGAGAGAGAGAGGCCGGAGCCGCAGTCGTGACTCAGAGATGTTGGCGGTCATCAGCGGGAATGTCTTTTTTGACACGGGACGGGTTAAAGACCACGTCACTCTGTTCAGATGTCAGATATCAAACGGTTAAGTGATGACACACACACACGCATGGAGCTTTCTGATTTAAATCAAGATGAAAAATGTCTTGCATCATTGCAACTAAACATTAGAATCAACTGTGTGCTCTGATTAGTATAATAGTCCTCATTAACGCCTCATTAGCACAGAGTCCCCATTTTACATCTGTAAATACCATAGATTGGGAATTTTACAGCCAAGTCATGTACTTTGCCTTTCCATATATCAAACCTTCTATTTACTACTAATTAGTGCTTGCACGGCACTCCATTCTAATTGCCCTATTTGATGCGTGGCAATGAAAAGGAGAATTTAAATTCAAAGGCAAATTTGTTTTGGATGAGTAAAAACTAAAGAAGAGGCTGAATTTCTGTTCTTCAGGTCATGAGTGTGAAGTAAAGTGTGAAATGATGGTGCAAGGAGGTTGTGGTTAGCTCTTCATTTTGAGGCAGTGTTTACAGATTCGCAGCTGCCCTATATGGATGGAGGATCTTCCCGGAGAAAGGCGAAATTAGCGAAAGAACACTCACTTTGTTATCGTGGCTGGGTACAAGGTAGGCTGAGGCGCTGCCAAGAGAGCCTGGCAAAGCCTCGTCGTGCGAGGATGTAAAAGCATACACATAAAGACGAGGGATGCATAAGTGGCTGGAAAGTTTTAATTCCACCAATCTGTGGAGAATCGCTGTGTTTGTGCCTTTTGTTTACGAGAGCCAGAGGGAGTAAGGCTAGCTTAGCTTCCCAGATACGCCACCTTGTTTTCTGTCACACACACTCACACAGCGACTGCACACAGCCCGACTCCACAAAAGCAATCTAGGTCATCTTTCATCATCTGGTTCTCCTGCTCAGGCAGAAGGGATGAGCTCTGAGTTAAGTGGACACAAAGTGTGTGCAGAAAGTCAGCGTGCAAAAGCCGAAACAGTGAAATCCAACTAGTGGGTGCAGCTAATGACAGTACATACTGTCGCGATGGCATTACATTAAATTATCTGACTATATTTAGCAGGAAGAGAAACGCTGCTGGCTCTGAGATGTTTCTCTTTCTATGCGAGATGTGTGCGGGTTTCTCTTAAATTTGTGCTCTGATTTAAAAAAAGATGAGTAGCTGGCGAGATGTAACATCAGAATACTGTAAGATGAGTCAGATAGTGGAGCAGAACACAATACCACTACCTATAATGATGCCAACAAGTGAAATTATCCTCATATGATCACTATTCTCCTCTACATGATGTTGTTATACTTGTGGTTTTGATCATACTCGCTAAAAATAATCACCGGCTACAGTCATTTGTTCACTCCGAGTTATGAAAAAGACAACAGAACAAAGCATGTCACAACTTGTACAATATGTCACTTATATAAGGTCTTAGCCATCTGCACAAAGACCTGCTGTTTAAATAAGAATTCTTTTATCTTAACCCTTGTGTCTAACCCTGCCGTATATTTCAAACATCCTATAAATTAAGTCAGAGAACTTGTGCCTCATATTATGTTCTTTGCTTTGTACATGTTTAATCTCACATATACAGGGAACGTAAACACAATCTGTAACCTTGTCACAGTGAAAACCCAATAATTCAATATGTGAAAGTAGATTAAAACATTTGACAAATTTACAGTGTAAATACGTTTTCAGGAGCGGTAGAAATTCGCTGGCATCTGCTTGCAATGTCGAGATAAAAACACACTCGCTTTCCATCTCCAGCGCTGTAAGTAAGATTCATGTATGATGTAGTTATGCAACCTAAGATACAGTGACACGCAGCGATTCTTATTTAGTATAAAGTCATGACTTACAGCAAGAAACAGCAAAGAAATACACTGAACTAACACATAAAGTATCTCAGCCAGAAGAGTTCAAATACATTTTTTTCAAGGCTAAACCTAAAGAGGTCTATTCAACTCCACATGTCAGCAGCCTGAAGGAACTTCATCCTGAGATGTTTGTCCAGTTTGAGCTTCTGCCATTAAATGAAAAAGGTGAATTTCCAAAACATTGACAATACAGTCATTTCCTCACCACTGTAACAATAGTGGGTCACATTTAAAAGCATGCCAGATATCAGTATTAGTCACCTTCTTATATGTCCTACATATCCCTTTTGCTAAAGATGTGACTGCTGTTTGTCAGAGTATGTAATCATGACTGTTCTACATGACATATTATATAACTCAGCAGTTTGATTTTTGACTGTTGCACCTGCAGTTTGAGCACAGGTGATCTGTCTTCTTTGAAGCTCAGTCTCTCATGTATGAAAACTCTCTCAACTACTTTCTGGTTTTTTTATTTTTACACCTGACAAATGTGTCAAATTGGCATTCAACATAACCTGACCCACCTTTGGAGCTTTTTTTTTTTTTTAAATCATGAACACAGAGCACAAACCCTTTTTCCCATGAGGTGTTCCCATTATTCTCCAAACTCTTGTCTTTGTTCCAATCTGTGCTGAGCAACATTTCCACAGTTACCATGAGTGTTCGCCACACAAACACATACTTTGAAGCTTCGGCGTGTATAGAAGCTCCAAGAAAGCAGCATGGTTGCCACACTTGTGGTTTTCAGTTGAATGACGGCGATTACATGAACGCTTCTCTCTCCTGGGTGCGAACAGACGAGAGCCCAGGGAGTGTCTGGGGGGAAATTACATATTGGTTTTTCTGTGCTATGGTGCCTCATTGATTCAATATTCACAGACACATTGAAGCGGGCAATGAGCTATATCAAAGCATGGACACTTTCTTGCCTTGCCTCCCCAGACACTGTGGCCCCAGCATGCTTTTGTAAAGTTATTGGTTTTTCCTTAGACTAACTCAAATTGTAGATTATATGGGGACACCGGAGCACCCTAAGCTCTGAAAACACTATCGGAGAGATTTTTATATGTTCGTGATTGATTTACTGGTGAAATATGTTTGTGTGGTTCGTAGAATTTAGGTTCCCATGGTGACTATCCCGTCTACTTTGATACTATCTCTGTCAAATAAGTTATACTTTTGGTATGTTTGATATTTGTTTTTTGTTAATTAGCAAGATAATTAAAGTCAGCAGATTTGGCATTTTGGTGGAATGAATTTTCTCTTTTTCCTCATGAAGTGCGGCAGTTACTTGAATGACAAGGCTGTCCGTCAGTGTGTTTTGATGTCCTGTAGATCTGATCAGGGGCAGACTGAGTGTCACTTAAGCACATAAGTAAAACAACGCAGAGTGGTTGCAAGGAGGCAATAAACCCCCTGATCTGGCACAGCTCCAAACCAACAAAACACATGACAGTCAATTGAAAAATCGACTAAAAATATTCTAGTTTCTGAAAAAAAATAGCTTCAAATCCTACATGGACTCTTGTGTCACACAGTCTGTAACCTACAGAAAGTCTTGATTAAAAAAAACAAACAAAACTTTTATCTGTTTCTCTGCTTCCTCCTGCTTTTGTCTCATTATTGGTCTGACTCTGCTGCGGCTGCAAAAATAATATTAAACATGGGATGAAATAAAAGCATGAAAACTCGACAGTGGATTATAAAAGCACACACAAAACAATCCAGACCTCCATCCAACAGCCAACTTCATTTTCTGATAAGTGCCACAACAATAAAGCAGCCACTGTGCTGCTTGGCTCAGTCCCCCTCTAGACCATTTGATTATTTGCTAAAATAAAGTTTACTGGCTAATTTTGTCATAAGCATTTAAGCTATATTTGATTAATTTATTTGATATGGCTAAGCTGAGCTGGACAGCAAATTATAAAATAAAACCTTGAGAACGACTTTGGCTGAATTAAAAATGTAACAATTAAATTATGACCATTATATCAGCTTTTTGACAACTTAACATTTGCCAAGGTTTTTTTTTCACATATACTTTCCCAGAACTAATAATTTTCCTTTCAATTTTTTTCTCATAGCCTTGTCTATGGTGCTTCAGCGAGATACCTGCTATCTCACGACAAGCCGGGTCAAGGTAGGACTTCACCAACATTCATTTATTCCCCGTTTGTGACGTAAACCAGTGTGTGTTTTCAATGTGGAGACAGAACCTGCGAGTGCAAACAGTGTAAAAAATGTCCTCTCATTAAAATAATGTATTAAGCGGATCGTGCAGCCTTGCCTGCAGTGTGCACTCCTCAGGTGCTCTTTCATAGTAAAGCCTTGTTATTTCAAACCAAGCAATTAAATTTCAAAAGAAATTCAATTTTTCTAGAATATGTTAAGATACGGGTCTGGTGGACTAATCACTTCTTGCTCAGGATCCTCCAACAGCTTCCTACCATGCAATGTTTTTCTCTCACAAGCTCAAACAATATCCCAAAAGACAAAAAAATATGTACAGAAAGGAACCTTTTTTTTTCCCCTTCCAAGTAGGAAAAGCAAATGTCAGACAATTAATGAACCTGGGAACTTGAGTATTCTTTAAACAACTACAGTAGTATCTCACCAGTCTATGGGTCTTAGATTTACTTGCTGCTTTTCTCTCAGAAAACACAAAGGAAAAGAAAGATGACAGATGTACAATATTTTCCACGGTTTTTGAAGTTTCACTTTGAGACCGCATGAATAAGTCAACAGTGTTCATTCAACTAAGGATCACATATCTCTTCCTCCTCTCTCTTCTTCTCTCACCCTCCAATCTCAAGCCTGTCTTACCTTTCATCTCTCTCTCTTCTTCAGCACCTGTTTATTTGACTGTCTATAGCTCCCTACTTGTGCACAGGCGGGCTTCTCTTACTGTTTATCATACGAGTCCACAGCTGGAGCTGAGAGGAGGGCATGTGAGTGTGTTTACATTGGTGTATAGTGTATACTTTGAAGCAGCATCAAACTGCGGCGTGTTAGACACAGCGTGGATCATATCGAGTGGCAAAACACATAAGGGGCAACCTGGACGTTTTCCTCTTATTGAAATGACAAATAATCTCAATGTGAGGTCTGATCAATGTGAGGTCAAACAGTGCATCATGAATTTAGAGACCTGCAGGTTTCTTCACTATTTCTTGTCAGCCTTAAAGCAAAACTGCATTTGTTTCGCAGAAAGAAATAAAACATTCTTCCTCTTATGAATAAAAAGCTGACCTTGTAAGCTATAAAACGCACCTTGGTTTAATTTAATAAACTGAAGAGTTTTTCCTTTATAGCCCGGTCTGGTCTGGTATGAGCAGTAGCTTGTGTTCGCTAATGTTAGCTAGTGTTAGCTAACTTCAGACAGACATTTCTGTATAACCCACGTTATTGAGTCACTTCACTGACATGATAACTATTCTACACTTGTTCTACTGTTACAACATTTCTCCATAATTGGCACTTTTGGCCACAGTGACAGTTATAATGCAACTGTTGCTGAATAGCTAAACTGTGGTCACAATTGCTAATTTTTGCTAATTATATTAAAATGTACTGTAACAGTAGCACAAGCAAGACAGAAAACACTAGTAAAGTCACCAAGCTGGTTCAGTGATGTTAGTAACACAGAAATATCTACCTAAATGTTGCTAACATTAGCTAATATTAGAAAATATGGTCACCCTAGCTCATTAGCTTTAGCAGCAAAACCTCTGAGTATGCTAAACTATGTAAGGGTGCCGTTTAATGCTGGTGAATTCAAGTTGGAATTTGTAGGAAAGAGAATGTGTTATTTCCATCACCAGAGGTCTCACTTTAAATTCAAACCTCTCATCACATACTCCATAAACTGTTTGTCTTAACTCAAACTAATGAATACCCTGTGGTCTAACAGCTGCATATCAGGAAGAGTACTGCTAATGTACATGTTAATAAGAGAATCATTTCAATTACTGCACAAAATGACTCATTTGTACTCAAATTAATACCACTTTTAGTGGCAAAAAGACTCAACTGCAGATGAAACGGTAGCAGTTTAAGCAGTCATTCATCCTGGGGAGATAAGTAACCCTGCCAGATGGAAGACAATGCACGGAGATGTAATTAATCACTATGTTCCCGCTGGGTCAAAAAAAAAAGAAAAAAAAAAGACTGGATTTGCAGTTTTACTACTCAGTGTTAAAAAAGGGTTGAGTAAGACACTGGACGAGAGGCCGTAACTCATTTAACCGAGGCTGTGAAGTGTTTGAATCTTCCTGTGTATCGATTTCTCATCATTTCACCTTAGACGCACTTTGACCATTTGTGCTTTGTTAAAGATTTTCGCTTTGTGATTCAAGTCTTTGTCCTCATTAGAAGGATTCGGACCTGGGCCTGTTTCCTCCGATGTGGCTCCGTTCCCTCCCATTCATTCACAGCTGATGAAACAAGTGGGTGCCTACCATTTGAACTCCTTCCCTGCACTAAATGTGCTGGCACGGCAGTGAGATCGGAGTGAGCCAGAGGACACGCTTAACGGCCCCCTCGAGCGAGTTTATGACCTTTTAGTGATAAGAGGCTTGTCTTAGTGCCCGGCAAATTTATGAGTGTAAAGAAAAAGGGCTTTCTAATGTTACCTGGCTGCTGTTTTTTTTCTTTATCCACAACATCTCTGTGATAAAGACACCATACGCACTGGAGAGGGTTTGTATGTTCATTAAAACAGGACACATCTGACTTATTTGGACTATGAACAGGCAGCATTAAGAGATAATTAAGCCTGTGAGATGCTAAGACTATACATTACTGATCTAAAATCAACATAGGACCAGTCTTGGTGACTAATAGTTCCAACTGGGGTCAAGTTTTAAAAGGACTCATATAAGAGTGTAAGGAATTGCTTTAAATAACTCACTTTAATGATACAGAAATGTAATATTGTGTGTCTCATGTCCTTTGCTTCTCATTTCATCTTCCATGTCTTATAGAATGAGAGTATTAGTATGCCATTCAAAGGCAAAAAAAAAAAATTACATATCTCTCTCTCTAGTTAGCTCTTGATTACTTCCCATTTCCTTCCTTCCAATCATCTTCCCCGCACATCGCCTTCTCCCTCATTAGTTATTCACATCGGCCCCTCATTCTCCTAGAAACGTCCCCTGTGGATCACAACCCTGAGTCTGTTCTTCATGGAGACATATTGACTCTTTTGATGGTCTCGCGCCCGTTCTACAAGAATATTTTCCCCTTTTTATTCAAATGAGAGCGCGTGTGGAGAGGGCCAGTGCGCGGATCAATGCGCAAATCTCAACAATCTCTCCCCAGCTGCACATGTGTCAAACAGCGTGTCGTGGGGAGATTACACCACGCTCAGCGGCCCGGTGTCTTTCTTTTTCTCCGGCCTGCCAGGGCCGTGGGATGCATGGTGAAAATCGATCATTACACTCGGGTTGGTGGCAGAAACCTCGGCGCCCCGCCTTTGGCTTACAAGTTGCTGGCATCCGCGGGGATGAACCAGATGGTAGGTACCTAGAGCAGCGGGCTTTGAAACTGAACAGGCATGGCGTACACTTTACAATGAGCAGCAAAATCTTTCAAACTGTCACAACTTACCAACTGCCTCATATTAATGCTGAATAGATGATGATGTTTGCCACCGGTTGGCAATGTTTGCAATTATGCTAATGATAATAATATTCTGTGGATTCTCAGGGCATTTCAGTTTTTACATTTTTTTTGTGTGACTAGATACTGAGTCACAGCACTTTGTCATTGCCAACATAGTCGCCAATAATGGATTTTCATAAGAGATTCTGTCCTGCCATGATTTTGTTGTTTTGTTTTAGGGGTTTTTCTTTTGTTTGTTTTTTTTGCCTTGGGTTGTTTTGTGCAGTTTCACCCACAACCAATGTTCCTTGCTCAGAATGAATGGAAGCTCAATACATATTTGAAAGCTATTCTCCTTTCACTCAGCTTGACCAAACACTCCTTGGTGTGAGGCAAGAGACCAAAACCTCTCTACGCTAGCTTTCTTTAAAATAGAAGCGCAAAACCAATACAATCCACCTCTAATGGCTTCCTCCCCTTTGATGGCCCTGATGTTTAATCAGAGTAAGAGCTGGGTCTTGCTGGCATCCATTAATTTGGCCTCTCTTTTTCATTTTTTTTTTTTTCTTTTACTGCCACAACAGCCAGCTGGCATTCATCGCAGGCATGATTGAGTCCTGTTCAATACAAACGCAGCAACTGGGTTGCAGACAAATGACTCATAGCCACAACTGGTCAATGCCTACGCTCACTGACCCAAACACACAGGCGAGGTTTGCTATCTTAGTGCCAACGGCTTCATAATAAGAATGACTCTGCTCTTCCTACTGTCTATTTTTTTAATGAACTGTCATCATGTGTTTCATCATGTTTGTCATGTTATTATCATCTCAGAAATAATGCTAAAATAAGATCTATTTTAAATTGTAGAGATGGAGACACTGTTGTTCATACTTTTATCTCCTCATGCCTTGATTATTGGAACAGTCTTTTCTCTTGTCTTAATGGAAAAACTTTTGAGACAACTACAGACTGTAGAGAACTCAGCTGCCAGGCTTTTATCCTCAACTAAGAGGCATGATCACCTCTTTACATTGGCTTCCTGTTTGTTTTGGGATTGATTTTAAGATCTTATCGATTACCTTTAAGGCTCTTCATGACCCGGCTCCATATATATTTCAGACCTTTTAATCCCTTATGAACCTTTGCGTAGTTTGAGATCCTCAGGCAGAAGTCTTCAGTCTCTTCCAGAGTCCTAAAGCTAAAGGGCACAGAGCCATCAGGGCCCCGAGGCTCTGGAACAACCTGCCTGAGGAAATAAGGCTGCAGGAGTCAGTGTCTTCTTTCAAGTCTCTTCTTAAAATGTACTTTTATCGGAAAGCATTTCCTGATTTTACCTGAGCTGTCTGTTTATTTTACTTGACTATCTTTTTTTAATTTCATGTTTATTATTTTTAATTTTTAATTCTGTGTTTTACTGAATTTGTGTTTTATAATGTGTTTATTTTTTATGGCTTTTATTTCATTTTAATCTCTCTGTTTTAAATGTGTTTTTATTATAAAGCACTTTGTAACTGCGTTTTGAAAGGCATACATAAATGATGTTTAATATTGTTGTTTTTAACATTGAGTTGGCGTGCATGGATTCATTTGTTTTATCTGCTGAATCTTCCCTCTTGGCTAATATGGTTGATCCATCACAAGCTATTCACTGTGGACGTATTTCAACCTGGCAGAGAAGCGAGGAACATATCTCATCACGATGTTATCAAACTGTTAAAAACTCAACATTCACTTGGCTTTTGTGCCTCAAATAAGTTGTTCATTAATTTAACAGATGCACTGAATTTATCATTGTAGTTGTCATTTTTGGCACACCTCTTAAGGGGCTTGCCATGAGAGATGCCAAAGAGATATCCAAATTCCCCTGGTTTACAAGCAGATGCAACATAAATCGTTCTTTAAAGTTGCCTACACTGCTATAACAGAAGGAGGGAGATCAATCTTGTGTGAGTGGGGCAGAAAAGATTAGATGACATAATACAGAAATTAGTGAGGCTAAAATTACTACACTACTTTCCTAATAATTCATTAAATCCTATATACTGCAAAGTATGGTGCGGTTGATGAAAAAGATGGCTCTGCCTTGTCATTTTAGCGCAGACAGCCATCAATCAATAATGATGAATGCACTGACAACTGTATGGTAGCAGAGAAAAATAGCAGGAAAAGATCAAAGAAAAGATGCGCAGCCACTCAATGTTGAGGTTATTAGATGGTATCATACCAATAACAGTTAAATAATTGATATATTTTTTTAAAACAAATCTTTTGGGAAATATACTTATTAGCTTTCTTGCCGAGAGCTAGATGAGAAGATCAACACCACTCTATCCATTCAATATGAAGCTTGTTAGCTTAGCTTAGCATAAAGACTGGAAACAGGGGAATATTGCTATCATAGCTCTGTCCAAAGGTAAGAAAATCCACCTGACAGCACCTACACTTCTCTAATTAACATTTTAGATGTAGTTTGCTTAATCAGTTCAAAAACCAAAGTGTAAAAACGTCAAGTTGTTGTTGTTTTACGGGGGTGATGTGTCAGACTATGTCTTGGCCGGGAGCAGTGACTTTCTAGAGTCACCATGTGGTTGTAACCATGGGGTTGCCAGGATACCAGGAGGTCACTGCGTATTTCCCAAAATGTCAAACTATTCCTTTAAGTATGGAAATGGAGCCAGAAGATGATTAGCTTAGCTTAGCATAGACTGAAAGCAAGTGGGAACAGCTAGCCTGGTAGCTGGGAGTTATGTGTTGTAATTATTTCAGACATAATTAATTATTCCACATATTCTGTACAGAAGTATTTAGCTGACAGATAAACCGTTGTTCATTCATTAAGTTACACCACGCTGCTGCATCTAAAAACGCTGTTGTTTATACATTCCTATTTGTGGGCAGATTAAACAAACAAGATAAATATGTTTATTTGTGAGCTTTAGAGGTGATTTTTTTTAACTGTGGAGAGACCCGGGCAAGTTGTTTTTCCCTGCTTTCAGTCTAAGCTATACGCTTATCGCTGCTGGCATCAAGCTCTGTAGAGGGGTATCAATCTTCTCAACTAACTCTCAGACCAAAAGCAGATAAGAGTATTTCCTAAAAAACTGAACTATTCCTATAAAGAAATGTCCTCATTTTGGCAAGTTTTCATAATGACCCTGAATTGTTTCTGAAGGCATAAAGTATCAACCGTCTCTAAAATGACATCACGCCCTCACCCAAAGATCAGAACACACACACACATGTGGTGCTGCAGAGAAATCTGAACTATTTTTCATCATCATTTCAACTCTTTTTAGTTGCAAATATGTTTGCTCCTCCAGAGTCATTAATGAGCCCTCTGCAGTAAATACTGCATAGCTAAATGAGGATGGCTCCTCATCACTGAATTAAGTGTCTGGGGCAAAAGGGAAAGGAGTTACACTGCGTTTCAAGATATGTCAAGTCAAGAAGCTGTCAGCCTCTACTTGCTGAGGAAAAACACTCTCCCTTTCCCCCTAGGTCATTAGCTCTAGCTGGTCTACCCACCAGGCCTTTTCTAAATGGACCAGTGGCCTGACCATATGAGCACTGCTCTGGGACTATGTCAAAGCCGTCACACTACATAGAGCCACACCATCAGTTCCAAGGCTGAGTCACAGGAGCTAGTCCATCCAGTGACTTGTGATTGCTGTGGGAAAATGGACCCAGTCGCTTGTGTCATTTTACGACACCCCTTGGTATTTCGGCACAAAGAAGAAGAAGAGTTGTGGGAACTATACCGACGCCTTTGTACAAAACCGAATCTCTTGTGTCGCATTTTATTCCTCTGTGATACGTTGGGGCTTGATCCATGTCACATTACGGTTACAAGATGCGCAAGTCAGAATGATAAAGGAAAAACAAAAATGACTGTGTCCAAGTTCACTTTGTAACTATTACATTATCTATCCTAAAGCTTGTGTCTTTTTTACCCAGCCAGCCTCAAGGCAGCTGCATTCACCATCTTTCCTGTGATAGTGCAGTAGCCAAGCATTTTTATAATGAAATGCCTGTAAGGTGACAGATAAGGCCCCTCTCATACTTGTCAGTCAGCGGCTTTGCCCCGTGGAAACTTGAAGCGTGAATCCAGAGTACATGACAGTTGAGTCAGGCTTTTCTTTAGAACGGCAGGCGAGAATGAAAGATTGAATCATATGTTTCTCAAAGTGCTTATGTCACCACAGTGAGATTACATATTGGCCCATTCACTAACCCTGACACCCACTCACCACAAGTATTTGATATCACTTCATGATGTATTCAGCATTCCGACTGTCTTCTTCAAGGGGCTGTAAAAAAAAAAAAGAAAAAAAAAAAAAGAAATAAGGGGAGCTAACTTGAGATGTCGGACCCTTTTTCTTATTGCTTATATAAGACGTTACCTAACTGACTGCGTATGTAGCTATGGAGCTATAAAAAAATAATCATACCTATCTCTGTATCTGGCTCATCACAACTAGTTTGTGTCTAATGTAGAGATGCACACAACCAAGAGGCATAAACCAGAAGGGATATTTTGGACCTAATTGGACTGACAAACCACTGCTAGTTTAGCTAATGATTTACTGTGGCACCTTGCTGATTAGCCTTCCTGCAGAGCCTCTGCAGCTGTAAAGCTTCGGCAGTGTCCACCAGTAATGATGCCTGCATCATGGCAAATTCCTCCCAAGTGAGAGAGCAGTCTTATCACCAGTATATTTGCAGGTCAGCAAAACCTTCACATTTAAGACAAGCAGAAGTCTGCACTGCAATCGACAGCAGCACCACCTGGTGTGTGAACCATTCCCCTCACCAGGCCTGACTGCCAGCAGCAATCCTGTGTAGCTTCTGCTTCCTTTTGCAAAACATGTTCTTTTTCTATTTAGTGCCAGAAGAACAACCACCAAGGTCAGGCTGTAGTAGTAGCACTAGTGGAAACGTGTGTGTGTGTGTGTGTGTCTGATATGTGTGTTGGGAGTTAAGGGTGCTGGGGCCAGGGCCATGGCTTGATTTCATGGACTGGATGCAAGCATGGCAAGGTCAACATGATGTCGTCCAGCTGGCACTGAGCAAAAAATCAGAGGTGCTGGTCTTTTTTTTTTTTTTTTTTTTCCCATGTTGCATTGCTGATGTGGCTGCTAGCTGCTGGCTCTAGCTCACTGTTCCAGCAAGATCAGACAGCATAGGAGTAGGCTTTGTGTTGCCTGAAAGCACCCCAGTGCTCCCTAGTGGACATGCGCACATGAATGAACACACACAAACACGCACAGGACTCAGGCGTGGATGTATCTGCACACCGGGGCACACACTGGAGCGCACGCACAGAATGTCCCCTCTCACATTCACGGTCGTGTCTACAAACATGTGCGAAGACGGCAGAGCTTGTGCACACACACTAATACAAAACACAAATGAAATGCTGATGTCTGAAGACAAGAGAGATGGGAAATATGCCAGACCTTTCCTCTGAGCACAATTCGCACACACACACACACACACACACACAAACACACAAAGGGAGGTAGACTGCAAAGCTCAGTGTCCGTGGTGGTTTTTTCAGCTCAAATTATAGAAGTCCACCATGATAATTACGACCTGAGAACATGTGTCTGGTGGTGTATGGAGATAATGTATCCTGCCAGTACTGTTCAGATCATGAGGTCAGTGTGTGTGATAGAGTACATTAATACACCATGGCTCTGAGTGAAGGTCAGGGTCCCTCAGGTAACAAAAGCCCCCCCGGACAAGCTATTATATGTACAAGGCAAATGGGGAAGGAAAGCAGATTAAAACGACCTCGTCAAAGGTCCTTGAAGGTCCGGCTGAGACTAAGTCAGAGGCTATAATACTGAAGCAGTGTGCACCAGAAATCATACTGTGGGTGTGCACAGAGAAAAGCAGGTGGGCATGGCCCTATGCAAAGTGTTTAACCATACTTAACATATTATCATACTTTAAATCATCATATCACCAATGTGAGCAGACAACCACAGCAGCATTGAACCATACATACAGATACATAGCAACAAAACAGTAAAATTCAACAAGCCACCGGTGTAACAGTCTTACACAGCGGCCAACTAACCACACACACACACATACACTCACATCTGCAGGAGCTGAAACACTCAGCTCTCTCTTGGTGGCAGACACAGCAGCAGAACATGTGCGGCCATATGCCAAGTAAACTATAATATTTATCGCCTCGGGGAGAGAGAATGGAAATGTCTTACCTTATGTCTGCACTGTTGTTGTTGTTGTTGTTTTTTTTTTTCAACTGTAGACCAATGATTTATTAAGCTCTGCTCCAGAAGAAAGTGTGGAGAAAGTTCAGTCTGTGTGTCACCAATGATGATCTGGTTTAATCCGATTGACAGTTGAGAGGAGTGATACGGCTGTACAGGTTGTTGAATGGGGCCTGTAGCACACAATTTATCAGGGGAAATATGTCACCGGGGCTTAACGTTACATCCAGTAATTCACCGAGTGCTCTCCTATGAGCTGTTTATTATACCGCTGTACAAACATTGTATGTTCTACGTCCTCCATGGCCATGAGTGAAGAAAAATGGGAGCTAGCAGGTTGTTGCAGGGCAGGTATATGTACTCGAGTACTAAACAATGTATCAACACTTTGAGATACTTGAGTATTTTTCATTTGATGCTACTCTGTTGAAGAGAAACGTACTTTTCACTCCACTACATTTTTTCACAACTAGGTTACTTTTCAGATCTGGGTTTTACTTGTAAAACAGGTGCGTGTTTTATACATATTATATATTTTAATTCATTAAGATCACTTTGTGGTGATCTGTTTATCTTCGACATTGATTTTTTTTCTATTGATCAGTGTCAAATAAGACACATTAAATCTCCTTTTATTCAATGTTATAAGACAATAAAATATGAAAACTTCCAGGGTGGGTAAATACTTTTTACATGCACTCTCCATCTTTATATAATTTATAATAATAATGAGGCTTTAACACTGACTAGGACCATTTTGTATAATGTATATAGACTACGTTTACTTTTGATACATTTTGCAGCTAATACTTCTGTACTTTTACTTAAGTAAGACTTAGAATGCAGGACTTTCACTTGTAATGGAGTATTTTTATACTATCACTTAAGTAGAAGATCTCAGTAGCCTACTTGGTCGAGCCTCTATTGACAGGTGTTCATTCACACTGTGCTACATGTACAGGCGCCGTGACTGGGTGGGCCTGAGCTCCAGCTGTGTGGGCCAATACTGACCTGTGGCCATATGTATTGTACTAAGAGGAAAGAGAGAGGGGCGGAGAACGATAAGAGCAGTTGGATGGGAAAATAATTTTAAACCCACAACCCAAGGCAGATGACTATATTGTTGCTGTCTTACATTTTGAACTCTGAAAATGTTGGACATATTCCTAAACATGCTTGGTGGGATTTAGGTTATCTATTAGTGTTAAGTAGAAACAAATCTGTTTTGACATGTTGTTGCCATTGATGAATATTTAGGGTTAGAGCAAACATCAGCTAATTAAAACTGTTAAGAGTTTAACAGCAAGTTAGTACAGTATTGTACTACCATAAAGTCAGATATTCTGACTTTTATCTGCTTATATTGAGGAAAAAACACTGGATCCTACATTTCCCAGAATGCAACTTGATAGGGTTTTAATAAACCTTTCCTGTCAGCCATGCTCCTGTAATACAGGCTTTTTGATAAAACTTTGTGGTCTCCAAATCCAAGCGGAGAAAATAACCCATCAGTGACATCAGTGAGGTCATTTACCATGCACCACAGAAGACACTTAAATTAAATTGTGGTTTTATCCATCGCTTTTTTTTTTTTTTTTAAACAAAAACCATATCTTATTCTTCTTTAATTTTGCCCCAACTGCTGTGCCTGTCTAGCATGAGTAACTGCTGCTTAACAAAGCCAGACCAAAGCTTCCCGTAACCCCCAAAGCAAAGCCGAATAAAAAAAATGACTGAGAAAAAGTTGAGACTTCATCAAACTTTTTGTCAGTGCACTTCACTCTGCTCCAGTTGAGGAGATAAGCCGTCTCGAGGCACTGGTGAGTTTAAAACAGCGGCAGCACCACTCTCTACTCACTCCCAGCGATTTCTGCAGCTGAACAAGTTGCGCTTCCATCCCTTGAGCCGGTCCAGGCCACTGAGCATGCTGGGGGCTCGTGCTCCGATAAGCCACAAACAGCATCTCTCATGGCACTGCTGCTCTGCCTCTTCATCTCTGTTCATGCACCTTCTCCCCAGCGCACACACACACACACATACATATATATACACGCTTCCATCCACACCATAGGAATGGTGGGGGGTGATACAGGGCAGAGTCGACATGCCAGCTCTCCACATATTCCACTTGGAAAGGTGAACGGAGGTGGTTGGGATGCAGGGGTATGGAGGTTTCAAGGGATAAGCGGGTTCAGTGAGAAACTGCACTTCCTCACCCTTTCATGGCGAATCATATCCCATTAAGTGGGTTTTGTCCTGTGATGAGGATGCTGCTGGCGCTCTTCAACAATCCCATTACAGATCATAAAGGGAGCTGGGGATGTGGCCTGAGAGCACTCTGGCTGCTCCTCTAAGGCAGCCAGGCTTTGTGTATATGGCCTCTGCGCCGCAACTGTTAATGGCTTTTTAACTCCAGGTGAATGTTGGGAGCTTTTCTTCAGATTCTCCGTGTTCCCGTCTGATGCTTCGTGCTCAGTGGTTAGCGTCACAGGGACCGGTTTGATTTAGCTCGAATGTGAGTTTGGCTTAAGATGTGTGAAAAACCAAGGACAGTCTGACAACAGAGAAAAGCTTAGTGGTAGTGCTTCACTGGACTGGAAAGACCAGGGATGTGTTACACTATCCTTAAAATGCTTCCTCTTTTCCTTCCCTACATATCTTCCTTTCCTTTGATTTTTGTGCTGCCATCTTGCCAGCTGTCCGAATATTATAAGCATTTAAATAAGAAGCTTGGAGGTCGCCTTCAAGGACGTCTGAGGAAATACAACATTATCCCGTCTGGATGTATATTTTTAATGCCACACTCATTAAAGCTGCACTAATCAATATATTTTTATTACAAAGCATTAAATTGTGAAAGGGGTCACTCATAGTGACCAACCTAGAAAGAATTACCACCCAACTCTGCAGTCCCCATCAGCTTCATAGAGCCTTTTAGTCTGGTTTGGGTATTCTAAGCTTCTATTAATGCACATTCTATATATATAACAAAGGTTTTAATGTCAAAGAATTCACAGTTTTACAGCCTATATACGCATGTGTCTTCACACCTCTTTGTTTACTCAGTTCCTATATTTGTTGAGCGGTGTGTTCAAATTCAGATGCATATTTCTTTTCCACAGCTAGACAGGCAATAAATATCATGTTTGCCTTTTAGCCAAACCTCGTATTTAGTTGGGTTATTTTCAGTCTGTTCAAAACGTGACTGAGAGAGGAATCAATACTGAGCTTTGAGCAAACAAATGTAAATGATTTTAAGAGGGAGTTACTTGTGCAATAATTGCATTAGCAAATTATGCATTTACACTAAAGTGTTTATAATACTAAATACATCAATGGGCATAAATAGCCTACCTTAGTTTAATGGAATCAACACAATAGCCCATTAACATTTACTACCATTGGCTGATTTCTTTATTTGGACAGTGTGAGGGAGGATTTAGTTCAAATGTGTGGTACTTTTTAAGGCTGTACTTTGTTTCTTTAAAGTGTATCTAATGTTTGGTCCCTTTCTATACATATATAGCTGTAAAAAGTTCTCCCAGTACATGACTTTGCTGAACAAAAAAATGACACAACTAGCTTACAAAGGCAGAAAAGAGCCCAATTAGGCCTGTGCTGGTATCATGGCATTTAAATTGGCCAACACATACAAAAATAGATATCCACATTCTGTAGTGTATAACTTCCAGAAAAGTACGACCACTCGTTTATGCACTTTATTTACCTCTCTCATTATGGAAGTGGAGCATCTCGGTGAGGAAGTGTGAGCTTCACATTCAGCTCATGTACAGTATTCATTCCTCTCCACACCTAGCTCTGAGCTAAACTATGAGGCTCTCCAAGGCCTCTTACAAGCATCACCATTAATCAAACAGGCAGCTTGCATTTTTTTTTTTTTTTTTTGAAAGAACAAGCAAGTGGCATAAATAACCAAAACATCAGGGGAAAGAGAGAAAAAAAAGACAGTACTGAATAAGAAGTGAAAAAGGGAAATCACACTCAAAGTCACCTTGAGTCCGGCTAATTTACAAAACAGTGACACAGCATTAACTACAATGAGGGTGATTAATATCATAAAAAGGCATTAGTTGCTGTTTACAATGTCAAGGTGTTTATCTGTAGCTCCAAATTTGGCCAGCTTCACATTTTCATATTTTAGTTTAAGTATGGCCGACTCCAGAATGCTAACAGCTTGTCTTTTTGGGCAACAGTTGCGCTCCCTTTGCTCTTGAGATGGAGCCAACTAATGTGAGGGCCAGTGCACAGACTGTACATTTCACCAGCTCAGGCAGCCAAATATATATAAATATATATATATATATATATATATATATATATATATATATATATATATATATATATATATATATATATATATATATATATATATATATATATATATATATATATATATATATATATATAAAAAGATTTTTCTTCACCTCCCTTAAGTCAATAAGAATCCACCGTCTCATTACGCTGACAGCAGCCCTGTTGAATGTGACTGTCATAAATGAATTTGAGCAGGTTCAGGGGGCACCTCATTAAAATGCATTAATTTTCAACCGTCCACGCTGGACACAGTAACACTGAGGATTGCTGTTTTTCTTAACTTGGGGCCATCAGAATAGAAAGTGCTATGTAGGCATTACTTCATGAGGTGGGTTTACATGTGAATACAGCATGGGAATGTACATGAGGTGACTCTGCAGGGTGATTATGATATCACTGCACTGTACTGTAGCTCAGTTAAGCACTACTGATTTTTTAGGCACTGCAAAAAAAAGGCAAAAATGCTTCAAGGTGTTTATATTGCACATGCTGTGAGTGTCTCATTATTCACATTTGTAAAGAGGAATGAGTCAAGGAATCCAGCTACTCCTGGTGAAAAAATTTGACACACTTTCACCACTGCTACACTGTACTTATCACAGAGCTGCGGCACAGCGCGTTCTTTCATTTTGATTTCCTTGTTCTCTCCTCTCGATGTTATGTTTACAACAGCTCTGTCATGAAATCAAGCCTAGTTAGATACACTTGATCGTGCTCAGTGTTACTTGCCGTATTGATCAGCTGGGCAGGGCCTTGAGGGTCCGCCGGGGTGTCACAACACACGGCTGACTCCTTGACTGAATTGATCATAGAAATGCATAAATAATAAAGTGGCATGTCATTCTGACTTCCTATTGATTTTCCCATTAGCAGCTGATTGATACAAGCTTTAAATGTCAGGAGCCTCATTGATTGCCACGAGTCCACGCACTCATTGGCAATGTCATGTCACTTTTCCTGTGGCTCTGCAGCCTTCCACCTGGATGGACTAAATTAAAGGTCAACAGGTGCACTGTGTCATCGAGCTGCATCGAGGCTGCCTCTCCACCAAAGTGTTTGCTCACACTCTATGATGTTTACTCCTCCAGTTCACTTCATTTGAGAATGACGCCACTCCAATTCCACCAAGAGCAAATAACCACACAAGATGCCTCGACTCATGATGCCATCTTGTTCCAAGGAAAAGAATTTGAACCCATAGGAGACAACTCTGAAATGTTGAAATGTTTAGTTGAAGCCTTATATTCAAAATTGGAGGTTTTCACAGGTCTAGTTCAAATTATATTCAATGTAATCAGGTTGGATAGGATTCTGTATCACCACAAGTCCAGAGTATCTGTTTATATATGTCTCAAGAACCTACCCAACTGCTGTGTGCTACATCAGGATGAATGCTTGATGCCCCAAGATCAGACTGAATTTGGTGAAGATGGCTTTAAGAAGTACAATGCCATTACTGCTCTGAATATATACAAGCATGATGAGTGTGATTGAAGCATGGTTGGAGAACCTGGTAACTTTTGAGAAGTCACAAAGGGATCTAACTTTTTCTCTCCTGTTACTGATTCTGATACTTCAAACCTGGGTATCTGGTGATGACAGTCTGGTACTGCTGCTCTCTTTTCCCCAAATTTAAAGGACCAGTGTGTAAGATTTAGTGGCATCTAGCAGTGAGGTTGCAGATTGTGACCAAATGAATACACCTCCCCTCCCCCTCCAAACGTGTAGGAGAACCTATAGTGGCCGCGAAACTCGCAAAAAATGTGAAAGGCCCTCTCTAGAGCCAGTGTTTGGTTTGTCCATTCTGGGCTACTGTAGAAACATGGCTGTGCAACATGGCAGGCTCTGTGGAAGAGGACCCACTCCCTATGTGGATATGAAGGACTCACACAACTTATTTTCAGGTGATTATACACTAATGGAAACATATTTATGAATATAATATTCCATTTCTACCAAGTCCATTCTGCTAGATGCCACTAAATCTTACACACTGCTCCTAAAGTCTGTGTACCTCACTGTTATGAACTGATTGGGGTTATTTTTATGTAAGGTAACATGATTTCTGTGGCAGCCCACCATGAATTAATGAATATAACTGATAATGGAATCATTGAATTTCATAATAACATTAACAATAAAACCTGTATTTACTGTGGATCAGTCACGTCATGGCTGATACCCGATCCACTTAATAAGATCAATAACAATACTGATTATTCATCATTAATAACACCCTAGATACTGAGATCATTCCAAAGAAAAATGAAATACAAGTACATATCCTACTCGCTAACAGCTCTGATTACATTGTGCATCAGTTGTCACAGGAGAAAATCTGTTTTTTGATGTGAGGGGGATATGAACTGTGAAGTGGAAGACAAAAAGTCTTGTATCTCTCTTCTTTTTGACTGTGGATGCTCATTAACTGGTCGCACATCATGCCGCTGCCAATGTTCTTTCTCTATTTTGATCTGTTGCTGTGGACCGCATAATGGATCAAATCTAAGGTCTGTTCAGATAGTGTCGTAACTATAGTGATTATTTTCATTATCAAGTAATCTGGTGTGTTCTTGTATATCGCATACACTGTTTAATCCTGTCCCAGCTCATACTGAGTGTGAAGCGGAGCACACCTGGGACAGGTCAGCAGTCTGTCAAGGGCTAACACTGTGAGATGACAGTGCTAATCCCTTGGACAGCATGCCCCCCCCCCCCCCCCCTCCTGATGATATTTTTTGAAACAGACCAAAAAAAACCAAAGCAGGGCCGCAGATAATAATTATTTTCATTTCCATTTCATTTAATTTTTCAAGGATTTTTCTCTAAAAATTTTAAAATATAGTGAAAAACAGCGATCACAGTACCCATAACCCCAAGGATGTTTTCAAGTGTCCTGTTTTGTCCAACCAACAGTCCAAAAAAAAAGAAAACAGATAATTCAGTTTTACAATTACAGAGAAAAGTAGCAAATCCTCACATTTGAGAGGCTGGAACATGTTAAGGCTTTGCATATTGGCTGTTCTGTCAATCGACTACTTATTAATTGACTAATCATTTTAGCTCTTATTCTGAGTCTTTGGGTCGCTATCAGTTCAGGACCCTTATGGTGAAATTAGTCTTTTTTCCTATCAGTTTTTCCATTTGTCTAATTTGGTGAAGGCCTCTAATTCAAATTAATTTTCATGTTTTTCAGTGGAATAAACACACCAAAATTCATTACAGCAAAAACAAGCTCATCATGTTCAGCTAAAGGCAGATCAAAAATCCTCCAAATTATTCAAATAAAAATAATAATTCAAAAAGCAATGATGCAGTTATTTGTCCTCTTCAGCAAACACATTTGCGAGTCCATGTGTGTGCTTGTTTACAAGCTCCTTAATTATGCAGTGTGAACATAAAAAAGCAACAAAGTGAAGTTTTCTTCTACAGTTTGAATATAAAAAACACCCCGTCCTCACTCTCTCACACCCTCAGTAAAACTACTGCAACTTCTCTTGACGTTAATATGCCAGCTACCTTGTTAGGAGACACTGGGAAAGCATTTGGGATGTGGAAAATTAAAATTGTATTCATCTTTTAAGCAAAAACCTCTCACAAAAAGGCCACAAGCAACATAGGGTAAACAAAGTGCCAAGCGTGTAATCTAACTTTGTAAATTTACTGTTGGCTTTCTTTACGATTCTGAAGAAATTGCAATATTTGCCTGACGGCTAAAACATCCGCATGTTAGGGTTCTGTTTTAAGCCTCTCAAAGGAAACGGTAGACTGGGGGTGCTCAAATAGGGAATCATGAGAGCGTGTGTTTGTATTTGGGGCAGAGCTGAGGGACAAACATGGGGAGAAAAGCCTTAACATACACAGTTGTTTCTCTCAAGCATGATGATAGCAGTCTCTTGTACTTCAGGGCTTCAGATGCTGTTAAGCATGTTTATGAAGACACTATTTGCTAATGGTGCGCTGAGGAACATCAACATCTTAAAGAGCTCGGCGGCAGGTACGCGTAGGTTAATGAAGCAGGGGTCCCCTCCTCCTTTGGCTTCCGGTGCTGACATCATTTAATGATTCTCTCACAACCTATTTATGACTGCGCTTGGTGAACATAACAGAGGTTAATAAAGTAGAGGTCAACTCTTTATCACACCTGCCCAGCACAGTTTCCCCCTCTCCTACACTGTAACTCATATAAGCATTTCTCATTAATGATCTCCCGCATAGGCCCCATAGGAGGAATCTAAATGTACTGTGCAGAGTTTAATGCCTTGATTCCCGTAGGCATGCTTGCCTGATTGTCAAATTATTCCGGGTGCCACGGCGGGTATTTATTTCATGCTAATAGCCAGCATCTTACCGGAGGCTGGAAACACAAGTGTAGCACGCACATTACACAGAAAAATGCCAAACCAGGAGGACCCCGGTAGCTGAATAGTTACTGTGCATGCCACATAACCGTAACATCCCTGGTTCGATTCCAGCCAGGGATCTTTGTTGCATGTCATACCCATCTCTCTCTCTCTCCTTGTTTCCTGTCTGCCTCTTCACTGCCCACTATCCAATAAAGGCAAAAATGCCACAAAAAAACAAAGAAAAAGAAAAATGCCAAACCCCAGCCAATCAGTGGTGTAAAAAAGCTGATAGATTGAGACAATACACATTGGAGCCTTGAGTTGAGTCATTTTGTATGGAGGAGGGAGCGTGTGGCACTGGCAGAGAGGAGTGTGAGGTGTTTGGGGCTTGTGTATGTGCGTCAACGGTGTGTAAACACAGTTGTACCTTGTAGAAACTCATAATGTAATAAGTGCTTATAACGACTGCGGCTGTGCAAACATGTAGCAGGGTAATCTAGCAGTGGGCATACAGTGTGAGGCTTATAGAGTCGGTGGAGTCCACCTGCAGTATGTAGACTTACACACTGCAGGTTTACACAAGTCACTTGCTTACTGTCTCAGCAGTAAGATTAGTATACAATAGAAGGAGTTGCAGCTAAATGTTAATCTCTAAAATGAAACACCATCCATTCACCCAGTTTATATGTTTGTTTATCCTGTTGAGAGTTGCAAGGGGCTGCATGTAAGCCTGGTATATGATAAAAAAATATATCACAATATTAAATAAATTCTGAAAAAAATCACACATAAATAATCAAACTGACCATATACGACCTGTTATCACATGACTGATATTCCACACAATCTCCATGACAACTGAGCAAACCCATTCTGCTGATGAAGACAGAAATCTCAGAAAAAGCCGGTAAGTGTGCCTTGAGTTAAGATTATTTTGTCAACATTTCACATCAGTCTGATCTTCAAAATAATAAACATTGTTTTTTGTTTTAGTTTTTAATTATTGTTTGTTTGGAATCATTAATTATAGGGTTAGGGTCAGGGGGGTTAGGGTTAGTGGGGTTAGGGTTAGGGTCAGGGGGGTTAGGGTTGGGGGGATTGGGGTTAGGGGTTAGGGTTAGGGTTAGGGGGGTTAGGGTTAGGGGGATTAGGGTTAGGGGTTAGGGTTAGCATAAATATGAAGAATGATATGTAGAAGGATACATAATCACGGTATGATTCTGCCAACAATCATTATATTATGATATTGAATGATCCTGTCCCAGCTCCCATTCAATTATAGATGGAACAAATACCGACCACCACTCACACCGATGTTCACACATACAGCAGGTGCCAATGTTGCTTTTGTACAGGAAGTGTAATTTCTCTGTTGGGTTTTGTACTAATGATCCTTTTATACGTCCTGTCTCCACTGTATGTTTCACAAAAAGTTGTGGTATTGATGTGATCTCAACGCAGCCCACCATCTTAACTGACTTCAAATTAATGGATGCTCTTATATCTTCACCCTGAAGCTTCATCCTGGAAGTCTGGCCTTGCTTCTCTGAGCAGCAGACGTGCTTAATGATTTAAGACTTGATCAATTTCTGGGTTGCGTGAGGATAAAGGACGGATGAGATATAAAATAAGAGAAGTGATCGTGAGCGTAATAAACCATAGGTGGCTATTAATTCCAATGAGAGCTACTCTATATGCATTCCCATGTGTATTGGTGTGAATTAATGAATAAAGCTACAACAATCTATTGTTATCTTATCTCTCTGTTGCTTTTAAAATATATTGGATCTAATGTTTCAAAGTTTGATCATTCAAAGAGCTGTTTTGAAATTTTATTAAGTTTTACAGATCTTTCTTTCGTGATGGAAGCATTTGGTGAAGAAGTGTGCCAAAATTGCTACACAGCACAGAACCGTCCCTGGATATGGATACAGAAATATAGAGATTTTGATATGTTGCATGTTTCTAGCCTAACCCAAAAAAAAGGTGAGATTCATACCTATATAGTACACATACACGGCTGGAAGCTGCCAAGTAACCTGAAGCAGTTTGAGGGTTCGGTGCTTTGCTTAAGGGCACATCAGAGAAACAGATTCCCTAAAAACACCAGAAGCCAAAAAAATCACATCACCTCCTGCTGGCTTCCCACCTGCAAACACTACCAGCTGTGTTGGTTGGAGTGCCTGCTGGAAGCTGCGGGGGTGGTCCACTCTGATACCTACCTCTCTGCATGATTTAAGGTGCACAGATTGTGTTTGTGTGTGTGTATGTGTGTGTGTGTGTGTGTGCGCGCGCACCTTAGCAAAATGCAAATGCATCCATGAAAAACTCGGAATGCAAGAAGCAACTCATCTTATTACATATACTGTATGCCAGTTTCTTATTTTTCATAATAAAAATCACCAAAATCACAACACAGCAACCAACACAAATGTAATAACTTGGGTATTGCATTCTTAGTTTCTGTGTGTGTGTTTGCATGCATTATGTCATATGCATACACGCCTGCTGGAGGTTTTTCCTCTTCAATCGGCTTCCAGCCGAGCCAGCCTCTGCTTTGCTTTTGTCTGATAGGTTCCGTTGCATTTTTCTAGGCCGGCCTCCCTCATCAAAGTGATTAAGCAATTACACTGATTGTGCCGATGCTCAGAAGAACGAGGGAAGGACCCTCGAGTATTGAGTGCTAAAGCTTTCTTGGAGATAACGGCTTAATTTGTGTCTAATCAAAATAAAGCTCGTTCTCTTAAATCTCCAACCTTCCACCAACAGTGGGTGGCTCGGGGAATTGAGAAGGTGTCGTAAAGGAGAAACCAATGAAGACGATGGAGTGCTACTAGGGCCTTTTCCAACTCAAATATCATTCCACATGGGTCTTACGCAATGTTATTATCAGTCAATGAGGCCTCTATTTCCCTCCCAATGAAATAATAATTACCATCTCAGAACTGATAACGATAGAAGCCTCTAAAGATGCTGCATGTACCCAGCGTGGATCCCAACTGGAAATAATCAAAGAGTTTGGGAATTAAATCAACACGCAGTTCGTCTCTCAGTGGTGCTGTGGGCATCAATAATGAAACAGGAGTCTGAGAGTCCCTTGGATCAGAGCAACAGACCTAAATGCATGGATTCCCTAAGTGTTATTTTCTTCTGACACACACACACACACACACACACACACACACACACTCACGCACGCACGCACACACGCACGCACACGCACCAGTCATCATTTTCCCAACAGGCTATTAGGAATAGCATGTTGACATTTCTTTACCCGCAGACTTCCACCATGAAAGCCAGTGTCACAACAAGTAAAGCACACGCAGCACGCATCTTTAGGCGCGCTGGATTCAACATCAAAAATTAATCACAGCAGAACTTAAATCACAACCGTGACGGAGCAACATGAATCGGGCTCGGTGAGTCGCGCATGTGTGAGCGGAGTGCATGTGGGGGTGTGAGGGAACAACATGGGAAGAGAGAGAAAGTGAGAGAGAGAGCAAAAGAAGGAGGGAGGGAGGGAGAGAGGGAGGGGGGGGGAAGAGAGGAACTCACCCCGGGAGGATATCTGAAGAAAGAGGCGGGGGTCTGCAGCGCGTATTGCCGCTGTGTACCGATCCTCGATCCCGGGCACCTGCGCCTTTTTCTCGGGCATGAGTCGGACCCTCAGCCGGCCCCCCTCCGCGCCGAGCCACCACTCCAGAATAGTTGTGAGGTCCATTTCCAGGGTTAACACCGGGGCCTCCTCGTACACAGACAACCCCCCGCATCCCGTCTTGACTATATCCTCTCCTATTTCCACCACAACTTGGTTTGATTTCCTGCTGGCTTTTGTTAAGCCTAATTTCAGAACTTTGGACAGCGGCCGCTTGAAGAAGAAGGGGAGCTGTCCTTCAGCAGAGGTGTTCCTCTGTGCAGACTCCGCAGACTTCGGTTCCACAAAAGTAGATATGGTTTTCTGTAGAGGTATGCAGTGCATTGTCAAGTTTGCGCGCACCGTGTAACATCCGCTAAAAGTCTGGCAGTCTCCGTTCAAGGGTCTTTTTATGAACTCCGCCAGGTAATAGCGCAGCAGAGAGGGGACCGCAAAATCCACCGCTAGGGTTTTCCTCTTGAGCCTGGAGTTTATGGTTTGGTTCAAGTCTCTTTTACCCCCGGTTTCCCCGCTGCTACCACCGCTGGTGCCGCCACTGCTGCTGCTGCTGCTGAGGTTGCTGAAGCCGGCGGTGGGGGGATCCATCCCCGCTGTGGTCCTTGGCGAGGCGCACTGCAGCCCAGTGAAAAATGCCGCAGAACAAACAAGCAAAAACAATATCCTGGCGTTCATGATTAAGTGATTTGAGTCGTTCATATAGGAGAAGCACCCCTTAATCCCACCGCTTCACTGCTTCCTCTCTGCGCTTGTCACATACGCAGCGCAAAATCACAAAGTGCGAATCGATGATCCTGCGGGTCCTGCGCCTCTTCGCCGGTGCGCACCCGTGCCAAGACGAGGGGAACTGGGTTTTACATTTGTTTGCCAGTGACTGTTGCTGTCCTCCCTTCCTCAAACGGAAAAAGTGCCATTTCTCTCTCTGTCCCCCCCACCACACGCACACACGCAGACGGACACGCACACGTTAAGACAATGCCTTTTATCGCTGGTGCGGACCCAGCGAGTCGCTCTCCGGGACGCTGATTGATATGCCGGTCGGGTCCGCTCCGGTGGCTTTCAAAGACTCCCTGTCTCTTGGCACAGTTGTGACGGCGGTACAAGTGGTCTCTCTGTCAGCAGCGGGATGCAGCGTCGCTCTCTCCCCTCAGAACTAAACCATGAATTCACAACGAGTTTGGAGAAGCCGGGCGTCCATTAAACTTTAAAATATAATCATATCTTACAGTCCAGGCTAATTGAAAGAGCCTGGCGGCAGCCTCACAGGTTAATTGTCTGCTGAGGATTTCATTTGGGCAGAACTGGCAGCTCCGATCGCCTCTGCCATGCCAACACATGCGGTAAAGTCATTCATATATCCATTTGACGTCAATATAAGCCGTTTTCTCTGTACATGACTCCCATGCGAAAACCCCCTCAGCAGTCAGTGTAGGAGCCTCCGCCGTTCTGGACGCGTCTGATGCGCCCTCAGCGCAGCCGTGACGGAGCCTGTACCTTTATTGAAATGAGAAATGCCAGGAGGTATAAGCAGCAGAGCTCCACAGTTTGTCTCTCGTGATTTTTCAATGAATCACCGAGCCTTTGTGTGTCCGGAAATTGGATTGGATTAGTCGCACTCTCCCGGTTGTGTGCAAATCAAATAGTTTCAGAGGGAGGCCATTTGGGTTGGAGCCCATTTGGCTTTGTTAATGTCTCTCTTATGTGCAGAGGCCAATATGTCCTTAAAACATCATCAGGGAGCTTGCCATCTTGCCAGTTCATTTTTACACTCAGATACCTCCTTAATTGGGAATCAAGGGTCAGTGTTTGGGGCAAAGGATGCCAAAAATGCTCCCCCCCCCCCCCTCCCCCCCATTAACTCTCTCTCTCTCTCTCTCTCCCCCCCTCTCTCTCTCTCTCAGACCCCTAAAGTTGATCGGATAAGACCCCCGCTAGATGGCGTCAGCACATACTTATGGTAATCCACACTCCTCAGTTTCACTGACAAATCCATTAATGCTCTAATTGCTGTGAATTTTTTACAGTGTCTCATTAGAGCCTTATCTATGGAACAGGATTAGGGCCATATGCGAAAAAAATTATATGAGCTGAGGAATCATGGAATCATTAGAATAAAGTCAGAACTCAGAGATTAAGGTCAGATTTCTGAGAATAAAATTAGATTTTTGGATTATGATTCTCACTGCTTGTGGCACCAAATTTGGAGGCATGACTGTCCGTCTGAGGACACTGGGGTCATATTCTCAGTTTTTTGTTTGGGTTTTTTTGCTGCATGTGGGGGTTTTAGTAACACTTTGCCATGTGTAATGTTCAAGTTAGGTGGAATTCAGCTTTGAAAATATCTTGCCAGGATTATCAGTCACTTCATCGGTTTATACTATGAAATTTAAGTCTTGATGTGCATATGGTTTTATATAATCATGTTTTTTATGTTAAGACAACGGTTCATATTTGAGTAATAAAACAAAAGTTAACATTGTGTAATAGGCTTATGTCTCTAGGGATGCACCTATATGATTGGCCGGATTAGTATCAGCAGACTGAGTATTAGTGATGACTCAGCCAATGCACCGTAAATACAGTTTCTTTATCAGTGTTGAAATGTAGAGTTTTCTCTATAAATTTCATTCATTCAGTTACAGCGAACAACATTCTCTGACCTCATCATACCTTACTCGTCACCATCATCATCACAATCAGTTTCATTTAAAGGTATGTGCTCTCTCTGCTTGTATGCATTATAAATATACATTTAGTCATGTTTTTGGTCTTAAAATGATCAATTAGTTTAAGCCTCCTGTTGTCCTCGGGTCAATTTTGACCCGGGAGGACAACAGGTGTCATTATGTGCTGTCATCAAAAAAATTGAAATGGTTTTAAAACAGTATGCTGACTAAACTTTTACATATACCAGTCTGCCATAATCCATCAACATATTTTACTCTGATCTCAACTATAGTTAAAATAATTCATAATTTCTTAGTCAGGATACTGTTTTGAAACCATTTAAATTGGTTGTCCTCGGGTCAAAATTGACCCGAGGACAACAGAGGGGTTAAGAAGAAGGCTGCTAGTTAGCCATTTGTATAACCAAATTAAGCCCTGGTTGGATATTTTCTCTCTAAATTATCATTTGTTCCCCTGCTATGTTTTTCTGAGTAAAGAAATAGTCTTTTGAATTCACATTTGTTGTATCTTTATTCATTTGTAATGCACAGGCACAAATGTTTCATCTCATGCCTTCCTCAGTGTGCACGCTCAGTGACTGTCACAGTCCAGCCTCTTTTTTACAGGTAAGTAGTGTCAGACACATAATTAGGATAAATCAAGCACAGTCTTAGAAATGGAAGATACAGAGCAAATTACTGTGTGGCATTACAATGACTTGAGGCTATTTAAATGAAAGGAAGGGTAGGGGAGGTAAATTAATAAATTAAAACAATCTAATGAAATGAAAAAATAACAATTATTTTAAAAAGACAAAACAAAAGAAAAAAAACATTGTGTCTGTTCAGCCATGGTGGCTATCACTGCACATGCTGACTACTCAGTTCTTCCTCCATTAATAGTTAACATACAGTTGATGCTGCATTTGGAAATGTAACAACACAAACAACATTCTCTGCATCACAGGATCTTTCTAGGAAACTGAAAGACAACCTTAAGAGCAAGTGTTCATGAACTGCGTATGGTAACAATCACTATAGACAGTGGAAAAAAGAGAATATTTATTATTACTAAACATTATTTATTACATGTGTGCTGCATTCATTCCCATTAGTAGTATTGTGTACCACAGCTGAGTGCTCTGCACTGCAGCTTCTCATCCATATACTGTATTAGTATGATGTAATTCCATATTTATTGTTATAGCTATTTCTATTGCTTACAGCAGCAGTGATTCGCTGACTGCACAACATTAGTTTAAGCCACAAGAAATATACAGGTGATTGTGATTAATTATTAACATTATAAACTCAACTCAATTGTTATAGCCTTGGCTACAATACGACCCCATTCTTTCTCACCACTAAACAACCATTAATTGCTGTTTTGTTACAAATGTATAACCCATAAATAATTTTTTTTCGTGATTGAGAAACAACCTGTTTTCAGGGGTTAATCGAGCTGCACCAGTAGTAAGTGAATTATTAATATATTTATTATTGGTTAATCACTACCTTGAGCCTGCATAATTACTTCCCAATAATGGAACTGTCCTCCGTAGAGGCTATTCCTCTCTATTCTTCCTTTTGCTTCCTGTCTTAATATGCACTCTTTTCCATAATTGGACAAGGTAGTATTGGTTTGAGGGGGGTTGTATAAACACACACAGCTGCATTTGTATTCAACAATGCTGAAATGCATGAAATTTGTGAGCCAAATCTATGACTGCCTTATCATCAATTCCTTCTTTTGTTTTCTCTGTTTTCTTTCCCCAGATACAATGTATCTGTCTCTCAAATTCACATTCATATTCATAAAGGTATATGATAAGAAAAACAGTCCAATAAATGATTTTCAGCCATGTGCAGTTGCATTTCTACCCTAAGTTGGTCTTACAGTAGCAGAGAGCAGAAAATCAGATCCAGTAGCATATCAGTGAAAAACTTTTCTCTTTACTCATCATGAGTTCTAAGTAATATCTGAACACATTATTCAAGACAAGTTGTTTTATTCATAGTCAGAGAAGGTGAGGAATCACAAATGGTGTGGGAGGGACTGAATCAGGCCAGTATGGAGCGGTAGGGGAAAGTAGAAACGGTGACAAAGACACTTTGAACTCCATTCAATATCTAATCTGCAATGCTGTACTCACAAGTGCTGAGCCGCTGGTACAATGTTACACTGGCTGTTCCATTTCTATGCATGATATTGTACATCAATACCGGAGATTCTAGTAGGTAATTGCTTGAGTCGAGGTGAGCCTGTGCGGCCAGAGTTTTTAGCTATCTTGTGGTTTTGATAATTCAGGAGCAGAGGCAAAAGAATTGTGGAAATGCTATAACCATTCACTCAAACAAGACAATATCTGGAGTTACTGATAATAGATTAAACACATTGCTAATGTTAGTTTAACTAGCAAAACCCAAAGTCAAGCCATATAGACTGAGTGCCATTTTTCACACTACATTGATTTTGATGAGCAGATATTTATGTGCATAACTGTGATCCAGATGAATTCATTTTGAGCACCGCAGGCTGTATCCACAAAGAGAAAGAGATGGTTGATGTATGTATGGGCTGAGATGAACTGCACTCTGTTAACAGCTATTGTTGTATTCTTGGTAATAGGCATGAACTTTGAAAGCCATTTACCAGACCACCACGGCAAACTTAATTACTTTCTGATTGATCACTCATTTCCACTTTTCAGTGCTTATGGAGTAAAATGAACCAAAGCTTCAGTATCCATTACCCACAATGCCATGAGCTTTGAGCACACTTAACAGCTATACTGTCCATTTCATCTCCACCATGTTTGGTATCCAGCTCACAGGTCAGTGCTCAGAAGGTCAGCGGGGGAGTGGTAGTGTGATAAATTACAGACAGATTAGTTCTTACAAAGACCCTTCCCCTCTCAAGCACTACTTTTCATGGTGCGCGGTAAACCTCATAAATCAGCAGCTGAGTCCCCAGAACTAGCAACCCTGTCATCCAGCGTGGTCATACCTCATGGCCTGGTCCATCCACTTTCTACATGTCTCACCAGTGCTCCAAAGTTGGTCGCTGCAGAAGCAGAGATGGATGTTTGATCACAAGTTAAAAAAAAAAAAAAAACTCAATACATTCCTCTAGAGTCGTCAGTCCGCCTTTTCCTCCCTTCTCACGGCTTCACAGCCATTTTTATCTTTTGTCTGTTTTTGCTTTCGTGTATGCACAACACATGTCTGCGGTGATTGAGGAAGTCTCACACACTCGAGCCATGCATTTTACACTGGCGAGGCGCTGGTCTTGGTTCCTTTAGCATTCCTGCCTCATGACAAATTTCTCTTAGTTCCATAAATCAAACCCCCAGACCTGCCGAGTTGAAGAAAAGAAATCAGGCTTTTGAAGAAAAGGGTTGAAAAAAAAAGAGGAGTTTGCACAGAAAGTGTTCAAGACTTGGAGAGTTTCTTGTTGACAGCTGTAATAAGAGTTCGGGGCGGTCATCTCTTACGGTGTACGCTCACAGGTGCAGGGGGTAAACTTTTGATAAGTGGCAATTCCCTGGGTAGTGGACTTGAAAAATGTCTGCCTTTTAGCTCCGGTCCACTGAGCCCTCTGCATGACCAGTTCTCACATTAATCATTACACTGCAGGGGTTGAGCTTGACTTCAGTTAGCATGTCACTAGCGACGCTGATTCACAGAAGTGCTTACCGTATCTTGAGAGCATAACTCTTAGCCTGATTTAGTTGACAAAGACAAAAACTGAAAAACACATCCCAGACATTTTGGGACAACAGTGTTAATTGGAGTGATGGGAGAGATGACTACACTCTGCCTGGCCTTTTAACCCACAGTGTGAACAGTTTGACCTGCCAAATGTTAGATTATAACTTATGCAATTCCCTACATAATAGGAAATTTAATTCAGACAGCTATGAAAAGTGGCTACAGTTAGTTAGACTAATGGCACACATTAGTCTTTGTAAAGGTTGAACTCGTACGCCGGCTTTTCCTGAACAAGGTGTAAAAAGCCGTCATTAATTTTTAGATTCATGCAAAGTGGATTAACCATAAAAGGTTGCTACATGTGATACAGGGCGGACAAAGTTGTGATCTCATATAGACTCTTTTGACCAGAGAAGTTTTTCCTCACACCTTCCTGAAAATTGTCTTTACTGTTGAATAGTGTATTCATGTTTACCACATGTGTTTGCCAACAGCGCAGACATGTTTGTCCATCCTCTAAACCACACTGAAGACAGACTGTTCCTCTGTCTGTTCTAACCATATGGTCAAGTATACCTGCTGGTCCCTTCTAATTACAGCCTATATGATTTAAATAGTGTTCCAAACTTGAATTGCATAAATGGAAAGCAGTATTTGAAGGAGATTTTACATGTCAGTCATGCCAATACTATTGTGTCTTGTGAGACAAGCTGAGGAGGTGGTAGTCCCCCTCACTGCTCAGGTTCAGTCTCAATGCTCTCCTCAACCTTGTTTTCAGCAAAAAAAAAAACCCCAAACATCTGATTAAACACACTGTATGTTACTATTACAGCATCAGTTGGCAAACAGACAAAGTTAGCAACTAGCTGGTGTACATAGTAGAGCCTTTAGCTGGTAAGGAGCCAGATATTTCCCTCCAGAATTGGTGAAGACAAAATCAGAGCTAAAAGGAGAGCGAATATCTGTCAGTTAATGCTAATGTTGCTTCTGTGTCTGCTGGATGTTTAAATCAGTAACTGTTTGTTCTAAATCCCTAACATCTTTATAAGCTTATAATATGTCAATTTTGGGTTTTCAGAATGTGCACTGCCCTCAAGTGGCCAAAAAAAATCAATCATCGCTGCTTTAAATTTCATTACTTTTAAGCCTACTAAAGCTCTAGTAAATAAAGGCATTCAGAATTTCTTCCGTTTTTACAGTGGAAGAACTCTTTTTTACAGAAAGACCTTCGTTTTGGTTTCTGGTCAAAATTTGACATAATGGAGGTGGATTGGAGGAACTCAAAATCCTGCATATAGCACTGTTTGAAAGAGATGATGATCAATTTCTTTTTAACCCGTGTACGTCCACTAACTTTATGGGAGTGAAATACAGAATATCACTGGAGTAAATTCAAATGAGTTGCTTATATTTTAAAATCTTTATTTTAGGCATATATTTTAAATGTATTTTGGATGTATAGTGGAAAACGCTGCCTATGCATGTTATGTTAGCTGTTCATTGGTAAACCAGGATGAATACTGTAGCGTGGCCATTACTGCAACTCACTCATGCTCACCGGAAAAACATTTAACCAAATGTATTACGCTGCTCAAGGAGGATCATTTGATTTAAACATTGAACATTTTTAATAATAAATTCGATGCATCATTTTCTTGTGCAGCAACACAATTTCATTAATCTCCAATCGTTGCAAATTACTAGATTATTCACTAAACAGATTTGGAATGATACGGTTGAGCTTTTCATCATTGTAGATAAATTCCCCATTTCTTTACATGAGCCATCCTCTCCCTTAAAGCTCAGGGAGGGTAAGAAGCTGGAATACATTTGTGTTTGCCTTATCACTTTATCCCCGTAATGAATTCATTGCCTCCGTTCATTCCACTACTTTCGGGTTTTATCGAAAATGTTTAAAAACTGACAAGATGACCGCTTCCAAAAGAAAAATCCATCTTTCCCCCTGAAAATTAATTTCTACAACCACAGGCCTCCAAAATAATGAAAAGGATGTAGGTTAAAATGGGAAGCTGCCTGGGCACTCAGAGGTTCTTACGAAAGACACACACACATACACGCACAAATAAACAATACCTCGGGTGCTTATCATCAGGCATGAGATTAGATCTCTACGGTTTAATATGCTTAAAGCTTCAAAATGCAGCTTACTTCTTGTCAAGGCTTATCCCTCCATCTATAAAAACACATTTTTCAAAAGACTGCTGGCGTTTCTTATATTCCTATATCAATAAGTACAGTCCTGCCTTTGTACACTGGAATGCGTTTAGCTCAAGGATCATTCATCACCCGTCTGGAGACACTCTGCTGATCTGAGTCAGTGCTCGCCTAGAGCTCACCTGAGATCCTCTGAGTTACCAGAAGACAAGTGTTTCCTTTACTCACCCTTATCCTGCATAAATGAATAAGCAAAAGAAAAAAAAAAAGACTTACCCCATGATTCATTACACCAAAATCACATTCATTCAATGCATCAGTCTTTCAGGCCAATCAAGGTAGCTCTAGTAGACTGCAGGGTTTTGACTGATCATTCAATCGCAGTTATGGATCCGATGGATGGATGAAGAAGAAGTCACCGTTGGAGCTCTCCTCAATTAGTTAACCATTGACCCGCCGGAGCCTAATGGGCCATTCCGGTCGACTTTAGCGCCACATCTGATGAATTCCCACTCTGGAGACGGAGACGGGGCAATTGGGCGGCTAGATGGCTGGATGGTGAGCACCGATTCAATCACCTTCATGGATCAAGATTCTCAGGGAAAAGGATGGGAGAGACGAGGGCGCCATCAGGGCCGCGGGGTGATTTTTCACCAGCCCCTTGTCAATACGACTCGGCGATGTGCTGCAGGTTGAAAATGATATATTGGCGGAGTGGAGGATGATACAGGGCACGCTCGGCATTTGACTCGGTGACATACATCACGGGGGAGAGGTTAGAGGTGAATTAATAGTGAATTATCTGGTGTCAAGGGAGCAGTGTGAGGGTCAGTGCAGAGGATGGATACAGTAAGGAGGAGGTGAACACAAGAGTCAGATCTGCACATTTGTTATGCCTTTGGAAAGAGCAAACCTTATATCAATGACTCAAGTTGTAAAAAAAAAAAAAAATCTCAGAACAGGGTCGCATTTGGGGTGGAGCATGGGGAGAAGCGAGTGCCAAAAATAGACTGCAGCAACGCTACTCGACTGTGTATCTTCAATGCATAGACTTCTTTCTCTTCTCGGGAGAAGCCTCAGTTTATTTTCCCTCTTCCCCTTTCTTTTCCTTCTTACCCGTTTCCTGGTAACAGATGGGAGTGTATGTGTGATGCGCCCTGTTCGTCCATAGGAATATAAATCACAGCGTTTGTTTAGTATGCATATCTGAGAGGTTTTCATTACTCCCTCCTCCTCCCAAAAAAACAACTGCAGAAGCACAGCTGCGGGAATATATCGCCGGAAAGCAGGATATTCCAAACGCAGTTACAGTGAGTCTCATGCAGAAACAGGGACAGGCAGGCCAGTGTGGGAGTTATAGCATGTGTTGACGATCAGGAGCTGGCAGAAAAGAAATTGCCCTCATTTCAGTATCTTGTTTTCTCCAAATTGCTACTAGTAAGAGCAGATGCGGCCCTCAAATTTACTGGCCTTGTGTCCCAATGTTTCAATTTCTTGGAGGTTTGTTTATAACCATCTTGGCTGCTGTTCTCCATCCTGCAACTATCCTTCTTCACTATATTTGTGTTCTTGTGTGTCTGTGTGTGCCCTTAACCTTCTCTGTAGAGAATATTATATCTTCTTTCATGTATCTGGTGGTCTTCTGCACTGATATTGGAAAGATTTTTCACAAAGCAATGTCATACCAACATATATTCAGTGCTAACCTGTTAGCACAGATGTCTGAACACTGAAAGTATCAGTGCTCTAAAACAAGTCACATGTAGCAAACCGATGCTCCAAATATTCTCATCTGAGAAGGAAACAGTTGCTAGCAGGCACAGCTGCAGGAATTCTAAGTCTGGATGAGGCATTGCTCTGACAGAGAAAACCTTTTCCTCAGCTTTGCCTGAAGCTGACCATCTAGCTGGCATTTAACATTACATGTCAGTCCTTTCGCTTGTGTGCGTGCGTGCCCTTGCCCAAAAAAAAAAAAATCACATGCAAATCCTCTATATGTGGGACATAACAGCACTTAATGAACCAATGATTTTGTTCTTGTCTAGAACAATTAGTGTAGGTATTACAATGCAAATGATGCTGATTTAAGCTGCTTATAGTCAATATTTTATTTTGATGCAATGCTTTTTAAGTAGTCAGTATTATCCCGGTTATTTTCCTCTGAGACGTCTTGTGTCATGTAAATAGGGTGCAAAGATGTGCAATAAGTAGCGTGACGTTTTGTTTTGTGATCTTTCCCTGATCATCACCAAGTAATTGACAAAATATGACCTGAAGGTTCATTTATAGCTATTTTAGTGCTGTCAATCATATCACATGATCTTAATTAGCAGGACTTTGCCCACTTGCTGTGGATGTTCAAATTATTTTTTATTTTTATTTTCCATCCTGAGGACTTTGGTTTAGGTTGGGGAAAGATGTTAGTTGTTTCCAAAGTGCATACACATAACCATAAAAATGTTAATCATGCTTGAATTGCTACAAGTTGATATTGAAGGAAAACAAATTAAATACGTTATCAGTGAACATTTTGCAGATATATTCTGTATGAACACTTTGCCCATGTGGCGTTATGCTCTCTCAATGCCGTTGCAAATTAGTAGTATAAATTATTCCTAGGTGACAGGGTTGTCATAGGACATTTAATCGCTTCACTGAGACAGCTAGGTAGAAGTAATAATAACTGTAACAGGTCAAGAGTTTCCTTTAGAGAACACATTTAGTAATGATCCATCCATTCATCTATTTTCTATTATATATCCTCTGGTAGTCAACTTTTCACAAGGTTAACACATATAAATGGGCAACAAACACACTCATATTCACAGCTATGTGCCATTCAGACAGCGCTAAATATTCCATCACTATCATGCCCGCGAGACATTGATCAATTTTACAATACATCAATATCACTTCTGTGCATACATCACATCAAAACCTGCATACATTACTTGTCACAATGAAATAAATGTTATCATTTAATGTTATATCTGCACATACATCCGCTGTAGAAGTGTAGAATCAATTAATGAAGATTATGTACGGTGCATTGTGAAAATATAAACAAACTGATCTTGTATTCAGCACAGTGGAATATTATTAGTGTCAGTATGTGCAGAATACAGGATAGTAGGTGAATAAGAAGCAGTGGCTCTGACAGCACTGCTTCTTCCTTCCTGCCTGAGAAAAGAACAAAACTGTGTACTACAGCCACTCCACTTTTGGAATTACTTTTGCTCTTATTTGATCTCTTGACAGTGAAGCGAGAGGGATGAAATGCAACAGAGGTCCAAGGCCAGATTCAAGGGCATTGTGCTTACATGGTGTATATATCTACCCTGGACATAGTGTTCCCCACCACTACCACCACAACCACCTCCTCCCCCCCCCCACTACGACCCACCCACCCACACACACTCTCACATCCTGAGAAAAATTGCCTCATAAAACTGCCACAACACGTACCACAACAAAACTACAGCATAAATACTACAGCGGGAAATTTCTCTAAGTAAAAAAAAAGCGCACGGGAACATGTAGCTTTAGCACTGCAGAGCCACTGGATTGTTTGTGAGCTTGTGTATCTACAACACAAGCATCCTAACTGGGTTACTAATTGCCCTCTTCTCCTCCCCTGCTCTTCCAGTCCTGTTTTTTTTTTTTTTTATCCCCTTCTTGTCCTCACCTCGCCTCGACTTAATGAAGCTCTCCAGTCAGGAGATAAAGTGGTTAAAGCGTCCTGCGCTGCTTGTTAGCTCCTGTGTAGCAGACACTCACACATCAGGAGGGGAGTAAACGGGGGGGGAGACTCTACCCTCTTTAAACCTCCTGCTCTGTCTCCTCTCCTTTGTGCACTTGGAAGTCGCCTACAGAAGTAAATCACAAGGGGGCAAAGCATGAGATTTAAATGAGCCGATTAATCCCCGTGCTAATAATCACTCTATTAAGAACGGTGGAGCCATGATTAAAGCTTGTGGAGGGCACTGTGCGTCATGTTCCACCATACTGTGTTTCAATATAGAACACCCGTAGGAGCATGCGGTAAAATATACATTGAAGGAGTAACTGTTTCATGAGAAATCGAAGGAGTTTGCACCTTAGAAGCAAAGAGAAAAAAAAAACTGCAGAGAATATGATGGCCATTTTTTGTTTTTCTGACATAAAAAAGTAAGTAAGGAGATTTTGTTTCTTGTTTGTTTTGGTTGTGGGACAACTTTTTCACCCATAGGGGGTTGATTCATCTTTGTTTGCAGTGATATACCACTCAATGATATTCATTCGCCTGAGGGTTTGTTTCATAATCCTGTTTACTTGTATTCCCCTCTCAGTCAGCACCCCATCTTTCTCCCACTAATGTGACTCATGGTTTTATTTGTTCCGTGTTACTCTCAGTCTGTCTCTCACTGTGCGCCTGTCCCGCCACTGTCATACTGACTTTGTCTAGACCTGCATGGAAAATCAGCTCATCCATACAGTCAGGTTTTATTTCCTTTAATACGCCCTTAAACCAAGTCAGGGAAGGGTCAGAGCTCCCTATAATATTGCATTTATTCCCACTCGCTCCTCATTTATTCTCCTGTTCCGTGGTCTATTTCTTCTAAAGCCGTCTGACACAACAATGTTCATGTGGAGAACTGAAAGGGGTTACAGACTCCATTAGAGGCTCTTACATAATTTGGTTATGTCATCATTTAATTATATTTACATGCTACTTTGCAAATTGACGGCAGAGCATTTGGCAGACGTCTCGGCTGTGTCGTTCATGATGAATAGCTAACGTGGAAAGTTGCCACCGCGAGTAGCACTCGGCCATACTTTGCAGTGTTGCCGTGTTGTTCTGTTTATAATTGGCCATGAATGAATCATACTCATAGAAGTGAAGCAGACTGGGTGGTGGCTGTTGCGTGCCTCTCGCCGTATGTTGCAGATTTATTGCAGCTTTAAATCTCTAATACTGACTTAGAGCATGTCCTTGGAGTGGATGCACATTAAATTCTAGTCAATTATTAATGGCTTGCTAATAAATATTTTCACCTTTTCCTTAAAAACTGTCCTGTGTTTTGGGCTTTGAGTGAGGGGAAATGGGGGTACAGAGCCAGCACAAAAGAAGTTTATCCGCCATTACTTATGTATTCACACAAGTAAAATGGACCATGTTTAATGGAGCATCAAGGCTCAGACACTGTTTGTAATTTACTGTGGTGGAGGAAGTTTTTAGATCTTTAACTCAAAGGGGCACTCCACTGATTTTACACATACAGATGAGTTTACTTGTATAATGCTCTCCAAAGTCTAAGAAAATAACCTTTATTATGTCATGTGGGTTATCTCTGGGATTGGAATTAAAACTTTCATCAGGCAGGGACGGGTGGAGCAAAAAAAAAAAAAAAAAACGCCACCGAGTTGCATTAGGACCAAGCATTTTTAGAACGTGACTCATACACAGGATATCTCAGCCTCTGTGGCATTGGTGTATTGGTCAGTCGATCATCAACGAATATTGAATGGATTGCCGTGGAAATTTGTACACACATTCATGGTACCGAGAGGATGAACCACTGAGACTTTGCTGATCCCCTGACTTTCTAGCACCACCATGAGATTGACATTTGTTGGCTCAGGCTGAACTGTCTTATCAACTGTTGGATGGATGGCCATGAAATTTGGTAAATATATCAATCCCCCCCCCCTCAGAATAAATTGTAATAACTTTGGTGATCCCTTAACTTTTTCTCTAGTGCCATAATAAAGAGGAAAACTAACATGGAATCATACAACAAACCGATCATACTACATCATTGTCCCCCACCCGATGAAATTGGAGGGGAATTTTATATGCCAATAAATCAATTTGCTTTCAAAAACAAAAACCCCTGAGTGGTGAAAAGGCTGCTTCTTCAAAGATATTTAGCATATACATAAGAAGAAGAAGAAGTGCTCTTTTAGCCGTGGAGTGGTTCAGAATGTGTGATTTTACCAACAAAGTGAAATTCAAATTTATAGTATTGCTCAATTATGACAACAGATTTATGTTCTCATCAAAAACAGACAAGATATCACATGATTTTCATGTGTTTCCTATGTATTTTCTGAGTATACAGACATATAAAGTACCACAAAGCTTATAATGTGATACAGGAACAGATCAAAGATTGAACACTAAAAACATTCACAGATGTAAAAGTGTAGGTTCACATCAGAAAGTATTAATGCATGTATCAAATACATGACTTACACACTCTGATATATGTGCACCACATACAAAATATAGTCTACAAAGCTCATATGTTAACACTTGTTATTCTAGTTACTTTAGGCTTATTACTCAATATATGACTCAGCTTAAAAACCAACTGAAGAAATTGTCACAACAAGCAGCCAGACCTCCTGCACACTCATTCACTAATCACAAAACATCAACAGGTGACTGAACAACCACTCAATTAAAAACGGGATCAATTCTAAATGAATGAATGAGTCCAGACAGCTCACTGTAACTTCAACAAGCAAACTACCTACAGTTCATTATATCATCTCTACTGCATTATTGTTAAGGAGATAAATTCACACAACAGCCACAGAGACATTTAACCATCAGAGATGAAATTAGAGACCAAAGAGAAAGAGAGAGAGAAGCTGTATCTGACTCACGTTATCTGACGTCTTCTTCTTTCTGTCATGGAGATGAAATATCCATGTCATAACGTCCATTTGTAGCTGTTGGTCATCTTGTTTGTTAGTTAACAGAACTTTGTGGCTAATGGTTTACCAGTCTCATATCATTAGCATCTATGACAAACAAGCTAACTCTTCTGGTTGTTTTTTCCCGGTTCTTTCTCTCTCCAGACGCTCCCCAGCGGCGTCCTGTCGCTGCTGCTTCGCTGCACAGTCCAAATCATTTCTCCCGTTAGTTTAACAACAGTCCTTCCATGGATGTACAAAGAGTCCTTCAGGCTGCTACAACAAGCTAACTGTTGAGTTGGCTAACGCAAGCAGCTATCTACTGCTCGATAAAAGAAGTGAAACGTAATTTATCTATATCTTACCGGTCTTCTTCTCTTACCAGTTTGTCACACCCACGTAAGTTACAGTGGAGGGAACTAAAGATGAAATGCGGTAACTATCATTGGACCAACGTGATGTCAATATTGCATTCTGGTTGTTGATTGGTTAGGAAGGCCGTCCTCCCTTGGAGCGTCATTTTATGTGTCTTGGCCAATCACTGGTTAGCATGAAAAAAAGGAAGCACATTAAATTGATGTAGGAGATCCTGCCCTGTGGAGGACAGCAGGCACCCGTCCTCCTCTGTCCCCCACTCCCTCTCCGCTGCTCCCCACCACCACTTCACACACACTTTCTCCTCCTGCCCTGCAGGTGTCACTGTTGAAGCATTTTAACCAGAATTTCAATAATGGATTTTTTCCAAAGAAGAGAGAAAAAATATTTTATAAATAATACTGAGATTTGGTAATGGCTTATTTTAACCAAATATTCTTTTTTATATTTTGATCTTCCTCTTGCCTCTCAAAAAATAGAGGAGGATCAACCTCCTCTGCCTCTATGGACCAGCCTCCACTGATGATATGTATATATATATATATATATATATATACATATATATATATATATATATATAAATAAAAAGTACGCTAGGTGGAGAGGGAGAGACGACAAAGGCAGCAGGAAGCTGCTGCTGCTTCTTCCGGCGGGTCCCCATGCCTGCTTCCTGTTCTTCACTGTGTCTCTCTCACTGCATGTCTTTTTGATATTGACTTTTTTGAAAACTTACAACCAAAGACACACCTCTGCTATGACTTAAAAGCTAACAGTCAAATGCAGGTTATACCATAGGTGGGGTTAGTTAAGTGCTCCACGTCACATTTGATTGGATAAATGTATGTATACCCCAGTTCAGTATGAATCATCAAAAATGTTGTTACATTTTACAGGAAGATAAAAAAAATGTAATTTGATATACAAATACTCCAAAATGTTTTTTTGTTTTTTTTACATACATTTGGTAAATGCCAAGAAATAACCAAACAACTGACACTAGAGCACAGAGTAAGAAATTGGAAAATGTATTTCTTTTCACTGCATTTAAAACTGTGTCTGTAAAATATAAAAACATAAATTCCCATGTAGATTCCCCCCTTTTATATACTTTACTATGTAATTTGTATTATTGGGTGATTCAAACTGACACATTAATCTGTAAGCAGCCTTTTAATGTTGTAGGTAGTTGTGTTTGGTAGTATAATCAATAACATCATATTTTATAAGCTCATGATATGTGTTGGATGACATTTTTGTCTGAAATTGTTTGTAACTATAGTTGTTAGATAAATGCAGTGGAGCCAAAAGTACAATATTTCCATCTAAAATGGAGTAAAGCCTACAAAGTAACATAAAATGGAAATCAGTATGTATCAGTACCCAGTAGCGTAGGCAGAAATCACAGTGTGGGTGGGCACAGAGAAAGTCAGGTGGTCATAGCCCGTCCAAGACCAATCATACTTGATAGGTTCTGAAACGCATATGTTAACCAAAATAGGCCATTAGAACTATACTTGCCTGAATGCACCGCAGTTTAATCATACAAGCCTTATACATCATTAGAGGCAATGTTACAGGCACCAAGACAAGCATTAACAACGTTGTATTGCCTTTCACCGCAGCTACATATTCACACACACACAGCTGACAGACACAACAGTGCAGCATATGGATAGAGGTACAGCAGCACCAACATGCTATGTAACGTTAAAATGACACTTGAACATACCCTGACACAGTGGCCACATAAATCACACACACTCACACATATACACACACGCACACACAGATGGCAGACGCAGCAACATCAGTATAAAATCCATTTGTACACCCAACAAAAACTATACTCAATAAACAATAATATGCTAATAGGCAATAGGCTACTACATTCCGAAATTATAAATTAGCTTACTTTTGATGATTACAGCAGGAGACGACAGGGCTTAATGTTGAACACTGAAATTATTTAATAATAGTCCAATGATTCAGTCAGTTCTTTGTCAAGGGAGAGCAGGGACAAACAGTTCAGTGTGTATGTCATCAGTGATCCTATGATGCCAGGTTTTATCCAACTGACAATTGAAGCAGTTGAGCAAAGCTCAGGAGAGACTCAGCAGCCAGACATTTCTGTTTAGGAGCGGCTGAGATTGCCACTAAAATGAGAATAGCTGGTCCACCTTAAAGGTCAGTCCACCTTAGGTGAGGTCAGGTTCCCATGGGCACCAGTGTAGCTCATTTATGCTCGGTCACAAGAGGCTAACTTCACATGCTAACTTCAGGGATAACTCCCTTCGTTTTAATCAGCAGGTAGCATGCAAGACACAGGAACTTGGCTGGAGTCTTGAGGAGTTGTAGCATTTATTCACCAACAAACAGTCTAGACCGTACATATACTGCACTGCTGCACAGTCATACTGCTAACATTAGGGCACGGACCAGCCCCGTGACAGTAACTGTTTAACTTTTAACTGGCACCAGGACGAGGTGCCGCTAATAACAGGAAAATACACACTCAAAAGCCGCCTCTTGTAACTGAACACCAGCCTCTAGTAGGGGTGTGCCTGAATGCAAATCCATTATTCAGCAAAGCACAAATAGTGATTTGGTTTTTTTTTTTACAAATATTTGTTTCATACAAAAATTTGGACATCACCCCTGGAGTTGGGGGTGTTCCCCAGAGATAAATCTGAGCTACTGACACAAGCAAAGTGCTCCCAAGGGACCCTCCATAACCTGTTGTTCCCCTTCTCCTTTCCACACAGTTAGTTTGTAAAAAATAGGCAATAAATGAAAAGTGCAAGGCAAGAATTGCCTTTGAAGTCCTTTCCTACACGTTACATGGTGTGCTGTCTCTGTGTTATGGCTGTATAAATAGGTAGAGGTCTGTCTGCAATGAAATGATCAGTAAAGTTTTAGCTCAGTAGTCAGCGCAGTCGTCTATGATCTGAGAGACTCCAATTCGAGACCCGGTGTGGGGACCTCCTTCGTAAGGTATGTTATTCATGAACACTTATTGTAACAGTTTAATTTTCTAAAATTAAAACCGTAATAAAAACAAAAGCAGGATTTTTAAGCCTCTTCTCACTTTTATTCAAACACAAATACAAATAATTTTGCTGCCTCAACAAATACAGATACGAATACAAATACTGGGCCCTCTGCACATCCCTAGCCTCTAGCATCCAGGCAACATTATCTGTCACAGTAGCCATGTCGCATGCATGTTTATGGGAAGGTGACATGCAGACTCTGCATGCACAGTGATCAGTTTGCTATGTGCTCTAGTGAAGGGGTGCACTTGAACAACCAAAACAGGCAGTGCTCATTTTCAGGTTATGGTGGGCGACTACTTGGGCCTGCTTTGGTTGTTTGATAAACTGAAGAAATGCACCCCTTCACCAGAGCACATCAAAAGTTGTAGCATGGTATGTTTGAGTTAATTTGCCTTACTTGACATTGTGCATCCTGCAATGTGACTATTGCACATGCACACATCTCAATGTCGATGCTGAAACGATATATCGTGCAGCCTTAACGGGCTTTGTTTTGCACAGAATAAAACAAGATCTATTACAAATTTATTGTGCTCTCTATTCCTTTCCACAAACAACCTGTTGATAGCATTGTTGGTCAGCTGGTTGATAATATTTCCCTGTCCTGGCTGAAAAAAATTGAAGGATACAAAAATTGTATCCTTCAATTCTGCCCAGTCCTGTAGCATGTACCCTGCTACCCACGTGTTCCCACAAAATTGGGAAAGATGTTTCCAGTCTTTGAAGCCAGTTTTAATGAATAGGCTCTCAATGGCTGTTTCAGGGAAAGGGTAACATGCCTTACAAAACACGACATCCCGTTAAGTGCTGGACTCTAGCCATGGGAATCTTTCTTACCATCGGCAGAAAAACTCCTAGCTTTGTCTGCTATAGTGGTGGCTGGAAATTAACTGTATTTGGGCTGGGTCACGGGTTCATCTATAGTGAGCAAGTCTGATGGGGCTTGTACATCTTCAGTGCTGGGCCAAGCAGAGCCTGGAAAAAATGAACACTATAGTAAAATGTGGTTTATATTCATTCTTGGGCATTTCAAATATAATAGCAGGAGTTGGTGTCTGGGTTTAGAATGATTGCTGAACTTATTATAATAATAAATAATAAACTTTATTTATACAGCACTTTTCAAATCAAACTTATAAAGTGCTTTACATGGTTGAACCAGGATTTCAACATTTCAGGACTGAGGCAAGTAAAATAAGGCAATTAAAATAATACAAAAATGAAGAGGAATAAAATCCCAAACAATAAAGATAAAAAGAAAAAACAACAGTAATAATTAAAACAGGTAAGATATGTTGGAAATAAAACAATATAGTAGAATTAATAAAAGGCTTTTTTTAATGATACATTTTGAGAAGTGATTTAAAAGATGTCACCGACCCTGCAAGCCTCAGATTCTCGGGCAGGGACTTAAAGAGCTGAGGGGCCCTGACTGCAAAAGCCCAGTCACTTTTAGTCTTGAGCTGGGACTTAAGAACAGCCAGCAGAGCCCAGCCCGAGGATCCGAGGCCATGCTCTGGCTCATAGGGGAGCAGCAATTCAGCAATGTAGCTGGGAGTTGAACCAGGAAGTGCTTTAAATGTGATCCACGAACTCTTAAAATGAATTCTAAAATTTACTGGTAACCAGTGAAGAGAGGATAAAACAGGGCTGATGTGATCTTGTCTTCTAGTATTTGTTAAAAGCTGAGCAGCTGCATTTTGTTTGTTTGTTTGTTTGTTTGTTTGTTTTATTTTGTTTTGTTTTCTTGGCTTAACCCTGAATACAATGAATTGCAGTAATCTAACCAAGATGAAATAAAAGCATGCATGCCCTTCTCAAAATCAGGCCAGAGAGAAAAGACCTGATTTTTGAGATGCTCCTTAATTGATAAAAACATGACTGAACAACGTTTGTAATTTGTTTTTCAAACGAAATGTCACTGACAAATATTACACCCAGGATTCTGGTTGTAGAAGGGGTGCAGGTTTGATATTTGTAACAAGAATCCAAACTGTTTCTGTAAAATAGGGATGGACTTTGGGGGACTGAAGAGAATTATTTCTGATTTGTTTTCATTTAGCTGGAGAAGGTTTTAGGACATCAAGCACTTTATATCTGTCGGACAAGATAAAAGATGAAGAAAATTGCCTTCCTCACTGGTGTTTAACTCAACATAAATTTGTGGGTCATCTGCATAACAGTGGTACTGGATTTTGTGTTTATGTATATGTCTTAGTGGCAGCATATATGTAGGACAACAAAGGACCAAGGATGGAGCCGTGGAGAACACCACAGGTCCCAGGGACCACAGAAGAGGAGGCATTTCCCATGACTACTGAGAAAGTTCTGTTTGATAAATAGGATTTAAATCAGTCTAGAGCTGTGCCCCTGATGCCAACCCACTTTTCAAGGCAATCCAATAGGATAGAGTGACCCACAATGTCAAATGCAGAGCTCAAATCAAGACTAAGCTGAATTATCTTCCTCCTGCTCCTCACAACATCTTTTTTGGGACAAACTTAAGCAAACTGCTTTGTTTCACCTACATTACCTACATTAAAAGTGGATAGTTAATGGAAAGTAGGCTTCTGTTCCTCTGTGTGATGCGTGGGCTGTACACTGAGTGAAAGAGGAGGGGCTGATCTCAATCTGGCATTTGCGAAATGCATTGCCACTCAAGAAGAAACGAGAAACAAGAATTGTTTTATTTTTATTGGTTGCATAGTCATATAATTGAAACAGTATTCATTGACTGCTATTCACTGGATGATCCAGTGATCATCCAGAAAAGGAAGCCTTATTGTGTGGGCCTGAGTGTCAAGTGGGTGGACTCAGGCCCACCTAGGCCCACCCACAGCTATGCACCTGTCAGTACCTCAAAATTGTACATAAATATAGGGTTTAAGTAAGTGTGAACATACTCTCCATCACTGGCGATGTACTATCTGAATGCAAATACTGAAAGGCTTTCATTTAATGTCCAGATGCTGAATATGCAGCCCCCTGCTTTCCTGTCATCAGTAATGATTCTATTCACAAATGTCAGGCTGTGTTCTCTTAAGTATTGTACTGAGAATGCAGAAATAATGTGGACACATTTATGCCATTTTGGCAGCAATTAATGAGAGGCCCTTCTAATGTAAATGGGTTTAATATTTAGGGAAGTGATGTTTTTAACAACTGCCATCACAGAACACCATTTGTTGGTTTGATTAATTGCATAAAAAGAACCAAAGTAGAAGCTCCCACGCCAGTGGAGGTGCACTGAGTGCACACAGCACATGATTCCATGTCATAAAAAACAAAAACAAAGAAAGACAAAACAAAAAACAAAAAAATTATATCTATAGACTTTTTAAAACATATTAATATTTATATATATATGAGGTATAAAAGCAGCTTAGACAGGAGGTATAAAAGCTTTTGTGTGATGTTACATTTCTTTTCATGCTCCCAATGTATACTCAGACATTTTGTTAACTGTAAAATTGCTACAAATTGCACGTTTGCTGGAATGTCTCTGGTGGTTGTAGTATGACTGTCATACTTGTTTTCTCAATCTATATTTATTCTCATAAGGCAGGGCCACTTCCTTTTAAAATCCTAACACAGAATCTTTGCAGAAAAATCCATCAGACTGTACAACATGTACAGGGCTTTAAAAAGGAATCAGAACACTCTTCCATCCTCTGTCCTTTTAGTACTGTAAACACTTCTTATTACAAGCCTGTTGTGTTATTCCTGTGAGGGACAGTTTCAAAGACATTTGTGCTCAGGATGAAAACAAATGTCCCTTGTTTGTATGTCTACATTGGGAGATCCAATTCATAAGAAAATAATGAATGAATACTGAGTGTCTAGACTTAATTTGACCCTTTCTCCTTCCTACTGTCCTCTCTCTGTGGCTGCATTCCAGGGCTAAAAAGGTTTTATGGCTGGACAGAGAGGAAATCTTTTCATGTTAACTGACACCAATGGAGGTCGACAGCAACAATGTCATTAATGCACTATGAAGTCAGATTGCAGGCAGGCCATTTTCACTGGATACAGTAACTCACTTGGCTGTAAACCTTTTGTTGTCCCCTCAGGAGCCTCCACTTAAGCTTCACCAGGGATTGCATTATGCCGCCGTGTTCCTACAAGCAGACTTTGCATTGCGAGAGTGAGACCTGCAGACTTTACAAGGCTGCGGAGCTGACTCTGCACTACTCCCCAGGGATTTAAGGGTTTTAAACTATAGCGCAGTCACATAGTGTGATCCCTCCTTAGCCCTTCTAACAGCTCAGACGCCTCTTATTTCACATTACGTTCCCCCCACGGGGTGACTGCAAACAAGCCTTCGGCGTCACTCCATCCAACACGGGCTTCCTGACAGAGAGGAAGACAGCCGCTAGACAGACGGTGTTCTCCGCTGGGGGAAGAAGGAAAACAGCAGAGACCTAAGAAGCCCACAAGCATCCCTTCAGAAGCTGCCTTTTGTACAACGATGATAAGATGTTTTTCATGCACAGGGTTGACACATGCATGAAATCTACACGGAGGCAATGAAGGCATGCCTCTTGCGGTTTGAAGATGCAACAGAAAACAAGAGACGTGTTTGATCCGATTTATTTAACATTCCGATTCTGAAGTCAGTCTTTCACATATTTGCAGAAGTCTGTGTTGAAAGTGTCAAGCTGTTCAATTCCCACTGAATATGTGTACAAAAACTATAAAAAAAAAAAAAATCAACGGCTACACCAGATTTCATTCAAATCTGCCCCCAAAACATGTTGTACACCAAAGTTTACACTGTCAACTCTCAATAATGAATTTTGGCTTTCAACTTTTGAGAGAGATGATGATGGAAGACTTTGAGAATTTTGAATTTTGAAGCTCAGCTCTGATCTTCCACAAGAAGCCCAGAAAGTCTCTTTGGCATATTTTCAGTCTGTTTTCTTGTTCTCTATCTTTTAATCACTCCACTGGGTTGTTTTTCTGTATTTACTAAAATCTTTTTTAATATCAACAAATCATAACCACATAACAAAAGTCTTCTTACTTTGCTCATGCAGTGAGATAATTGCACTTTGTTTGTGGTTCAGGTTTTTTGTTTCAGGAATTTGCCAAAAGCTTGAAACAAGATATAATTAGGCAGATCATAGTACCCGTATCATTGAAATGACACAAAATTCTCCAACAGTAACAAAAAAAGGACTTTGTACAGGAAACAAATGAAAACATTTCACCCTGTTTGCATAAAAATGACTTAATAACAGATTGAAATGTTTAAGGTGTAGATGTTTTGCTCCACCTTTTTAGGATGACTTACTTGTAATTTGTGATATTTCATAAACAAACCAACACTTTCTGGCTTCACTTCACACTTGGCTTCACACTTCTTTATCTATCTCTAATGCAACACATTAATGAGTTCTCAGCTAAAGCAATTAGCTTCATTCTTTTAGATAGACGCAAAAACATAGAATTTTTAACCAGTCCAATGCAATAGCCCTGCAGTCAATTGGAGATGTAATGTTGTTGCATGGGATTACATTATATTGCAGGGTGTTTCTGTGAATTTCTCCACCCCCTATGTTATATATCATGCTTTATTGGGTAAAACAACAAAGCAAAATACTCTGTCATGACAAGGGTTGGAGGTTTTCCTGTGCTTATTGCTTCCACTCAACATCCAGGATTTCTCGTTATAAATTAAGCTTGGTTTTAAAGACACAACTGCAAATAATTAATCATAAAATGGCGTTTATTAATATTTTGTAGAGTTATTATTTCATAGTTTTGAGATTATGTGGTAATATTTTAGTAGAGCAACACTTCTTCTCAAAAGTACACAAATTTGAGATGGAAAAACAAAACACAATTCCAACAATAGAGAATTAAGCATCCTGCCACACAGCTGAACTGTAAGCTGACATTTTATCATGAAAAGAAACCACTGCAGGTGAAAAGTTAAATGAGTTATATGCCTGTATTAATGGAAATTTAAGGTCAGACTAGCCCATATCTATGACGGATGTGTGGGAGTGTTCATGTGAGTTTGGAGAAGGTGTCTCTGTTTCGGTGCATACAATAGTTTTCAGTATCACAGACACACATGCTAAAAATCCAGAGATCCTGCACGTATTTTTCTTAGATTTTGGCAAGAGGGTCATTTCTGTTATTCAGCCCTAGTAATTGTTACATCTTTACATGTAATTTTTCAGTCAGACATCCTTGAAACTTTGGGTGCACTGTAAAAACACCAACTTTTATTTTTTTGGCATAAATAGGGATTACAAATTGGTTGGATTACAATTTAGAAATATACATTTCAGGTTGTGGCAACAAACTGAGCCAGTCTCTTGCTTCAGCATCTTCAAATCTTTAGTTGTGATTCATCACACAGTGAAAGAGTTCAGGTAACTCAGATATTACACAATGCATGCGTTGATTAAATGTCCAACTGTTCATTCACTTAACTCATCAAATCAAGTTGTTTAGAGACATTGTTAGCTTAATTGCATACTTCCCAGCATGCATTATATTTAGGTTCAAATTCTCCAGAAAGATTTCTTTTTATTAATTCTGAGGAATGTTATGAAGTTTTGTTATGTGTTTTTTTAATATATGTTTCTCAGATAATCACTTGGTTTTCTCTATGATCAAAATGCAAACCACGATGAAATGCCCACCTGAACCTCTCCTCACTTGTAACATGTTGGACCAAAACCAATGCAGATGCGTCCACAGACATATAGGTGTATTGCATGATACAGATAAGCAATTAACATCCTGTCATGCTCTGTGACATGTATAAAAGAGCTGAACACGCCCATTTGACCTCAATTTCCAATTGAGGAAAGGGTCACTGAATGGTTTGATGAGTATGAAAATTAAATGAATCATATACCATGAGGTAGAGACTAAATGCCCTTGTCGGGCATGCTTACCTAGTATGTCTTCCATGAAGACCTGCCCCTACTCTGCCTCTGATTGGCTCCAACCCTGATCTTTTTACCCGAACCCTAATTAGCTCACTAAACCTAAATAACCGGCCCTTGGGTATCTTTGTTTGACCACAAGGAAGCATGCCCAACAAGGGCAGTTAGCCTCTCTCTCTGCTATGGCCTTCACAGTCACCAGGGGTCTCACTTACTTAAAGAGTTTACCAACTTTTATGTAAACAGTGTCACGGCTCTTGTCAATCAGATGTATTTGTCTTTTTAATTGCATGTGTTGATTAAATGTCCAACTACTACTACACTTTTAGTAGGATCCATGCTAAAAGTGTACGTGCAACCAAATCCCAAAATGTTGTGCACCAAAAAATAATCAGATTTATAAAACCGTGCATATGCACGAATACATGTATTTTTCCCTTTATAAATCACAGTCCATCTGGAAATGTGCGCACGTGGATCACCCTCATATCATGCCCTCTACACACCCACATTCAACCATAAATGGTTGATGCCAAAGTATTCATGAATATTGATGTACATGTGTTTCTTTTGCCACACCAATCAATCTCTCTGTCTTTAGACGCCTGGCCAAAAAAGTGTCAAGAGTCAGCGTATCAGGCCCTCTCACGAACAGACTGTTACCATTTTATTTCCCCATTTTCTGACTTCTTGGACTTATGTGTGTAACCCAAAACAACCACATACAACTTCAATAAACATTCCTGTGGATTGTAAAGTCAGACATCTCTGGTTAAGTTTCTTACGGGACACCCTGCAGCGGGTCAGCTCCCAGTTAGCCAGTTTAAAGTAGTTTTTACACCACACACTCAATATCTACAATACAATAAATACTGTATTCATTTATATTTACTCCAAAATCCAGCATACAGGTGTTTCTCTAATTCACACAGTGAGTGCAGGTGGTGAGGATGTGGCGGTGAAGTGACTGGAGAAGGCAGAGTGTGTGTGGCAGATGCCGCGGTGTCTCCAGTGTGCTCTCTGCACTTGACAACACAGTCGTGTTCACTGCAGTGACTTCACACACAGAAACTATATGGAAACTAAACTTATATGTTATGTTATATGTTAAATTCTATTAACGCTCTGTCCTGCAATTATTTTTAAGTTACGTTTGTTTAAGTTAAGTTATTTGATGATATCTTGGATTTCTACAGTAGATGATGATAATTTCATCAGTTAGTTAACGTGGTTGAGGTAAAAAGGAATCAGTATATTCATGCTTAGGTGATATTGGAGAAAGTCAAGCCAGACTTTGCAGAATCCTGCCACCTGTCACATCCTGACATCATTCATTTCAGCAGCTGCTGTGTTGCTCCACAACTGACTCTCTCCTCTGTGCTCCAGGTGAGACAGCACTGATGAAATGTTGGGTGGACTTTGATTTAAGATTTGAGTTGGATTATTGCTTCTCAAATTTAGACATGCTTATGGAATAATTATGGCTCACTACAAGCACGTACAGATAACACTGCTGGTTTGAATGTTTCTGATAATGTGGATCCATAATTACTGTTTGATATTAAGTACAATTAAATGTGTGAGAGGATTATTATACAATGTGGCTTCAAATCACCACCTCACCCTCTGCATCACCGATCTCCCCTGTCTTCAAAATGTTCATACGCATGGGTCAGAGTTTACGTACAGGTGTGCACATTCTCCCATCAAGTTTGTTTTTATAGATCACAACTTTTGCGTGGGAGGTGGCATACGCCTCTTTCAGGCCCCATTTTGTGCATAGCCATGGTTATAAATGAGACCCCAGCTTAACCCAATTGAACACCTATGTGTGATTAGGGTGTTTTCACATCTAACCTGTTTGGTGCGGTTCAAACAAACTCTGGTGTGTTTGCCCATTTGATGTTCGACCAAACACATGCTTTGGTGCTAATAGATAGATAGAATAATATGACAGTAGAAAGGAGTTAAAACTGAGGTGTGTTGTGCTTGTGTACTGCTACACTATTTTACAAGATCCCTCCTTCAGAGACTTGTAGGATCTATGGTAAAGGGCACTGAAACTGTTCTAGAAGCTTGATATGAACCAACACTACACTAAGACACATTATGTTTATTTCCTCTAATTTGTCGCTCATTTGTATATTTTAGGTGTGTTGTGCAGTAATATAGTCTCTTGTAAACAGCTACTGCAGCATCATTAACACTTTTGTCCTATGCTTGCTCTGTAAAACAACAGCTGCTCTGACTTGTTTGACAGGCAGAGTGCTGATTAGCATTTACATCGGCTGTTTATTTCTAGAGAGACTAGATCATAGCAATTTAACTCTGATCTGTTTCTCTACCTTTGTAGTGTCACAGCTGCTGGAGTTTGCTTACTTATGGTGTGCTTATACAATAATAGTGGTCTGATTTTTATCTCCAGTGTCTTTATATCTTAGGTAGTTTTCTGTTTGGTTGTAGTGACTTCTCTCTCCATTAAAAACTTTCCCTTTCTTCAGGCTATAAATGTAGTTTCTACTGGTTTATAAGTGCAATGTTCATGTATAATACATTATCAGCTTGTGTTGATGAGATCTGAGCAGTGTCACACCTTCAGTGTAAATAGTCACGTGACCACAGTCACATTTCTTGGATGCACTTTGAAGTGAGGAAGGAATCATCAAAGCTCCAAGACAGAAGACTATATAAAACATTTATGGTACTTTAGATACAATCTTGGAAGGGTGTAATATTGATATATTATTTTGAAATAATATGTAGTCCATGTTACTCGTAGCATGAAGAAATATTTTGTTGGTCACAATTGTGACTAATGGGACGATACAGGGACTCGAGGTATATCATAAATTTTAGTCACCAATCCACTGTGTGAGTTCTCACTGTTATTTTGGACGTCCTCAATCAAGATAAGCCTTTAGAGGCCACTTGCAACATTGCAGGTGTTCCCCAGGCAAAAAGATGACTTTGACAATGCTCCATCAAGCCCTTCACCTCGGCATCCTCATGGTTGTACGCACCTGATGTATTGATTTCTCCCCGTGGACTGGAGGTAAGGGAACTCTTGCATTCAACTAACGCGGGTATCAGGAGGTTGCTAGCCTGTGAGTCGGCCATTGCAACGTCTTCCAGCAGCTAATGCTAGCTTGGAGCCTCGATACTAGAGCAGTTGTAGATCAGAAGTGCATTCACGTATTGATTGATAAGATATGCTTTGAAGCATATTTAAACTAAAAAATAAGAAAAAACTTACAGACTGTAGCTTTAGCTTAACCAGACCAAAAGTTTTGGAAGGCACTGACGAATGATATCTTTCTGCCAATACAGGCAACAGATGAAAAAAACACTCATATGGGTCGTTTTGGAATGAGTATCAATGACCTATCTTGTTGAAAGTTCAATACACAAACTATACATATCAACATATTTACTGAAAGTAATAAAAAAAATCTCCATAAAAAAAACAATGTAGTAACAGTGTATGAAACTGTACGCACTATGTTCACAATATGTTTACCCTTCCTTACCTACCCTCGTCAATATAAATACTGTATGTTTCCACTAGTAAACAATTTTGACCAAATATAGTTAATTGGCTTCTCCACTGAAATTTTCAAAAGATATTACATATTCCTTAATGAGACTGCCTTAGTTAAAATTCAGTAGTTCAGTAATTCAACCACAAAAAGACCACATCATTCCTATTGTAATTACAAATCCTTCATATATTTCTACCCTTTCATGTTCGAGTGCTTCCACTTACAGTGTTACACTGTTGCTCAGTGAGCTGCCTTATCTCTTCCTCCTCACCACTGCACAATAAGACCGGATGAAAAGAGATATAGGAGCAGCTATACAGTGCCTCTCAAGGTTATATCCCACAGACACGTTAACCCTGTGTTTATATATCCATCTCTGCTTGAAGCAGAGGGAATGAAAGAAACAGTCTCAGTGTCAGGATCTTTGCACATGCAGTTTTATCTTCTAACACAGAGTGGTATCGGCACAGGGCAAAACAAAGTGAGGTCAAATGAAGTTTGTGTTAAATGTAATTTCCTGATTGAACACGCTGGTAATCCATCTAGCGCTCTGATGCACAAAACATTAATTTGTTGTCTTTTTGCAATTTTGTCAGAGAAAGAAAAGATAGAGTAATGCTTAGGGTAAGCCTGTCCGTATACCTAGCTGCTGCATATGCATTACATGCCAGAACACTGGATTCCATTATGCATTTCTTTCATTTAAATGTGAGCTGGAGTATTGTAGCAGAGATTTACTTTTGTCATTAAGCAGAGCGGGATAACAATCCCGAGCCGCCGTGTAATTTCCCCAGGCTGATACCTGGGATTGCAGGTTGAATCCCTGATCCTTCACTCTTCCTTGTACCATGGCGTTCAGAGTTTAGCACTGCTCTGTCTGTGCTATCCAAGCTTTAATAGTTTGCACTTTCTACTTTCATTAATTGATACCTCCATCTCTACAGACTGACATGCCCACCCACACATGCTCCACTGTCAGGATTTCACCACTCCTCTGTAGTACCATACACTGACTGGATATGAAAAATTCATTAGCCGCCTGGCAACCAGCAAGGTGAGCCTATAGTGTGAGTTGTTACCAAGAGAGACAGAAAGTAAAGAGTGGGAATAAAAGATGAGATAGAGGAGATCGGAGATGTGTAGTCGACATAAATGCATAGTTAGTCGCCTCATTATCTTTTACTGTCCACTCTTGTTGAACCAGTACATACAGATTGCCAGGATTATATATTGGTGATGACTGTGAGACACAGAAACGTACAAGACCACAGGTACTGTACTCTCCCTGTTTCCATAACAAGTGAACACGGTGGGCCTTGGGAGGCTGTGTCCAGCTATGAATCAATGCAAAGTGAACACAGTATATACACAGTTTTTCACCACAAATGGCTCCAAAAACGCCCATCAAAATAAAATCTGCTTGTAGAATCTACTTAGAGTTTATTATGGTTCATTTTTGTAAAGCTATGAATCAAGAAGGTATAACAACACAGACAGCATTTTATCATTTATCAGTTTTTATCATTATTACAAGCAGTTTACTTTGGATAATGGTGTTCACCTACTATCACCAAGCTTAATGTATTCTAAACTGATAGCAAGAAGCACTTGACCAATGAATAATATTGATGTCACATGCTCACATCACTTTTTGCTCAGCCAACAGGGCAGTCCTTTATAGTCGTGCACTAAATCTCAATATCAGTTTCACCCATAATACAAACAAGTGTATGTTTTCTTACATACCCCTAGTGGTTTCTGGCAGTCCAGATACTTTTGATTTTATTTGCCCGGGTTTTAAGATATCTGAGATTTCAAATTCTACTCATGGTGCTGGAAAAATTGCATTAACCCTCTGATGCACAATACAGGTCAAAGGTGACCTGAGCAAATGATTTTGTTAAATATCTTTGCATGTTATAGATTTTATCAACTAAGTTATTTTCTAACATCACAAACATTTATTTTAATGTTATTTTATTTTTGTATAAAAAATATTTTTGTATCACTACCCCATAAATGCACAACATGGGTCAAAAATTGACCCGTATGTATTCTCAATGGAATTTGATAGGAACTTTTGATTTGTTTACATATTTGTAATTAGGAACATATTTATGTAGACCGCTCCCCTCAAGGTCACAGTTTCACCTATTTACAAGACTGCTTTAACACAACTGTGTGACACATGTAAGTTTTATTGTACCCGCCTCAGAATATACAGTACATCATGTTCATATACATCCTTCTGTAAATGTATAAATGGTTAGAAAGATGTGAGAATAAAATAATTATATGTTTAAAATCATTATTGAGATAGCTTGACCTGCTGTGTTTTAGCTAGCTAGCTGCTGACCTGTGGTGCTTTAGCTGGTAAAGTGAGAGAGAGAGAGCTGACCTGTTGTATTCTAGTAAGTAAATGTAAGGTAAAAATATAAAATAGCATACAGTTGTTTGAAAATATAACCGTAGGTCCACTTGAAAATACTGTATTGTGTTTTGTTCCTTATTGACAGTGTTGACATGGCTGGTCGAAGTCATGCCAGATTTGGGTGTAACAAGTATAAGATGAGGAGGCAATTCAGAGAACCGATTCAGTGCCTGACGTATCTGGGCCTATATTTTTGTGCCAGCACAGGACGCAAAGCGCAATGGCGCACCAGCAAGCTGCTATCTTCCTGGGTGGACTGGAGTTATTTCCTCGACTGTGCCGGTTTGGTATCTTGGTGACTTACCCTGCGCCACAGGGGGAGGAGAGGCATAGTTGAGGGTGTGGCGATCTCAATCCAGTGACACACTGCAGTCTTGGTGCCAAGAATGAGTGCACCTCCAAAAAAGTGAATTCAACTTTAAAAAAGACATCATCTGCTCTTGGCAGCATATTTGAGCTGCTGTATTAATATTTGAAACTTTTTACGTCCCAGCTAACAATACATTTCCTCTGAGGAAAACTCTCCATGATTCCCAAACTGTCCATGTGTCATGATGGGGAAAGCCCTGTGTTTAAAGGGGATGAAATTAGCGATTATGATCGACCATGACTGTCACAGCCTCTCACGCACCCACTTATAATGTATGATAATATAATGTATAATTCTTTCTGATCCCACCCTGTATCCAAGGCTACGACAATACCAAAAGTGTGCTAGGTACAGTGCACTTGACTACGATCTGCACCACTGGGTTCAGGAAAATATGGCCCTCTGAAGATGATGATCCCGACTGTGGCCCACAGAGTCCAACTGTAGTGAATGTGCCTGAGGGATCAGCTTCACATCATGACTATCAACACAGTTCGCTGCAGTGATTGAAAAGTCAGCAGTTGCTCTCAGTGTAAGGATCACAGCCACAAACACACTGCGGTTATTTGATATGATTTCCCATGATGAGACAACAACAAAGGAATACAAGTGGATGTCGACACTGTTAAGTTTAGAGTGTTTTCTTTCAGTATTGTTCATTTAAGTCTTAATGGTAATGAAAATCGCTATCCAGATCAATAACACCTTAATCAATTATGTGATATGCTATAGGGTTATGTATATTATAAAGGGAAAGTCATAAATGAAATCATTTCAAGTATTGATTGTATTTTGTATAGTCAGATTTGTTGTAAAAACAACTCATTGAAACAAGTATGATTATATTTTAGAAAAAAATCATACTGTTGACTTTCATCCTGGTGGGTCATTTTTGACCCATGTCTGCAAATTTCAGTTAGACATATAAAAAATGTTTTTCTCTACATAGCAAGACAGAAAAAATAATAAATAATACAATGACTTATATTACTAATGGCAACTAATTAATTAATTCTCAAAATCCTGGGTGATGACATAATTTTGCTTCAAAGATAATACAATGAAACATTCAGCTACGTATCAAAAATATTGAAAATGAATATAGGTCATTTTTGACCCATGTTGTTCATTAAAAGGTTTAAATTTGTGTAGCCTGGTCATAAATGATGGAACCGGACACAGGGCACAATTCTTTTTGTGGGTCCTTTATTTCCCCGACTGCACTCAATAAAGAACAGCGTTAACTCTAATTTTGAGGGTTTGAGATAATCACAATGATAACAAAATAATATCACTTTTCCTGTGTTTTATACTTAATTCACAACAGGGAAAACAATAAAGAATCAGATATTTCTCCTATGAACAACTTTCCTGAAACAATTTTCCTGATGAAAACTTGATGATGACTTGTTCATTGCTCCTAACTGTCTACTATAGTGCAAACAACAATGGTGCAGTTAGGCCACCTGGAATATCACAGTACATTAACGCTAATAGTAGCCTGACTCCATCTCAAGCTTTCCAACAGAAAACTGAATCTAATGAACTCTAGACATGAAGTATCTATAGACAACAGTAGTGGCTCGCTTCTTAAATAAATAAAATAAAATAGAAATACAACACAAATAAATACATTTGCTCCACCACTCAACTTATGTCACTACCTTGCAGAAAATTACATTAGTTTAGAAAAATATATATTCATGAACAAAATATATTTTATAACCACTCTTACATGAACTCAGAATACACTTTTAGATGGAAAATAATGAATTCACTTGCACTCCAGTGTGCAGCCTGTGTGCTTAGACAAACACACCTGGGACTCAACACGGCACTCTATCTCCCCTCTAAATGCAGCAGAAGCATACAAACAGGGCAGTTTAGTGAAATAGTCAACATACAGCCCTATGATGCTATGATTCTATCTGTCAGTTTACTTTATCACCACTTACGCTGCACTGCTGTTCAGTGTTTGGCCTCAGCGTGGCGGGGATATCACACACACACAACACGTTTTACCAATCTACAAAAATCAGGAAGAGAATCATCATTCATCGAACGTACTCTTATACTCTTATCTACTGATGCTGCGGATCATCTTTGTGTTTTAACAATATATAACAGGATATTTTTCCTACACAAAGTGATAAATACATACCTGACAGTCACTCGTTTCGCGGCATTACAGGTTTTAGGTGCGTTAAAAGTCTCATGGGAGCTCTGTACTCTCGCGAGATCTACTTATTTCTATGATAGAAAGTAGTTCTAATGAAAACAGTGACAGCACATTTCTCAAAAGACACATTGCCGTTGAGTCTTTAAAATGTTGTTGTTTAATGCAGTGAGAACCACAAATAGAATTTAAAAAAATGTTGAAAGAACTCTAAGAGTTACATATTTAAAAACCACACCATGTATGTATGACTATATACTGCAGGGGTTAAGTGAGAAAATACATTTTTTTTTGTAATTTGATATATATATATATATATATATATATATAATATTAATACTTAATCTGCATTAATTTAATTTTTTGGCCACTTGGGGCAGTGTAAACACACTGTGAACACTCACATGTCACCTTCTTTTATCACATGATGACCTTGTTAGCAAACCAACAGTCCTCTAAATTAAACAACAATAAGAACAATAAGAAAAATATACAGCCAGCCAGATTCTTAAATGGATGGAAAATACCACCTGTAACAAAAATGTCCTTCAGATTACATTAATTCTGTTCTTGAGAAACATCTGTTAATGTAAGCATACTGTGACAAAAATACACTGTTCCTTAGTTTGTTTGAAGGGCCAGGCTGGAAGGCAGTAGGTGTATTCATCTATCATCCATTACATCCCCTCTCTAACTGAGACATAAATTACCACAATAATGTAATAATGTAAAGGCTTTCTCTATCATGCCATAAAATTGAGCCAAAGAGCCCCAAATGTCTGAGACTAATTATTTGATCCACTTTTTGTGTTGTATTTTATTTCATAGCAAACACAGAACAGAGCAACTAAACTTTAGATTTAATTTAACATTACATTATTGGAAAAGTTCATATTCAAGAGCAATATAAAGTCCTTTGGAGAGAATATATTTACACTGATAATATGATTCTTATTAACAATAAGTCACCTTCTTCCGTCCTCCTCAACAAACTGCATTGCAGACTTTGTTAAGCTGGGACAATTTAGTGCCAGGGGCCATCATAAGCAGAAGGGTTATTCAATTAGCCAGATAATTCTCAAGGCCATGAATAAACTTCAAAATGATGTTGAGAGTATTGTTCACAATAAGAGAGTACAGTGATAACAGGACATCAGTAAGGCTGCATTTGCACAGTGCAACTTTTGTGAAATCAGTCACAAGTGCCAAGTTTACATTGTTTACAAGTGCCAAGCCCATTTACATTGGCTTCAACACTAAACTCACTCTGATTCACTCTGATTTATGATACAAGCCCATGTAGCTATGCTAAAATCTGTGTATGGATCATTGTCTGTCTCTTTAAATGCTTGTATTCATGTTGTGGCTTAATTCCTTCCAAAAATATATAACTCAAATTGCAGTGCAAACCTCGTCTTCCATATCAGATCTTGAGGAGCTGATGGCTACTGTGAGAGTGAGTCCATGCGGACCTGTGACTTAATGTGCCATGGCATGAGTGGATGAGAAGTGGAGCACTGAAACAATAAATGTAACCATAGCATATGAATCAGTCCTTTCAAGTTGTTTCCTCTGGTGAAACATGAACAATTGTGGTAGATCTCTAGTGTAGCATATAGCATGAACAACCTATTATGTGATAGGTCAACCTCATAGATTACCTGTTCACTGAAAACACAATTCCTTTGAGCATGCAGCTGCATGAGCTATTAGTGGACTCGGAATGCTTTCAGTTCATCATGGTGACGCAGATCTGTGTCAAAGTGCCAAGAGAAGGGATGCTTGGATGGCTTTGTGTTGTCACAGTCATCTCTCTATAATTTAGGTGCATTATTTATTTATTTATTTATTTGTTTGTTTTAGCCTTGCACTTTTGAAGACTTGTGAAAATGTCATATCAAGGCTGTCAAATCTGCTGGATGTTTTTGTATACGTGTATTTATAGGACAATGCAGTAGGTGTGGTGTAGGACACAACATTCACTTTGTGGATGTGTGTGTGAATGGAGGTGAGGGTCAGGGGCATTGTCATAGAAACAGTTGGCTCTAATTTCTTATCTACCAAAATGCTTTGAATGGAATAATGAGATGGTATAACCACATATATGAATGATACTGACAAAGGCAGAGATTAGTAGAAACACCAAAATTAGATGAAAAATAATTGAATAACCAATATACTTTTAGTAAAAAAGAAAAACAGATATAAAGTAGAGCTGCAAAGATTAGTCAATTAATAGATTAGTTGACAACTATAAAATTAATGGCAACTATTTTGATTATCAATTAATCATTTTGAATCATTTTTTAAGAATAAAAAAGTCCAAATTAGCTTCCCAAATGTGAATATTTTCTGGTTTCTTTAGTCTTCTGTAAACTGAATATCTATTGGTTTGTGGACTGTTGGTCGGAACAAAACAAGACATTTGAGGACGTCATCTTTGGCTTTGGGAGACAGTGATTGATATTTACAACCATTTTCTGATAGTTTCTGACCACACAACTAATCGAGAAATTAAATGATAATGAAAATAATTGTTAGTTGCAGCCCTAATATAAAGATGCAATAACAACCGTAATCATTATCACCCTTCAGTAATAAATTAAAGTATGACTGCCTTTTGTATTGAGTTACTTCCATGGGATAAGAAATTTGAATATTTACCTCCTGTAGAAAGATTTGTGCTATTGATGTGGTTAAAAGTGAAAATTGGACTTGCTTAAAATCAGGTTGAGGCTGTGGTAAATCCAATGTTATACTAACCTATGGTCGCCAAAACTAGGAGGGGGCTGGGAGGGGGACTGGAGGGAAGCCATTTGCAGGCAGGTTAAGAAGGTTAAATGAATTAGGAATGGATTAGGAACATAGCTTGTAATTCCTCAGGTAATCTCAGGTAATTCCATTAACTGAAGATTTGTAGGACTTCTATAAACTGATAAACCTTTGTAAAATTATGACCTTAAACTGTTTCTGACCCGCTTTCAGCCAGCTTCTAGATCCAGCACAGCGACACCATGTAACCTTTGAGAAAAGAAGAACATAACATCCTCTTACTAATAGACTTTGGCATTGGCATATAATCAATAAAACATGTAAGTAATAAAATTGAGCCTTGCTCAGTTCAAAACACTCTGGAGTTTTGCTGCTATAGCCTTATTTGACCAATTGCTTATGGCTAATGTAGTGAATGTTAGTAAACTTTGGATATATATTGTTGTGCAGCTAACTTTATAGAGTGAGTTTATTAGCTTTATGAACACTTGTTCTATCTCACCTCACCAGGAGAAATTCTTGTTGTTTCGTGCTTGTAGTTCCAGGAGACTCAAGATGCAGCTAAGATCTGCAAGGCGTCAGTAGGATGCTTTTTTCGTAAACTTGCTAGTTTGTCTACTTTAGGCTACTTTAAAAATGTAATTAGTGAAAGAGCACATAACACAACTGAAAAATTCATAAAACTCTCTTCTACAAAGAACAAAAATGCACAAAAGCTTGTTAATAAACCTGACACATTTCTTTAGCCTTTCACCTCTGTTTAGTCAACAGAATAGTTTATCACTGTGAATCCAATGCAATCAATGCAAAAATGTGCATATGTACAATGAATAATCATGAGAAAAGTGAACTAAATAAAGACATGGAGAAAGACAATGTCCCTCCAAAATATGACATGACACCCTTCATGAATATTCATGCAAACTTAACTTTGAAAACCACATTTAACTTAATTTATTCCTTCAGTGTAAGTTACTTTTAAAAGAATCTGTATTACAATTCTATCATCACAGAATTTCCCCTCAAATTCTTTAATGTGTGAGACTGTTGCGCAGCAAAACACTTCAACCAGCTGTGTTCAGATTGTCTGGCTGGAGAAATATCAGATCAAGAGGGCACAGCTCAATGCTGCTGCAGTAAAAAGAGAACAGATGTTATTTTCAATAGTCAGTTCCTACAGAAATTAATCCATTGAGACATTTTATGATAAAAATTCATAAAACAAAATTTTCAAATGCACAACCAAGCTATAGGATAGCATTGCAACAATTGCTCACGCAGCCAGCCAGTGTCGGTGATGTGACTCTCAGTGGTCTCTTAGGAGTCTCTCCTGTGGTCGCATCATGGATGTATTAAGAGGAAATAGATACCACTTTCCAAGATGGCGCCCTGTTGATTCCTATTAAAGTTGCACCCAAAACATTTTCATGCTTTAGTGAACTTCTGTTTCTGTTCTTGCGCCCATAGATGATACAAGTTAGTGACTTGCCATTGGCTATATAAGGTGCGCCTTATTTATCTGACCTTCATGCTTTCACATCACAGGGTGCTTTTCTTGTTTTGCTCCACATCTTTGAAACCATCTCCTTCTTTGCAATCACGGAGGCAAATTCAATCGAAGTCTCAAAGCACCATCTAGCTTGGGAACATTTCGGTCTTTTCCCAGCATAGCCTGCAGTGATATAGAAAACTACAGTCAGAACCCAAGTGGAAACTCATTCTGTTTGCTGTGCGATCACACTAATCCAACGTCTGCTATCTGTGTCACTGTGAGTGAGTCATGATTTGCACAGTTATGTCCAACTGTGTCCTCCGCCCAGGGACACCACTGCTCCTTTACGGCTGTGTGTGTGTGTGGGTGCTGCCTCCTACTTAGCAGTTGATATGAAGGCTGCCTGTGATTCTGCATGTGTTGAATCCCATCACCAACACAGCACCTCCTTTTGACAGTTACACTCAAAGAAACTGGCGCTGGCCAAAGTCCCATCTGTCCCTTCTGAAGCATATGGGACTGGAAAAACATGTCCGGCTATGTTTTTTTCTGTCTCGTATGCTTTAATCACTGTCACTTTACATATTCAGTGTTCAGTTTACTGTTATACTCATGGTAGAGGATCTGTCTCAGCCCACCCAAGTTTTCTCCCATTCATTTGTACAAGTGACTTTTTTTAAAGCCTGTGCTGTCACATACCGCTGACAATATTGCCCACAGTAGCTTTGTTGGTTTGGCAGATCTCGTTATGGTTTACATTTCTCACAGTCTCTGACTCCTTTCTCTGTCTCTGTTCACTCTTTAAAGCCCTTTGAGACTTGCTTATTATAAAAAGGTTACATAAATGCATTCAACTTGAACTTGAATGGCTATAAACACGTCACCTCTATCAAGTATAAAAAGGTGTGAAAATTTCAAGGAGAGCAAGTGGTTAGAAAAATATTTCTAAATATTTCATGGCTACGTCCTAAACTGGAGGAGGTCTGACAAAAATTCACACCAACTCATCTAGAGAAGTTGGATAAGTAGAACTTAGCACTAAGACATGAAAGTCATTTAAAAGACGTGTAGTTTGTTTTTATGTCAGGGTAGATACAAGGTTCCTTTGTTAATTTTAAGTTACTTACTACACAATTGAATGAGAAGGGTCCTTTAATCTTGGTGCTCAGATGGCGACATAGCCAAGGTTTCACAGGGAGGCATCTTCTATTTCGACTGACACACTGTATTTCAATCAGTTGTTCACACATACAATAGGGCTCTAGACTAACAGTCACTGTCATTAGCTGATCCTTCCTCATGATTGAGAGCTAACAATGCTCTCTCTCCACTCTACTCTGCCTGTGCATCAACCTCCTTGCTCCTGTTGAAGATAATTACATTGCTATCATACTTGTCACAGTAGCTGGCCATACTTCTGCTTGGCCTCATTTAATATTATGTTGTTATTTGTCATGTGTAGCATGCATTTTAATTAATAGTTCTTGGGTCCTTGACTGCAGTGGAAGGTAACGAGCCAAATGGTTGGACAGTGATGTTTTTAATCATGCTGGTTTGTCTTACTTTACCAGAGACTGTAGCTTGTTAGATGAAATTACAGCAGGCAAGGTCTCCAGCAGCAAGAGGCAGAAATGGGTCATTGCAGAGGTTAATTCTTGAGCTCAGCCATTATTAGGCAGGAGTGTAAATCAACTATAACCATTACATATTGTCTATTCACCCACATTTTTAGCCATGCTAGCAACTGGATGGATGACACTGTTGGTCAGGCCACCAATTTGGTCCAGACTGAAATATCTCAACTACTATTACATGGATTGCCATTAAATTTGGTACATAGAGCTTGTAAGTAATGTTATCATTTAGCTAAGTACAGCCTCACAGACCTGCTAACATGGCTGTAGACTCTTAGGGCCCTATTTTTGTGAACCCATCACAGGTGCAGATTGCAGTCGAAGGCACCCTGTGTACTTTTGGTATTTTCGTGACCAGAAGTGCCGGGCACACCTGTGGCACTCTTGGATACAGGGTGGGATCAGAAAGAATACATATTATAAATTATAGGTGGGCGCGTTGGAGGCTGTGACAGTCATTGCCAATCATATCTGCTAATTTCATCCTGTTTAATCACAGTTTGGGAATCCTGTGAGTTTTCCTCAGAGGAAACTTTTTGTTGTTAAAAAATTTCAAATATGAATACAGCAACTAAAATATACTGCCAAGAGCAGATGATGACTCTTTTTAAGTTGTTGTCACTTTTCTGGACACATTGATGATCCAGTAATCACCATGTTTTAGCTCGTGATTTTACTCAACATCACAATAATATTTACCATCTGCAGTTAAATATCTCTGTAGTGCCATAAAACGAAAGTTGAATTTAAAATGTGGTCTAGTATTTTGCATTTAAAAAAAAAAAAAAAAAATTTCTGAAATTATTTTTAAAGTTTAAATCTGTTGGATTTGACTGTTATACATGCAAAAATAACTGCTGACAGTTTGGAAAGGAAATAGTTGCTTGTTGAATCTTCATGTTGTGACACACACATGATCCTGGTTATGATTAACACACTTTTGTCTCTCTTTCATTTTGCTCATCAAAGCCACATGTCTACCTGCTAAATATTCTATGGCATCTTCATCAATCACATGAATTACATAAATATACACTATGTGAATTCCATCCCTTTGTCATTCTTATATATATATTAAATTATAGTGAAAATTGTCACTGTTGCCACTACATAACAATGCGGAACTAAGCACTGCTCCTGAACCTTGCTCCTACATGATAAAGTAGTAATGTACTCAGATGTCATTTTTTATTAGGCTAAATGAGGTTATCATCTGAGGAAACAGTTTTGTCATAAGATAATGAGACATTCCTGATTAATGCTTAAAAAACACCGCTTTGTAAACTGGTACTCTATTTAAGCACCCTCACATCAGTGTGAAGAGGAGCATGGACTTTAATGAATGAGGGGGAAAAACACTTGTTATCTCTCACCCCTGAGTGATTTTAACTACTGTAACAGAACCACAACTGCACATGTGTTATGATAAAATCGCCAACCCAGTGTGAACTATTTTATTGTGTTGTGGTGAATTTCATAGAAGCCGCAAGTGCTGATAAAATATGCCGGCATTGTCTTTTGTCATTTTGCAAAAGACTTAGTAACTCCAGTTCTTTATATAGACTACAGTAGCCGCACAAGATATACTGTATCTGTGGATAGTTCGCTCCAGCTCTGCCCTTTTCACAGCATCATTGTGAAGCAGTTTGTTGCATTGTTAAAACATACTGCAGATAATAAAAAAAAAAATAGCCATATCTGATGGGGAATCACTGATAAAGCTTGCTGTTGTAAATGGCACATACAGTAATTTGACCAGGCAGCAGTTTGTCCTTGTGAGCTGTGTAAGTATGTTTCTAAAAACAACAGGAGCTTGTGGCTCACAGGAGGGAAGGCGAACCTGCAGTAAAACACACAGGAGGAACATATGAATATTAGATTCAACTTCTTAAGGATGAAAATGATGAGGAGAATAAAGTAAAATAGAACTGGTGCAGTTCTTTAACTGAGATAAGTGCAGCTCCTAGTGCTTCAGAGTAAGAACGGGACCAGAGGGGGTAAAGATAACACACTTTCCTGTGTCTACTAACTTAAAATGGAAACTAATGTACCTTATGAGCCCTTTTTTTTCCTGAACAGGCCTAGAGCCACACAACAACACTCCTCATTCAGGAACCTTTCCTCCTTTGGCCCAATTGTTTTATATTTAGAAATTATTCTCCAGTGGACCTCCATGATCACACCAGACATGACCAGGAGGCTCGTAAGCAAAGCGCCGAGCCTCTACTAGTGATGAATGTGGCAGTAGATGCTACTTTGTGTTTTCCAGGCCGTTCCTGGCTCTCTAGTGTAATAAACGCTTGAAAGATGATGGATACATCTTTGTATTTGCTGATTTAGTGAGAGCTTACTGCTGGGATTTCTTTTATGACATAGTTTAGTCTCAAATAAAAAAACTCTGAATGGTTATATCATGCCTCTAAAACGGCTGTCGCTCAGGCGGTATGGAAGTTCGCAGTGTAATATGTCTTCATTTATCATGCTGAGTACTCCTCTCTATGGGCAAATCAATGAAGACCTCGCTGTATGCTGATCATCTTTTATTTTTGCTAATAATGTTCCCCAGCAAGTCTTTACATGACAGAGGGATGCTATTCTATTGACAGCGTGACCCAAATACCTCAATTATTCCAGAAGAGTGAAATCGGAGCGGAGAGAGACAGAGGGAGGTGTTAAAATAGACACAATATTCAGAAATATAGAGTCGATTTGACACATTGGGAAAGTCTGGCAAATAACAGCCATGGCACAAGATCAGAGAGTTTTCCTGATGAATCAAGCATTAGATAGACGATCACATTACGCTGTGCAGCCGTGACATATTTCAGACTATAATCTATATGCAAATATTCAACGTCTTCTTTCATTGCGCCCTTTATGGGTCAGTGTGAATGTTAGTAAAGGACACTTCTAACATTTTCCACAGAGGTGCATATGCTGACCTTCATCCCTCAGTCTTCATTCCATTATTGACAATGTTGGCAAAGTTTCTGCATGCTGAATCATCACTGCTGCAGAATGTATTCTCATCAAATATATATAATTTTCTCTCTGCACTTATTCAAGCTCAACATAATAAATGGGAATGTCAGACCGCATGAACAGGTGCCTCTCTGCTTCTGAAAAGTTGCTCCATCGAGCTGTGATCCCGTGATGACAACGACGACTCAATCTATGTTTCAAATAAGTTGCCCTGTTGCAGGACACTATCAGAGTCACATCGGGAATCTCACTATCGCGGATCCTCTTTTGAAGTGTAAATGTTTGATAAGAGCCACTTCTGGCGGTTTTCATTTTCACAGCAATTGCACATTAAACATCCAACTGTTTCTCAGAGCCTCCATCGCCGTCTATGTCTCTGTGCGTAGTTGTGGGTGTATGGAAAGCCATCCTGTGAGTGAGTGCTCACACTGGCAAGACTATCCTGTTTTGTATGAAATTTAGTGACATTAATGATTCATGGTTTACAAGATAGGCTCTTCACTGACACTCTTATCCAGAATGATGATTTTGTACAATAAGTGCAGCCATAAAACAAGTCAACATCTGTGACTGTCATGCACTAGCATGTAGTGGTAAAAAAAACAATTACTACTGATGTAGGATTTTTCCTATGTCACAGCAAGAGCAGATAGTGTAAAGTATGATAGCAGTGTTGTGCCTACGTGTTGCCTGAAGAGAAACATCTTTATTTTAATGTGCATTTCAAGCACAGTATATTTACAGTGAAGAACCAAAATTATTGGCTCAGATTCTAAACACACATAGATTCAAAACATCCCCTCAGTAACCTGCACAAATTCAATACTAATAAAACTAATTTGCACTATGCACTGTCTCACAGTTTTTTGCAGTCTATGTTGATGGCGGTAATTAAGCCAGTTTTCAGTAATGAAAAAATTGAAGCCTATGATATTCTGGTTTGTAGTATTCATATCCAAACACTAAATCTCCACAGATGGTAATAATAATTTAATATCAAAATTGTATTATTTTGACAGTTCAGAATATCCTGTATCTGAAATTGTAAAAAATAACAATTCTATCTGAGATTTCGGGAAATGTATTTTTCGGTAAAAATGTTATCAGACAGAACCCAGTACTTTTACTGTTTTCTATTATTTGTATTTATTTATTAAAGCATTGAGACTGCATGATGAAAACATGGAATAAAATAACAGCTCATAAGGGGAATACACAAGTTCATATATAATATGGGTGGGTTTGCTTTATGTAAAGGGTTACATTCTCAAATTTTCCCCAAATTTTCCTTGTATTACTGCTCAGCAGTTTTTCACTGTCATCTGATTGTTACTGTAATGCTATATGGTATGTATGATATTTGTTCTTTATGTGGAAAATAATTAAAGCCACCAAAACACCTAAGCTTGATTTAGCAGTGTGATTTTTTTATGAGCCAGAGGATAACTTCATTAACCAAGTGTGTGCCAGTGCTCTGATAGACCCTCACACACAAGGGGAAACTATCAGTGCCAAACCTCCACTCATAGGACTGCCACTCACACCATCTGGCCTACAGTGCTCGTGGAGAAACACAGGAAACAAAGGAAAATGTGGTCAGTTCACAGGATTGATTAATGATTTCAACTCAATGTACAAATAACCACTGTATGACATCACCACTGCATTCATTAAACAGTAAAAGTGTCTTGGTGGATTGAAGAAAACAACGAGGAAATGCTACACTGAAAGCTTAACCAAAATATATACATAACCAAATGAGGCAAGATAAACAAAGCAATTTAGCATAACAGCAATTTAAACAAAACAAATGATCCAAACAAAGCAGCTGTGGCGTTATCTACAAATACGAGTACAATAATAAATGTTATTGATGTGCTGCCATGCACAAACTACATAAGAAGTGGAGAGTACAAACTTCTGCCCTCTACTAGGTGATTTAGGGCATTTTCACACCTGGCTTGTTTACTTCAGTTGAATCAAACCCCAGAGCATTGGTGCGGTTCGTTTGGGCAGGTGTGAACACAGCAATTGCACTGGGGTACGGACCAAAACAGCTGGACAGAGACCTTGTTGAAGAGGTGGTCTCAGTCTGGTTACAAACAAACTCTGGTACGGTTGGTTTGTGGCATGAAGCAGTTATGAAGAAATGTCAGTTCTGCTGATGATCCATTTTGGATAACTATTTCAGAAGAAAAACAAACTCTCCTTTCACTGCCTGCCAACCCCATGAGATTTCTGACCAATGAACAGAGTGACAGCTCCCACATAGCTTGTGTTGATACATTTTGGTTCACTTTAAAAAAAAAAATTTGCCTTGGGAAACCAAACCAAAGAGAAAATGCAACAAAGCAACAACTCACCCACTGATTTGGACCAAAGCAAACAGACTATAGGTTTGAAAATGCTCTCAGAGTCTCTCACTTTAACCGCAACACACTGAAGAATTCTTTTGTACTTCAGTCTATCCTGTTGCTAAACTGAAATCAGCGTGCTGCTAACTGAGATCTGAATCCAGAGGATATAATGTGATATGTATGATTGTCATGACTGTTTGATGTGTTTTGTACTTCTATGAAAAGTGTCATGTGTAACTGTGTGTTCAATCTGTGTGTAAATCTCTTGAATGGAACTACCTAAGGATGCAAAAGCCTTTTCTATGCCTGCTTGCCGGACTGGTAGCTGGCTTCCTGGCTCAGCATGCCGCCGTCCTCGCCTCCCTCATTGGGTTGCGAGGACTGTCTACCCCTGGTCATTAAACTTAGCACTCTGGAGGAGACAATCTTGATGCTTTGTGGTAGAACTATGGAGGTGTATGAAGAAGATCACAAAAACACATTTCCCTACTGTGAAAACCCCTCTACTGTGATTCCTGTGAAGGACATGCAGGCTTGGGAGAGGTGTGGAGTGCACCCGAAACTTCCTCCACAACACATTGCTCTGAGAAAAAAATCAGCAGAGGTAAGCGTCGCAGGGGCAGCTCCCCCTGTCCCAATGCTGCTGACGCTGCTTTAGCTGGCACTGCTACAATGTCTGACAAAACTGAACTTAATAACATCAAAGCAGAGCTGAGGATTTTGGAGAAAGAGAGCCACAAGTTACTGGAGCGACAGATACAGCTAAATTAAAGATTGGCCATTTGGGAAGCAGCTGGGGCTGGTGATGCTGCCCATACAAATTGGGGTGGCCATCCAGCCCTGCCCTAAAGCAGGGGCTGATGAGGGCGAGACACAAGGCCACAGTAGCAGGGTTCCTTGGCTACATCTACATCACAAAAACCTCACCTGTGCCCACTAGCACCTCTGCGCCTCAGGCCGGGCACAGCAGTTTTCACCCCTGCACCGACAGACAGCTGCAGAGGTATAAAAGGCTTTCTGAGATCCCCTCCACCACCAGCCCGGCTTTCACCACCACAAACAGGTTTGAAGTTCTCAGCCTCCCCTGCGTCTTTGTCACCCTCACTGCCATCAACGTCAGACAAGACTGTCGTCATCGGAGACTTCATTGTGCGAAATCTGGACACAGCGATTGAACACAAACTTTTTAATGATTTTAAAGTACACTACTTCCCCGAAGCAAGAGTTTCTGATATTGCACATGTTGTCCCCTCAGTAAACACAGACCACTGTGCTACTGTTATTATTAATCCTGGCCCAAATGACATCAGGCTACGGAGATGAGAGACCCTCAAGAAAGATTTCATTTCATTACACAGCAAGATAAAGATAAGATAATATCTGACCCTCTCCCTGTCTACGACCATGGCAGTGAAACTTTCAGTCGCTTTCCCTCAATTACTGGCATAAAAGCTGGTGTCTTGCAAACAATGTGGATTTTATTGACAACTGGGACTGCTTCTGGGGGAGGCCTTCATTGTTCTAAAGGAATGGTCTTCACCCGAGTCGAAACGTACGTCAGTACTGGCAAATAACTTTAGGGAACATTTGTTACTATTATGACAAGGACTCTACAATAACAGATCAGTGTGCTCCTATTTGTAGTCCGGTAAGAAACCCACTGCTTGAACATTTTACTCATAGCTGTACACATTATGTCTACAATACTGAAACTGTTATCTCTGATAGAAATGTCATTTTGAAAGTTATTTCTGATAGAAAAATCAAAGCACAGAAGCAGTCAAAGAGATGGTCTAGTTTAATTACTGTACCCCTGAAAAATCATAGCCCAGCCAAAAAATTCAGACATGGGCAGAAGGTAAACATGGCTCCATTAAACATCTGAGCACTTATTAATAAGACTTTTATCATAAATGATCTTAACAGTGAACATAAGCTTGATTTTATTTTCCTCACTGAAACATGACTCGGTTCAGATGGAGCCGCTCTCTTAAATGAAGCCCCCCCCCCCCCTTCAAATTATAGCTATATACACTCGACATGTGAGGGGAAGAGAGAGGAGGTCTAGCGGTTATATTTTCAGACACTTTTAAATGTAGGCGTTTGAGCTTGGGTAGTTTTTCATCTTTTGAATATCAGGCTATTATGTTGGAAAATCAAACTTCAGTGCTGTTGATTACTATTTATCGACCACTGAAGCATATAGCATAATTTTTACCTGAAATGTCTGGACAATTTCAGTCTGCTTTATTAACCATGAAAGGATCCTCATAACTGGTGATTTTAATTTGCATATTGATAACGTCTCGGACTGCAAAGATATGGACTTCATGCAACTTTTGCCTATTGTTGGACCAACCCACAACTGTGGCCATACACTCGATTTAGTGATCTCTAGAGGTTTGAATATTGTTGTTGACAAAATTGTTGATATTAATCAAATCACTACTGTCTATTCTCTAATGTGACTATCGCTGGTATAACAAAAAATGATACAGAGCACCTCATTAAAAGACGCTCTCTGATGTAATTATATCGATTCATGAAAAAAAAAAATCACTTCAACCCTAAATTAAGATCAGCTCTCGACATGGTGGCACCTGAGAAAACTAAAAAGAAATCGCAGATTAAGGTAATGCTTTGGAAAAATGAGCAAATTCGTCTGCTAAAGAGGGAATGCCGCAGAACTGAGTGTATGTGGAGGAACAACCAATTAACAATCCACCGAGTGATCCTTACAAGATCATTATATGTCTATAACGGAGCTTTATGCTGTGAGAGGCAGACATTGTTCTCTAAGATTATCAATGAAAGCAGGAACAATCCTAGAATTTTAATTTCTGCCATTGATCACCTTTTAAACCCTTTGTGAACAAACATGTCCTGCCTCACAATCAAAATGTGAGGAGTTTGCATCATTTTTTGAAAATAAGATTGTTAATATCTGAGCTAGTATTGCAAACAATATTGACAATCAGAAAAATCAGACTGTTAGTTCTTCTTGGGGAAATCTAGATTCTTTTTGTAAAATTAGTAAAGGGGAACTCTGTAAAATTATTCTGCAGTTGAAGTCTTCCACTTGCTCCCTGGATGCAATTCCTACTACTTTTTAAAAGAGGTTTTAGATTTATTTTTTATTTTTATTTTATTTTATATTTTATTATTTTATTCTCAATCTATTAAACATTGTCAATTGCTCTCTAGAGACGGACCTTTTCCCAGATGAACTTAAAACAGCTCTAGTAAAGCCCTTACTTAAAAAACACAACCCTGACTCTTTTGCGCTGAGAAACTGTAGTCCCATTTCAAACCTGCCTTACCTGTGTTTAAACAGTTAAATGAGTTCCTATAAGACACAAAAAATCTTGATCAATCTCAGTCTGGCTTCAGAAGGGGACACAGCACTGTTTTGGTGCTGGTAAAAATAACTAATGATCTTAGAGAGAGCGCAGATAACAAAAATGTATTTATTCTGATACTTCTTGACTTAACTGCTGCATTCAACACCGTAGATCACAAGATTATTCTACAGACTTGAAAATTGGATTGGTCTAAAAGGTACAGCTCTGGATTGGTTAAACAGATACCTCACTGGCAGAAGATACTTTGTTAACCTTGGCGACCATGTCTCTGGAAAGTATGATAGCCTTTACGGTATTCCGCAGGGTTCAATTCTTGGTCCTTTACTATTTTGTTTATATATGCTACCACTTGGTAAAATTATAGGTGATCATGGCGTGAATTATCATTTCTATGCTATTGACACTCAGTTGTATTTATCTGTAGCGCCAGATGACACGCCAGGTGATGTACTGAACCCCATTATAAATTGTCTCTCCAGTATGGAACAGTAGATGAGCAATAAATTTCTTTAATTAAATGAAGACAAGAGACAAAAGATTTTTTAGCAAACTTGGAAGTCTGGCACCACAGAACAAGTCAGAGGTAAAAGACCTGGGTGATTTTAATTCACACATAAACAATGTTACAAAGATTGCCATTTATCACCTAAGAAATATTTCTTGAGTTAGACCCTACCTTACACTGAGACATTACACTAAAATGCCAAAAAGATGACTCATGCTTTTGTATTTTCTTGCCTAGATTATTATAATGCACCCCATTCAGGATTACTGAAAAAAACAACAACAACAACAACAAAAAAATGTTAATAGGCTGCAGCTTGTATAGAATTCAGCAGCCAGGGTTTTAACAAGAACCAGGAAAAGAGATCACATTACTTCAGTTTTAGTATCATTACACTGGCTGCCTGTGTCGCCAAGGATTGATTTTAAAATTATTTTACTTGTTTATAAGGCTCATAATAGTTTAGCACCTTCATACATTTCTGATTGCTTATCCGAGTATGTTCCAAACTGTCCCCTTAGGTCATGTAGTGCAGGCTTGCTAAATGTTCAAGACATGAACTATAAAAAGTATGGCAGCCTTCTGTTTTTATGCACCAAAGGTTTGGAACATACTCCCACCACAAATTAGACAAGCAACTTCTGTCAATAGTTTTAAGAAACAGATCACGACCTATTTTTATGATCTTACTTTTAATTAATTTTTTTTTTATTTTTAAATATCATTGTTTTTATTTGGTTCTTCTTTTATACCTTTAAAACCTGTTTTATGCTTTTTTATTATTTTTTATTGTTTCATTGTTCTTTTTTATTGCCCCTCATGTCTTCTTTTTAATACCTGTCTTTGATTTTATCTTCCCCAGTAAAGCACTTTGAGCTGCATTTTATGTATGAAAAGTTCCGTATAAATAAATTTTATTATTATTGTTATTATTAAAATGATTTTCAGGGTAAACTGACAATAAAAGTTGTATCGTATTGTACAAGCAAACAATCTGCAATATCTACCGTCTCTAGTCTGTCTGTCTGCCTCTAGGATTGCACAATACCTCACAGGCTCAGCACAAACACAAGGACTCCTCTGAAGCAAGACATGAAGCACAGCATTCAGCACACATGAAAACCTAACATAACAGTGTTTGGTAACATAGCATTAGCTGGATAGCTGATGTGAGAACCGACCGGGAAAATTGCGATGCACAGCCATCGTCACGAACATGTCACAGCATTTGCAGAACCAGCAAACAGGCAGGAAAGCTGCATAAGGTTTGTGCATGCTAATGGCCCCTTTACAACTACAGTGAACAAGGAGGAACTTGTGGTGGCTCAGGAAGGATATTTTAACAGATGGCTACAACTGGGTAGAACTGAAGTGAGAAAGGCAAGTGGCAAACACCACAGCTGATACACCTTGAATCAAGCAATCAACATCCCTTAAAGCAGCTATAATCAATATTTTTCATGATAACAATGTATCAAATGACAATATGCAAAGTCAGAGATGTCACCTGTAGTGACATATAGAGAATTGTCATCGACTCTGCAGCTCACCTTGGCTTTATAGCAAGTTTCAGCTCATTGTTTAGCTGTCCAGCTGCAACTTTACTCTTTTGGTTCACTCTCAGCACCCTCATAGTGTTGTTTTCAGCTGCTAAAAACCCACTGTACACTACCTGCTGAGCACCAGCTGGCAAACAGACACAGGTAGCAACTAGCTGATGAACAAAGTGGAGCATTTAACAGCTTAAGAGCCAGATATTTCCCTCAGGAGTTGGTAGAGAGCAAAAACAGAGCTAAAAGAGAGTGAATATTGGACTTATATTCACCAGGTGAATGAACAAAAACATGCCGTAGCTGCTGGATGTGGAAATAAGCAACTGCTTGCTGACAAGTGCAACATATCAGCTTGAAAGGTGATGATGTCAGTGTTGTGTTAACTCCTTGTTTCTGCTGTCCCCAATTGGCCAGAAAATGAGCTAATGCAGGTTTAAGCCTTCATATCTTCTCAATGAAACTATAATTTTATGACACACATTAGATAAATCAATGGCTTGACTATTAACTTTGCAAGAAAGGAAAAGCTTGAGTTTTCCCCTTAACATTACATTTCTATAGAACCTGGATCCAGCATCTAGTGACCATTAAAGGGAACTGCAGCTTCAAGTGTTTTCATATTGTCTTGAACATTCAGCTGTTGAAGTTGTTGAAGATGTTAATATCAGTAGCCTATTACCTCATATTTTCTTCCAGTAACAACCCCGGAACTGACTGTCCAATCAAATCCAAATAACAATCACTTGTTATAACTTGCGAGATGATTCCCTCACTACAATGGAAATGAAATTTCATCGGAACCTCAGATAAAGTGATGATAACAATGAGTCAGGGCTCATTAAAAAAGTGGAAATACAGTGTAATTTCCTCTGTTGCACTAAACACGATGACGTACTTCACCCATCTAATTATCTTCAGCTCAATTACGCCTCAGCACGTACAAACGATCCTCACTTCTTCCTGTAGTCTCTGTAATCGTGTCGTCCGTGTTGGCTGTTTACGTCATTTATCGTCTCTGTGGCCATAGGAGATGTGAGTGAAATCAAAGTGAAGATTAATTGTCATGTTGTGTTCATTAGTTGATTATTTTCCAATCATTGCTAAGGTGTTGTTTTATGACACTCAAGGCAATTGTGGCAGGATATTAACATGGTGATGACTCAGATTGGGAAACGTGGAGTCATTCCTTTATAAAACAAGAGCTGAGTCCAACTGTATAAAGAAAGTGGAAATGAAACCTAAGTGCAAAGACGATTTGTATATCCGAGACTTCCAAGATACCCATCTGGACTTCTCATACCTCGCCTGAAGCAATGTTTGAAATAAGATCTTCTCTTACATGTACCACCAACCTGTCACCCCTGGCTGGATTTAACATAGTATAGGTCCAAACTGTGTCATTACTGACTGGAGACATCATGTAGTACGTGAGGAGAGCCATATATTTTACACGAGTCTTTTTCCTCGTCGGTGTCTCCAAGGTGCCGTTTGTTCTGATTCCCCTCCTTCATCAAGCTTCTGCTTTCAGCTGTCACTCTCTCACTAAAAGCAGAAACGGGGGAGTCAAGTTGGACCAATCAGGGCAGATAATGCGCTTAAATCAGCCAGTAGGTGTGAAAGCCGACCACTTGGGTTTCAACTCCTCACTTCAAAGCCTCCAAATTTGCTTGACTCTCCTCATTAGCTCTGAAGTGGATACCACAAATACTGCTTTCAGTGGTTAATCAATCGCATAATGAAAGTCTTAATGTCTTCTTGTGCCTTTGGGCAGTCTGGTGCTTGTTTGTCGTAAGTGTCAGAAAGAGAAGCAAAACTTCAGTCTTTCATAATATGTCGTCATTCCTGCTCATTCAGTCTCAAATCAGCTCATGGAGAATGTTGAGAAGAGAATCCAGTTGATGCACATAACTGGGAAATCATACCTGTTTTCTGGTTTTTAGAGACAGCAGCAAAAGTCATAAAATTCATACCAAAGTGTAATAAAATATTATTCAAATATTAACTGTATTTCTTTTACATGTTTACCGCCACAAACATTTTTCTTTTTCCTTTCTCTTCTTTTTCCTTTTATTAAAAGGAATAGTTTGACATTTTGGAGAACATGTTTATTATTATTGTCTTTATTTATTTATTTATTTTTGCTGAGAGTTAGATGAGAAGATCAATCAATGCACTTTCATGCCTATGAGTTCAATATGAAGCTACAGCCAGGAGACGCTAGCATAGCACAAAGACTGCTAACAGGAAACAGCTACTCTGGTTCTGTCCAAAGGTGACAAAATCTGCCTACAAGCACCTCAAAGCTCACAAATTATCACGTATAACATATCAAGTTTATGTACTCCGTTCAATAACTGAGGTGTAAAAAAGACATGTTGTGGTGTTTATAGTGGGGGGTTATGTGCTAAACTAAGCTGCTAGCTTCATATTTATCATAGTAGCGTGTATTTCCCCAAAACCATTGCTTTTAAGCTAGAAAAACCACGTCTGAAAGGGATTGATCATAGAATTACCACTGACTCATTTTACTCAGTAATTTTAGCACCTTTCAAGTGGTTATGCAGTCTACATCTTTACTGTTTTAATTCAGTCTCACCACTGTCATCAGTGTTAGAGTTTCCAGTGGCAACAGGCAGCTGTTTAAAATAGAAACAACACCAAACAAAACAAAGTTAGTGACTAGCTGGTGAACAGTGTGGAGCATTTAGCAGCCAAAGAGGCAGATATTTCCCTCAGGAGTTAGTAGACAGCAAACCAGAGCTAGAAGAGAGTGAATATTGCATTTACATTCATCAGGTGGCCAGACACACAACTCAAAATGAATGCTAATGTTGCTCTTTGTCTGCTGGATGTGTAAACAAGCCACTACCAATAAGCAACTTTATAAGATGATGATTGATATGTCAATGTTATGTTTACGATTACAGCTTTTGTCATCTCATCTTAGCCAAATGATAAAATAAAATCATGCAGGTTCTAAGGAAATTACCCCTGATTGTTGGCAAAACACCCCAAACCTTGTGATTAATAGTTTCAAAAATAGTTCAGATCCTATCTGCCTTTTGCTGGACTTATCAAGGACAGACTGAGGGAATGACTCACCATTTTTGCCACTCTTTATCTGTCATGGATGTTACCTGTCTGAAAATAACTGTGAGTCAGTGTATAAAGTGCTGTTCATGGATGCAGATAATGCCAAGTCCAGGCCAAAAACATGTTGCTTTTTTTTATACCTTGTGTCATGTTAACTGTTTTTATAGATATAGAGGAAGGGAAGTGATAACAACCTTGAGAAAAAGCAAATCATTCAGAGGCAAAACAAGAACTGTGTCTAGTAAGTGTCATACATTTTGGATTTGAAGAGCAAGCCATGTGCCCTTTCTGACAGGCTGGTGAGGACACTCTGTGGCTATCATGCACACAGAGTGGCAATTGGACATTTGACTGGAAAAATGTGTTGTGTAGGTGGAGTAGTGCCATACTGTATGAGCATGTGTGTATGTGTGAGTGTGTTGTGTGCTAGTGAGGTTGATGGAAAAACTGTTTAACAGTTGGAAAATACATTTATCACTCACTGAGCTGAGGTGTTGCAGTCTTGGGTATATTTTTCCCATGCTGGACATTATTAAATGTCTCTAGTTCGACCTCAGTAATGGCAGGCTGTGAAACAGTCAGAATAATTTACTTCGTTTGAGATTCTGTAGAGGAATTTTAGCTTGGTTTCTCTGGTGCAGAGACATATTGCATATTGAAGGTTGAGTTCACCTTTAATAGGAAGAGTGTTGTTCTCCAGTTACTTGATATAAAACTAAGCAGTATATCTAACAAGATAATAGATGCTGTGGCTATTGCCAATAATATACTGTATATTGTTGAAATTTTGAACATCTTGGAACATCTTTGACCAGACCTGCAAACTAAAGTGGGATGAGAAACTGGTGAAACTGAACCTCCTTGCCACTTCCTCTTCCTTGACTACTTCTCTTGCTGCTCTACAGAATTGCTTCTTTTGGTGCAACACACATTCACCGCTTGAAGCGCACACTGTCCTGTGTGTGTGTGTCCTCCCCATACAAATACAAGAACAACTCACAGCACAGTAGCCAGGATGTGCCAAGGAGAAAATCTGATGAAAATGCTGGAAAATCTGAAGCAATGAAATGTGCCCAGACACTGCATGTGTGGAATTTTACATGGACGCACATCATACTTCGCCAACTACAACGCATTGAGAAGCAGGTCGCATGCCTCCCATAGAAAACAGACATAGGGCAAACTTTGATTCAAGCTGAACCGCATTAAGTGGGTCTTTACCCTGAGCTGTTTGTGACTGTGGGCTGTATTAAAAAAATTCAATTTACATGCTGTTGCTGGCCAGACAAAGCTACAATTAACTAACTTTAACATTCAGTATAAGGACAAGCAAATGTTACTGCAGCTTTGTTAAAGAGCAACATTTCAGCAATTGAAAACAAAAGTGCTTACCTCAGTTTTCATCAGTAGCCTTGCATCTAAACGTGTGGTGTGTTTTCATTCAATAAGGCAAATTTTGCTGATTATACCCAAATAAACATTTCTCAGCCATTTACTTCTGGCTCTATTTCCTGAGTATGACCACATTTCTTTTATTGAAACTTGATTTGCTTGAGGGCAGAATGTTTGTTGTTGGCAAATTATTAAAGTAATCTTGAATGCTGTAAAAAGCTGTGGTTGAACTGAATTCTGCCTCAGAGAAATGTTTGTATAAGTAAAACTCCAATTCTGCTGACATACTGGCATCACTCCAAGTCATTCCAGGACACAACTCCATGTACAGTGAGACATTATAAGGTATATTACTGATAGTACACAAAACATTCAGAATTACCAAGTTCTCTTTTCCATAACATCACCTATATCTTCCTCTGTAACAAATCTCAGATGTTAATTTTTCATTATCCCCAACAGATGGAGATAAAAATGTTAGATGGGTTATTTATGTCTTAATAATGAGAACGTAGACTATCTTGTACTCTAAACTGTGGATATTTCATTTGTTAACAAGGCTCAATGTGATCCAAGGTGTAACATAAAGAGCACAATGGTGCAAGTGCTCTCTTCTCTTTATGAGAGCTACTATTGTTTGTCTTTTTATGTGAGGCACCAAGGGGATTCCCTAATGTTATACAGTAGACTCATTTGTTAGCGTTAAGGATTGTCATTTAATATGTAAATTGAGATCACAGCTAAGGTTATGCTGCTGTAGGCGATGAATTAAAGATGAGTTTGCATGTTAAAGACAAGTCCTAGAGCTTCGACAGAATGTAGCGCAGGAGGCTGTGATATTTTATTACTATAACAACTGTTTCCTTTGAAACCCATTTTAGTGAAAGAGAGTTTTACCTTTTTTTTTTTTCAGTCGATGAAATTTTCATGAATAGCAACAAACTCTAGCTCCCTCCCAACATTGGAAAGATTTTGGCCTAAAATCAATAGGTGCCATCTGCCCGAGAGCCTTGTGTCAGCAGTTTAGCCATATCACACTATCTACTACATCTCTCTGATCAAGACATGGCTGCAGCTCAAACGCTTGCCCAGAATGACGGCTGGGCACAGAAACAGTGGGTGGAGAGAGATGCAATCTCAGCTTGGCGAGCGCTTTGATGTGAGCCAAGGCGTCCAACGATTACAGCAGCCCTGTCCTTTGTGGTCGGGGCTGTTTTGTCCCTTTGGGAATACACCCTGCAGAAACCAGCTGCTGGTGAAAAAATATGCCTCTTTTGTGGAACAGCAAATCGTGCTACAGATATATTCGATGGGTTACATGTAGAAGGGGGAGTCCAAATGCTGAATGTACACCATGCAGCCTGTAGTTGTCAGTGTCATCGCATGCTTCCTCTGAGATGATGCTGTGGGCTGTCTACCATTTTCACTGCCAGAATCATTACTCTGAGTGGGCATAATGAAGGATCTGCATATGAACACAGACATACACCTCATTATTATAAATTATATAAGGGAATGATGTCTTTATTTTTACCCATGACTCTCTTGAAGTGTCATGTCACCTCATCACAGGACCCCCGCTGACAGATATGAACTAGATGTCTCCAAAAGGAAACCGTGTTACAGGCAGACATCATATTTACCACCAGTGGTGACAGCACAGCCCAAGGAAGTATTCGTCCTCAGCCCAAATAGTGTTAGTCATCTGGAAAAACAACAGCAACACAGAGCATGTTATTACATTTTCGTTCAGAGCCAACACACATTGCTGACAGAGACAGTACGGTTTTTCGCCCGGAGCTAGCAGCACACTCGACTGAACATAAATAACACTTCTGAATCAGTGACTTACTGCTGTGTGTTCTTCAGCTTTCACCACCCCAACCAAGGCAATTATGGCACAATCGTGGGGCGTGCGCCCGTGTGTGTGTGTGTGTGTGGAGGGGTTTTTTTTTGCGCTGAACTTCCCGCGGGGGAAAAACCTTAAATCGTTGCGGTTAATCCTGTCAGAGGCATTTAGCATAAGCACATTATATTTCATTTCAATATGTGAAAGAGATGCCACACTGCCTTCGCATCTTCATATCAGCTTCTGCTCATGTTCAATTCAATTCAACTTTATTAATCCCCATGGAGGAAATTGATTTAAAAGCAAGAAAAGTGCCTCAGACAACAAGATAAGGGACATAAAAACTAAGTCATGGTTTGAGAGAGGGAGGGAGAAGCGTAGCAAGAGCATTTTACGAAACTTACTTCGTGTGAAGACCAGAGTGAAGTCTTCATTGTGTTGGCTCTGTTTTCAAGGATGCTGTAAAACCTTTTATGTGGCCAGCTGCTTAAAGTGCCCCTGTCATGTCAAGTATGAGTATAAGCAAGAGTTTTTATCTTAAATCGTGGAAACATGGTGAATTCAGGGTATCTGGGAAAATAGCGGTCAAAAAGCATGTTGTTAAACCAGAGATTTTTATTTCTCAGGAACTAATCACAGACATCTTTGAAATTTCCTATGAGAGACAATCATTTAGTTTTTCATTCCCTGCAATCACAGCTCTTATGAAAGACTGGCTTTATGAAAAAAACAAACAAACAAACAAACATTTCTTTTCACGTCACCCCTCTTATCATTGGGAGTGAAGCATGCTTGTGCTCCATGTATGCTTTGAAATAACATATATTTATAAAGCCCAAAGAAACCAAAAGCACTCTTATGAAATCAATAACACTTCACCTTAACCCCAGCTTTATGCATTCTTTACAATACAATCAGTGTGCTTACAGACATTCAGCTGCCGTCAGAATGTATTCTTCTTGTGTAATCCTCTTCTCAGTTGTCTCAAAGCTTAAAATCCTTACTCACAAACCTTACTCAGTGATTGTTTTAATTATCTGTATGTCCTTTGAGATTGATAAAACAAAAGAAATCAATGAAAGATAACAGCCCGTTTAAGCACACTGTACACAAACACGTTTAAACACTTCCACAGTTAAAGGGTTGCTTCACCCAAATTACCATAAAAGATATTTTCTCACTTAATGGTATTCTAAGCAGGCAAATTGTTTTGATTTTATTTTTTCCAGGCGTGTGGATTATTCACCGTAACAAGGAAATTTTTTCCAGAGAGAGATGCCACTGCTGATCTCTCTAAATGCCATTTTTTAAATGTTTTGAGAGACAGAGACAATTCTAGTCACTTCCATTGTACTGGGGTGAAGGCAGACATTTCAGAGACAGATGTTGCTTGGCAAATGGAACCAAAACTGTCCAAGTACTGGTGTAAAGTCTCTAAATGCTGCTTTAAACAGCTTCCAAAATATACATTACTATCTTTAATACTGCTAGTGAGCCAGCCTGGTGACCTGTTTTGTTTTAAATATACCTGAACCATATGCAACATATTAAGAACAATAGGTACATAGTGTAAACACATCTGAAAGCTTGATGTTACAAAAATGTCGCTACAACCGATTTTCCAGCTGTATTATAATGAAATGATCTGATTAGTGACAATAAACATGAAAATAAACACCATGAAAGTCACTCATGTACACTTTTACACTATGCTTTTAAATTTTACACTATTCAGACACAGACATCAATGAGCCACAGTGACAACTGATAACAATATAAGCAAGGTCGCCATTTTTGTCATTGTTTTCCTACTGCACCTAGCAAGACTTGATCACAGTAGGCAGGAAAATTCTAACCTGAACAAACAATTTGCCATGTCAGATGTCAACAAGACAACATCAGACAGGCTTTAAGACAGCTTATAATAAGTTGTGATGAGATATTAAAAACCTTTTTTATGCATGACAAAGTAACACTGCAACCTACTGCAGCTAGCACTCCTTTGCTGGATACTCCTTTGGGAGAAATGGAGAAACCACTTCTTTAAGAAATAATGCTTAAAACTATGATAAAACTACAATAATATCTGTCCTTTTTCATATAAAAACACATAATTTCAACAAACCAAATGTGAGCATATATTTGTAGCATGTACTCGATGCAACATTTTACAGTTAGAAATTTAACTTGTCAGCAGTGATGGAAAGAGTACTAGAATATTTCACTCAGATAAAAGTAAGATTACTTGTTTAAAAATGTAGTTAGATAAAAGTAATAAGTTGGCCAGTAAAAATGTACTCTGGAGGATAGAAAATGTTATATCATAAACAATAAAACTCCACAGCAGCTGCAACACACAAACACGCAAATTAGCATGCAGCTAATTTCAGGTCATGCAACATTGTGGGTGTGTTCAATTTGAGTTACTTAGCATACTAGCATGTTGTTGCATTAAATCAGTGACTAAAATAATTGTAATTAATGTAGATGTAACCCTTTTTAAAGATTTGCTGAGGTACAATAATGTTAACCTTGACCATAGTGCAAAATGATGTTATTTTTTGTTCTGTTCATAAACTGCTAGGCCTGGGCGAGATGTGACTGCACTCCCTGACACTCCACCAGTGAATGTTAACATTCAGAACATGTACCTTTTACAGAATGCCAGTTGAGAGGCGAGTGGCACTTCGCTGGACACGGACCCCTGCCCTCCACACCGGCAGCTTTTTTCTCTGCTCCTTTCTTTGGTTCCATTCTCACACAGTTCATCATGGCTCATTCATGCAACTCTTACTCTGTAACAGATATAACTCGCAATGTAGCAAAATACCATACTTGGAATAAAAAAACTTCTTAAGTAAAATTACAGAATTTAAAAAATACTCAAAAAAGTAACTACTACCGGCCAGAGCTGTGAAAATACAAACTCATGCAATGAATGTCAGCAATAAACATTCATGATTTAATGGATCAGTGACTACGGAGCCTGATCTCTTACTCTACACAGCTCTCTTACTCTACAGAGTAACCGTGTAGAGCGTGTGATCTCAAGCTGTTCGGTCCCCACGCCATCATCAATATTTATGAGCAAGTCAGTATCCTTTATTTAGAGCAAGTCAACCTAACTTGCAAATCCACCTGGGCTTACCTTTGAACATGATATCTGATTTATCCAGTGATAACGGCAACAGCATGGTGCCATGATATACAATGTAAAGGTAGAATTTGCACATGAGTGCTAGGAACAAGATTACAAGTAAAAGACATACAGAATGTCCATTTTGGCTAAATGTACAGGATGTCCACTTTAAGTCTCTGTTTGACTATGATTACAAACAGCTTTAGTAAATGACACATGGTTTAATCAATGTGTAATTATGTTTGTTTTCACACAACACTCCACACCATTATATAACTCTTCTGTACTTGGTTGTCTTGACCACACTCCAACACCATTTTAACATCCAAATTAGCGGCTTTTCTATATAGGTCATTGAGCTCCTGGGAGCTTTGCTTAACCAGCGCTACTAGCATTGTGACATTTTTCTCAGCCACAAGGGAGCTCTACCGAAGAAAATGGGCTTCATCTGAACCACAGTGTCGGACTATGAGGTAACAGCAGAATTTTTAACAAGGACCATCAAGAGATCAATGATTCATCACGCTTTATTTCCACTACGCATAACTCATGACCCAAGGGCTTCATTAGGCTCTTATAAATTTTTTCATCATGTACATAGACGCTCCACAAATACAGCAAAGAGGGATGTCAAGTGTGAGCTATCTATTCCAGTCCTTTAATTCACAAAGAGAGAGGAAACTGTCATTTGTTGTAAATATTCATTGTACACAGCATATACTTAAGTCATGAAAGAAGAAGGCATATATTACCAGTTCATATATTATCTTTTAATTGACAAACAAGCAAAAAAAAAACCAAACTGCTTGTATTGAATTGTCATTTAAGTATATGCCTGAAATAACAAATTAAAGTCACCATGTCATTTAGTCAAGAAGATGATTGTGTTAATAATGTAAGTTCTAAATTGTTGGCTAAGAGTCACACGCTTATAGGTCCTATATGTAAAATTTGTGAAGCAATTTACATGTATCAATTGTTTTTATTGCCAACGAGTGAACTTAAAAAATGAGACCTTCCACAACTTTTTCGGTTGTGTGCAACAGCCTGTGGACTGATTTTTATTTGAAGGACCCGGGCCGGATTTTCTGTAAAAATCCAACGGATGTGACGCATATTTGTTAAAAGATCTTCAAAGGGAAAAAGACATCACTTGCAATAGTCTTGCCCCGCTGTTCGCACCACAAGCGAGGGTAACAGGATAGTGACTGTAGCTCACTTAACTGCCACCGGTGTCACTAATGAGAAATAATTTCTGATTCTTACGTATAGAACCTTTAATTGTGAAACCTGCAGTAAATGTATGTGTGGTATATAAAGGAGAAAAAGATCTGGTTCATTAGAACATGGATTTTTGCATCAAATTTATTGGTTATGAGTACACTGTTCTATTTAAAGGGAGCAGGCTTTTATGTAAGCAGAAATGTAACATGATTATATGCTTGTATGAGTGTTTTGTGAAGTGGCCATTTAGCTGAATGGAAATGAAGTAAGTATGTAAAGTAAAGTTTACTTAGTATAGCACCTTTCACAGAGCAAAGTCACAAAGTGCTTCACAAGAGAAAAATTATGAAAAATAAGACCATAAAAAGCAGTAAAGAAAGAAAACAAACAATAAAATATAAGCAACAGAAAATACACAAAATTACAAACACTAGACAGCCCGAGGTGAGACAAAAGCCATTTTGAATAAATGAGTCTTCAGCTGCTTTTTAAAGGTGTCAACAGAGACCACACATCGTGTGTCTACAGGAAGAGCATTCCAGTGTCGGAACCACCACTTCAAAGGCATGATCACCTTTTTTTTCAATTGAGAGCGAGGGACAACCAGTAAGCCCTGGTCAGAAGACCTAAGTGACTACTGGTGATATAAGGATGAAGCAGGTCAGAGATGTACACAGATGCCTGACCATGCAGGGCTCTTTATGTGAAAACAAGAACCTTAAAATGAATCCTAAACTTGATGGGAAGCCAATGTAAAGAAGATAAAATGGAAGTGATGTGAGTTGTCCTGCTAGACCTGGTCAAGAGCTTTGCAGCAGTGTTCTGGGCCATATGTAGACTTGCTGAGGCAGGTGAAAAGGGAATTTTAGTAGTCTAACTGGGATGATATAAAAGTGTGAATAATCATCTCTAGCTCAGGTTGTGATACAACAGACCTGAGTTTGACAATGTTTCGTAAATGGAAGAAACATGTACAGGTCAATGATTTGATATGTTGATTTAAGTTCATAGCCTGATCAAATATACGACTGAGATTTCTAAGATTACAATGTACAGCTGAAGACAGGGTCCCAATACACTAAGCAACCTTGGAGGCTATGCTATCTGAAGCAGTGATAAGGACCTCAGTCTTATCTGTGTTTAGCTGTAAAAAGTTGTTAGCCATCCAGTCCTCAATGGCAGTCAGACAATTGTACAAAACAGTCAGTTTGACAGTCTCATCAGGCATAAAAGAGTCATACAGCTGGATATTATCAGCGTAACAGTGATGAGGGATACCTTTAAATTTGCTAATAATATGACCTTAGGGAAGCATATACAAAGCAAATAATATAGGACCCAAGACAGAATCCTGAGGCACACCACAGGAAAGAGCAGCAGTTTCAGACATGTAGGGACCGAGTAACAGAAAAAACCCTATCTGAGAGATAGGAGAAGAAGCCTTTCAGTCAGGATGCTGTGATCTACAGTATCAAAAGCTGCACTAAGATCCAGCAGCACCAAAACAGAGCACTCCTCCACATCAGAAGACATCATTATGTCATTGGAGACTCTGAGAAGAGCAGTTTCAGTGGAATGCTTCTGACGGAAACCAGATTGGAACTTATCTAAAATGTTGTGTGCAGTCAAGACAGCAGTAAGCTGTTTGGCAACAATTTTCTCTAAAACTTTTGAGATAAAAGGCAGCTTGGATATAGTCCTATAGTTTTTGGGAAGGGATGGGTCAAGGTTATTTTTTTTTTTCAGTAGAGGCTGAACAACTGCATGTTTAAAATAGGCTGGGACACGACCAGATTGCAGGGAGCTATTTATAGTAGAGATGAAAAATGAAATAATGGTTATGTCAAGCATCAATTATGATTTCAACATGGAAATCAACTCCTAAGGCAAATCGTAAACTAAAAAAAAGATAGATAGCAAGATAGCAACAGAATCAGACAGTGTTGTAACTGACAGAGCACTGACATTGTGGGTGTATGTGATGTTGTGTGTAGCTTTATATTTTGTATGGTGTGTTCTGTGTGCTTTTTTGTTTTGTTTGTTTGTGTGAGGTTTTTTTTTTTTTTTTTTTTTGCTCTGTACTGTTTGTTGTTGTGCTGTTGTATGTTTTGATTTTGGGGGACTATGGATGCAATTTAGCTTCGAGCTAACTCCGGTGCAGTGCATCTTTAATGTTTAAAACTGCACACTGTCCCAATCAATAAATCAAATAAAAAAAACAAAAACAAAAACAACAAAAAAAAAAAACACTTGTTCCTTTGCTTTCCCTCTGATTTGGACAAATGCCTCTCTAATAAACTAAACTTTAGATTTTTCAATAGATTTGAGCTTGCCTCCATCATAGCAGCTAAAAGCAATGTTGGATAGAGAGTTATTGTCAATATGTTGTAATGTATAAATTGCCTTAAAGCTGCTCTATTTCATATTTTTATATTAAAACTACATCAGGGGACGAGTAAGAGTGCCTCAGCCAGCAGCTGCAAAACAGGCTGCAATGTTATCTTTGGGAGCAATCTTTTGAGATAAGTTTCCCTTTAACCATTACACTATGTAACACAATTTTTGTCCGTGGTTACTAAGTGTTATTTCCTAATTGCTTATGTCTAAAAACTTTGTGACCTTTTTGTGACCTGGACAATGATATTTAGAAATGTCCTATTTCCGATGGGAAAATGGGTGAATTTGCACATTTTCATTCACATAAAGTCAGAAAAAACACCATATGAATCAAAATTAACACGTATTTATACTTAAGTTATACAAAAGTGACCACAAAGGAAAATATGTAGATTTCAAAATAGCACTATCCTGGTCACAAAAGCGAAGTTTGAAGGGAATAATACCCATGTTCTATATGTTTTAGGCATAAGCAATTAGGAAGTAACACTACCCAGAAACAAAAAACAAGTAAAAATTTGTTACAGGGTGTATGTGTTGATGCCTTGTGTCACTGCCCAATCATTGAAGGTTTAACATGATGCTTCCTGACAGCAACTTCAAGTGTAAACATTTTTTTTTCACAAATGTCAAGATTTAGAAGCTAATAATTACCACTAACTCATTACTGAACTTATGCCTGGTCATGGGGACACTTGAACATGTTATCACTTCTGTTACTGAATCTGATTGTAATGTAATATACCAAAATAATCAACATAATCCATCTGTGATTAAGTTAAATCCCGAGGCCTGGGAATGTATTAAAATACAGAAAAAACAAAGGCAAATGGCAGAATTATTACCCAAAATGTCTGTTGTAAACATCCATCCCAGTTTACAGTTTACAGTGTCCTCTTAGTTCAACTTCAACCTACCATACTTGCTGTAGCTGTGAACAGACAGTTTTCCTATTCAGTGAAGGATTATTAGCTACATTTCAGATGAGTTACTTTCAGTTTTACCTACAAATATTGCAGTTTAGATAATCTGGCCAAATTCTGATTCTTTTTTTTCAGCAATGACACAGTGTTCTCAGATCTGAGGAATTTCTTTGGTGACGGCAATGTTATCACAATTAATAAGAATGATGGCTAAAACTATAAATATAAGACCCAAATCATAATAAACTGGAATTACCTTTTAAACGAGTAAGCAAGTTACTCAATTCAGTATCATAAAAATTACAGCATATCCTTCTTCACAAGCTGAACTATATCAAACATATGCGGCATGTTGATGTTATTGATTTATGAACTGGTATGACTTAATGACAGCATATTGAACTTACTAACCATAGAAGTGACTCCTGGCCTGTGTGAGAGGCCTCTATATGACGCACTGGTGACTTTGTGGTATTTAGCTTTTGTCCTGTGCAGATCGCTGACCTATCCGCTCCCTCTGGACAGCTGCTGTCTCCCCTTTTATGTGACTTCATCAATCCTTGCAGTTAAGTTCTGGGCTGTGGCCACTTTCACAAAGAAGAGAGGGTCTTTCTCTGCCTGCCTGGACCTGTGGAATGATTTGTTGATCACCATCATGGAGAGCATTTGTTCACTCAGACAGCTACTTCTGAATGTGCTGAGCACAAGATGGACCTGTGCCATCATGTCTGGGATTGAAAGGGCCAACTTGACCCTCTGTGGCCCTACTGCACTGTGACTCACTCGTTTCTCTCGGTCGCTACTCTGTCATCACCTGCAAATGAAGGCTGACTCTGTAGTGTCATTTAGGAGCAAGGCAATTACTACCTGGTGTTTATTACAACTAGGGGACACTGTCATAGATATAAAGCACTCAACACAATTTGGTGACTGATCCTGAATCAGTGTATTGACTGTAAGAGAATCTGAGTATATGCTTCTTGGGGAGACATATAAACTCTAGCTGTGTCCCATTTCAGGGAGCTGCTCATTAGGACTGAAGGCTAGTAGGTTGAACTTGCACCTTCTCTCCAAATAAGACATCTACAGAGGGTTCACCATTGTGTCATCACAAGTACTCTCACAGAGACAAATGACTAGAACTCAATGAATTTGGGAATTAATGAATTAGCAGTGAGGTACTCTGTGTTTAAAATACCACTGAGTTATTTCTATGTTGCAGAAAAAAAGCTGAAGAACCTCAGTAATTGATAATGACTTGTACCTTTATGACAGGATTCATTTTGCAGAGGCAGTCACCACAGTTTCCACTGCTGAAACCTCTGAATGAACCTACCTACCACTTAAAATGGATTCTGGATAAAAATCCTACTCTGTGTTCAATTTGTGCACATACAGTAATCAAATCTGCCTCTGAGAAAATAATGGTGGTGACTGCACCTGTCACTGACTGACAAGTCAAATGGTAAGGAAATTTCTCTTGGTTTGCTTGGCTCTGCAGTTTTGTTTTGACTGTATTAGGGGTGTGCCCAAATTACAAATACATTATTCGGCAAAGCGCAAATAGTGTTTTTTTTTTTTTTACAAACATTCATTTTGTACAAATATTTTAAAAATTATTTGTTTTCAGGAAGAAAAAAATAAATGTCAAATACCAGTGCACAGGTCGGTTACATCACTATCTCTCTCCTCTGCTCTGCTGTTACGTCTATCAGCAGGTCTCAACAAGGGGAGTCACTTCCACCTGCTACATGACGCACATTTCCTTATTTGGACATCACTCCCAGCATTGGGGTTGTTCCCCAGAGATAAATCTAAGCTACTGACCCATGCGAAGTGCTCCCAAGGGACTCTCCATAACCTGTTGTTCCCCTTCTCCTTTCCACAAAGTTAAGTTGTAAAAAATAGGCAATAAATGAAAAGTGCAAAGCAAGAATCACCTTTGAAGTTCTTCTCTACATGTTACACGCTGTGCTGTCTCTGTGTTATGGTTGTATAAATAAGTAGCGGCCTGTCGGCACATTGGCAATGCACTTGCTTGGTTTAGTTCAGGAGTCAGCACAGTTATCTATGATCTGGGAGACTCGAGTTTGAGACCCGGTGTGGGGACCTCCTTTATAAGATAATTTATTCATAAACACTTATTTTAACACTTTAATATCCTGAAATTAAAAGTATATTTAAAAAAAACAAAAACACGCCTATTTCTACTTTTATTTGAATACAAATACAAATGTAAATAATTTTGCTGCCTCAACAAATATAGATACAAATACAAATACTGGGCTCTCTGCACATTCCTAGACTGTATCATCCATATTCAAGATCACCTGTTTGCATCACAGCAATACACATTCATGGGAGTGAGATGATCTGTTATGGCACATTAGAAAGTGAAAAAACATAAAGTAAATTGATAACACTTCTCCTGTTGAATGCCATGCGTCTTTAGAGTTTGCATTAGAGCTTTTAGCAACAATAGCAGCGTGGCTCTAGGGATGGCAATTATAGCACTTGGCTCCTAACACTACTATTTAGTAAGGATTTTAACAATTTTGGACCAGAATCAGAGGATACTAGATTCAGACAGGAGGCAGAAATGGCTATTTGCAACATTAAATGACCACACGAGACAAGAAGCTGTAAACTGGTACTGTGTATTATTTTTGAAAATAAACAAAATAAATTAAATAACTTCAAGTTCAGTAAATAGTTAAATTCCACAAAGATATCTCAGTTTGAATTCAGCAATTAATTATTTCTTCTGTCACTTTTTCTTTTGGTTTTGAACCACTGAGTTCTTTTCAACTACTTTTCTGTTTTGACTGGGTGCACCCTTCTATAGGTTAACTAAATTCTCAATATCTGGATCCAACGTTAGTTAGGTAACAATATCAGAACCATATCCTGTTCAATTTTATCACTTCACAACACATTTAATCCTTGCAACAGTTCACTATTCACTGCTCTAGCAATAACAAAATCACTTTAACCAAGGTACAATAATACACCATATCAATAGTATGAATACTCAGTCCACTCATTTAAACCAGTGCTGGTTATGGCTCGGTCCTTCCACAGGCACAGGGAATGCGTTTGAAGAAGAATGAAGAAGGTAAGTGTCTATTCCAAGTCAAGTCAAAAAATAAAGAGTAAAGTCAGAGTCTGGGACTTTGGATTGTGCAAGTGGGGCTGGGGGTTGAGCATGAAAGTGGTGCTGGCCTTGTGCAGTAAGATGTTTACCCTACCGCTGTGGCAAGAGAGAGGTAAGGTTGACAGTTCTCGGCTCTGGGCTCTCGGTTCAGGGATCTTCAATCCAGGGATCTAATGGTCTCGTCTGGTTTGGCTTGCCATCAACTTCAAATCAACTCAAAAAACCTGACCTGCAGTCATTGACATGGCCAGAAATGATCATTAATCAATTGCCATTCTGATTTGTCAGAAATGATTAATTCCTTAAACCTCAACAAAATGTATACATATGATGTAAACAATCAACATATTTTAAATAACCTTTACAGTAAATGAATTTCTGGGTAAAATGAACTAAATTACTATTTTTTTCTTAACCTGGTATTTTTAAATTAAAACAATATTACATGAATTATAGACCAACAGTGTGAACTTTACACTTTATATTCTTATGTCTTCTGTTCTTTTTAAATCAGATTCACTATATCAATGAAGTATAATACGTGATAAAACATAACTTGGTATGTTTCTTCAGTATTTAAAAGTTCAGTAGCTTTATCAGCCACAGAAAACATTGAACAATTAAATACTCTACATGTCACATCTTTATATTTTTTCCAGTTGAGTTGTCAAACAGTGTTACTTTAGTTGAGCTCTACAACAGTCAGCTAATTGTACTGTTCAGCACTAAAGGCTAATTTTTGTTAGCTTTAGGCTGATTCACTTGAACTAGCCAGCTTAGCCTAGCTTCGTGTAGCGCAGCATTTAATTGTTTACTTTTACTACGACTCACCAATTCAGGAGTTCCTCTGAGTCACTCGGCAGGTTTCAGTGAGCAGTCTCTCACACACACACCTGTATGAGCTTACAACAAAGTACAGGCTGTTACCGTTCTGTTTTGACAACATTATATGGTGTTTTTACTGTTTTATCTGAGTTATATTTTTTACCACTCAGCGGCAGGTCCTTCCTCAACAGTGTCACCCAGCGTCTGACTAGCGTACGCTGTGTAGCTTGCCTACGGTGCTGCGGACCTGCGCTCTGATTGGCTAAGGCACTTCTGTGTTGTTAACTCTTTGTGACCCGGGTTACACAATGTTAGTTGGTCAGTCCACCACTTTGGTTGGACAGACATTTCCGAACAGCTATTGGATGGATAGCCACGACATAGGGTACAGACATTTATGGCCCCCAAATGATAAAACCTTCACACTGATTTTTTCTTCAGTGCCAGTCATGAGTGGAATGCCTCGACTGTCGAAATTTGATGTAGACATTCATTTCACCCTCATGATGGATTGTAATAACTTTGATCTGTAAACACTGTACATACAGTATTAAACATAAGCATACTGGCATTGTCATTGTCAGTATTTTAGCATGCTGGCGTTAGCACTCAGCTTAAAGCACCTACTGTGCCAAAGTACAGTCTCAGCTGAGTTTGAGTCTTAGCTTTAGCTTGACCAGCATGATACAAAGTTTTTGTGTTCATTGAAAAAATGCCTCCAATTTGGCAAATGGGCAAGTGAGCCATGAGGTGTTGGTTCAGTGATGTTTTTATGCTTTTTTGAACATCTACCAAGTGGTATTTATGTACGGTATGTTATTGATCTTGTAGCAACCGCACATTTGGAGAACAACCAGGCTAATCTAAAGCTTGAAAGAAGACAGTCAGTTCCTGCATGTCTATTTAAGAGAGATATGTACATTTATTGATTCAGAACTTCTAGTGTCATGATTTCTGATATTAAGTGAAACTCATTGGAGTGTAAAGGCTCAAACTGTCTCAAATTTCCTAAGTATACACAGTCTGACTTCCAGGCACTGTGAGTTCAGATTTTGTCTCCTGGCATGGCTGTCTGCATCATATCATCCTGAGAGACTTGTTCATGTTTAAAAAATACTGACAAATACTGACAAAACTTTACAAAACATTAGAGATATTTTTCTGCAATTTGACTTCCAGGAGGATTTTCCCCTTCAAAGTTTCATTCTGTTCCAACCCATAAATGCAGAGCGGTAGATGTGGTTACTCACAGCTTAACCTCCCTGGGAGCTGATCTCCATATCAGCTGCTTCATGTTGCACTTGCTGTTGTTGTGATCCAGAAGGTTCCAGGCAGTAAAGGAGGGATGAGTAGTGAGAGGCTTATTCCTGCTCCCGCTGCTTTACATGGGGCCTGTCAAACTAAGTTTATGGGCTTGCTGGTGAGGTCTAGCCTAAAGCCAATAAAGTAGCTACAAAACCTTCATGAATATATAATTTACCTCCTGACTCCCAGTGCCTAAACCCATCTACTTGTTTGGTTAAATGAGAAGTTCTTTCATTGTTCAACAGAGTTTTATTTAATAGTCTCACTTGACAAGTGTTACACAGAAAGGCCTTAATTTAAATTAAACATGTGCTGAGTTGTTCACTGTCAGGCAAATATGACTTAATTCTGACCCAAAGGTCAGTGCCATTATGTCGAAATGTGATGCATTTTCAGCCTGTCCCTGACTGTTTTTCCTCTTGTTTAAATGCCAGAGTATCTTCACAAACACTCCACTCTCAGACTACTCTCAATCATACATACATCTCAAATAAATTAAACTGCAAACTAAACTATTGGATGGCTCAGCCAGTAGCTCTAGCCAAGTCCTGACTTTTATCATGGACCTGATGTGAAATGTGATGGACACTCTCTTTATGCAACCTGTCTAGCTTTTCATTAACAAAGAAAACTGATGTTTTAAAGGGGTATTCCACTGATATTACACACAAAGATCAGTTTACTTGCCACAAAGAGAACTTCTGTGGTTCTGTGGCTTTAATGGAGCTTTCTAAGGACTGGGAAAATAAGCCTGGATAATGTCATCAGGGTTATTTTGGATTGGACATGAGAGTACAGTTGAAATGATTAGTTGATTTATGATGTCGATTGACAGAAAGTAAGTTAGCAACTATTTTGATAATCCATTAATCGTTTGAGACATATGCTTATTACAACTCCTCAGAGTGAGGATTTGCTGCTTTTTGTTTTCTCATATAATAGTATAGTGAATATTTTAGGAATATGGACTATTGGATGGACAGAGGAGGCAATTCGAAGATGTCACTTTGGGCTCTGAGAAACTCTGATGGGCAACTTTAAAACATTTTTCTGACATTTTTCAATAGTTCCATGTAAGGCAGATATATAATGTAGCACAACAAGCTAGTGAGGCATTGTAAATGGAACTGTGTTCCTGTGGATGCACAATGCCGCCTGCCTTACAAAGAACTACTCTGTAGGGAAAACATGATCGCTGCTGCTAGTCTTTGGAGCTGTTTCTGAACAAACTACCGTGCCCAAACCCTTCGTAATGAAGGAACATGTCACTCAGTGCAGCAATGTGGCTCATTGATGTGTTTTTAATAGTTTTTGGATGTAACTTTAGCACATTCAGAATGCTGCTTCTACAGTCCTAACAAAGATGAGTACCTGAACATATGCCAGTTCTCAGGTCACTGGATTCCAGTGATTCATAGAGCTTAAATTACTTGTCTATAAATCTCTCTGTGGCCTAGGACCAAAATACATTCATGATTGTCTTTTACCATTTGAACCCTCTTGGCCTCTTGAGTCCTCTGCTAGTGGTCATCTCACTGTTCCCAGAGTCCACACTATGGAGACACACATAGTTACTATGCAGAGCTGGAATATAAAGACTTAACCTGACTTTGACTACCTTTAAATCCAAGTTAAAAACTTTTATGTTCTCCACTACCCTGACTTAGCCTGAAGCATTCTTCACTGTACACCATGCAGTTAATTATTTGCCTATCTAGGATTTATTTCTCTGTTTGCATTTTAATTTTTTCGTATAAAATGTGCTCTACAAATAAACTTGAAGTGTGGAATTCAGTGTTTTTGGAGTTTGAACAATGCTGAATAAGTGTATGCATGGATTCACACTCAGGATATCTGAACACCTCTTTTTGAGTATTCTTTTTCAAATGATCTTTTAAAAATGTTCTTTCATAAACCCTCCAACTTTATGGAAATACAGTGCTAAATCGCTGGATCACCACTTTGGATTTCATGACAATGGATTCTTTGAGATAGTCCAGTGGTTTTAAAGGGTTTTAGGAAGTAGGCTGATTTTCTCAGCCCATAAAGGAGCATTTAAGGGGGACATGAAACATACATGTTTTGGTACCTGTAGTGCCCATCTGCATTAGAAAAACACCTTACCTAAAATCAGATTTTAAAAAGTTGTTAAAACCACAGATATGACAAATTTATTTTTGTATTTTCTACCTAGCTATCAACCTAGCAAGCCGACATTTTGGAGTGACGTCATTGGGATTGTTGGTTCTGTTGTCCAGTGAAGACAGTGAAGTGTTTCTGGGCTCCGTTTGAAATCATATCTTATCTTTTTATTGATGTCTAGTTTCTATTCTGGTCTTTACTTTGATTTTTCTATTTTTACAAGGTGCTATAATAGTTACTAGTACTAGTTTTAGAGACTGATTATCAATTGATAGTATCTAAAATATATGTTCAGTAAAAGGCAAAAGCTAGACTACACTGAAATACTGAAAAATCGCCATATGCATAAATATATTATTTGGCCTACTGCTGCTACTATTGGTATTGCTATTATTGATATTGTTGATTGTTATGGTCATGTTGGTCATGAATAAAACCATTGTGTAGTAAACAGGTAGATCTGACATCTGCCAATAAAAAATGCTTATTTAGTTGTGAGCCAATTCTGGGTTGGTAAAAAAAAACAAACAACAAAAACAAGTCAGACCTCCAGTTGTTTCTTAATGGATGGTCAGACGGTCAACACTCACACAATAATTTACTTTTGGAACAATATCTTACTTTTTCAACCCAAATTATTGTGCCTTACATTGGTTCGTGAAGGCTACGATATATTTTTTTAAAGGCTAAAACTTTATTGCATGCATTGCAAGAAGAAGAAACAAGATGATGGTGAGGAAGATAATTGAGGAACGTCTGGGGATTATCTCATCTATGGAGTCTAAAGTCTGGAGTGTCTGAAGTGTGAGCCTGACTAACTGCTATGGAAAACGTGGAGTCACGGTAAGAAATGTTTCTTTGGAGGTTTGCACAGGGTTTCTCTTTTCTTTTATAAGTTTATATTTATCATGTTTGTTATATAATTGTTGATTAGAGTGGAAATCTAAATTATGTTAACTTCATTGACTGCTTTGTATCCACTTTAATCATTTGGTTTATCTTCACCTGGTTTAGAAAAACAGAATGGGTGGGAAATTAGTAGAATGATAGCATTAGGGTGTATTAGAAAGTAAGGTGTTGGGTCACCATGAGCCTCCAGAATAGTTTCAATGCTTCTTGTGTGTGTCAAGTCTGTGTTCAACAGGGTTGGGATCTGGTGACTGTGAGGGCTATAGTATATTATTCACATCATTTTCATACTCATTTAACCATTCAGTGACCCTCATGCCCTGTATGAAGGCATCTGCATTTGTCATCTTTCTCCACTTGTGTACTTTTTTCTTTTAAAGGACCAGTATGTAGGATTTAGTGGCATCTAGTGGTAAGTTCGCAGATTGCAAACAAATGAATACACCCCTCCTCACCCCCCCCCCCTTCTAAGCGTATAGGAGAACCTATGGTGGCTGTGAAACTTGCAAAAAATGCGAAAAGCCCTCTCTAGAGCCTGTGTTTGGTTTGTCTATGCTGGGCTACTGTAGAAACATGGCAGGCTCCGTGGAAGAGGACCTGCTCCCTATGTAGATATGAAGGGCTCATTCTAAGCTAACGAAAACACAACAATTCTTATATCCAGAGAATTTTACACTTATGAAAACATACTTATGAATATTGTATTCCATTTCTGTTAAGTCCATTCTGCTAGATGCCACTGAATTCTACACACTGGACCTTTAATTACCAGTCTGTACATGGTTTCCTCTAGACAGCAACACTTTGAAAAGAAGAGCACTTTACCTCACAAACGCTTACTGGCTAGAATGAACCTGAGTACACTTTTAAACTGTTTGAAACTCTAATAAGAATCCAGTGAAGCCCTGACCGCTCATAAAGTGCATCACTCATCTGCACATTCAGACTAAAAAGACTGAATGTTTGACTTTTGTTTGCTTTGGGCTCACTATGAAAATTATTATAATCATGTCAAACCAGGGGGCGACCGTGTTTATGCAATTCATTCATTCATTCTTCTCCCCCCCTCGTGCAAGCAGGGCATGATAGCTGCAAGCAGCTCTCCTCAGAAGTAATTTTGTTTGAACTAATGAGCGGAGAGAGAGAAGCCGGCTCGGCGTTTGCTTTTAAACGTCTTTGATGAATGACTCCTGTCCCAGTGGCTCACGTTGTCATTAGCTTGACACCAGATAGAAGTGAAGTCCTAAAAGAAAATGGAAAATTGATTTACCTCAATTTTCATCCGGAGCAAATAGTTCATCCCCGTAATCCCACGCGACGGTGCACAGAGCGATTAGAAAACTGCCAGCGTGTGCTTCCTGTCGCGCTCATGTGGAAAGACACCATTCTAATCAGCAGTTATGCCATCGTTTCACTGTGCTGCACCAGTATTAATGTGATATGAAAGACAGTCACCAAAGCTGGAGTCTAATTTGGGCGACGTTTCAATGGGACTTATTTGGAAAGCTGGTTCTATTCTAATTGTATTAGATTTGAGCATATGTTCTGGGCCTAAGTGAAAGAAACATTTGGGGATTAATGAAAAAGCAGAATATTTGATTTTCTGAGCCTGGACAAAATTATGATTACATGGCTATACTTATAATTTATGGAAAGTCTTGTACATAAATAAATTAAACGCCAGTGTCAGGCTCTGCTACTGTCAGTGCTTCCTGTGATGCAGGATATCTTTCCCAGGCCAGTATGTATAAGTATCTCTAAGTGAGTCAAAATGCTAAGTGCAATTTTATTTTAAAATTAAGAATAAGTGCCATGCATAAACATTCCTAAGGGTTGGTGCTTGGTTTCAACTCCAAAATGTATTAAGAGGGCCCAAGAGCTCTCTTAAGTGAGTTAGGAGTGACCAGCAGAGGCAGCAGCTACATATTTTACATATTTTGGAAAGTATAATGATAACAAGGTCTCTCCAAATACACACACTACCCATACAATATGAATAAATCTTGACATGACGGATTCAGCCTGAATGCAATCAAATGTTCATGTTAGTGTGATTATTTAATGTTCATAGGAACAATATCTATGTCAATTATAAAAAGTGTAATATGACAAAATAACAAATCAATATGATTGTAAATGTATCATTTTTTGATTTTTAGGTCAACCTCTGCATTCTCAGAAACAATTATACATGTATTTGATTTACATAGCTACAAATTTTACAAAAAGATCTTCACAGAGTATCACTTAACATGGTTATTATATTCATCTACCCTGTAGCAGTGTTTCCCCTAGGTTGAGAGGTTTAGCCTGGCACGCAGCTACACATTTCTGTTTTCTATTTATCTGTTTAGCATCGTCAGGCTAGGCTAACCCCTTGTTGCTAACTTTGGAGCTAACCCCTTCACTTTTCCAGCTGTTGGGGAAACAACAGACGTGACTTTTCATGGTCTTGACAAGCTGCAGCATTTATTAACTGACACACTGTAGTCTGTACAGTACATTTACCACCAGCCTGACAACTTACTGCTAACCTTTTCCTCTGCTCTCTTGCTTAACCACTCACTTGCTTACGCTCTGCCCTATTCCTTAAAAGCAGCTATGCTACCTGCAGTTTCCCAGGCAACGACACAGACGTTAACTCACGTTTCGAGACAGCGCTGCTCAGTGGCTCCCAAATGCTATTGATTTGCCAATGAGTGGATATTTGGCGTTACTTTTGACATTTAAAAAATTATTTTTTGGCCTGGCGGGGGTTCTTGTTGGCTGTATTATTATAGGGGAAACACTGCTGTAGAGTTTTTGACCACTAGCAGCATTATGGAGGAATGTTTTTATGAGTGGGTGACCATTTTGCTTTTACTGTGTGTGCACATGAGGACGCACATGCATGCATGCAAGCTTGCAGGTGACACAACATCTCTGCCAATGCTTTCTCACTATTCTGCTAAATGACAGTTGTGGCAGTAATATGCAAAGATGTGTAGCAATGGGCTAACAAAGGCATTAAACTGACTGCAACATGCTAGAAAACTAGCTATGAAGGATATAAAAATAAAAAAACACATCTGTCAGACCTCCAGGATACACACACACAATGTGTTTTGGTGATTGACACTGAATGTAAACAAAATGTAAACAAAAACTGACATTGTCAACATAACAGTAGGGGAAACATACAGGCTTTCAACTTGCATGTTTCAATATACTTGATTATGAAAGTCTTGGATACAATGAACGCTGAATAGTCAGTAGAAGCTGTGAGGACTGATGTGATGAAGCCCTGACAAGCCCTCACCTCTGGAGGCCTGCTATTGGCTGATTCAGTGCTTGAGGGAGGGTATTCTTGGTGGACATAGGCTAATTGTAGTCCTTATTTCATTTCATTTTACAAATCACACTCAGACTTTTCTAACAGTTTATTTTAGCTGCTTTATCAAAGCCTCTAAATCCTTCTAAGATCTTTTTGACACTTAAGTCAATGTTTAGGATCGGGAAACAGGGAAACAATAAGAAGAGTGAGGCTAAATGAGCAGAGGATACCATCTAGATAAAATACGGCAAACACCATCATTGCTTCTTTTATTGCACATTGACAGTGTTCACCATCTGTTTCTACTTCTCTGTTTTGACTTTATGGATTCTGGTTATCTCAGCCAGAGGCAGGATGCCATTTCAATGTAGACAGCTCATCAAGACGAGTGACAAGTGTTGAGGTGTGAACGTGACCAAAGCAGGCAGGAGAAGTTGGGACTAAAAATACATTGTTGAGTGTAATGTACATACATTGAGTGTTCTGGCATCAAGTGTTGGCACTTTAAAGAGCAACCTAGCACCTAAATAGCATTTTTAGCACTAAAAGAGCAACATGGCTTGTATTACCCTGTAGGTCTACAAATTTCAACATTTTCTGAATGTCCACCATCTGCTTACAGCAGAGGAAAATCATTTTTGCAGTCTCATTTTGGGCTAAAACTACCACCTGTGTTGAACCTCTGGTAACCTCAATCACAGATGTCAAGACATGTGATTCACATTTGGCAGCTTGAAAAGTTTTCAACAAAAATGTTTTCACCATCAAGGAGAAATGGCTCATCCATTATCTCAACAAGTCCACAACATTCAGTTTAGCTCCTCACCTCCTGAGTCACATCCTAGTCACATGTATGCCAAGCAGAAACTGTTTGGAAACCTGTGTTCATGCGCTATATAAATATTGATCTGTCCTGTTACGGAAATGAAAACAGAATGTAGCCACGGAAACTTATCTAATAGAGCTTAGTGAAATCGGTCAGGAAGACAGCTTAATTTGCCATATCGCCTCTACTTTTCACTTATTGCTTATCATGCTATGCTCCAAGCTCTTTTCTTTGCTCCTGTTTTCTTCTGTTATCAAATTCAAATCCACATTGGTTTGAATCACACAGCCAACAAGCTTTATTTACCCTCTCTTTTTCTCCCATGAGGAATCCAATTACTAAGTGTGTTCATTACTGTAGACTACCACATGCACCCAGTCTGCCCCAAGATTGGATGGATTGCCATAGGCATGATCATATCCATTTTCAGTTATTTCTCTTGCACATTGGTTAAACAAGCCACTTAAATACTAATTGGATAACATAGAAGACACATGATGTTTCAGATGATGGACTGAGTGTTTCACCTCAAATTTCTGTTAGGAGCTGTAGGTAAACACAGCTGGAAGTTAATGGAGGTGTCTGGAGGCTAATGAATCTCATGGGTGGTGAATTGCAATTTTATTGATTTTACAAGTCTCCAATAAAGTAATGTGTGAATGTGATGAGGTTCATGATATCAGTAGCTGACATGGTGGTTGAGGAACAACCAACAGAGCTCATTATTTATAATTAGCCCCACCTTTTCAGTTACTGTCTCTGCTTATATCGCCGCTGCTCTTCCCACCAGGACATGCCGCTGTACCACGCTGCTGTGAAACTAGAGGCGCGTTCACACATACAGATACAAAGTAGTCAGCAGTCTCTGGTTGCTCATGAATCTATAGCTTCGTGTGTGTTGTGTTGAGCGTGTCATTTACATACTCTGCTCTGACTTGACAATTGTTTTCTGACATAGCCGCCATGCTAATGAACCAACAACTTCAGCGATTTCTGTTAAGATGCCGTTATTCTTTTAACAGTCTCTGCAGCTTGTTAAATACACGTCGTAGAGAACCTGGAGTCTGTGACAATCAGCTTTCACTTCATTTTGTTTAAAGTTATTTCACAAAGGAGAATGGAGAGGTAAACAGCCCTGTGCTTCTGTGACCTGCCCGACCGGAGGATAAGGCACTACTAAGCCGCACTTTAAAATGAGTCTACTAGCTTCTATGTACAGGTCAACACACAGATAAGTGTAAAGAAAATTAGACAGAAATGTGGTTTTGAGTGCAATTGTATAAAATGTATTAAGAATGGTAAGAATACTACAATAAAACTAGATGAGCACTTTATTTTTACAAAATTAAATACTGAAATGCCAAAGCAACTAAAATAGCAACAATACTGTGATCTTAAAATACCGTGCTGGTTCTGGGCAACAGGTAGGTAAAAATAAAAATCTGAACTATTCCTTACACAACCACAAAATCATAATTAATAAAACAGACTGACTATCAAAGGACTAGCCTTTATCTAATTCTGTTTGACCACTTGTTCCCCTTAAATTATGCAAACACGCACACACACACACACTATCACTTCAAACAAACACCTCTAAGTGTTGTGCAATATTTATCTGCATGCAGGTGCACGGCAAACCAAATGGCCAGCGCCCCCAGCAGTACAGCCTCAATACTAAATGAACAATATCAATAATATCAATATCAGAGCTAAATGAGGGAGCGTAGAGACAGCATTAGAACATTTTAAAAGGATCAAGAGGGCACAGTGTTTTCAACTCACAAGACACAAATGAACAAACAAACAAAAAAACTGAAATTATCATTGCCACAAGATAAGCTAATTATATGCCTCTACTATGATCACATCTGCCGAATAAGGCGCAGCTCAAATGCCACCTCACTCAACATCTATATCATAAAGAAACATAAAGAAAAGCAAGAATAGCAAGAATAGCATGGGCAATAAATACAACTAACAGTGCCATCCTTTCCAGGTGGGATCTACCCCATCTCCAACCACACCAAACACTCAATGCTGGGGTCCATTCCACATAAAGTTGAGCTTATCTCAACTTTTCTCTGTAGTATAGCTGGGCGCTTTCTGAATCTCTCAAGCTAGGGGGTGCTGACGTATGTCACGCAACAGATACACTTCATCAAATGTATCAATCCAACAGCTCCAAGCAACCACAGCAAATCCCCAGACACAGTTGATTCCAAAGACAGTAGCAGCAAAATTTTATGTTATATTAAATGATAAACTTTTAAAAATATAAACTTTATTAACCTGTAGGTGAACCTTGCTGACCTACCAGGTTCAAACTGGTCAATCTGCCCACAGAGCTGTTAGCTGGCTAGCCTAGAGATTAAGATAGTTGAAGCAAAGGCTCTGGATGCATGATGATAAAAAGGCATTTGTATCATTATTATCCTACCAGACTGTAGTTTTGTTTACATTCTAACTGGAAGAATTAAAAACTGGTTCTCTTCCCACTAAGGTTTAACTGAACCAATTTCTGACCGGACAGCTCTGCCTGAGAAATGATTGTATATCTGAGAATCCAATTTCTCTGTTGTTGATGATGATGATGATGACAACATCTGTCTATCCAGTCTGTCTGTGAGAGAATTGAGATGACAGTTCTACATTTTCATTGTTAAAGTTCAGCAGACAAACCACAATAGTACACCACCTATCTAAATCATTTACATCTATATATATATACACACACTAATGCAAATCAGTGAGTCTGAGTGATTTATTTGCACACCCACCAACCTCCTCCCCGTCTCCTCCCTCGTCAGTCTTGTGTCTCTCTTGTGGGAGGGTGAAGGGAACATCAAGCAGGCCAGACTTCACGATGCCAGATCTCAGAGGATCACAGAGTTCTTCAACCAGCCCGCCCCCACATCTGCATCCTTATTCTTCAATAAATTATCAGACTCATTTCTTGTTCTGTTTTGTATTCATGCATTTGACACAAACCCAGTTAATCACTCACATGCTGCTATCACTGAGATTTCTTTAAAAAAGATTTTTTGTTATGACACATATTATTAACATTTCTGGTTCGACTGAGCACTCACCAAGCCCCGTCCACCTTACTGTTGCTATGTCTGTCAAGCTTTCCATTCTCACACGGCACATATGCAGTTTGCATTCATAACGGTGAAAGATTTACCACTCAAAATTCTCAATAATATTTTAAGCAATGGGTCATTAATTCTAGACAGACATAATCAATAGCAGCAGGTGAATGTTGATTTTGAAATTACAACTGTCACCAGCATATTTAATCAGCTATAGCTAGTTATAGTTAACTCGACAACGCTGTCTCCAATGACCTTTATTACCTACCATATTTTCTCTAATAGTGGCCGGCTGTTATTTACCTCAACTGCAGAGGGTACCAGGCCTTTATTGGAAGCAGGCTTATATTAGAGAGAGGCCTTTATTCCTAATTCCCTCTGTTTGATAAGTATATTTGCTCATATTTTAGTATGGAGCCTCCCTGTTTTCTGATCTGCTTCCGTTTGCTCTATTAATTTTTTGTTACTGCATTATGTTATTAATAAAATTAAAAGCCTTCATTTCCCGACTTTTATTGTGAAACATTACACAAACATTTCAATATATCTTGTGTGAAGTATGACCGGTCAAGTACTGGAGGGGAAATATGGCCACTGTCAGTTAAAAATTATACAAATCTGAGGTAACGTTATGCTGGATATAAACATTAATAGCCAGTTAACAGCACAGTCAAATATCAAATATCAATCAGCTGTCTCTCTAGCTCCAAGCTAACTTTGTTCCTCTCACCTCCAGCTAGCCGTGCTCTCCTCTTGTCAGTTAACAGCAGCTCACGCTCCGGTTTTTCTTTCCAGTATCTGATTCTTTTCGTGTCAGTCTCAAAATGTCTTGCAGCTTTCGCTCCTTAGTTTTCTTCCGCAAAACTCTCTCTTTAAATTTGACGTCAAACTTCCGTCTGGTGGGTGCCATGTTCGCTCTCTACAGTGTTGTGGCCATGGATGTATTATAAGAGCTGGATACCGGACTAAAATTGGCGCCCATTCAGTCGTACGCCAAAAAAAGTTTCTAGCTTCCGGGTTTGCTTCAGAGTTGTGCGGCCCACTGAATATGCGCAGTAGTGTTCCCCCGCTGGCCAATAGCGGGGGAACACAGACTTTACGCTGTGATGACATCACGGATATTTAAATCGCTTTTCTCGGCTCGAGGAAAGTTTTACAAACATAAAACCTCCATGGATCAAAAGTTCATAATAGAAAGAGTCTTAATCGAAGTTGTTTGCAGTTCGAGGGGTCCTGTCTACAGTTTTACAGGCGTCTCTTTTACAATGGTGGTCTATAGAGAAAATCCTTTTTGGGCCGCAGGGAGATTTTTCGCTGCAATACCGCGAGTGGCCACTGGGAAAAATTGGCTGCAAGGCTGAGCGGCGGCGCCCTATCCAGCTCTTATTATACATCCATGGCATGGGTGTTATGGAAAATCTAGTCACTGACACTTGCACAGGTCCTATATGGTAATTCAAATATAGCTACCGCCATCTTGTGGCACCTGTACATTACTACAAACCACCGTCACATTATAACAGGCACCAAGAGGAGGAGGGGGGTGGACATTTATTTTCATTTGATAACGTTAAAAGTAAAATTAGGCTTTGCTGTCGGTTTCCCAACTCATTTTAAAAAAAGACAAGGGAAAAATAGGGAGAGGGGGCTAGTGAGTGAATGAAGAGATGGAGCTGGTAAGAAAGCAGTGAATCAGATCAATAAAAAAAATATCAAATTGTTTCACAGCAGTTACTTTCTAGAGTACAAATAAACACACCCACATCCCTGCACATCATCGTACAATCCTGCAGCGGTGCGCAGCAACACCTGATATGGTCTGAATACGGCCTTAATCCACCTTGGTTTTTTCCCATCCTTTCTGAACACCATTATTTCATTCCAACATAACCCTGTTTGGCTGCTTAGCTTACACACTTCGTATCTTCAAAACTGTATGTTTTCACTTATAATATTACAGGAGAAAATGCTTTTAGGATGAGGACTAACCAATGTGTCACTGTATCAAATCCATGACCAGCTTCCACACAGTGGGGGAGTACTACACTGTGGATGCTAGTCATGAACACAGCTAAATGTAATCTGTAAATCCACAAAATAATATATTTAGTTAATAATGTTCTCTGGACTTGGTACTAATGCAGCCAAAGCTTGACATGTCTGCCTTGCCTAGTTACAGTTGCTAAGCTATGATTGGACAATATGTGTTTGGGGGAGGGGTTTAGCAGTCAATTGGTGTGTCCCATAAAACCATGACCCTGAAATGAGGTGAAATTAATCTATTACAAAAGAAAAATATGTAAACACCAGTAATTATTTTTCATTAGCCTGACAAGTGATGGAACTGAAATCTCTTATTACTTCCAACAAGGAGCACAGGTTTCTCACCTCCATCTGTCTGACACACGAAACAAATTTGTCCATTTTGGTGACTTTAATCTAGCACCACCATCTGGCCAGTTGAGTGTATTTCATCCTTGACCCCTTCATTTGAAACGAACAAAAGTTTTTGTGTACATTCACGGTCCCAACAAGAATAAACACGTTGATTTTGGTGACCTTGTGACCTTTCCTGTAGAGCCACCATCAGGCCAAACATCACCTATTCTTAGAAAGGGTTCTAGCAGATCCTTAAAAAGTCTTAAAAGGCCTTGAATTCATTAATCTAAAAACAAGGCCTTTATTGGTATTAAAATGTCTTAAATCAATCTTTCAAAAGTCTTAAAAATGCTAAATGGGAAGTAGGTTTTTTAGGAATGCTTTTTTAAAAATTTTTTGATGTTGCAATGTCAAATCTCAGCGTGGACAACAATGTCTTTCCCTGGATTGCAGCAGAGAGGCTGCTCCTCACTGCTGGAGACATGACGTTAATAACAACACAGCAGAGCACTCCTCCTCCCCCTCAGTTTGTTATTGTCATACAGGCAGGAGACTGTAAGATGCTTTCAAATTAATGAATGAATTAATTCATTGATGCAGTTAACTTTTTAAAACAAAAAGGCTGCAGACCATTTATCTTAATTGCCAGTTATGTTCATATTTACTTCAGTGGACTAAGGGCACCAGTGAATGGTATGGCACACAGTTTACTAGAGCAAGAGACTGAGCATAGAGCCCCTTTTTCTATTCATTCAATCAATCAACAATCAGTTTTGAATTGAGAATCAATTCTGAATCGAATCAGACACCCAAGAATCAGAATCAAATCAAATTGTGAGATTCCCAAAGATTCACACCCCTAATTTTATGTTGTTTTATGTTATTTTTCCTATGTTTTCTACTCAGAAAGTGTTACATTTTTTCAACATTTGAAGCAGATCATCTAACTTTTTCACTGGACCAAAAAAGTCATGTTTTATGTTACAATTAACGTTTGGGCATAATTGTCCCTGTCCCTAAGTAATTGATGTTGTTTTTTTTCTTCAATTTTGGTGTAAATTTGGTCTCAAATTTCATTCCTAGTACTATTTAAAAAGTCTTAAATCTAATTTGCTTTAAGCTGTAGGAACCCTGTTATTTAAATATTGTTCTCTGCCCAGCATAACGTTGTCTGTGATAGTACCAGCTAACTGAGGGGATGATTAGGGCTTGGCAGAGGTCTGCATTCTATTGAGTGCTTTCTTGCTCAGCTTGTAAATTTGCATCATGCTTCAGCAGCTAAAAAATGGAGGCAATTGAGGCTCGGTAAAAGTGGTTTCAATCAGCATTACTGCAAGACACTGATGGTCAGATTCGGCATGCAGTGATAACTATTGTCCTTCCTTGTCTCTAGGCAATGAGCTTGCAAGGACCACACATCAGAAGAGCGACATATTACTGAAGCTGTCCTTGGGCAGCTAAGAGGGAGAATCTTTTCATTCTGGTCACTGTGTAACTTGACCTTCTGCATTGTGGCAGCTGGTCTTATTTGGAGGAAATGGCCTTGGGTATTGTGGTGTGACTGTCACATAATGTAACATGCAATTCAAATTAATTGTAAAACATTATTTATTTAAGCTCTGTTGGATGCCAATCCCAAGTAAATTCTGCACATTTAAATCCTTAACAATGTTGACATCTAGTGGTTTAAAGTTAATTAATCTATGGTTGGGTACAACCTAGAGAGGCAATTATGGCAACTCCCCTGTTCGATGAAAACATCATCATTTGGGGGATTTTTGCTCATAGTAATACAATATTGGATAAAAACTTACAATATTATCCTATTATAGTAATGCCAACATCCCATTTGTCTTTTTACACATTTCCTCACTACAACCGTTTCATAAATTCGCAACTTTCTCAATTAGTCTTTCATCTTTTTTTTTTTTTTTTCTAAATACACATTCCTCTTAAGTTGTCTTGATTTTGTTTCATTTTAAACAACTTCTGGATATTTTAAAGGCCCTGAAAACCTATTTTCTCAGTCAGTTGTGAGTGATGGGGTCCTACATAAGAAAAGATTTTGTTTTTTTTTCTTTTTGCCAAAGTGGGAACAGTTTGGGTTATTTGACATAAGAAATATTTGTATTTCTGTTTTTGACCCTGTGTGTCCCGCTGGTTTGAAGTTGGCAGGCTCAGTTGGAAAAAGATGATGTCATGTTTTTCCTTGCACTAATCAAAGTTTAGCTATATTAATAGTGCAACTTAACAACAGACTGAAAAAAGCAGCATTCTGCTTCCCTGTCTGGTTGAAAGCTATAAATCTGTTTCACCTGTAACCACACCCAACAGTGATGTCACGGGCTCCTGGAGTACATCTGTACATCTGCTGCAGCAAAGTGAGAAGTTTAACCCCCTTCAGGGGTCACTAAGTTACTCTTTAAATCCCTTTAAGTCATGAAGGCTTAAGTATTTCTCTAAAGCATTAAATATTCATCTCGAATTAATGAACAATCAACGTTTTAAAAAAAAGCATAGATTAGATGTAATTCATTCATTTAAAAAGCCTAAATTAAAATCTAAATTAATCTGCCCTGTCAGGACTATGTGAGTGTGGTTTGATCAGATCTGACTGATAGTGCCGGCAGGCAGATTTCAATCAATGTGTAATAAAACTATTGCACTTTAAGTTTTTTTTTTAATAGTTTATCCACATACATTTTATTTTTATATTGTCTAATGATGATGACATGGATGTCTGGTTTTGATTGTTATGTCATCCATGTTCTGTGTGATGTGTAATAAATTTTGAAAAAATGTTTAAAAAGTAAATAGAATGTTCCATTTGGTGAGGAGGATGCTTGATATATTTAAGCAAACTGAAAGAGACCTATTTTTTGATACATTTTTTTTCATTAACATGCAAACCAAAACACTGTGAAAAGCAGCTTATGGTCAGGGAGTGTGTTGGAGTGTAAAATCTATGTAATTTTTGCGTCACAGAGATGGTTCAACTTAAAATATCAAGTGCCATCATTGAAGATTTCACTTGAGCAAACCTGTTGTGTGTGTATGTGTCTTTGTGTATACCCAGAAACACTTTTGAATGCTTCTAAAAAAGTGTTTTCCATTGAAGGAAATGATTTTGGCAACATTTCAGTCGCTATTGAAATAAAATCACATACATCAGGCATGGCATTGGACAGCTCGGAGCGAAAACTGAAACTGTGAATGTGCATGTGTTGGGATTGAGCGACTCGAATGTGAAACGCTCAATTAAATACAAGAAAGGAAAATGATTCACCTCTCTGCTGATGTACTCTGATATAAATAATGAGGTGATGTTCAGCTTCCAGACTGAGAGTAAATAATGTCAAACTTTCCTATTTATGACTCTTGATGTGGGTCCTGACTGCATTACTTGAGAAACGGGATGAAATATGCAAGATACTCTTGTCAAAATGTCTTCAAGCACTAGATTAGATAAATTTCCCTTCTCATGTCATGCATAATTCTCTGTGGACAGGGACGAAGTAAGTTTGCTGCAGCCACCGTCGCTTGTCAAGACACTCAAGAGGCTATTTGTTATTCCTCGTCTGCGAGAGGGGCTGACATTTCCCATTGGCAGTTGAAGCACATCTTGCGGTGCCCTCTGCCCCCTTCATCTCCTGTGGTTTGCACTGCTGAAATGGGACAAAGCTCGCGGGGCCTTATAGAAATTCACTGGGGAACTCCGGCAGAGCCACATCCAGTGGTTTTCTGACAGATGTGTGATGGTATTGTGGTACTGCGTTTGCCTCAGGAGACTGGTGGATCACCTTATTACATACATTTACACAGGAAATGGAAGCATGAAGATAATAATATTTGAGCCCAGCAGGTGAGTTAAAACTTGTCCATGCTTCCATTCCATGCATGGACAGAAGCTGAAGATATTAAATATAGTCTGCTCTACTTGGAGAGGAATGCATGGATTTATCCTTTTTGGATATTTTTTCCACAGATTTTCCGTCAATATTCTTGGGCATTCATTACATTTTCTCAGTGTTTCATTCACTATCCTCCAACTTTATTCATTATTTTTGCACCCCCCCCCCCCCCTTTTTCTCTCAGTTTTATTCAATATTTTCAATCAGTTTCATTCACTGTCCTTGGATGTAACTCATCCAGGTGCACCACAGTGGGTGGACTGCTACTCTTCCTTGTTATTTTCCTGTTTGATTTCTCTCATTTTCTGCATTACATCAGCATCATGTCAGGAAGAGGCCTCCAGGTCAGCTCACACAGTGCTAATAAAAGTTTCCGTTGGCACTTCAAGAACTGTTGTCAGCCTTCTCCCTGCCATCTGTGACAGTGAGAAAAAAATATGATGACAAAATGCAGCCTCCATGTTCTTTAAATCCTGCTTTAAAATGTTGTACTATTAAAAAGGATGAACTATTGTTGCTGTGCATTGAATTATGCATGGCATTCATTATTCATACACGCTCATAAATGCATTATTTAATGTGCAAAAAAAAGTCTGGTGTTCATTCACACAATAGCTTTAGTGGAACACTGACATTTCATGAATGGTTAACCACCTATACTGGTGGCCTGGAGGAAACAAGTCATCACTAACCATTTGGAAAGCGACATGGTTTTCTCTTCCCTTGGCTGATAGTCTAACCACAGCTCAACCACAAGCTCTGTTAATGAGCTAACACCTCTTCTCGCCATTATCTACACTCTTATGAAGTGGTGTCAATAGCGTGAGTGGTAGGAGTCTCTCTTGGGGGCTTTAATGAATAGATTGGACAGCTCTCCCTCATCTTAGAGACCCTCGGGACAAATCCAAGGACAAAGAGAATGTGGCTTCTAGCCAGCAAATCTCATAACAGATGAGTCCCATGGTGATTTGCATTGAGAGGAACCCGGTGCCATCTTATTCAAAACTCAGAGATACACAAGTGGAATCTAGTTGAAGCTAGCTGGAAGAGAGGAGCTCATCATTAACTGGGAAAAGTGTCTCCTCATAGCTGCGGACCGGCACCAGGGGAGCAAGGACTCTTACAACCACCTCCATCATGGCTGACTAACTCAGCTGTTAGAGTGCACAGAGAGAGAGAGAGCGGGGTTTGACCTATACTGTAATTGCTGCCACTGATATTTGCTACTGGAAAAAATTTGCAGCTGCCATTCACTCATGTCAAAGTTCTCTCTGTACTGTAGCTCGCTGGCTCCTGGCTAAAGTGCTACTTAACTAAAAATAATATGAAACCAATTCTTGAACCAAGGTATGGCTGCACGCTGCTGTACTGTCTGTTTTACAAGTGCACTCCGGACATGAGACAGTTGGTATGCGGCCCAGGTTCCTTTATAGAGAAAACAAAGAGCACCAGATGAAGATGTGTGATGGATAGTCATGCTATACTTCATAAAATGACCAGGACAAGAGAAGTACTTTCCGGGACATTCAGAGCGTCCCACCAGTCTTTGTCACTCTAAATCACAAAGTGGTGCCACAGCACAGAAGAACATCCTCGTCCTCTCCAAATTCAGTCATCATAAATTAATTTCCATTTTCCAAATTAAATTCTGATATTGTATATGATCACTGGCAGGTACACAAGGAGGACATAAGGAGGTGGAATTTGGGAGAAGAAGAAGAACATGCATTATCAGCAAAAACAAAGCCAAGAGCAAGGAGAAGAAAGAAAAGATGATTTGTAGGTTCAGGTATTTGTCTGCTTGTGCATCCTACAAGTCACCTTGAAACATTTGGTTTCACTTCACTTTGTTCATGTTCTGTCATAATATTGCTACACTTCCTTAATTAGCAGGATTTTTTAAAAGCGAACTTTAATGGTTCCTTTTATTTCCTATAAAACCTGTTTGTCACAGTGGGAGTTACCAATAACACCTTTTTCACAGCAGACACTGACTTGTAATAGTGAGAAAAACAAATAAGAGGGAATAAAAGTGGAACTCCTGACAGTAATGATGGCTCACTCCCAGTTGACATGTTCTAGCTAGGTCAGCCACCATGCACAATCAACATTATTCATTATACCTCACAAAAAGGATTCATACTTTACTCATTATGTTTGGTCAGGAGCAGCAGAAACACAGAGAAGTAAATTTTCACAATTAACTTCATATTTTAGTAAAGCACACTTCAGGAAATAATGATTAAAAAAAAAAACACCTTGTATTTCCTGTTTAACCTGTGTTAACCTTTACCAATAATGACCTGTTTCACAGCAGATATTTTAACTTGTCCAAGCAGGAAAAGCACAGCTTGAGCTAGTAACTAATGATGCACAAAAATGCAAAATGCAGCAATTAATGTTATTAATTACACCTGTGCTTCTCCTGCTACAACAAACTAGAATACAATTAAGAAGTAGGGTTGAGGTCATTTCAACAGGGCAAAAATTCCAAACCACCTATCAGCTCTTTGCCTTCTGACTGCATATCTACAGCGGTGAAAAACACTGTGATAATGAAGATTTAAATCTTGTAGGGAGTCTTCTGACAGTGTGATCCAAGATGCACTCAAATTAAGCTTGAAGAGGGTTGGGTGATATGAAGATATATAAGAGATAATCTAAATTTGTCACCCTTTATACTGTAGTATCTTTCCCTTTAATATCTCTGGTTATATTAGGCCATTAGGGGTAGTGTTGCAAATCAATGAACTGGACTTCTTTATGGCAATATTGTGTTTTTATGATCTTTGCATCAATTAAATTAAGTACTATTATTTATCTGGTATTTAATTTGCTGGATATGCCAAAAACTTACATTCCTGTCTGGTAATTTTATCCTTTACTCAGTTTCTCAGCAGATGTTCAGATGATTTATCAAATAAGAGACCATGCTGGAGGGTTTTATACATACCTAGTCTGAACCAGTCCCATAACCCCTGGTGTAAATCACACCGTAAACACTGCTTTTCAAATAATAACCTGTCAAATCAGAAAGCCAGTCTGCATTGTGTACCAGCTCTTACTGTGGCTTTGACACTTCTCACCCCCCCCACCAGACACAGTAAGCCATTTTGAAAACCCATTTATTCACCTATTTGAGCAAAGTTCACATTTTCTTTTCCTCAGTTTGCCCCTGTGAGTCTGGGTTCAAGGCAGTGGACATCAGGGCATGCCCGGAAATTAAATGCACAAAAAGAACACGATTAAAACAAGAAGGCTGCAACAAGTCTGGAAATTAAAAAAAGAAAAAAAAAAAAAAAAACTGCATCCAGGAGACTTTACAGGAGTTCATTTAATCCCAAGGATTTCTGGGGGATAGCTGTAGAGGGAAGAGCTCATACAAACACTTCACTGTACATACAGATTTACATTGTGTGGGGACATGATGTATGGTCTTGCCTGGCAAGCCCACCTCTGGATCGAGCAGTATTCTGTACAACAAAGAGGGGCCCTGCATCCCAACTCCAAACCTGCACTGTGAACAAAAAAGGCACGTTCCAGATGGCCTACATGGTCGGTTAGAATGAACCAATCAGTGACAGAGTGCTGTCTCATCTACTGTTAAGCAGGACATACAATATACTGTAATATATTTGTGATGCACTATTTATTATACAATGACAAATCTGGAATGCAGACTGCAGTGTAGGCAAACTGGAACATCACCTGATTATTTCTTCAGTCATTTTCAATGCAAACTCATCAGGCTGTAGAGCTGGGATGCAGACTGAACTGACAAAAGCAGAAGGAGAACTTGCATTCATTTCATTTCGCCCTCCTTTCCAAAATGTTGCATCTGTTCCTCAGACGGGGGAAAAGACAGGGAGCATGACATCACTGTGTTGTGGCGAGGCAGGGGGCCGCACTGCCCAAATTCCAACATGTGTCCCTTAATTTTGTAAAACCATACTTTGTTCTCATAATAAAATCAAAAGCATGAAAATAAAATGAAAGTATATATAACTCTTTCAGGTCCATTTTGTGTATGATTGACATTTCTCCTTGTTTGTTCTCATTCCTCTTCGCTCTCGTTTTCGTGCTCCATGTCTTCCTCCCCGTTTGCTTTGGAATCTGTTCTGCTGTCGGGATCCTCCTCGTCCTCATCTTCTTGCTCTTCCTTGTCTTCTTCCATCGTCTCCTCCTCTTCCCAATTCTGAGGATTAAAAAAAAAAAAAATTAACATCTTAGTGCCAAGTTTGTGTTTTCTTAAGAAAAATGAACAGCTTAAGCAATCAAAAAGCTAACTAGTTCTGCATCAGTGTTGCTGACTTCTTTGAAACTTGGAGGACATCTTTCTGACTGGCCAGTTTAACGCAACTTACATCAGAGTCCTCATCAGGAAGACCTTCATCACCAGAGGCCTCATCTTCATCTGATGATTCTGCAAACAGGAACAGGAAAAACACAAATCCATCAGATGATTTCATAACATCAATACTGGCACAAGCCCTCCTACACGAGGAGACAGAGGGGAGGTGAAAAAGAAAAGAAAAAGTCTTCCGTGCTTTAACTCGCTTATAAATTTCATGCAGAGGGCTGGTATGTATTTGCATTTCAATACCATAGTGGGGCCACCTGGTTATGACAACAATACAGACTGTGTGGTGCAGGAGGGAGGAATGTCAATATGATTTGCTGAGGCTATCTGCTCCATTAGGTCAGCCAGGCACCATCTGCTGCAAACTGTGACCAGTGGACCTTTATACAGAAATGACTAAATATTACAGCATTGTTGGTCATAACTTTAAAAACACTTACATATTACATGACAGGACAATGAGGCAGAGTAATTAATTCATTAATTAAGAATATAATGGCTGAAACACACTTTAAAACCAGAGACAATTCTATTTTTTCATAATCTAACAGCCTCAGAGCGGACATTTGTTTTTTCTGGACTACAATTATGAATTACATGATGCAGGCTAATTGACATTAAAAAGCTATTTTACTAACAATACATGCTGGTTAACATGGCTGGTTTGCACATCTGCTATAAAGGATGAAGTCCCGGGAATACAAAGTAGAGGATGAAACAGTTATTATTGTACCCATCATTTCAGCAATCATTGTGAAACAGGCAAATGATGTTTGTAGTTTTGCGGTATGCTGCAAAAAATGTAGGTTTTATTAAAAAGAATTCACAACATGTACCATGTCAAACTGACAATATTATCTGCACCACCTCTGGGTGACTGCTGTGCATTTAAAGATCTAATTGTATATTCTGACTGTTATTTTTAAGTTCTAATTATTCCAGCTGATGCTACAGAATGGCTTATTAATCTATGAGTGATTAATGTACCCATACAGGTACCAGTACAATCAGAGAACTGAAAGATCAATTAAACATATCCATTCAAACAGTACATACAGTCCACACAACCTGACTAAACTATGATTCACAAACTAACTTCCTGTTAGATTCCCATGTTGGCTTCGTGATGGACCCATAACAAGCCAACAGCACAGCACCATCCACACATGAGTGTACAAATCTTTCTGTTCATTGGCTCCTTTTATGAACTTTTTTTTGTTAATGAACCTTCACATCTGGACCACTGACGGAGGTATTGGAAATCAAAAGCGCACCTTAATTATTTCATGAAAGCCTATTTTCTGCGTTGTTCAATAAAGCGTTTTATACTGTACGGTAATGAGAAATGAGAGTGAACAGAGTGGGGCCTTGTTGTTCCGCTCAAAGGGGAGGATCTGAACACTGCTGGTCAGGTTGCCAGGCAACAGGAGTCATGTTTGCGTGCGGTGCATTGCCAAGAGTGGCTGCATGATGGGTAACATTGCCTTCATAAATCTTAACCGATTCAGTGCAGTCTTCACAGAGCGTCCTCAAACGACTTAATGGGAATTGACAAGACAATGAATGCCAGTCAAAAAAAAGTGAGAAAACAATAGTGTGGTCGGATGGTGATTTCAGCAGAGCATCAGTGTGACTTGTTGCACTGCTGCAGCTTGAAGGAGTCACTCCAGTCAATCATCTATCTGAAGTGTTAAACTGATGAGTTGGGGGTTGAAATAAGATTATACCTTTATTCCTGACAGCTGCCACTCGCACTTCACTGCACTCAATCATCACTGGGATTGACAGACTGGCCGAGGTTATGATGCTACACATGAGATTTCAAGGGCCAAAGGAATTGTGATGCCACCAAAGAAGAATGTTTTCAAGAAGGTTTTTGAAGAGCAGGGGGAGCTGGGAAATGGAAGATTAGAACTGAACATAACAGGGACACAGTCAGAAGAGCAAACACTTACCCTCTTCATACACCAGCTTAGCTGCGTGGTCAACATCTGTAACTGTGTTGCTGCTGTCACTTGTCGCCACCTAGTGGTAAAGGGGAAGATAGGCATTAGAGGTTCAATTTGCACACAGCACCATCCTTTTTTTCCCCCCAGATCATGACAAGTCACTTTGGCCAATAATTAAATGCATCATAAACTGAGCACGGAGAGCTATGTTTAGTTTCAGAGAAGAACCTTACAGTTGAATCTCACATATGACATTCACTGCTGTACTTGTATTTGGAAATTGCAAAATAACCAAAGCTTGTGTGTCTACATCTCTGTTCATCAGCCCAGTCCTGAAGGCCCACACTTTCTCTCCTCAACCCTGTTGTTGTGCACTTGATGCAATTAGGGTCTACACATTTTGGATTATATTTGATTAAGGTGTGTAAGAGCAGAAGTGGTGCAAAAACTCTGATGTGAATTCAACACAGGAGCACATCACAAACAGATGAATAAAGATCCTTTCTGGCCAGAGATGCCTCCAACTGTGACATCACTGCTGCAAAATAAATGCCAATTCCAAGACTGGCAGAGTAATGCATGACCTTCATGCAGCAGGTTGAAATGATTCTGAAATCACATTGGGACAATTTACATCTGTGCCTGAATTTATTGCATAGATGATGTCCAGCACAAATCCTATCAGAACCTAGAGTGTCTGTTCACAAGTGATTGCCTGCTGACAACGAGCTTCTCCACATGCAGGCTACTGTGCTTATTTCTGTGCATGACCATGCTTACCTGTGTCATTAGGAGATACAGTTTCCCATGCAGCTTTGTTAGCTTGTGGAACATCTTCACTCTGCTCTCAATCATGTGATAAAGCACTCCAAGCTGGGTAACCAGGTCTGGCAGCTGTTGGAAACACAGATAGATCAGTTGAAGATAAAAAACAGAAAAGACACAAACAAGGCAGCACATGATGTACAAACCTCTGCTGAGGCCTTATTTTACAGCTTCCAGGGCTCGACATTAACTTTTTGAGGCACTTGCCCTTTGGACAAGTAAAATTACTTTTCACCTGTCCAGGCACAAAAGTCACTTGTATGGATAAATGACACAATGTAACTTCCGTTTCACTGAGACTTTAATGCTGCTGTGTTAGAGATCATGGAGTAAAATGTATTCCTTTCACATTGATATTAAGAATGTATTCTTTTAGCCGAGTAATGAGTGGCACATAACATGAAGACACTTCTTTTTTATGTTTATGACTTTTAACTTGTTCGGTGGGGCAAGAACATTTCTCTTCCACTTGCCCTACAAAAGATCCACTTGACCCTGACAAGTGAACAAGCATAAATGTCAAACCCTGTTTCATATAACATATACAGGCTGGGCTGGTGTATGTATTAGCAGACTTAGCTTCACATACAACATTGTCGTGGGTGGAATACAACGGATAGAAGGTTACCAACAAGTTCAAGTTTTCTCTTGTTAAGATCAATATCAACAGCAAATGTTACATCTGTATGACCTCAGAGGTCAGGGGATGTCATCTGGAAATCAAAATGCTTCGGGAAAGGTCATACAGTCCCTCAAAACTCCATAGGTTTCTTGTCTTTGCTGCATGAGTAAATGGGTGCTGAGCTGCTGGTTGTAGTCACACAAACAGAAGGTCTGAGACATAATGTCTGCTATGTGTGGTGGAGGTAACGACTGGAAATTAAAGTCAGGATTAAATATGAATGTCGGAGGAAGTATGCACAAAAGGATGCTGTGTGTGACTTCCATGTGCTTAGGGAAATCACAATACGACCTGATTGGACTGTGGAGAGTCTAGAGTGTATGTCTGTGCAGAAGGCAGGTACAGTACAAGTTAAAGCCCACTCCAGCCAGTGTCACTTCCTGCTCAACGGTTAATGTTCTTTCTCTAACAGAGATTGGGGGAGTGGTAAAAGTCTGACATAATCCATTACCATGGCAACCAGATTACCGTTCTAGCACACTGGCGATGCATTGGAATGGCAGGGTTTTCCCTGCCTATCTAACTCACAGGCAGGCCGCCTTTGTATTACTAGCCGCCGCCTTTGTTGAAAGTTCCGGCATTTGATGTTGACGAAATGAAAAAGGTGGAACTCAACTGCGAGTGCAAGTGCAGCGCAGCACGTGGACAGTCTACAGCACGCACATGCTGGAGTACATCTTCACAAAATGCAGCGGTTGCAAGCATGTTTTGATTTAATGACTAAATAATTACCTTTATGAGACGAAAGTTAAGCATATTTTGAACTTTCTACACCATCACTCAGACTAACGTTAGCTGAGCGGAGCAGCAAACTCCAGCAGTAACAAACAAGACCAGCTGACCAATACACACTGCAGCATTAAACAACTTACACCAACTCTGAGGTGAAGAAAATAACTTGGTACTAAGTCTTTTTCACCTCAAAAACCCTGTGCCCCCCCCCCCAGCATCTTGGACAGTGATGTCTTTCCCCAGAGCTAACGGTGCAGCAGAGAGGCTGCTCTTCACTACTGGAGACATGACGTTAATAACAACACAGCAGAGCATTCCTTCTCATCCTCATTTTGTTATTCTCATAGAGGCAGGAGACTGTAAGATGCTTTCAGATTAATTAATTCATTAATTATTGCAGTTAACATTTTGAAATGAAAAGGCTGTGGACCACTTGTCTTAAACGCCAGTTATGTTTCATATTATATTTCAGTGGACTAAGAACCCTGGTGAATGGTTTGGCACATACTGGAGCAAGAGACTGAAAATAGTGCCCCCTTTTCTATTCATTCAATCAAGAAATGGTTTCTAATCAAGAATCACTTCTGAATTGAATGGGCACCTGAGTATCGTGATGTTATTGAATCGAGAGATAAGCATATTGTCCCAGACCAACAAAATGAACACTGTCATTTGTCACAATATTTATCTTTCATCTCTTGGTTCCATCTTCATATAAAATTTAAATCCCAATAAACACTTTGTCTCTAAAATCGTGATTTGTTTTCACTTAAGTGCACAACACCCTGAGGTGCATGCACAAACTGTGTAAGCCGCACCACGCACATTCTTCAACCTTAGCCACACTTGTCTCAAAAACATCCAGGGAAAACCCTGAATGGTAGTGATATTATAGCCTAACCTGTCCACTTACTATGTCATTAACTATATAGACTAGGTCACATGTCAGTAACAGAGATACACAATGAAACCTTGCTTTATTTTTTAGTAAATATTTGTAAGTTTTCCTCCTCAGTGGCCAGGCCCAGTTACAGTTTAATATGTTGCACCCTAAGTTGAAACTTGAATAATAAATGCCAAGCGCAGAGGCCCACGGACTGTGTGCTGTATGCACACCTGCTATTTTGGTTCATGTGTGTGCAGCAGCGCGACGTGCAAAAGGGCTGAGTGAAGGTGGACATAAATCAGTGGGTGTGGTGATTATTAAATACTCTCTCAGTCAGTCACATCACTGCTGTCATAGCTCTGAGACAGCTGTGCCAATCACAGTTAACAATGATAATGTTAGCTCAACAACAGAAAGCTTTTCTTCAGGAAAAGTCTGGACAGATCAATGTCATGACATGAACACACATCACCACAAATCTGCAGCCAAAGACAGATGGAGTAGTTGTTTTTATCAGTTAGTTGCTATAATAACAATAGAAATAAAAAAAATTGATTTGGTATATGATTATATCAGACCGATGCTATTTCAACAATAATTCTAATGTATCTCCCCTTGTAAATGCTCACATAGTTTGGTTATTAATGTTACACAACAGCATTTGCACTGCAATGTGTTTCAGTGATAAAACATGAGACATTACTTTAGCTAAAAAGAAAGTAGGAAAAGAGGCTTTGATGAACTCTGCTGACCCAACGTCTCCTTCATAAAAAGCAGAATATTGACTTATAACCATCTAATGTGTGTAGAGGTGTGTGTGGTTATATTGTAGCAGCCTGGTGTTGTTTTCAGGTGATTTAATGAAGGTAAACATATCAGTCGTGCTGCCTTCAGATGCTGCAGGGATTTAATGAACTGAAGGAGAAGCTTTTCATACAGTATAAGGCAGAGCATGCTTTTGCCTGCCTGGGGCAGCTTTTTCCAAGGGGAGTGAAGTTTTTTGCTCGCTGTTTTTGCGTTGCTGAGTGCCTCATGTTTTTGCAGGAGTGCCCTGAATGCCTCTAGTTGAAAAAAACGGAAAAGTGCCAAACGTCATTTGCATCTTTCCCCATTGTCCATTTGGATGAATTGAGAGACGGACCTTTCTTTGGTGGTGACGTCGACAAGTAGAGAAAACCAGAGTGGTCTGGGACAAACTAGTGGTGGCTGATACCTGGAGCTATATTTACTTTACCAACCGTAGTTACCTTGATCTGAACAGAAAACAACACTCCTGGAGTGAATTTACTACAAAAAAAAATTGCAGTAAGCTGCTCTTTTTTTAAAGCAGCTTTTAAGCAATCCGTTGTTGCAGCACATCTGCAGCAAGTATTTAGTTTGAAACGCAGCACTTGATACTGTATCTGTAGCCTATGTGCACTCACAAAAACAAAAGGGAATTTATGAGGATGATGTAAGACTACAGCGTTCTACTACAGTCATATGTTATCGCTCCGTTTTAGCAACAGCTTCAATTTTTGAACTTTGAGCGCAAAATTAAGTTATTTGTCAAAAAATATTTGGTGAACAGTGTGGCTAATCAACATTGTCAGGAAATGACACAGAAACATAAAATATGTTAAAGATGCCCAAATAGACTGGAGGGGGGCTTTAAACATATAAAGCAACTGGAGTCATATGAGTAGTACAGGTAGACTCACCGAGGCCAGGTATGATGTGTGGTGCATCAGCACAGCTTTGAGCCACCGTACCATTAGAACTGCCCTGTAGAAAGAAACATGTGTATGAACGGTCAGGTGGGAACCAAACTAGTCCATTATGTATATCTACATGATGTGAGACATTGTTGTTTTCATCATGTGAAAAGCAGCTGCATTAGTGACTAGTGATTATGTGTACAACCACTGTGAACTTAAGCCAATTAAATGCTTAGAGTTGATCTGTCAAGCTTTCACTTACGTAAAAGGGTGCCCTTGGAGCCTCTTTGTGATCTACAGAGAGAGAGATAAGGGGTTGATTAAAAACTGCAGTAAATCATGGAACAACCTTAACACAACTTCACTTACAAATCCTGCTAGTGTGACCAAACATCTGGGCAGGTTCATGCAGCTTCAGACCAGACTGCTGACTAAGTGTCACAGAAGAGCATGTTTTTTCTTTTTTTGTTAATTTTTATATTGGCAAAGCGGCAAATACCACAGCTCGAGGCTGAAGCCAATGTAGAAGTACCTTAAAGTGCAATGTTATCGATGGCTGCTAGATGCTACAATTGACTTCCATTCAAAAAACATCAGCTTCTCTCTCTTTTTTTAGTCATTTTTTTCCAATGAGTCATTATGGTCTCAATCTCTAAATTGAAGCCCTCTAATAAGTGTGCTGGTGGTCATTTCGGAAATGATTTCTCAGTTAATAAGATGTGAAGACCTATAGTAGCTTTGATGTCTGCTGTGTGGGCGTTGATTGACAGCTGTGATTGACAGTTGGCTCACTTGCTGCTCTCCCCGGCTCTGACACTCGCACTGAGTCGGACTATTGTCACAATACTTCACAAAGTTTAATATTACATGATTACAATACCTGCCCTGTTAGCACAGTTTAGCTTAAGTAGCTAAAGTAAGCCTAAATACGTTAGTGTGAAAGGCAAAACCCTGCACTCCTTATCTGGAAGGTCCTGGCTCCAAACGGAAAAGATGGTGCCGACCATAAGCTGCAATTCTGGGCTTCAAATCGGCTTCAAAGCAAACCAATGGGTGACATCACACCCCACTGTGTCCATCTTTATATACAGTCTATGGTTGACACTCACCTCTTCCACCAATGGTAAAACAGCAGGGAGGGGTAACCGAGCAACCGTTTTCTTTATCACCATCTCTTTGCGAGTCTGGAAAACTTTCTGTAGGAGAGAAAGGAAACCACATGTAGCTGCAAATTTTTGACACATTTAAAGAACAAGTTTAAGTTTATACCTAGATGAGCAGTGTGCTTTGCACCCCTCGCAGTGTTTTGTCTTGTCCTGTCCTGCCTGTCTGACAGTAGCCCACATACATATAAAAAGCCTACACATAGTACTGATTCTCACTCCGCAGGGGTGGGTCCAGGGGAGGGTGCTGTCCTCGCAGCGACCCAATCCCACCTGTCGAAGAGAACACTTTTCCAAATCCAGGGAAAGGTAATAATGTACCATATTATAAATGTCTTTTGCACAGGCCAAAAGATAAAAAACTATTATTTAAAAAGAAAAAAATCAGCTTCCTTAACTATAAAAACTTTGAAAGGTTTAGGCTTTTATAAGACAGACTTTGAAAGATGGTTTGGGATACAATTTAAATTTTCACACCCAAATCAATTTAAGTTTTGGCTGGTACTACATTTGCCTTTTTAACTTTCTGAATGGTAAGTGGGCAAAATCTTTGTACAAAACAAACTTCAAATTAGGGCTGGGCAATATATTGATGTTATAAATTAATACAGTGATATGAGACTTGATATCTTCTTAGAGTTTGGATATCGTAATTGGAGCTGCAATGATTAGTCAATCAGTTGACAACTATAAAATTAATCACCTATTATTTTGATAACTGATTAATCGTTTTGAGTCATTTTTTTAAGAAAAAAAGGCCAAATTCTCTGATTCCAGCTTCTCCAATGTGAATAGTTTCTGGTTTCTTTAGTCCTCTATGACAGCAGACTGAATCTTTGGGTTGTGGATGGTACAAAATAAGACATTCATCTCGGCTTTGGGAAGCAGTGATCCACATTTGTCCCCATTTTCTAACATTTTATGGACCAAACAACTAATTGATTTATCAAGACATTTACTGATAATAAAAATTATCGTTAGTTGTAGCCCTAATAGCAATATCATGAGTAAGTGTCTTTTCCTGGTTTCAAAGGCTGCATTACAGTAAAGTGATGAATTTTCTGAACTTACCAGACTGTTCTAGCTGTTCTACTCTTTGTCTTTACCCACTTAATCATTATATCCACATTATTGGTGATTATTTATCAAAAATCTCATTATGTAAATATTTTGTGAAAGCACCAATAGTCATCCCTACAATAGTGTAACAATATCAATAGACTAAACTAAATTCACTTACATTTAGGATGTTGGCATCATTACTCTCCAGACCCTGCACCAGCAGCACCGCAAAATTGTCTGTCTGTAAAGAGGGCGTCCCTTTAGGAGCTCCCTTCTCAGAGGAGACTGTAGACAGATCAATTTCACCTAGTCGCTCCGCTATTGACATCTGCAGGGGAAAAGAATGACTTTAGCTGAACAGGAATTGGATAAATTCAGTGGGTGCACATATTGTATCAGCCAGTCTTACCCAGACTGAATACCATTACCACATCACGTAAAAGAAAACATGTAAAGTCAAAATTCAAAACATGTTCTCATATTTAAATGAGTCCGTTTTTTCTGACTGGAATGTGGAAAGAATCTCAGGAACTGGCAATGACAACTGGTAAATGACTGAAGAGGTCTCCAACTACTGAAACGTGAGTGAACTCATGCAGATATTGTCATCAAGCAGTTTAACCTTTTATTCACATGGTGAGGGTTTACTTGTGTGCCCTTGGACTATAAAGAGCATACATCTGAACACACAAGCAACATCTACTGGTTGATTATGATTGGTGTATGGCCAAAATGCTCACAGTAGGAGGAACATACCGATGCAGTGAGCCATGTGTGGTGCATCATCAGCAACACTCAACATACCTCTTTAGTGTCTGTGTCTTTTTTCCGTTTCTCTGATCCCTGTGAGGTTCCCTTCACTGGGGCTTGATGACCAGGAAGCCCTGGGACCAACACTCTGCTTTTGGCGTTGACAATTGGGGTTTTCACCTGGAACGGGAAATGAAATTCATAATTTTCATCTTCAGTCACAAGAATAGTTTGAAGTCATTTAGAGTACACATAAAATGGCCAATCAAATCATATGGTGAGTGAAATAAAGTCATGCAACATGCATCATCTTCTGGGCTCATATTAAGCAATGTGAAGTACTGATAGTCACCTTGGAAACGGCAGTTTCCATGGAAAGAGACAAGCTGGTCTGAACATCACGGGTCAAACAGACATGTCTGTCTGTGGTGTTGATCTCCTGTAAAAATGGGAGAGAGCAAGATGGAAAGTCAATGAGGAGCTGAACCCACACTGGTTTTTAAAGGCTGATAATGTTGTGTGAGGTATCTTCATATTTAACAAATCACCAGTTGAGACGAGGATTCAGAATTTAATTCTCTTCATGGAAACTACAAAAGCTCAAACAAAACTTCATCTCACAGCTGGCACACACTTGCAACTAAGATTTATCATACCGTATGCTTAATGAAAGCTTACTATCCACCATGTGGAACACAATTCACAACCACATATTTCTGATGCCCAGGAAACTTTTACAATGACTTTTCAGTTTTGAACACTGTAATTTAAGAAAATAACTTTCGCAGCCTATTTACACAGCTGTATATGGGGAAGAGGCTCTTTCAAATAAGCTGCACAATGATTGGACATCACACTTGTGCATTTCAGGAGCCCCCTGTGTACTCACCACTTTCTCCATAACCGGCTGCAGGTGGTTGCCATAAGCCAGCAGCACAGTGCGAATGTCAGCTCTGAGGGCGGCTGCCAGCAGGGGGATTGGCACCGGGGAGTCCTTCGTGTCTGACATCTGCACCGTACATGAGGGTGCGAGGGGCTTCTTACAGGGCCTGTGGGGACCGATGTTTAGACCCAACATGAGCATAGCAAATACACAAAACTGATTTAACTTTACATGGTGAGATTCATTATTCAACAACAGGATCTGACACTCCACACTATACAAAATGTAGAATTACTGCAGAGAGCAGAAGTGAATATTCCTTCATCTGCTGGCAGTGCACTGTCTCCTAACAGCCAATAGGGGGCAAATACTCTAACAGAGTGAGTGAATGAGAATTACTCAGGTGATCTGCATTGAAAACTCAAGTGTTTCTCCTATATTCATTCTGCAGTGGCGGTCACCATGAGTGCTGCTGCTAAAATGTCACACGACCATCAATATCAATGGGCTACTATTTATTTTCACTCGCACACTGTGCGAGCACAATAACACCCTACGTTACTGTGGAACAGTTTTGAGTCATTCTCTCTCCTCATTCTTCAAATGAGATCTTTGTGAAGGGTACTGTTACAAGAGTGGTATAGCTCCATTAAAGAATAGAGCAGTGCGTAATGCGTGTGTGTAGTGAGTGTGTAGTTGAGTGAGCAGCAGAAAAGTGATGGTGAATGCAAGCGGAGCAGAGTAAAAAGTTCAGAGTGAGATGTCAATCTGGCAGTAAATGTACAGTACAGGCTACAGTGTGTCAGTTAATAAATGCTACAGCTTCTCAAGACCAAAAAAAGTCTCCTCTATTTAAGGGGGTTAGCCCTGAAGTTAGTGACAATCCGTTAGCCTAACCTGAAAATGCTCACTTAAGGTGGACTGACCTTTAAGGTGGACCAGTAACTCTCACTTTAGTGTCAATCTCAACCGCTCTTAAATAGAGAACGGAGAAATGTCTGGCTGTGTCTTCTGAGCATAGAGGGAGATTTTCCTCATAGAGGTGGAAGGTTTATGACGTTATCTGTATCATATACTATAAGGTAGCAAAATCAATGCAGTGAAGAGGTACCATTCTCTTTGTTGTTGTAATGAAATCTGGGTTTATGAATAAAAGCTCAAATTTAATCGGCTCGGTGTGGACAAACAAAAGTCGAATCTTAAGAGTGAAAGACAAATTATTTTCTTGAACAGCAGGAAGCAAATGCATGGTGCTCAAGGGTTTTTCCATACCTTACACTGTTATATTGCTTAGCACAGTTTACAGTGTTTTAAGGGCTTACCCATTTAAAAAGTGCTCAAAGAGATGCAGCTGCCCATCCTTACACACCACTGCCAGCCTCACCGCCTGTGCAAAAGAAGTAACACCACACACACACACACACAGACATTTGCATATGGTAAATAGGTAATACAAAACAGGAAATATGTCTGTATAACTCTTACATAATTGCAACACAGAGAGAAACAATTTAGCAGGTTTTTAAGCATATGTTTAAATCCCATGTTCTCTCCCAATAACCATATCCACAGTGATGAACACTCGTTTAGCCATTTCCACACAATTAAGTTACCCAGATGGGGTTCAACAGTGTGTTCACCAATGTCCGCAGTTTTTATTCAGAGTTCCTATCATTTACCACATTCTGTCAATGTGAACACAGACTGAACTTATTTGATTCATCGGGCATAACTGACATTTCAGTACAAATACAGACAACATTACACTCGTCTCTCTGACCTCTTCCTTGCTGTTGGATGTGACAAGGTCGATGTGCTGTGGCTCGTCCGTCAGAGTGAAGGACACCACTGAGTTCTTGTCCTTTCCGTCTTCTCGAACTTGCCTACGATGAGACGGCTTTATATCAGTTACACAAAAACACAAGTATGGCATCATAACCAGCCAGACAACAGCCGTATGTCTTATACTGAAGATCAGCTCTGGCTGACCTTGCCGCTGTCTTTGTACTCACCATACACTAAGCAATCGATCGTGTGCAGCACCAGACAGGAAATAGAGACCGTTACTGTCAGGAGGTCGTGTGGTGGCAAAGCGCAGGGTCGTCACAGCTGTGGAGTGGCCTGTGAATTTCTGCAGAGAGGAAAAACAACAAAGAGCAGGACAATTGGGTCAATTCTGCTCTTAAAAGGTCAGAGCCATGTTTGACTGGTTTATAGCCTTCAATGCTTCTCTTAGCTCAGCTTACTGTAACTATGATCCAACAACCGCATTTAACACCGCTGACCCTTTCAAAGTAAAGCAACTAACATAACATAATAAAACCAGAATATAACAGTTGAGCTCTGTATAACACATCTATAAATGTGAATATGAAGACAGTGAGACTCACCCTGTAAACCTCCTTGGTGTCCAAGTCCCACATCTTGATTATCTGTCCGGCTGAAAGCAGCAGTTTGCCGTCAGGGCTCACACATAAACTGGTCACTGCTGCACGGTCCGCCTTCCACTTACTGTGTCAACAAAAGAGATTGGAGCACGTATTTATTTAATGGTTTAAGTTTTATCTTCAAACTGTGTGTTTATGGGATTCAATTTCTTCTTGTTTTGACATTATTCACTAGTGCATCAGAAACACCTGCTCTGTTTCCATTATTGTGAGATCTAAGCAAGGCTTCCTGTATTGTGTCTGATATGGCAGCACTTTTCTGGTGTTGTATTTGAGTGAGGAGCTCAGATTTCTTCAACAGCTTCTAACTCATTGCTGCACTCTACCAGAAAGGAGCAGTAAGTGGATGTGGACCACAAATGGGCTTTCGTGAGCATCGAGTGAGGATTCATGGTGACATTAAAGTTCATGGTGACTGTGTTGCTACTAAATCAATCACCAGAGAAATGGTGTTCAGGAAGAAGTACAGCGATACTAAATGTACAGTGGTATAGTCTACAATGATAAAACTAGCTGGTGTATTTCAGTGCTTGTGAGCTAAGTGTTATGTCTGACTTCTGTTGCAAAGCTAGCTACTTAGAGGCATTAAGTAACATCCACATTCTGATTTTTGAAACTATCAATGTCTTCTACATTAGGGAGCAGCTAAGACATAAGGCACCAACTTTGGGAGGGTACTAACATGTGCTGTGTATAAGTTAAAACAAATGAGACTGACCAATCTTTTTTTGAGCCAACTACAAGAGCTTTTTGAGTTTGAGAAGTGAAGGTTTAACAGAGTGAAGGCAGGACAAAGTTTACGAGAACAAAAAAAAGAAAGAGCACCAGAACCAGTTGGTGGTAGATATCTTCACTTATTCATAGCCATGAATAAGTAAGACATCTATTGTTTCTTAAGCAAAGCAGATATTCCTATGTGCCCGAATATGTAAACTCAATAAATAACTTATGGCACTCCATTCTGCAGAAGAGACCTAATGTAAATGTCTCCCGGTCTGTATAAATACCAGCCAGTCTGGTATATTACAAGGATTTTCAACCACTGCATCTTTCAGAGTGAGCTTTTTCTGCCACTGCACCTCAACTCGATTCTTCCAACTTTTACAAACACCTAACTTCTACTCAAGCTATCTTTGGTAAATTTTCTTATGAATTACGGTCTTGTTTTAACTTTGAAACTTTCAGCCCAGCTTTGGCTCTGAATGATGGCCTGATACACTGGTCAAGAATTTTTTAATAAGCAGGGCAGGTCCAGTACTGCGGATGACTGAACTGCAGACAACAAGAACACATAAAGCAGCCAGCAGTTCTAATGAATGATGTCCTCAAAGCTGCTTCAGGTTAAAAAAAAAGACAGCTTTGCTCCTGCTGCAGCAGCATTTTGCAGATGGACAGTGTCTCCAAAGTGCTGCAATTGTTTGAAAACGACCTGCGGGCTTTAGTGGTTGTCCATGTCTCCAAGAGGTCTGCCAAATCCAGTTCTGAAACTCCAGAACAACATTACTCTTTCCACATATAATATATACAGATACATTGTTTGTGATTAATGGAGACTTTCAGGGTTTCCAGCAGACATCCTGCCTCCACTCACGTCAAAAGAAATTGCACTTTTTTGAAATATCTTAGCTTTGTGGAAAACAAACCGAGGTACTAATTTACATAGCAAAGGCCATGTATTTACAGAGTGAGCTGACAGTTTAGATCATATTCTAGTAACTAAATTGATCGCGAGACAAGATACTTAAAGATCTGTCTGATTCAGCTCGGCAGATGACTGATCAATCACACTGTATGTTTTTACAAGTGGGGAAAGTCGATGCCAACGACTCAGTCAGTCACTGCTGTCACCCAACAGAGTCTTATTCCAGTTGAAGTTGGTTTACGGCTATAAAAGAACAATGCAGAAGCTTCTCATTTTTAGCTGGCCCTGACTGCTGCTTTCGCCTGTTACAATGGAAAACATCACCGTCATATCAGCTGCAACTAATTGATGCTAATTCTGTAACAGCCAAAATAGACAAAAAAATGGACTGATGTTTTATTAACGCTCTCTGCAAGCTGGTGTCTGTACTTCTGTCTTTGTGATTTAAAAGACACATCACTCTGTAATGCTGCTATATGACTGAGTGGACTGTGTTTTGATGACGATGATGCATGATCCTGGAAACAATGTCTTGAGAGTCTGAGACAGATGAAACGGAGATCATCTTTACACTTTTACTGGTTAGAGTGAAACTGAAAACAGGCTTAATTTTCCTTCACATTTCATCTGGCTCTGTACTACAGTCTACAGCTCTCTCAGGATGTGAGATGTTGTTTCTTTTTAATAAATAAGACGTTAAAATCACACCAGTGTGACTTTAATGTGTAGTGGTTCGGTCAGCTCTGGACACAGGTTTCATTCCCAAATCTAATCAGGAGGAACTCCTGAATTCTTTCCCATAATGATTTTAAAAAACAAAGCACAAAACATTGTATCTCTACTAATAAAGTAGATACTGACCTTCGTGTCTTGCCTGTCTGCAGGTCCCACTCTATAATATATGTGTCATCTGAGCCGCTGTATAATAAACTGTCTTCAGGGTGCCACTGGACACAATTCACTCCTCCACTATGGCCTCCATCCTGACAGAGACAGAGAATCATATGGTTAACAGTGGTGAACAAACTGCCCCATTACTGAATTAAACACTTAGAGGCTGCTCATGCAATACAGCATGACTACTGCCTAACATTTCTCACTTTGACAAAAGCATTTTTCACATACAAATTCAGTTCAAAGTTAGAGATTCTACAAACTCTGATCAATATATATATTTTTAACATTTTACAGTTTAAATACACTCTTGGAGTCTATCATCATATAACACTTCTGTAGGATATAATAGTATACAAGCCAGTGTTCTAAATCTCAAACTCACCAGGGTACAGTGCAGTGCTCCCTTTACTGTACTGTAGATGAGCACAGTGCCCGCTGCTGTGCCCATTGCCAGCAGGTCTGCCTTCTCCTCCACCTGCCCTGCCTCCGATTTCCTCTTCTTCCTCTGAGGCCCCTCCTGAAACACAGCACATTTGTAGCATTTACCTACTAAACATTACTAATAATGACACAGGTATGACATGCTCGGCACATACGCTTGACTCTATATGTACTTGTATCACAATTTTCACTAATTAAAATCACTGACCATTTGATATTTTAGATCAGCACAATAACAGCTGATAAAAGCCAGTGCTGTCTTTGACAAACTGCTACTCATTGATATGATATAAAAAAAAAAGCAAGCTGAACAATCTAACAGCAAGTACTGCCATTAATTATAAAATATCATGAACACAGGATGCAAAATTAACTTTTCTGTCCACCAGCCTAATGGCTAGTGAATGTTCAAATTTTACCAGCCACTCAACATATAACCATTACTTTTTTGGCTGGTGAGTGAAGCAAATCTACCAGTCATTTGCATATTTTACCAGCATTTGGCTGGTGGTTGGTGCCAATTTTGTGCCCAGCATGGACACATCAAATCACTTTGTATCAGAAGTAATAAGATCCGTAGTTTAATTCTTGTCATAACTTAAGGCATATTTTCTTGTTTTAAACTGATAAATTGTATTACTAGGCCAGGAGATACTCTACAATGAAGCAAAACTTTCTGAACCTCTCCTTCTCAACGTGTCATGGTGGCACACGCTTCTGAAGCTTTGGTGGACTTAAATAACGAATTTATTTGCAATGTCGACTGTCTAAAAGACAAAACCACATAATTGGTCGTGGCAGTTTAGCTGCGGCAAGTATTCTTGAAAGTTACTTCGATGTTGAAGCACCAAATTGAGACACTGTCCGTGTTTTCTTGTGACTACCATGTGGGACTAACATGTGCGTCCTGCGCAGCTGTTGAAAGCTAACTAGCAGCTAACGCGGCTGACCCGCTAAACAAGTCAGCGTCGGATACATGAAAGCATCCGTATTAACTCATAGCAGAGCGCTCCCAGCTTTCTATACACTTTCTACTGTGAATACTGACACTTTTCTTGTTCAAGCGTGTTAACTTCTCTGAGAAGTCCGTCCCAGACAGCTTCTTAAGGCCTCACTAGCTTACATAGCTAACAGCAGGCTCACGTACCTTCACTGTTCGGCATGGTCCCCACGATATGCAGCTACAAGTGGCACTCAAATGGGCTGAAGGCACATATTCCTGGTGAAGTGTTTTACTGTCTGTGTTCCAAATGCGAAGTCTGCCATCCTGGGCACACAAGGCTAAGTACTGTCGTGATTTGGGTGAAAAAACGCAGGGGAGCTGCAGCGGAGAGCTGCCACTATCGGCCGCCATTTCTGCAGCGCTGCTTGCGTCTGCGTGTCGGGGTTTACACAAAACCACGTGTGGCCCTCCGCGGACATGCGCGGCACAGCGTCAGGAGCACCGCCCTTCCCATTGGCTGCTGCCACACAACTAGCGGCATTATGCTGCCTTCAAGTGTCATCGATGCAGCGGGAACATTTATTGCGGTCCGCCCACATCAAAACAAGCGTGGAGTAAATTGTCACGATTTATTGCTGATCATATCTACTCTCACTTTTTATTGCTTTGGAAAAAAATGCATTGTTTGGATTAACTGAATATGACAGAAATCTCTGCTCACAGTTCTATTTAATTAATCTGCTTACTATTTTGACCAAATTTTATATTCACAAATCCAAATTCTTAATCAAAAAGTCAAACTTTTCAGAGCTGACCCCCATATCAAACAATACATTTCTTCAATATCTGAATGTACAAACCAAAAAGCTGTTAATAACCACTGTAAGGTTTACAAGATATTTATTTAACTACTTATTTTTTATTACAACCTTTAGCCCCCCTGACATGTTTGTGATTGTAGATTCAAGTTAGGTGCTGTAAACTTGTTGAATAAGTTACTTGTTTCAGTAAAGCTGTTTAAAAAGTAAAAGAAGTCTCATCGATGCTACCACGATAACAGGTCAAAGATACTCTATAACTGTCTGAACTGTCTCTGATCAGTTGTAAATAACAGGATTTACAACCGGTCGATGCATTTAGGCACTTTCGATCGAAAATATCAACAACACTGACAATACTCAAGTAGCCCACTTTATTCAATAACTAGTGATAAATGATGATTGTGTGTATTTGTCTCCGTTTCGCCCTGCTGTATATTTCGCCCTGAAAATATTTACGAAGTTTGACTGCACCTGAATGCAACAACAAATAAATTCTCTGCTGTAAATCCATGTGTATAAGGATGTTGTTAAAATTAATAATTATCTTCAACAATCAGTTTACTGAGAAATGGGCTGCTTATATAACCCACCACAAAGACACAAAAACCTCTGTATGAAGAGATATTGTTAAGTTGTATATATGTTGTATACCTCATCGGCACAACTTATGCTTGTTCTGTAATTACTAAATGAAAAAATAAATCTTTTAATTATCATTGCAATTAATTTATGTGGACCTGTTTTTGATGCCCAAATATCTTAACATTTACATTTTACATGTAAATTAATTTTTGTAGATAGCCTATGGTTAAACATGTTTTATGACGTTTGAATTATAAATGACTAGAGAGAAAGACCCCGTTTCCCTGTAATTATTTGACACTGTTAGGAACTATCTTTCCCCATTTAACCTGCCATTTAGATAAGCTGAGAATTGGACAGCTTCATGACGTGTGTGTGATCAAATTACCTGAATTAGTTGCTCTGTGGTTTCAGTACTACACATTGTGGGCCATGTATTCACAGCTAAAGGAAAGGAAATTTAATACTAAGGTCATTCTGACTGCCATTTGCACGTTGTTAATTCTGTTCCAAAGAAATATTTAATTAGTACACTGAAGCATTATCAAAAGTAGAAGATATGCTGTTTATTATTCCCAAATTTTCCCAAAACTCAAGACGAATTACAACAAATTAAAGAACACATTAACTTTCTATGTAAACAGATGAGTTTGATAGTGTAATGCACATTTGAGCTCGACATGAGGCGTCAATAAATGCATTTGTATAGCTATGATACCACCCTCTGCTGGTTAAATTAAAGGACTGCAACTGTGTCGCTCACTTATGACGTCGTTCACGTGTGTTTTCCAGCATGGTGACCTCCTTCCTCTGTAAATACAACCGGGTTTAGCAGAAATTAGGACGATCCTGTCATTAGTTGTCACAATGCGAATGGACGTTTCAACAAAGTTTGTTGTTATATTTATTTGAGTAGTGTATTTATCAAATATTGTATCTCGAGACATATTTTTCCGTCTAGTTTATAGATCATATTCATCCGAAGTAATGACTGTGCAAATGCCATTTGCTGGACTAATGATTGCGCACAGACTGGTGCGTATGTGCTCATCCATCCCAGCACATTGCAGACACAGAGACGTTCTTGTACACCTAAATAAAAGTAAAAGGGAGATCAGGACTTTTTCAACTGGTTGTGTGAAATGTAACGACAATGAGAGAGACAGCTCAGACCCACCACCCTTGAACACCAAGCTGACATCCAGACAAGCACTGCTGTCCAGGAGGAGGAGACCGCTGTCCCCACTGGAGAGGATCAGTAGCCTGCTGCCCCAGGATGCCCTGACCACCGAGGTGATGCAGCTGAGAGAGCAGAACAAGCAGGAACCTGAGGAAGACACTAACATCCAAAAGGAGCATGCACTGGTGGCAGAGTCTTCAGAAGAGGAAAGTGGACATAAGGCAATTCGTAAAGATGATTCTTGTACATATGATGCATCTGATGCAGCAGACAGCTCAGAAAGTCAGTTAAATGGTGCACTTCATCACGAGGAAAACATGTGGATACCAGCCACTCTTCCAGGGGAGAACTTTCTTGCCTTCGGGGAGCTGCTGATGGCTGAGCATCGTAAGAAAGGGCGAGTGGAGTACAGGAAGATGTTCGAGCTTCAGACGGGGGCACGCCTGCATAGCAGCTGGGGGATCATCCTGCATGACGACATAGCCGGGCAGCCCGCAGGTCGGACCCTGAAGACAAACAGAGGGGCTCCCATCTTCATACGACGGCCCAGTCTGGATGAATATGTACTCTATATGAAGAGAGGCCCAGCCATCGCCTACCCTAAGGTATGTGCTGTGTATTTGTGTCAGGAGTCACATTGATCATTAAGTTCTTCTCAAAGATTTTGTGTGCAATTTCTTTCTGTCTCTGCAACTCTCCTTTTCCATGCAGGATGCAGCTGTCATGATGATGATGATGGACATCACAGAGGGAGACTGTGTGCTGGAGTCGGGCTCCGGGTCAGGAGCCATGTCTCTGTTCTTGTCCCGAGCAGGTCTGCATTCATTATATTTTCATCATCTCACTTTGGCTCTGTTCCGCTCACATCAAAATGACAGCATACAGTTAAAATATGCATAAAAAAACAGAAGTCCCAAAAGACACTTAAATAATATAGTAATGAATACATGTACATGTGCACTGTTAGAAAAACAAGAAGTCTTAAGCCTGCACAGCTTCAACGCTCTGATTTTACAGTTGCTGCTACAACTGACTTGTATATCTTACCGGTAATTTATATATATTTGTAACACAAAGGGCAGGGTTACAATTCAGTTTCATCATCTCTCAGCCTTTAATGAAATTTTGATGACTTTTATCATGCTGTCATTTTGCTGAATACTTTTGTTTTAATGAATGAACAATTTAAAAACTACAAAATGAGCTGTTAAGTTTTTTTCTGATGGATTTCATAACAGTGGACAGTTTAGTGCATTGAAAATCTCTGATCATTCATATTTTACCTACATTTGCCATAGATTCAACAGATTTACCAGCTAAATCTGTACGCCAATCAGAAGTTATGTACCGCCATTGACTGTCATTTTAGGACTGTCATGAAGGACAGTTACTGAGGTTAAATGTCAAGTTTTCACAATTTCATGTCCTCAGCTACTTAAATGTTGCTAAAAGTGATCAGAAAAGATTAAATATGTTTCCCTATATCAGTATGTTGTGAAACAGTCTGAAAGTAGAGCTGATATTCTGCACTTTTTTTCCCTCCAGTGGGCTCCAGGGGCAGTGTACTTAGTGTGGAGGTCAGGGAAGATCACTACAAGAGAGCCATGCGGAACTACCAGCGCTGGAGGAAGTCATGGAGTCTGCGGCGAGGGGAGGAGTGGCCTGACAACGTCCAATTTCACAACACTGACCTCTGCGCTGCCTCCTCGCTCCTCGCTGGTCGGGGATTCCATGCGGTCAGTGTCTGGTGTAAAGGGGCGGATATGGAGGCAATGGTTACACTAGCAACAGTACAGCGACACTTGATCAGAAGTAGTAAGACTGTTGGAGTTAGATTCTGTGACACCAGCTCATTGACAGATTGGATTATGTCTGTTGCAGATTGTTCTTGACCTGATAAACCCACACCTGGTTTTACCCTCTGTGATTCCACATCTGCACTCCGGAGCTGTATGTACCGTTTACCTCGCCAAGTGAGTATCTCCACTGCTGTCAAACCAGACCTAAGATGATACTATGCATTAGTCCATTTCTTAATAGTTTTTGAATTCTCTACACAGTTTGTTTCTACTGTAAATCTTCAAAAAGTCATTACAAATCGTGTTTCATTTTCTAAAAAACAAAAGACATTTATTTCCTGAAACAGCTGGATAATTGTGTTTCTGTTTATAGCAAACAAAACTCAAACAGGAGTAAAAGGAGCATTTGTGGGGGGACTATTTTAAAAAAATATAATATCCCTGTAATATAAAAATGATTCATGATTGAACCAGGAGGAGTATGAAAATGGCAGGCATGATATAACTGGGTCCTTACAGTGCCAACTAGTCTCACATTGGCCTTAGACATAACTGAAGGACTGTAAAATATGGTGTCCAAATTATTTTGTTTTTTTTACAGACCTAAAGAATGTTCTGAATATTATATGTTAGTATGTACTATCACATATGCAGAATTCATCTCACATCCAATCAGAGACTATCTTTCATAACACTCTATAACAATGCTAAAAACATTTTTATCCTCACATTGTTAAAAACTTTTACCAAAAGCTACCAACGTCATCTATGTTTTATGCATACTCACCTTTTGAATACTGTATTTCTGAGCTGCAACTAACAGTTGTTTTCATTTTTGATTAAACTATCAGTTACTGTTTTGTTAACTGATTATGTTAAAAAATGGCAAAAAAATCCCATCACTTTCCTAGAACTCAAGTTATATTCAGCCAATTTTAAGATATTCTATTTTTTGCTTAGAAAAGTGGGACCTCATGACAGAAGATGCAACTAGTAAGCAAAGTAACCAGACTTGCTCATGCATAAAGACTCTCTCTGACTCTCCCTCTGTAACAAAGTATAACACAGGTCGTTGACCTGCTGGAAGGGCTTCGATGTTTGGCGCTCCCTTTGCTGTGCGAACGCATCATCGAGGTTCCCGTCCGGGATTGGCTGGTGGCCCCAGCCCTTCAGAAAGACGGGCAGCACTGCAAAAGAAAAGCTCCCATCTTGGATAAAGACCAAAGCGAGGAGGATGAGACATCAGAAGAGACTGATGAAGGTGAATGACATTGATAAATCAGTGTGTTTGTGTACAGCTGACGTGGATAATGTCATTATGAGCGTACTGTTTTATTTCAGCAGAGTCGACCACAGAGGGAAACCCAGCCTTCGGGAGCATTCCCTACATTGCCAGACCTCATCCTGAACAAATGAGCCACACAGGTCAGACGTTCAGCACATTTCTAGTGGCTAACAGATTACATAAGATGGCGATGATGTTATAAATAAATGCTCTTTTGTTTTCAGCATTCCTGGTGAAACTGAGGAAGTGTGTGCAGTAGCTGCTCCACCTGTAAGAAACCAAAGACAAAGATGATTGTTTCATGCTTTAACATGTCAAGTAAATTATCTCCTTACTGTAAATAATTTAATAAATAACAGTCAAAATATCTATTTTCGTGTATTGATTTTAATGTGAAGTCTATCATGTAAATGTCAAGACAGAAATCCACTACAATACAATATTTCTCAGCTAATTTAATGAGTAGGATATATGTTACGCAGTTAAGTGAAGATATGACTCACTGTAAAACAAAGCTGGACTGCAAGGACATGAGACATCTGTCATCTGAAAAGCATAAACTATAAAATAAAGAATCGCAGAAAGACAAATTACATTCAAGCCTTTATTCAAACTCAAGAGGCAGTGTCGGGTCAGTTAACAGGCACATTTGGCAACAATACTAAAAAAATCACTCCCTGTATGAGAAACACTATGTTGTCCATCCATCCACCAGTGTCTGAACTTTAATACAGCCATAAGATACATTAACATAACGTGTGAATGAATGGTTGTAAAAAGAATTCCACAAGTGCTTCAGTAAATAAATAAATAAATAAATAAATAAATAAATAAATAAATAAATACCATGAACTCAGTGTAGGATAAACAAAATTTTCGGCGTACCACTACAGACAACATTAATCTTACTGCATGTTTTCATCAGAGAATGATGTACAGAATGACATTAGTTCATTGTTACGGCTACTTTCTTACTGGAACGGTTACTGACAGGATGAAATTTGTTCTGATCAGTTCTGTTGAATCAGTATTATTGTTTATATTGTAGTAGATGAAAACAAAGTAATGAGTCCCACTTGTGATTTAGACCTTTACTTTAGAGTAAAAGTGGTATTAAAGCCAAGAGGAGAGACGGTAACACACAGAACTGCTACAAAGAGGGAAGTAGTGAAACTGCTGAGGTGAGGTGATGCTCTACTCCTTGCTGATCCAGTCCATGGAGGTGTCGTATATGGATCCGGAGGACTCATCCCCTAACAAAAAGAGAAGATTTAAATAAATGTAGTTTAGTCAAAGTGAGAAACAAGTCAATCTTGTACAAGCAGTGGGAATGTTTTTCAGAGAAACCGCCAAACTAACTATTACAGTGTATCTCTGTTCCTTTTTTCTTGTTTGTCTCCTTTCTTTTGTTCTGTATTGGATCAGTTGTGTTGTGTGTAAAGTGCTATAAAAATTGAGTTGAGAGGTTTCTTTTAATCATTTATTTAGCAGAGGTGGTGTTTGTTTCAGAAAAGGTGATCCTTCTTTTATGTTGGCATCCAAATTAATTCCAGGATGCTGACTCACTTAGCAAGATAACATTGAAATGAAACATGAAATATCTTGTGAAAATGTATTATGAATAGTCATCAACATGCAAAAATAAATCCTATTCCTAAACCAAAATATTCAAGCTCTTTTTCAAATCATTGGGATATAACACAATCTTTGCCAGTGTGACTTTCTAATCCTGCCTTGTGAAATACCTCTCAGGTGTGATCCAGCTAAATCACATCTACACACAATCCAGATTACGCAAGACTCAAATTTGAGGTGGAAAAGAGAGGAAGATTCCACTCTTTCCTCTCCAGACCAGTTTACATCAGGGTGGGAGTGCTATGTCCAGAAATTACAGTGATTTAAACAAACTGTAAACACAACACTGGCTTTAATATGAGATTTGATCCACTCATGGTTGGGGGAAAACACACCTGGATTAGTGATACCTACTGGGAACCTCATCAGCACAGCAGCAAGAGGAATGCTGCGCCTGGCGTTTAGTCTCCACCACCTTCCTGTGAGAGGCGACGGCCCTGGGTGGGGTTTTCTCCAAACTCAGCACGGAGGCGAATGGCAGTGGGGTCTGTGCAGGGGAGCCTCCAGAGGGAAAAGAGAAGTCTGGGCCCTGATCTAATCTGGTGCTGCGGTTACAGAGGGCACAGAGGACCGGGGAGGCGGTGGGCCCGCGGGGAATCCGGGCTTGGTTTCGGTCACCGTACTGCCGCTGGGCACCGCTGTGGTGCTCTGACCGCTCTCGCTGCCACACAAAGTGAGAGGGCACAATGGCCATCACCTGGAGACACAGACGAAGACACATAAACAGAGATGTAATCAACACCACAGAGAGCAAGAAGAAAGCATGCAGCTACAACGGAAAGTAAAAAACACACATCACTGCAAAAAAAAAAAAAAAAATACACACACTGATGGAACTTGTGGCATAAAACCCAAGCAATAAAAATTGCACAGTGCTGCAAAAACAAAACCCACAGAAACCCATTTATCAGCCCCCCCCCTTTAGGCAATTATACTTGTGTGCACCTCTTCACAGCAGCGCCTGCTGACAGCAGCTCTGTACTCGATGCGAGCCCAAAGCTTGTCTCGCTGCTTGAGGAAGCGGGTAAACTGCTTCCTCCAGTTCTTGCCCAGCGCCCATGGAAAAATCTCATACTTATTCTCCTCCTCATCCTCCTCCATGGTGTTGGCAAGATACCTACGGATGGAGCACATGAGCTGATTTCAGAGTTACAGTTTTGCCTACAAATCAATAACAGGAGCAAAAGCGGTGGCATACAAAGGTCACTTTGTATAATAATATCAAAATATGAAAGCAGGACTTTTTTGTCTGAACTTACAGTGCAATGAAAAAATTCTTCCTGGTGTATTCAGCAATAGTGAAGTGGGCCCGTTTGAAGTACACAAAGGTCATGGCTAGAAGATACTGAAAAATTAGAGGGAACAGTCAGAGCCTGTGGTGTGTAAGCATCATAAAGCTTCAGGAGAAGGTGGGGGGGGGGTTACTTTACCTTGTCTGTCATTTTACAGCAACAGTCCATCCAGAGAAAGTCTAGGATTAGGTCATCAACTGTAACAAAACATGACTGTTTAAAATACAAGTGTTTTCAGCTTATTGACAAATTTAAAACTAACTTTCACCACTTGGATGCAATTGAATAACAACATGCTTCTTATCTGGGCTATTCATTCACCAAAAAGTCTGAAGTACGATGCCATCTCCTGTCGCTGAATGACAATAGTTGGAGGCATGGTCACTGTGGCATAATACATCTCATCCCGACACTGGCTCGGCTGGCTCTTCTCTGGTGGGCCCTGTGCATCTTGGCCGTTGGCTCTTTTCAGCCGGAGACCTCTTCTGATCTGGAGGGAGCGCGCACTGTTGGGTTTGACCCGGACAGTTACTGAGGGGGGAGTCTGGCACCACCTGAATGTATGCTTCATCATGCTTCAGTCTGGATCATATATGGTGAAGAGGTCTCTGGTTTGTTCTGAGAGGAAACGGAAGGCAGGCAGAGGGGAAGGAAATGTGACACTTTACTTCACTTTAAATGATAAGCTGAAAGTCTCCTGTCATACACAACACAGCATTAGGTCTGTTTAACCTGGTGTCTGATTTAGACCCACTAAAACATCATAACAACTAGCTTCCAGTCTGCTATCAGCCTCACTCTCCAGCTCCAAGAGAAGATAACTTTAACGTTATTTCATTGAGTGTAACTTACTTTCTAACCAGCGGTGGTTCAATCAATTGAAGGAGATCTTAAAGCTAACTTAACGCTAGCTTAACTTATTCCTCACCTGTGCAGATCTTATTGTAATTTCAGAAACTGAAGAAGCGTTGAGTTAGTTAGCTGGGTTAAGTTAGCAAGAGACCAGCCAAAACTTATCGGATTTCAGTTTAACTCACGCCTGAGACACAACTTGATAGCCCTAAAAGAATGAATGAGTATTGTTCTTAAGAACAGGGCAGCATGCCAGCTGTTAACATGATAAAACTGCTACAAATGAGATTAAAGCGGTCACCAGTAACAGTCCACTGACCAGTGGCCAGAGGAGAGAGTAATCTGAGAACGCGCTTCAGGACCCGCGCCAAGCCGTACACCTGCACGCGAGGACGCGCACGTTCTTCTTCTGCTTCTTCCTCTAGTATTGGCGAGTCTCTGTTACTATATCGAGATAAAAATAAAACCCGATAAATGAAAATAATAGTACAAAAATGGATTTTCAAAATGTTATTTAAAACATTCTTTACACAATATAGACCAATGTTATTTGTCTTAACTGAGCCTGGTAAAATTAAATACCAGAATTTCCTACTTCAAGCTTGTGGAAAGCAGAGGTGGAAAGTACAGTACCTTTACTCAAGTAGACTACTGAACGATTCTGAAGTACTTTACTTGAGTATTTAAATATTATGGCATTTTATTCTTCTTCTCCGCAACATGCCTCACTGTTCCAGTGAATTGATGCTGGATAGGGAAGTTAATAGAGGATCACCAAATCACCCAAAATAACTTTATGGTAGGTATTTTGGCCTGTTTGTGTTTTGGGAAAATATGTCAGATGAAAATCTTACAATAGTATTAATTGGTAAATTTATAGTGATTTAAAAAAAAAAAAAACTACATGCAAAACTGTTCAATATCATCCAAACAATTGATAAGATAAATTGGTGCATGTTTTTAATGCATTTGAAAATGAAAAGCTTTCATCTTTATATTAATGAACTATTTTTTTTTTCTTTTTGCTATGTAAGTGGTCCAATGAGCTAAATAGGGAGATATTGTTGTGCAGGCTATAAAAAAACCACCTGAGGCCCGCCCTCATTACACAAATGAGCTTATGGTCTTACAAGTAGGTGAGTTTTATATGCTTTAACGTGACATATGTGCATGCTGAGGAGTTCACTGAAAGCCTCACTAATCCTCTCAGCTGCTTGTCCTTTGTAAGATACAGAAGGATGTGTTTCAGAGCAGCTACAAGGATTTTTTTATAAACATGACCACCGATCTGTGGATTTATTTTGCCTATCTATGACAGGTGGAAGGGATTTGAAAAATGGATTTATCAATATTTTGTTTTGGTAGCATCCTCATGGAAAGGGATCTCATCAGACTCAACAACCTCAGCCATCTGAAATTGACAGATACAGCAGGTGGCTAAGGACCTTGGCTATTCTTTGCATCATTTACCGCACTGTCTCCTGTGTTGGTGTTACTAAGAAGACATAAAAGTAAGCATATACAGAAACATCTGAAATGGGCTGCTCACCATCCAAAGGTAACAATTTTGGGACTTTGGGTCCCTTGAGGAAGGGTAGAATGCTGCCCCCTGCACCTCAAGAAAGCCCCAGAGAGTCCCAGTTTGAAGACGGAGAGAATCATTATTCAACTAGATCAACAGATGGGGATACAAAGGAAAGGAAGGCAGCCGGACAAACCCAGGTATTTCAAAGAGAGGCACATATGACACCACAAAAAAAGAGATCTGTGACTGAGCTAGCCCCAGAAGCAGTAAACCTGGATAAATTGGGGAGTCAAGGTATGGAGAACAACACCGTGTCACAGAGAAAAGAGAAAAATGGAGACAAGCAGGATGTAACAGAGAAAAAGCCTGGCAGAAAACCAAAGAAAAATACCAGAGGTGTGAAAGTGCTAAAAAAGAAAGACAGAGACAAAGACAAACTACCTGCTGAGCAGAAAGTGGACTTCCCAGAGCCTCTGGTAAAAGCTCACCAAGCTGCTTATGCCTTTTTGAATCCTAACATAAACAAATATGACATTGTTCTTGGACTGTTGGAACAAGCAACCCAAACTCAGACATCCGTACAGCCTATGGTTGCCTTTATGGCTCTGCGCTATGAGGAATTAATTCAGGTACTGGAAGAAATGGCAGATGAGGGAGAAAAAGTTTTAAAAGAAAATGGAGAACATCTTGCTTGGCCAAGCCAAATGAAAAACCTCTCATCTTCTCCACCTCTGAAGTCTGGCTCTACTAATATTGAGCCCCCACCGGATTTGTTGCAGCAGCTGCTTCAGTACACTACACAGAGAATGCGGAATGTGAGCCAGACTGTTGGAGGAATTGGGGACTCTGCCTTGGAGGAGGCAGTGGAGTACTTTGCCTCTGTCTCAGAGCTTTTGGAGGAGAAACTGAAAGTCAAACGTGCAGTAGAGACTAGGCTAATGCAACTCTTATCTCGCATTGAAATGGCCTCTCTGCGCAAGCCCGGGCCAGAGGATTCTGCTCTCTTTAGTGAGGACAGTGGTATTGGGGCTGAGAGTGAATCCCTTGCTGGATCTGAAAGACGCCATAGAAGGGAAAGTTGTGAGTCCACTGGGGCAAATAGAACTACTCCTATCAGTCGTAGGGGATACACTGCCATGAACATTAGGCAAGGAGTGTCGAGGCAAAAGCTTGCACGTCAAATTAGTCCAAGTGTTTCCCTCACTTCTCTCAACTCAGTAGGTTCTGCATGTACCATAATGGCTAATGAACAAAGAGACTCATTGCTAGGATCTGTCTCCTTTGATGATGGGGAGGAAGATGATGAAGATGATGATAAGATGGATGAAGGCAAGGGAGATGGGCAAGTAATGTTTAGAAAGCGATCAAATTCTTCACCTGTAGACTGTGAACAACAACAACCATGCCGCCTACCCTCAAAGCGCATAGAGAATCCTGAAAATGTAGAAATGACCCTCAAAATGAAAAAAGCTATTAGTGGTAGGATACAATTTGTCCCATCATCAAACTCCAGTGCCAAAACAAAGATAGCGGGCAGCCCAAAAACCAGTAGACGCCAGTGGACTGATGAGGGGGAACAATCTCCAAGGAGACCTCAAACCACAGCACCTGTTCGGAGGGCAGTGGTAAAAACGACCCCAGCAGCTAAAGAGCGACGTTCCCGTTCTGCAGAATCCTTGCGAAGCAAAGGTGAAGATCCTACTCTTATTGAACTTGAAAGGACCCAGAAGAATTTGAATCAGAGGCTGCAGAGAATGAGTAAAAGCAAAGTGACTGGAAACATGAGGACTGCTCCATCTAAACAAAATCAAGGGACCTCACCAACACAATCTCCAGTAACAAATCGCACACGTCGCTCACTAGAAAAGAACAGCAATCCCCAACCACTTAAAGACAAAGCAGACCTTACAAGGCATATCAGCAGAAAACAGGAGGTAACTAGTGATGTGGAAGAAGACAATAAACAGAAAGACAAGAAGACAGCAAAGGGTCCTATAAAAGCTACTCCACCCCCTAGCCCTCCTTTATCACCAACACCATCTTCGGGCCTGTGCAGAGGCAGGAATTCAGTCAAAAAATTGATTGATACCTTCAGTCAAGGAATAGAGGATCTAGAAGGCCCAAAAGTTTTGGGGCCTCTCAAAGGTGTACGGAAGTGTGGTGTTCCTGTGTTACCAGGTTTAGGAAATGTAGAGGCTGTGCTTAGCACTGGGATAACCAGCTGTAGACCTGAATCCACTTCATATGAGAAGACAGATGATTTAGATTTGGACAGTCTTCCTCCACCTCCATTGGAAGTATTAATGGACAATTCCTTTGAAAGTGCCCAGAGTCCAGCTGCGGTAGCAGATGATGGGGCTACAAAAGTCAGCAAATCACCTGTGGTCAAAAGGGCTGTGGTGTCGCAGCGACTGAGGGCCTCATTTCAATCAGTGACAGTGTTGCCAAGCAAAGGAGGCATGCCACAAGGTTCCAAGGTTATTTCTTCTCCTAGAGAGGCTCAACAAGCCACATCTGCTCAATCAAAGGTCAACCAACCACAAGCAGAGACAGACCCAGGAAAAGAAAAGGATTCTTTTCTGTCCCGACAAGCCAGAAAGATCATACACTTAAGACACTCTGCAGACTCTCAGTCAGAGAAATCGTCAACAGGTTATGTAACAACAAATCCATCTGCCAGTCAAGAAGAATCAACAGATTTACAAGATGATGGCAACCTTTCAGTGCCTGGACCTAACACTACAGTGTCTACAGTGCCTCCTCCTTCAGTAGTCCATAGCCACCCACCTGCCACCCCACCCATGCCTAAGGGTCGAATGTTACCATCCACGCCTTCTACCCCAAGCAGCATGCATCGAAGACTTCCCAGTCCTCACAACTTCAAAAGGCAACCTACTCCACCATCTTCAGCTAGCCCCCCTGTTAATAGAAAACTTCCCACACCACCAGCAGTCCAGAGGAGACTTCCCAGCCCACCTGTTACAAAGCAGAACATTTTAAACTCATCCACTTCATACCCTTTCAAAGCACCGTCTCCACCAGCTTCACCAAAAGTACAAAGATGGTCAAGAGAGAACAGCAGTGAAGACTTATCTTCTGCACGGTTGATCAGTAATGCTCGTTCGGTCTTCTGCCCTGCCTCTCCATCCATGTTTGAGGCCCAGCCTTGTCCAGTTCCCCAACCCCCTCAAGCATGGACCTCTACTGGGGTCTCTTTTCTCTCGCGTACTTGGGGGAGTCGTGGGAGGTTTCCTGTGTCTGTTCAAGGACCCCGACCTTTCATCCGACGAAGCCATTCAGACCGAAGGCCAAGTCTAAATCTTCCACCACGATCACCAGGCATCTCAGTGGCTGAGACTTGTGGAAGTGAGCCAGCAATATGTACACAGGGGTGAGTGATAAGCACATTTTTATGTTACACATCCTAAATCCTTAAAGGTACCTTAATAAGTTCTTGGAAATTTTTCATTGTAAGTTGGCGCCACTTATAAGGAAAATGGAGAATGTGTTTAGTTAGTACAGTTGGAAAGTACCCACTTATAAAAAACCCACTGGTTTTTCAAAAGGAACCAGCAAAATATACTGCATTAGCAGCAGCTAATGTGTAAAGAGAGAAGAGATCCACTTGGTAACCAAGTAAATATTCATTTGCAAGTTTACAGATACCTCACAGTTGTTTATTTGCTTACCTGTAATTTCAACCACACAGGAAACTTTTTAGTTTAACTAATTAGGTTATTTTCTTAAAACAACTATAACTAGTGAGTGTAGCTTCCAACTGTACCACCTGAAAAATCTTGGAATTTTTCATTTTCTACCAAATTACACAACCCTTTCCAGAAAATATCATAAGAATTAACAGCTCCATGTCATCAACTTCTTTCTAGGTAATTGATATTAATATGTTACCATCATACTATACCATCATACCAGCTCTTTTTTTCATACATGTATTTATATAAGAATTACCAAGGCAGACATACTTCCCCCCCCTTAAACAGCAGCATCAAACTCTACTACAATTAATGACAACACTCTCCTTTCATTCTTATAGGCTGGATGATGAACCAACCAGGGAAGATGAAATATGGGGTAGCCAATCAGATCTCAGAGCTACACCACGCTCTGCATCACACCCAGACCTGTGTGTTGTTGGACAGTCCTTGCACAGAGAGTAAAGGGGCCAATGAAGTGCCACTGGGATTATGGATTAGCAGGCTTACCAAGGATTTAAGGTGATGGCGTTTATTCTACTGGGAAGAGGGGAAGAGCTAATTTCATCCACCTTGCTGCAGTACAACACCTCCATAATGCTTATATTTAAGTGTGTTTCAGTGTTAATTCATTGGAGTGTGTGTGCGCATCTTTGCATGCATATATGTGCACGTGCACTGTAAACATACTCTCGCATCTGTGCTTTCGGGAAGAAATACATATTACAACACAGTTTAATGTTTACAATATATGAAATTCATAAGGATTCATAAGGATATTACAGATTGTACAGTTAAGTCATAAATACATCAAAGGTCATTTGGGGATTTGTCATAATCTACAAAAGGCTGCTTAAAGTTGCAATACACAACATTCAGCCACTAGATGTCGCACTATAGCACCAGCATCTCAGACCAAAACAAACCGTTTACTCAATAAAGTTGGAAAAAAAGAAAGCTGACAGCTCACAAAACTCAGATCAAACTGTCAAACTAGGCAGTGCTGATCAAAATATGGATCAAGATTCTGTTAGTGCATTGCCTATTTCTTGCCTCAAATATTTTCAGAAACATATTTTAGTGTACTGTTTAGCTTTAATTTGAGAAAGTTTGTGATGCAGCCGCCATGTTGGAAATGGATGTGGAGGACACGGAGGGACTCACATGAACTAACATGCACACACAGCCGGTGCGGCTTCCAAAACAAAGAACAGAGAAGCTTGGATAACAATACACACTGAGGGAGTGTGACTTCATTCACTGCTCAGGTCACCATTATTCCACTATATCTGTACATAGCAAATAGTTGTCTGCTGACATACAGTGAGACTCAATGTCATTTATTGTACCTTTAAGTTTACTTTCAGTTCATTCAGTTACATAATCACAATTCAAATACAAAGTAGTCTTGGTGGCTCAGTGGTCTAAGCTGTCTTTTCTGTCTTTTGTATGTTAAAAAAGGAGAAAAAATAGTCCACAAAACCATTGAAATGTGTCAGTAAAATATGTCCGTATTGCTCTATTACAGCCAAATTAGCTGTGTTATTGAATGAACTTAAAGTAAATTGATCACATTAGTGGCAGGGCATATTCCAGGTTTTAAATCTTACTTGTCTTTGATTTTTGGAAATTATTGGTCCAAGCAGTATTGTCATCACTAATAATGAGACATCACATTACTGTTACAAAGTATGTGTTTTAATAATTTCAGTGAGGTGACAGTTCTCTTTGTTGTCATTTGCTGCAAGATTAAAACAATGTTCCTGTTAGCCAATATTTTCATAAGGTCCTGAAAATCTTTTTTTTAAATCTATTGTTATTTTTTGTGTATCATATTTCCTTTTGTACAATCTGTTTATTAATAAAAAAAGATGATCCATACCTTTGCATCTCCTATTATCCATCTTTATTATAAGAATTGGGTTATTTATTAATGAATAAACTCATTTGATTTAACAAATAGACTTTACTCTTTACTTTACTCTAGATGTTACTAGTATGAGTTAGGCTCCTACAATTCAGTAGCACCTTTAATTTGTCTTTATCCATTTCCAGATGGAGTGGAGTTAATGATAAAGACAAATAATATATGTACATATATACATATGAAGCCCCTCACAGAGCCACAAAAGGCAAACTGAGTAGAACTTTGTGACAAGTACACTGGTCTTCATGTGTGAAGATAATGTCCACACATGACCAGGATTTAGAAAAATGCTTTTAGGTCTCTCCTGACTAGCATTTATTTGCTAAGATGAGGCAGATGGCAACTCATAAAAACACAGTAAGTACAATAATAATGTACAACGCTTACATAAAAGTAGTGGGAATAAGATCCTGTCCTCAAGAGTCCACACAGGAGGAGCCATGAAACATCTTAATGAGCCATGAAACATTAAGACCTGATATCATGGGAAACAGAGAGAAAAATGCTGCTGCATTGTGTTTGGATGAAGCATTTTCCATTTTCTTACTCCTTGGAAATATTTACTAATGTTGCAGTGAATGCTTCCCCCTTGTTTAGATGTGTCAAAAGTTGTACCTGTTTCATCAGTCATACTTGCAAATTTACCAACTGTGATTAGTAACAACACATGCTGCCTGAAGAAATCCATGAAGAGACAGAGCACTGTGCCCTTTAAAAGCAACCAGTTAAATTACTGTCACTGTAACACTGAAAAGGTGAATGCAGTCATGTAATTGTACAGGGAGAAGCAATAATTGTGATCTAAAAGTCCACTAAGCAGTGGTAATTGTGGTGCAGACCTTTAGCATACTGGCAAAATCCTCATTTTAAATGGCAGACGTGTGGTTGAAGTATGGACAATATTGTAAAGATGAAAATGGTTTGTTTATAATGTCATGGGGAGTGAGAGTTCACAGTTCTTGAGTCCTTTTGAGGGATAGAATCCAACATCAAAGTAAACAACAATTTCACAATCTGTAGTGATGTGCATAACTGGACAGCACACTACTTCAAGATGATCTCTCATTCCATGTCAACAATTTGATCAACTCCTTATTACTTATACCTATTTTGCATCATTTTAGATTATGCAAAGTGGCTCCATGACATTACTGAAAGTGGATTACAAGGCTGATGAGGAACCTGTCTAGCACCTGTGGCCGAGCGTTAGGGTGTGTATGTTCACTGTGTTTCCCATTTTTCAGCATCATGCATCTAAATGAAGCTGCATTGACTAAAGATTGTTCTCATTTATTGAATAAATCATCTGTTTTCCCTCAAACAGATTATTTTGTTTGAAGGTTGCCAACAATAGAATACTGTTGGCAAGCTAAAATGTGACTGGCTGACTCTTTGATGTAATAACACACTGACTAAGCTTCAGTGAATCCAGAGGATTAAAGGAACTGAAAGAATACTGTATGTGATAAGCTTGTATTTGTTTGCCATCAGGTTGATGATTATCTTGTCAGACTTTTAAGTGTATAATTAAAAAATATGCCAACAGCCACAATTTTTAGACTTATAATGCTGACAAAGAAAACCCCCAGGAAGTAATTATGGTGGTTTCATTTTTCTAAATGAAATAAATGAATAAATCTCACAGCAGCAACTCCTACTCAAAATAATATTGAAATCCCAAAATATAGATGTTTAATTGGAACTGATAATCTTTTTTATTTTTGCTCTTAATAACTCAAGTTTGCAAGAGGCAAGATTTCTGTCAGCATGCATACTGATAATGAACATCACAGTAAAATAATTGGTTTTACTTTCATTCCACTTTTTTTTTTAAACAAAGAATGACGCCCTCACTTTCATTTGATCCTTCTTTCATTCATTTGCATTTTGCATCATAACTCTATATCTCTGGACACACTATAGTGAGTTAGCTCTGAAAAGCAACCAAAGATGCGAGCCTGTTCATAGGTTCCCATCGTGGGGACTAAACCTGTCAGATGGTGAATGCTGAAGTGAATACAAACTCACAGCCTGTGCACTCACTTGACCCTGATACTCTCATTCATGTTGCTCTGCCTCCACACGTCAGTCAGTGGAGCTTTTCCAAGGTGGTGGAGGAGTGCTTCTGGTTTCTCTTTACACAATGGTCTCCCACATGCAGCAGACAGAGCACTCTTCGAGATGGAATACTGAAATAATGGATTTTCTTATATTCAACCTTTCACCTATCTGCATGTTTTAATGTAGTGACACTCACAGTGTTTACTGATTTAAAGTCCAGTTCAGTGTGATTCATGCATGCTGTAATCATTTATTTATTAAAAGATGCATTGGTTAATGGAACCTACATTCTTCCTTAAGGTTACAAATTACATGTATTAATCACTGATTTTTGTTAATAATAAACTACCTTAATACTTTTGCTCCAAATAATAATCTAAATACCATGTTGGGATTATTTAAAGTTCAGAATTTTTATTTGGCATTTAAACACATTTTTAAAACATAGAGCAAGAAACAGTTATTAAAAAAAACAGAACAGCAATAAAATCTTTTCAACATCTTTTTTGTGTGTGTTGATTGATATGCAGATACATATACCTATAGTACATACATACAACTAAAACACTACAAATAGTATGTAACCTACTAATAAATAGATAAGTTTATGAAATCATTATGATATCTATGCTACATTATGCTACTTAACAATGTCAACAAAACATCCATATCACCATAAGCAGCTTGCTTGCTAATGTGAGTACAATAGCAGATACCACTAATGTTTAAATATTCTGTCTTATCAGTGTAGTGATGTCAAATTTTCTGAGATAAAAAAATATATAGATAATGCTTATCAAATGTAAAATTGTGTTGCATACATTAACATGGCTAAGTAACATGCGAAGGACAGCTGATATATGGTCTACAGATAATACTGTATATATCTAACAGAAAAAGGATGACAGATTCCTATAAATGTCCATAGGAAATGCATACAGATCAATTTTGACCCACTTACAGGAAGTTTGAGTATTAATATTACAAATTAAGACCTAATTTTCTTAAAATGTTATAAAGGTAAATAAGATTTTGAATGGGGTGAAATCAAGACTTTTGAGGAATATAAAATGCTGAAATATATTTTTCATAAACATAAAAAACAACAGCCAGGTCATTTTTGGCCCACCCATGCATCTAAAAGACACTCTCAGTATACTGTAAAGGTAGATATATAATAAATGTAAATTATAAAAACATGTAATCTATATTAAAATGATGTAAAATAAAGAAACGATTGGTTGCTGCAGCAGAAAGGGGTCTACAAAAATAACATAATTAAATATTACAATAACACATAGTTAACATTACTTTTCCATCCACTTAATAAGAAAAGAACTTTTGAACAAAAACCATGAAAAGGATCTTTTCCTTTCTGTTAAAGCAACCTTAAAGAGCTGCTGTAATCTATGTGTCCTCAGGTTAACTAATTTGGTATGTTAGGGTAGAATAGAAGGTAATTTTTGTTGATCTTTTGATCGAAAAGGAGGGAACTGTGAAGGAATTTTCATATATGTTTCATACATAAAAATGCTCCTCAGACAAGCAGACAGTGAGGGACAGACAGCTGTCTTCTTCCCAGCTGAGCCGACCTAGCTTCATGATTGTTGCCATAGAGACAGCGCTAAAGTAAACAATCTTATAGGGATGTTGTCATGGGGGACAAGTTCGCCTGGGCACTGCCTGAATAACTGATAATGGTTCAACTCTTTTCCTTCAGATTTGCTGTAGCATTTCACTGGGTCTACATCGGCACTTTGAATTGTAACTGCTATTTCCTTGGTCAATCAAGTTTGTGTATGTCAATAAATCTTTTGCATAAGACATCCATATCTCCTGGAGCTTCTGAATTGACAAGCTCAAGATTTCCATAACAACAAGGACAGAGGGCATGAAGCCATGCCTGCAATGAAAACTATTCTCCACCAGAGGAGTATCTTGTTCCACTATCCATCTCTCACCATCCCTGTGCAGTCAGACACCTGATAAGAATTCAAAGACACAGATGGAATGCAAATGTATTGCAATCTCACTTTGTTTACTTGTTATCCTTAGATTATGAGATGCACATATAATATCATTAGTGCATTCTCTAATATGTCACACAATACACCACACTCTAACACTGAATAAGATTAGTGCTTCCGAAGCAGAATTTTCCAGTGTAGAAAATGTGAGGATGACACATGGGAAAATGATAAATCACATCATCTGAATCCTCTCTTGGGGGAAATGAGTACGAACATGTGTGGATTATACCAAAGGAATTACACTGAATAATCTTCATGTCGATGAGCGAATGTTGCCATAAGAACAGTCAATTTATTAATAATGGTGCTGTTATATTCTCTTTGTCTTCATTTTCCTACTCTGTATGTTTCAATATTCCCTGAGATAGGCAAAGATAGAGCTTTTAAATTCATGTAAGACTGCTTTTTAGTGCAAGATTGTGCCATTATTTAAAAAGGATGGAATATCTGCACCGAGCAAAGATAGGGAAATAAACCCCAATATTTTTATATTTGTTAACAAAGCCATGGTGCTACATAAGATACTGTACTTCACCAATGTTTGACAGCTCAGGGTTTTCAATTTAGTTAACATAAGGTTATCTTCTCACCTTTCAAATGTCACCAGGCACAGTAATTCCTCTTGAAGATTAATGTGACCTTATATTCACATTTACATTTGTAGAAATTATTCATTTTGTTGGGTGTTATGTATAAATTATGCACATGCACACAAAGAATTGATAAAAACACTTGGTATCTATTTCTAATTTTGTGTGAATATAGTCTGAAAAATGTCCTCTGATCTGTCTTATGTTTATAGTTTCTTGTGTTGTAAGTCTCAATCGCCACACAGAGTGCAGTATTTTGATAACAATGGGGACACTGGCCTTCATTTATTCCCTGCAAAAAAAAAAAAAAAAAAAAAATGCCGAAGGCAGATGATATAACATGTGGTGGGAGAATAACAATTGCTTTACTGACTGTGTATCTAATTTGACCCTTTTTGAATTTGAAGTTGTTTTTATTATATAAAGAATGCTGCTTGAATCAATTTTTGGTCATTGTTGGAAAAAAAGGGGGGAACAAATTACAGTTCCCTGTGCAACAAAGACACTCTTACATGCAAAAATGCAATGTGTTCATACTGTAAGTAAAATGTGAAATGTCTAACTTTATATTTATATGATCACAATTAATATTTTTTTCAACATGGTCTAAGAGTTAACGGCTATGCTAGTCGCTCTGTGAGACACTTAAACAGAGCAGTGCTTTGAGCTAAATGCTAACATTAACATGCTAACATGCTTACAATGCCAATGTTGACATGCTGATGTTTAGCAGGTGTTATGTTTACCATGTTCACCATCTTAGTTTAGCGTTTTGGCATGCTACAGCTGCTAACTGAATTGTTTTTGTTATAATGATGGCACTAGATGAAAAGGTATTAAATCACCAAAGTTATTACAATTGTGGACATTATGTCTGTGCCAAATTTCATGGCAATCCATCCAATAGTCATACCTGCCATCACTCCCGATTTACACAGGAGTATTTTTAACCCTTTTGCCTGCTGTGATTGGTAATTATTCCTGTTAATCTCCTGATTTCATAGTTTTTTCCTTTTTGTTATCACAACCCGTTTCTGGCACTGTAAAGCATGTGTGTGCAGCTGCTCTCAGTGTTTTAATACCTTGCAGTAGTTTTGCATTCAGAGTATGTAGTTTGGTTAACTTCATATGTTTAGACAACGATGGTCATTTTTCAAAAAACAATCAAATATTGTTATTTATTCAATATTTCTGTTTTTAATTGCCAATTTAGTTGCCACTAGACTATTGTGGCGGTGAGTTCATACATGTATGTAATAACAGCAGGACAGAGGACTGAATGATGTGTAAGTTTTAACAGAAAACATTAAAGAAAGCATTAAAGCTGGAAAGACTTAGAGGAAGGAGTTGGTGAATTTTATGGATATGGAAAAAGTTTATGATGATGCAAGTACCTGCACTGCTGCACTAGTAAATTTTCATGGGAACACGGGACTTTATGATACTGAAGAATACTGAAGAATACTTTATATATTCTCCCAAAGTAATTACTGTTAAACTTTGTTAAAAGCAGTGAGGTTTCAATTTCCAGTAATACGTGCTACAGAGGAAGTCAGTTGGTTTAAACCCCAGGAACATGTTTCATTTTTTCAGAAAGACTGATGAAAGAAATGCTCAGTGAGAGATTGCATGGAGTAACAGAGGCTAGTCTGGTGATGTCAGGACTTTAGCTCTTTATAAAGACAGTAAACCAGCTTCATAGCCAGCAGGGAGGCTTTACTCTTAACTCAGGTTGTGGCCAAAAGTTTATTTAGCTGCTTGACTTTTCTGTTACACAAATGGCTGGATTAACCTGCTAGAGGGCCCCAGGGTGAAAATAAACTTCTACCTAACAGTTAAAGTGAGATGTGGCCTCAAGTGGCAACTACAGACAAATGGTGAAAGCTTAAACAAAATGTAACAGTGGCTACAGAAGAGGAAAATGCAGCCTGTCCTCACAAGAAAAAACGACAGTATAGGTCTAAAATTCAGCCATCAAAAACAACCTATAGTTACATTAATTCCACCTAGCAGCTGCAGTAATTACGGCGGGGAAGATCAGATGACATCAATATAAGGTGACAATATGCCTTATTAGCAGTATGCGGATTGGGTGTATGGTTAGATAGATAGATGGACTTTGCTGCAAGAGATCACTGGTATCGTCGTTTATTTATGAGGATGTGTTGGAAAGTCATAAAGTCAGTGAACAGATGCTATAATGCCTTTTCCACAGTAATATCTATTTAAAGTTAGCTAACATTAGCCACCATGAGTTACCGGTCATACCAGATAAAGTATGGCTGTAGCAGCATAACCCCTGAGTGTATTGAATTGAGTTATAGTGCATTTTTTGCTTATGAATTTAAGTTTTATTTGCAAAAGACAGATTATGTAATTTCTTCCTTTATAAGTTATGTTGTCTCATTTTAAGAACAAACAGAAGAATACTGTCACAGCAGAGGTAAATAGCAGTAGATCAGGAAGTGTCGGCATACTGCCCCCGCACCACTTAGTATCTTTACCAGAATAGGCCCGTACTACGCGTAATTGTTACTCTTCGGGGAAAAACTTGTCAACAGCTTCAGAAGAGTACAAAACCTGCTGTGAAAGCTATACAGTTTGAGAATTACAACTTTTGTCCCCTCCTGGGAAATGTATTATTGTTCATGCCCTCTGCATTTAGCTTCATGGAAACAGTTTTCATTTTAAACACAGCAATCAACAGTCATTTTTTTCCACAGCGTGTTGTAACTGGTCCTTGGCTTGGTTGTGTAAGGAAAAGGAATTCACTGCCCACCAGACCATGTGAAAACATTGTGCATTAACATTTAAGTAAATAAGTAATAATCACTAAAATAATATAACTTGGAAAGGATGTTAAAAATGTGTTTGACGTTAAAAAAACTTGTTGAACAATGTGACCCATAATCTTTAACAGCAATTTATTTTATTCATACATCATATATATTTTATATAGTAAGTACAATACTTTGACAAGGCAAAAACACAAGAAAATAGTAACACACTAAAATAATTTCAATGCCTCTGCATGCAATGTTAATGACATACATTTCATTGAACATTTTACGTTAAAATATGAAATACAGCAATGGCAGCCAAGACAAAGAATTCAAGTCACAAATTATGTACATACTCAACATCATTTATTTGCATGTGAAGATGTTATATTGAATATGTGCTGTTTTAAGCCTTTTCTGATTATTTAGCTAGACTGAAAGGCTTAAATGAGCACCTGACTGTTAAACAATTTGCGGCTTTTCGTCGGTGTTGACGGAGTGGATGTTAAACATACACTGTCGGTGCACCTGCTGTTTTATAGAGATGAAAATAAATGCGTGGGCACCATATCTCAGCTGAGAAAACCAGGTACACAGTTGTGCCTTTTATCACAGGGGCTGATGTATACAATGTTTACAATGCAATTACCATCACAGCTACACTCCTCCCAATACAAATGTGGAATGTGGCAAGTTAATCATCGGAGGTATATGATGAGTTAAATGATGTATTAATGTGGTTCATTGTTTTGGTTTATTTCTCTGTTAATTAGATTGAGCCAAAGTGATATTTACTGAACGAGTTCCTCTCATAATTGCCTACACAACATTGTTATTGCATGTTTGCACAGCCTGTCAGGAGGTGAAATCAACATTTGCCTTGCTCTCCAGCACTTCAATGGATGTCATGGTTCCAACAATTGCATTTGCTGTCTGGATCTGAATGGTTCACATCAGTTCACATAAGACTGCACCCACACTGGCAAAACAAACAGAGCAGATGCACAGACAGAAACTAGACACACACAGACAAGCCAATTAACAATGATATATTACTAGATATCAGTTCTAATCCTTGAAGAACTGAAGACATTCTGCTGAAGCCGTGTTAGAAGTGTTTAACTCTTACAGTAGTTAAAACACTTGATGGCTTTTTTGAGGGATGATTCATGAATGTAAATGGACAGCATTTTGAAATAGATTTTGATGAATTCATCACAGCAACGAGTCTTGCAACAGGTCTTGGTCATAGTAGAAGAAATAAACATTGACTGTGGTGGTAGACGGGTCTCTGATGTCAAAGTTGTATGTTTTGGAAGCTTTGGAAGTTCAACCATCCAACCCAACCTTGTCCCTTAGAGCATTTGTGGTGCTAACAACATTACGCTACTTCTGCCTTTACTTCTTACCGACAACAGTCATTATTTGCATGGCTACAAATGGTCGCTTGTCAGGAAAATGCAAACATAGTATGTCAATGTAAATGTTTCACCAAACAACCAAAGCTGTTTTGGTGGTGACTATAGTCTCAGTCACTGATAGTGTACATATGACTTTGTGTTCTAATGTTGGCTTGATAGCTAGCTAAAACATGGCTAACTTAACATGACAACCATTGTTGTCTAGTTAAACATGAACAACATTACATGAATAATGGGTAGCATTAGCTTTGAGACATTGGCAGACCCACTTTCATGCTAGCGAGCTAACAAAGTAAAATCAATTGAATTCACTTTAAGCAACTGTTTCTGTTTCACATCTGTCTTTTTATTTGAATGTGTTTGTAATATAGCATAGTAGCAGAAAGCCAATTGCCCACTTTCATTCATCCAATAAATATTCTTAGATGGCATTAGCTAAACCCAACAGTAAACCAAAGTATCACTATCTAAAACTCTCACCATCTTACTAAACTGGTCCAGATAACATTCTTTACACAAAAGCCAGGACCAAAGCAAATACTCAAGTCCACAGTGTCTCTCTTTATCCCATTTACACAGCCTGACTCCTCCGGCTGGCTTACAACCGCTGAACTCTCTGGTCCACTGGGGCTGAGGAAAAACATGACCCACCAGCTGCCATGGACGCCTCTTATCAGGGCCTGTGTGTGCCCAGTGCTGGTCCGGACATGGCAGCGCCCAGATAATACTATCTGATAACCATCTGTGTCAAATGGCTCTAACCTGAAGGTGAACTCCAGCTGGGCTACACCGATACAGAAGCAAAGATGCAGAAAACATGCTCTAATGGGAGGACCATGAGCATGACGAGCATCGTGAGATTTTTGGGCTCAATGAGAAAACTCATCTACATGCCTGTATTACTGATTAATGTCAGATAAAAGCATTTTGTCTTACACATCACTGATTTTATGGTTATGGGTGTGCAAGATCAATTAATTTTTTTTAACAAGTTGATGGCTTCATATGTGTTGCAAATGTTGCAAAATAAAATATGCATAGTAGATATTAGGAGGAAATGTCCTATATTAACTTGAATACCTGCAGTGCCTACAGTAGAGAGTGCTTTAATCAGGATGCATGTCTGTACATGTTGTCATGTCATCAATAATAAAGAGTCTGACAGGCAATTTATGAGCTGTAAATAAATTGAGATCTCCCAAGCTGAAAAACACTGGTTATTAATTTTTACATTCTATTTGAAAATACAAACATAACTTCATGCACTGCATCTTTTAGCCATTATAACGAACATCATACAGCACTTAGTGAGTAACTGTCCCTTGGCTGTTATCCAGCATGTTCTGACTTTTTTCCTTTAATTCACTTTTGCTTTGTTTTTAATGTCCCTCACTTTTGTCCTTATGTGTGTATTTCATCTTTTGTGAAGCACATTGTATTGTGTTTTTATATAATATATTAATATACTATATAAAATGTAGGATATGAGCATCCAAATGTTATAAATGTGCGACTTTAGAATAGATTAATGAATAACAGTGGCTCACCAGACAGATCTTTAACTGGGACATTTTGTATGGACATTATTAGTCTATTAGTGTGGTAAGATCTTTATTGTTTATGATTCATTTATTTTTATTTTTCAAAACAAGTTACAATGTAATATCCATGATTCTCAGCACAAATTGTTCCTGATGTATGAGGAAAGATGGTCTGTAAATGTTCGCTACAAACTTACCAACATATTGTCTCATGAAAAACAACTACAGTAGAGCCTTATGTGGAGCAGGATGTACACTGTTACATTCAGGCTCATTAATATTAGCAATAGAAACTGACAGGTTTAATAGTCTACCAGAAGAGAAAAGGCTTTGTTATGTGAAATCCATTTCATGTTTTATTTTTCATTATATGATGAAAAATGTCCATTTCTGATTATTTCTTTTGGTTGGATGATTATAAAATGGAGGTTTTCTTTTTTTTTGGTGGCAGATTTTATTTGTAGACATTTTCCTTGTCTCACAAATCTTCTCTGACAAGTGTTTTACCACTGCAACAGTCTTTTAGGCATCTTATAAGACTATGAGGGCTGGACACTTGTATGTGCACAACACAATAAATAACATATTTAACTAATGAATATTACTAATATGATTATTATCATTAGAATACAAAAACAACAACAACAACAACAACAAAAAACAGGAGTTCCGAGATGACTAAGGAGGGTCAGTAGTGTTGCTCACACAGCATATCACACTGGATATTTCTCATTCAATCAACCTTTATTTACTCTGAGGAAAACACATTAAAAAAATAAATAAATCAAGAACTAAAAAAAGGTAAGTGGTAATAAAAGAAAATTGTCAAAAACATAATCACATCAAATACGTCAATGCAAGAGTTATTCAAAAGCATGGTTGTAGATTTGGCTGTGGAAGGTAGGGACATGTCTACCAATGGCAAGGTGTTGCTAAATTGTCCCTACCAATATTTGTACTGATCTCAAAGGATCTTGCCATTTTTACTCCACATAATGTTAATGGCAGAGTTGTCAGCTTTGTGTGTTTTCTGTGGATTATTAAGATAAAGAGTAAAAGGTAAATTAGCCACAGCTTGTCCCACTGATCTGTTTGTGAATGTCAGAGACACAGAATGGTGAGCTGCAGCCTCTCAGATCTAGTCATAAGTTCAGGAACTGAATGACAAATGATACAAGTTTTTGGAATCATTTTAACATTTGTTTGAGTGTTGCTGTGGCATATTTATATTACTATGATTATGAGGGACAAAAATGTCCCTACCAAAGATAAAAGCAAATCTAAACCCTTGATCAAAAGCCTCAATATTAGTCAAGAGCATCATTGCTAAAACAGGCACAAGAAAGATCAGTCATGGCCACAATGAAGTATCTGAAACTACAGTGACTCAACGCCAGAGTATTGAGTTTCAAGCTTTGCTGTTACTTATTCCATGAAGAGGGAGCAACATAATGTGAGGGCAGACTTTCTAAGCTCAGGATTTGCTGATGAAATATGAATCCAGTCTGCAGAATATGTTTGAGTAAATGATGCTATCTTCTTGCGAGGGGGCAAGGCTACATTTTGATTAAGAGTGCAGTGATGTGTAGTATAAGCTACACATCAAAATGCAGAGCGAGGATAATGCACATGCCAAAAAAGCATAATTGGCAATGTTCAGTGTGTATGTAGCAGTAGTTGTTAAAGGTGATCCATGAAGTTTTCTCATTCACAAGCATGAGTGAGGAGAGCAGAAGCGAGACTCTGAAACATCTTTTGAAATATTGATTCTATTATGTAAACCACACAAAAAAGAACAATAAGAGAGGCTTTTAAAAAAAAATCCTAAGGTGTTTGTGTTTGTCAGTCTTGTTCTTTTATTAATATTAACATGCCACACGCTAATGTATTCACAAGAGGAATCTTTAAACCACTAACATATACCATTGTCTTTCATCTATGGCGGATCAGCTGCTTCTTCTTGTTTTGTTATCTGTGTGCCCTCAGGCCCTGACAGTCTTTCATCTCATAACAATGAAGCGCACACTGAATCTCGTGATGTTAATTTTTGCTGATTGCTTGCTTGGGAACATTCAAACTTGTTACCCCATGTGTTATTTGTTATTTATGTAAATGACTTCATTATTAGATTATTTTCCTGCCAATGTCAAGTATTGAAGACAGACAGAGAAAATGAATTTTAGTGATTATACTGATTCCCATGATGAAGAAGGACATATTAATCCAGATTGAAGATGATCTTATTCGAATGTTATCCTTAAATCAATTAAGTGTAAGTTATATTCTTAATATTGAGACCATCATATGAGTGTGATTCTAAAATATATTTATACTTTTCTTCTGTTGCATCAGTTACAACTGATAGAACAACATGTCCTAGATAATTGTTATTTTGAACTCTTAAAGCTGGAATATTAAATTGCATAAAATTTAATGTTCCACATCTTCTTGTGTGAGAGCCAATCATGTATCACGACCATGTGGGAGACTCGCAAGCTGTGCTCTGATATATGCTGTACGTACAATCAGACAGCCCTGAGAACCACACAATCCCTTGTAGAGAAAGTAAGGCTGTGCACATTCAGCAGCTAGGCAACTGTAAACACACACGTACGCACACACTCACTGTGTTGACTAGATTGTGACAGAAAATTGTTATTACAGTTATGCAAGGCTGCTGCCAATAAATAAAAATCTGACCTCGGAAAGCTTCTTTATATCTTATTGAATATGTGACTTGGTTTTCTCAATATGATGTTCACTGACACAGGGCTGTCGGTGCAGTGTTTCCAACAAAAGTCGGCCGTATACTGAGCCACTGTCAAATTTCATGAGTCATTTGCATATAGATAGCACAATCAAAGATCTGCAGTGACATGAGAGTTTGAATTTTCAGATTGCTTAAGTGTCAAAGTGATGATTGGATGAAAACTGATGATTAACAGCTACAGGTTCAATCAGTTGCCTGTATGATAACGAGCAATAATAATAAATACCAGAGAAGTGAAAGGGAAGGACAAATGGGTCACCGCTATTGGTATTCAGAGCCGAGGAATAAGATCTTTAAGCACAAAGATGCCCTAACATCCTTCCAGACAAATTGTGTGTTTATGTTGTATAGGCTAAGCTATTAGTTCAAAGCGTGTGCATACATCCCTGAGCTTTGTACTCACTCACTGCATGAAGGCTGGGGTCCCAGCACAGTGCCTGCATGCTCTGCATCTCAATAATACCATTAGCATTCAAGGTCTGTAGATTCTGCTGGACCACAAATACAGACAAACTAACTGTGAGCTTGATTAGATAAATGCAGTTAAGATATTTGTTTACTTGCATGCATCTTTCTTCTGATAAGTTTTTCTTCTATATAGAATGAATAAAGTGATTAAGCTTTGACATTGTAGAAGCGCTGCATTATCTTTATTTTACCACTGTGGTGCTGAAAAGTGGTGCCGCCTTGCTGAAAATTGGGTGTAACAATTCTCCTTTGCACCAGGTGGCAGTATTAGCAAAGGGATTCTTCTCATGGTACCCACCTAACAATTCTTTAATGTTGGTGATCATTTCCAGGAAAGTACATTCACCATTTCTTCTGCTCACTCATGTTTCACTGCAAATGGAGGCACATATTCTTTCTCATTCTAAATTCATAAAAATCAAACCCAAGATGGAGGTTTTGCAGGTGTAACTCCCAAAATGTTATCATTAAACATTCTTTACATATAATATCACCTCTCATCCCTCTGCCACATAGATACAAGCCAGCCTGCAGGTGGAGAATGAAAGGAACACATTTCTTAGACCTGAAACATCATTACACCCTGTAATCAAGATTGAGTTCTTGTTAGTGATTGAGTTCAGATTGAGTTCTTGTTAGAGATTGAGTTCAGATTGAGTTCTTGTTAGAGACTGCATTGGCCACAAATGCTCTTGAGAGCAACTCTGCGGCTCTTCCGACACAGTGTTGCCGGAGCCTTTGTGAAAGGTCAGGTAAGCAGCTGTGACATTGTTCTACTCACCAAATGTCACGATGTCCCAGGGGTCGATGTGACTGACAAGGGACCTTATCTGGTGGGATAACACCACTGCTGGTGGAGGACTGCGTAAGGGTTGCTGGTGGTTGGTAGGAGATAACAGGTGGTGGAGTGGTTAGTACTAAACGTGGTCTCCAGTACACTATCATTAAACTAGCACACTGGTTTGCCAATATACTTGTTCAGTTCTAGTTTTTTTTTTAATAAAGTCAAACTTGTTTTTTTGTAAGAAAATATCAACAATAATAATTCAATTTTTCAAAGATGATAATACCGTTTAAGCTTCAAGCCTCTGTGTGGGTGTTTCCCGTGGCAGCGATACTGACATCTGAGAGCCGGTGCTGCTAAGAGATGAGCTGTCAACTTCAGTGATGTGCTACAAACTGGATACTGTTTAGCATACTAATGTTGATGCAAGGCATTTTTGTCCCTTTTTTCAGCAAGCCCACGCAGGGTTCGCTAACCATTAGTGATTTAAAGCTGTCTGTCCTCTTTTAACATGCAACATTTGGCAGGACTCACTGTGTTATTAAGAGTGTATGCCAAGTGTGTATTTAATGATAACAAGCTAATTGGCTTCCATTTGGACAGTGGAGGCTAGTTAGCTTGCTAACGTTAACACTGATTTTCACTAGACGTTATATTTTTATTTCAACACCTGGTAGTTAATGTATTCATCCCACTTTATACAAATAATTGTATTTAGCAAGTGTTGGCTGTGCAGTTGTGGTGACCGTAGATGACCAGACTTTCAAAATTTAAGGCAACGACTACGGCTAGTCCTGAAACCTCAGCACTTCATAAGTTACCCAGTGTTTTGTATCACAACCTCAGAGTAACATATGGAGACATGGAGATTTGAAATATGACCAAATAAATGCAGAAGTCAAAATAAAAACCAAATATACTGATTTCTGAGCAAACCTTACTTTTTAATTTCAGTTCAATTTTATTGTTCATTCAAACTCATCCACCACCAGAATTAATCTTCATACAGAAACAAGCTCTAAAAGCTGCAATAAAATGTGATTTTGGTCAGACATTAACTTTTTATTCAGTGTAATGTAATCCAAAGAGTCATCCCCAAAGGAGCTGCTGCTGCTGCTGCTGCTGCTGCTGCTAAGGATTTCATTATTATGGGTTTGAATGGAGAGTTTTAATGGACTCTGGTCCCAGTGCATTTTTAGAGGGTTTTAATTCCTAGAAATCATACAATTCTGGGTGAACTTGAAAGTTTAAAAGCTTTAAAAAATAATTCATAACAGCAAATATAAAAGTTGGCAGCTTCAATTAAAAGATTAACAGTAAGTGTACTAGCCTTTGAAATCCTTCGTTGAACCCATTAATGAAGCCTTAAGTCATCTAGAGGTGGATCACCAGCGTGTCCCTCCCCTCCTTCTCTGCCTTCAACTTGTCTCTTCAGACATGCAGTAGCTGTCGACCCTTTGTGCTAATTCTGTTTCCTCTCGCCTGTAGTTTAACTATCAAAAACAATGTTCCAGTACACGTGACTCCCCTTTTCTCTCCCTGTGTACTCTCTTGACACATTCAGTAGTTTGCATTTAAATCATGTCTGAATCAGGACTGAATACCTGATGAGTATGTTAAAAAAATAAAAGTGGAAACAGGAAATTAGAGAGAAATATAAACTCTTTTGGTGTAAAAGCACATCTTTTTAAATCTTCAGTGAAGCACTACTCTAAGAATCTATTTTGTCTTCTTCAATAAACCTGTCATCAATTTAAAGAAGTTCTTTAAGCTTTGGTTGTATGGCTCCCTTCTACCCTCCGGGCATTTAATTAATACAAAGCTGTTGGGAGGTACAGAGTATTTTATTAGGTCATGTGTTCACTCTGTGTGATATTAATGAGGATAGCTGCAAGGCTAAAGGGGCTTTCACTTTCTTTGACTCCATCCCGTAAATCAGGATGGTAGACTTTAAGTCTGTTTTTTTAAGCCAAAGGTCTCCAACGTTTCCATTTTTCCATTTCAGGCCATTTGTTAACCCCAATTTACTTATCAGTTTAAAATATCAGACATGTGACAATGTGTTCTTATGATCAGAATTTTAAAGCAGTGTTAATGAATTATTTGGCTACTTGGGGGACAGTGGAACAAACTATAAACGCAATTGTCAAACAGCTATCTATTTACGCACCCAGCAGACACGGAACAGCATTAGCATTTGTTTGGAGTCATGTGTCTGATGAGCTTAAAGATGATAAAATGTTCAGGGGAGCTGAGGGGAACTGCAAATTTGGATATTTCTCTATGGGTTTTTACACTCCCTTTCACATTACGCACAGTAGTCTGTCCAATTGTTATATTAATATATGAAAGTACTTATTAGCGAAGCTTTAATTATATTATTGTTTAAATTTTGATTTTAGGTACATTGTGAGATAATGTCACTTCCAGATCAAGCAGTCTATCAGAGAGATGCTTACTTGTAATAGAAGCTGATGAGCACACAGCTGGTATTTAGTAAAATTAGTTTCAGTTAGTTATGTTCAAGATGTAAATATAAGCTAGAAAATGAGCCACTGCAGCCACACTGTCTTCACTCACTCTCACTTATTTCAGGTTTATGTCCAGATTTGAAATATTTTATGAGAGATCATAGCAGTATTATTGAATGTTTTGCCCCTGTCCCGGGGATAGTGATGACATCTGTCCTCGCCAACCTCAAATGCATCCACTGGCTTGGCTGAAACTTTAAATTAGAATTGACTTGCTGTACCTTGTAGCACTAGTGCTTCCATGCTGCACTGTAACCACTCTCCATGGAAATTGTTTTTCATCTCCCTTTATTTATCATCAGTCATTTTGGCAACATTGCCATTTCTCTGGAGCGTGATGCTAGCTTGGAAGGCAGCCATTTCTTGTGTCTACAAATGCAAGTAGAAGCTAAAGTTAAGAAACAACCGATTCCATGGGAACCACAATATAAAAAGAATATGTAAGTAAAACATCTATTTGAAGATGGGTACATACAAATATGAGAATTTTTTCTCATATTTTCTTATATTGTTACAAGTTAAACATTCCCCTGTAGGCCAGCTTGTGGGGCTTTCAATCAGAGAACTAAACATCAAATATTACTGAAATGGAAGACCAGCAAAGTGATCCACTGATATTTTAAATGAACCCATTTAAAATATATGAATGGCTTCCTGTTTATAGCAATTCATTAGTGTTCATGAACAAACAAAATAGCTCCAACATACAGCGAAAGACAACATAACTTCCTTCATGACAGGATAAAATGACTTGAAACCTCTCTACTCAGACTTCTGTTTACCATAAACAGTTTTAAAAATAGCTTTAATTAACAAATTATCAAATTAACTTAATCAGAGATGATGAACATTTTCCATAATCAGAGTTCTGGTTCCTGTACCTGGTGATAGAACAGTAATTGCTCAGCTTGAGTTCCCCAGACAGTATCTCTAGATGCCTTCGATAAATTAATACTTGCCACTAATACAAAACATCCTAGCTATTCTACACTCTCAATGCCAAGCTCATTATGGAGCTCCTTTCAACAGTAGGTCCTGTCCTGTTCACTCTCATTAACACTTCTCTCTCTGCTGCTGTGCCCTCAGCCTTTTAAAGGAGCAAAGATTAAAACCCTGCTCATACTTGTTCCTGAAATCCCTAACAATCACGGGCCAATTTCAAATCTCCTCTTCATCTCTAATCCCTGGAAGATACCCACTTAACTGATGATCTGTCCAGCAAAAGAGGAACTTATGGGGGGAAACCAACCCAGTGTGGCACATGCGCACCAAGGTGTGGTAAAAGCAGCCTGATGTGTTTTTTTTTTTTTTTTTTTTTCTAGTCATTGCTTTCCACACAGGTTTGATATCAAATGGTTCAATTATCAATCAGGAATCATGAGGAGATCTATAGGGACACACACTGTCCTTGGTGCTGAAATGAATTCAGTGTTACCACAAAGATGCATTCTTTTATCTATTTGTTAGATTACACAACCTGCATGATCAAAGCATGTGGAATTGTATTTTTTGCTTGAATATATTTTTTGGTTTTCATAGTTTTCCACAATAAATAAGGACACAAAAAGTGAAACAACAGAAACAGAAAACATTATGTGGATTATTGCATTGGGTTGAAAAGCATATGTTTTTTGCAAGTGTAACAGAATATAATATGTACACACTTGTGTGTCCATCATATCACAAGTTCAATTTAATTTCAATTCAGTTTTTTTATTATAGTGTTAAATCATAACAAAAGTTATCCCAGGGCTCTTTTCACATAGAGCAGGTCAAGGCTGTCCTCTTTAAGTTAAATATATTGTTAAAGAGGGCCCCTCAAAAGACCCCTGCCCCCTCTCCCACCAGTATATCTGTCAAACCCTCTGAAAAAAAACTTGTTTATTGCCTTACATTGACTTTAAAATTATTATTTATTATTATTTTTATATTGCTTAACAAACTACACTGAACCTGTTTTTGCAGCCCTGTGCAAACATGATACAAGCTGTGATTTTTAACTTAGGTGTACCACAAGGTTCAGTATTAGGCACATATGTATATAGGAATTGAGAGGGTATCTTTGTCAAAGAGAGGGGGAGATTGAAATGTTGCTTCTTATGAGGGAAGCGTTCTGGATTTCTAAATTGGCCAAAAATGTTAAATGATGAACTAGATCACTTTAAAAAAAAATAAAAATATATTATTTATCCAAGGATATTGAGAGACGGAGAAGATTGGAGTATATTGTGTTTTGAAAAACAAGTTTGAAAAAATAAGGTTGAAAGGGGACAGAATTTGCTGCATTGTGTTGATGATCACAAACTTTTTCCCATTGAGGGGTTTGGATAAAAGATTGTATTGAATACTCTGATTTTTTTTAAAAATTGTATGTATATATTGTATGTATATACTCTAAGTCTAACCATGTCACTGACCTTCATGACTTCAGAGAGGTCAAATTTCAAAACCTAGAATGTGAACAGTTTAGAAAAACATTATAACCAATATATAAGTAACTGTTCAGTGAACATTTTAAAGCCTCTTTCCCTTTAGGAAAAAGGGACACAACCAAACTTCAATGAACACACGTTGCTTGGATCACCATAACAACACACAAGGAGGGTTTATGATTAAGCATCATAGCTTCTTTTGTTTGTAAGAACAGGAGCTATTGATATACTGACTAAGCGAGGCGCACCAAGCCCCACTTATACTGTACAATGGGTGGGACACCAACATTCTGGTGATCTTGCACTGAGGCTCACACTGGTCTACACCTTGATTTTTTTTCTTTTTTTTGTACAATAGAAATGTTTGTATGTCTTATGTAAAATATGCTATTTGTTGATACCTGCTGATGCCTCTATTGCTGTGCTTCCATCTTTTCTGAGGACCCTACCTCTGAGTTTGGCAGCGATTGTCATAGTGAGGTCACATGGGGAGTCATTGGCAGCTCCTGCCATCAGAGCTTGCCAGTCCTTTTCTCTCAGCCATCGGTACATGGTGCCAAACTGAGAAATGAAGCATGTTATCTGTAACTAATACAGTCCATCTCAGCACTAGGGGTATCACGCTCCCCTCCCTGCAGAGCCTATACAACAGGAGGTGCGTAAGCAGAGCTAAGAGAATAGTAAAGGAACTCCATCACCCTAATAACAGCTGCAATCAGGCAAACGCCTGTGCAGCCACCAAACACAGAGAGACTGAGGAAGAGTTTCTTTCTATAGGCTATCAGAGCCATGGACAATGAACAATAAACTCTTCAAAGACATTATACTCAAGGATTATTATTTTTTTATTGTTGTCTCTTCCATATGTATAAATTTGGTAAATATTAGCAGAGCTTTTATAATTTCTTGTACTTGTATTGTACACTGTCTCAGAGTTTAACGCAACAACATTTCACTATATGTCCTCGTATGCGTATGTGACAAATAAAATCTCTTGTCTTGACTCTGTTGGATTATATGACATTTCAGACTGGGCTGACAGCTGTACTCCATCCACAGGACAAAACGCTGCTGATCTACCAGACAGACCATCATTAGGAGTGTGAAGCTGAAGCCAGACCAGCTGTAAACTTTGATATTTTAATGAACAGATTAGGGTATGGCATTGCAGGACACTAAGCTTCTTGGTGACAAACCAAGGATGTTGAACCAGCTGCAGTCTCAGCTGGATATGCCATTGCATATTAAGTTTGGTTTTATATTGAAATATGATAAAGTGTGATGCTTTTGACAGCGTGCATTTGAAATTGTGACCTAATCTGTATGCTTAAATGTAGATAGTCAAAATGTAAAATTAAGTTAAATAATTTGTTCTCATTTACTCTTTGATTTAAAGCAGAATCTTCCAAAAGCACTCCCATGAGTTAATTCAGCTTTTCATAGCAGATTTGAAGCATTCTTTTGTCCGCAAGTCTCCACTTTCTCAGAGTCAGCTGCACCAACAGAAGTAATATCTCCATGGTGAACAGTCATATCCTCCAGGCATGCAGTTGACAAAACTGCAAATCAGTGGGTGTCAGTTTATTTACAAAACAAATCAAAGTTTAAGCTTCAAGTCAAATGGAGCTTCAAATCTTACAGTTTGTTTATGTGTGAGTTCTATAGACCGGTGCCTTGGGGAAGGCTACGCCATCCTCCATTATTCCTGTTTGTGTGGCTGCTATTCCAAGGCTAAGGACATGCTGGTGAAATCACACTAAATTTGGTCAAGTTCATAACTCCCACAGTAGCATGCTTTAAATTTTCTCCAACTCAGGAATGTGACAAGAGAAAACATTACCTAGAGTTAGAATGATGAGAAAATATTCAAGAATGTAATCAGTCCCTTGCTTGAGTCTTAGAAATAGTAGTAACAAGCCCCCTACTTATAAAACTATTATATCTGGTGCTGTACTGATTGCATGTATGACTTAATGACATGCTTACATGACTGCACTATACACTGGGAAGACTGATTTGGCTTACCAGCTCTTGTAAAGTGGGGTGGTGTCAGTTTTCATCTGTTGTTCAACATTCAACCTGCTGGGTGCTGGTTGATGCTTGGAGGTACAAGATATAGTATTTTTGCTGTAAGTAGCTTCCAAACAAATCAATTAAAGCTTGTAAAAGAAAAGGAGGCAATGTGCTTTAAATGACCAGAATTTCCTCCATTGAGACCGTAAGACAGTGTATGTCTTGAACATTATGATGCATTTTCCCATTAATGGTTGTTTTGACCATGTACTGTATGTGTTATGTATACACACGGGTAAACCCATAGGTTAAATTGTGTTGATTTAAATTTTGTCACTTTCAAAAAGGGAAAAACATTGTAAAAGTCTTTATTTTATGTTATTCTTATCTTTATATGTGTATTTTATGAGGGAACTTAGAGACATTAGACCCACAGAGCAAATATGTTAGTCATGTCTGCCATCAGGTAAAACATGTATGTTAACAAATACTGTAATACTAATATGGGTTCAGAGCTTGAATGAGATCATCTTGAGGTATCTCAAATTCTATATAGATGGTTGTAAATGGCCTATGACAATATCCAGTAACCTCTGGATTAATTAGTGTGGCATTTACCTGATAACTTGAATTTTAACTTGATATCACCTGAAATTGCTTTTTAAAAAAAGTCTTTTATGACTAAAATGATTTTGGTAACTTCATAGACCATCAGATTAGACACCTTTTGATGTCACTCCAGACCTGATGTCCTTTGGAATGATGATGAAAAATGTTGTGATCTCCACTTTGAAGAAATCTTCAAATTAAAATGTAATATTATAAAACTGAAGTCAGCATGCATTAATTCAAGCCCACTGCATATGTAAAACTTGCCATTTATTGGTTAAATAGAATCCACTCAGCTAATGGGCAAAAGTCACATTTTATAAATAGAGCATTTTCATTGGCTGAGACCATTAAATATTTTATGTACATCACAATGAATAATGGTTATGAGCGGGTTAAATGCTTTTAATAAAACTGTAATTTTATAAGAACAGTAAGAGTACCAGTGTACTAATGTTAATGCCGGCATATATAACTTTTATTGATTAATTAATTACAAATTATTTATTGATATGCAAAGATGTGAATGACAAATATGACATCTTTATATCGCAGACAGACATTACAGGAATGCATTTGCAATTACATTTACACATGATTTCAATTTGCAATTCATCAGAAAAACAAAGTCAGGGTGTACGCATTAAAGCAGATTGTCTTTTCATGTGAGGATAGTTTGTGAAAATCTGAACTCTGCCATTCTGTCATTTTCTCTGTGGTGTGAGAGGCTGCAGCTGTGCTTTCCACCACATCTGTTGCTGTTCTCCTCTACAATAAGCAGAGAAAAGGAAAAAAAGAATTCAGAGAAAGAAAGATTTCAGTAGAGAACAGTGCTTTTAATCTTCATATGCTGTATTTAAGGGAACTACCACATACACCACCCTGATGAAGGGAAGATAGCTGATAAAGACTGTTGAATAAAACATGGCGTACTGGAGAAGAGTTGTGCAACATGTTTTAATTTTGAAAGATAAAAAAGTAAAATAAATCTAGATTTTGTTCAGAAACCATAGAAAAAAAATGTGGGTAATCAATAAGTACTGGGCATATGACGTGTATTTCTACTGCAGCTGTGGTCAGCAGAAAATGATGTCTACATACACAAAGATACATACAATGAAAGTCTGCAGAGAATTTACCTGTGAGGAGTGAGAAGAGCTGTGGCTTCACTTCACTGACAAACTCATGCATGGTTAAACTCTCACCGGAAGGACTGGTAACATTGGGGATTTTATATACTGTACAGTAGATGATGAGGATGCAGATATTACAACAGAGCTCTAGTCAACATCCTCTCTGTGCTGACATAGCAGTCTCATCTGTCATGCATATGTCTCCCTCCTCCTGCATCCACGCAGCCACAGCCCATGGCCAGCAGCTGACTAATGAACAGGACGTAGGACAGGAGCTCAGAAATTCTTACTGGCTGACAAGTTATGGCAACTTTGCAGCTACATAAAAAATGTCCGAGAATCCACACCTGGCAGCATTGCTGAGGTCCAGTGGAGAAGTAGTTGTATATCAGTACAGCAAGCTCAAAATGAGATTCCTGTTCTGTCCTGCAGCTTTGCTGTCCAGGATTAGGTATTACGTCCATATTAGATGATTCCACACCTCAGGATTTATGTCCATTGCTAACTTTCAGTATTCAACGGGTACACAGGAAATAGTACCCATTACTGTATGTAGGATGGAGAAAAGAAAGAGTGTGGAGGTTGGGGTAGTGGATGGGTGTCTAGCACATAAACTTTCATGTACGAGACTAGAATTCATGGTTTAAACAATTATTGTTCATTTTACCATGATCTTTTCAAACCTCAATGAAGTGCTGTACTTGCCCAACACCACTTTACCCATAGTTTATTTGCCAAAACCACAATCTTTCCCCAACCTTAACCACACTGCAGTTGCCATGTGCAGGTATTGCAGAAAGATATTTTTTTTATGTGATTACGCAATTCTATTGCCAGACAAGAATACTGATATTGAACGATTCTTCAAAACCCCATGGATGTTTTTTACATTTCATTCCAACATTTTTAAGACTTGTGAGTTCTAGGTATTGACTGAAAGAATGGGATTGCAGATATAAGTTGCCAACGTTAAATTCCTTTCCAGGCTGGGGATCTCACACAACTGAAAGGAGCTCAGAATATACCTGCTGCTGCTTTGCATTTAGAGGAGCCAGTTGAGGTGGTTTTGGTGTCTGATTAGGATGCCTACTGGACACTTCCTGGACATGCCTGAGGGTATTCTGAGTCTGTCCAATGGAAGGATGGCCCAGGGCAGACCCAGAACATGGAGGGATTACATATCCTATCTGGTCTGGGAATATTTAAGGATCCCCCAGGAGGAGCAAGAGGATGTGGGTGGTGAGAGGCACATTGTGGCTACCTTTAGGGCTAACTTTTAAAGACATGAAAAATTCTCTTAAGATTACCAGTCCATACTTTTAGCAACACAGCCACTTTCTTTGGAGGAGTCAGACCTCCAAGATTATGGCCAAGGAGTTTGCTTCTTCATGTCAATATGTGTTCTATATCTTTCCATATGCACTATTGCATTCAGCAGGATCAGAAATTGAGCCAATGACCTGCCAGAGGCCTAAAGGTCATCACCAATGAACTGAAAAGCATGTGCTTAGACTCAGTTATCTCAGACAGCAACAGGGATCCTGAGCTCCTAACATTTGTGACATTAACACTATAACCAGAATGATGAAAATAAATGATGAAAAAGTACAAAAGTAAAACTGACATTATATATATAAAAAAAGTACAGACTAGTGAATGGGGATTTTTCCCATAGTTGATTTTGTGCTTTGATATATTTCCTGATACTGACTTAAGCCTGAAAGATTTTCTCTTATCTTTGTTTTTGGCTCAAACACAGGCACAGTGCTTTTTCATTCTGGGCTTCCATAGACAACTTGACTTATAGAGTGTGTATGCAAGTTTGTATTCTAATTTAGTAGTAGAGAAAGTCACTTCAGTATTGTCAAGGTTTTGCAAGCATGCTGTTTTTGCTGTACTTATCCCCTGCTTGCAGTAAATCAATAAATCCACTCCTATTGTTTGTACAAGTGACCAGATAAATGCACACCTCAAATGTGGCTGGCTGGTGTGTTTATCAGTGTACAGAAAGAAAGTAGCCCTGTTTGCTCTATTTAGTGGCTTGTTATAAAGCTGTTCAAGAGTATGCCAAAATCATTTCATTGACTAAAGCTTGTTTCTGCTTGAGTGTCCATTTCAGTCTAAGTGAATCACTAATATCACTACTGTAGTAATTGGCTTCAATTTAGTCACCCTATATACTGTATATGTAGAACATGTGTCTAGGTAATAAGAGCACACAGCTAATGAAAAATGGAAACCAGAAAAGGATACATCTTCTGGAGAACACATATATGTGCCCAGTCCCTTGAAAGTTCCAGTAGAGACATTTAAAACTATTTACATGTCCTGACATGTGTGAGTTATTGAAATGGCAGAAATAGCTGAAGTTGAAACTCATAAGTTGTACCTGAAATTTAAACACTGAAAGTAGTTGAAGTTGGAGGTGAAATAGAAGCAATATCAGAAGTTAAAGGGTAGGTTCACAATTTTTCAAGTCTGTCTTAAAACATTAGTATGAACACTGAAAGAGGTTTTGCTAACAGTAATAATTCCTCCTACTAATACTGGTAACTAAAAGATCCCCTCCAGTGCTTTCAATGTAAGTGATGGGGGTCAACTGACTGTTGTTTGAGGACAGACCTGAAAAATTGCGAACCTATCCTTTAAAGCAACTTTTTACAAGGAAGTTCTGAAAGTGTATGTTTTTGAATTAAGTTGACGTGTGAGTTAACATAAGTAGTAAGTATTTAAGTGAAAGTGCTTAAAGAAGAGTCAGTGGAGGTGTTAATACTGCAAAGAGTGGAAATGTCAGTTGAAGTTTATGTGCTGAAAGGAGTTAGTGATGGTTCAAGCGTGAACTCAAGTGTAAAACTGTAAGAAGATAGTGCCAGTTAAGGTGCAAGTCATGAAAGAAATGTGAGCTAAATGGAGATGAAGTTTCAGTTAATATATAAGTGATGAAAGAAGATAAAGAGTCTGAAAGGAGCTGAAGTGTCAGTTGATGTAAAAGCCCTTAAAGCATTTTAATTGTCAGCTAAAGTGCAAACACTTAAATGAGATGAAGTGGTAATTAAACTGCAAGCACAAAAAGGTTCATATTTGTCTTGGTATAAGGCACACAGTAAATGCAAAAATAAACGTAATAATAAAACACTAATTTTACCTGTTATCAACTTAAGACTACTGAAAGCTAGGATAAATAAGTAAGAGCATAGATTTTAGAGAAAGAGTCTGAACTGTTTTCCCGCTCATCACTCTAAATTCAACAGATTATGTGCAGGTAAAGTAAAGGGAAGCCCACTTACTGAACAACACACCTGCCCATTCTGTCAGATAGTGGAGCGTTTGACACGTCTCCACCTCTGCTTCTGTTAATGTATGCTTCTTTCATCCAGAAGTGCCAGCCTCTTGAAGTTTTATTTAAGGTCATTCATTAATTGAGGTCATTCTAAAAGCAGTGATAACACTGACATACTGTACAAAGTGTGTGTGTGTGTGTGTGTGTGTGTGTGTGTGTGTGTGTGTGTGAGAATGGGGTAAATGTGAAGGAGACTATGACCATCGACTGTATAAAAATATGGACGTAGTTACCGTGACGTCACCCGTTGGTTTCTGAAGAGCAGTTTTGAAGCTGAAAGTGAGCCGCTCCAGCCATCGCCATTTTGGCAGTGCGTGACGCTGCCTAACTCCCAGCCAATCAAAAATGGGCAAAGAGGCGGGCCGAATGGCTGAAACAAGCCACCTAGCGGCTGGCGGACCTGTCACTCAAAGCAGCCATGTCCTTCCTTATGCATAACTTTACGGCTTAATAAAATTTAAACGAGTGAGTTATAAAAAAATTCACCCCCCCGTACAGTTGTCATGAAAGGGGAAATTAGCTATAGAGACCAAAACCATTTTTTGTTCCAGGCTTTTTTGTTCAAGTGGCCATTCGAGGAACTGCAGTTTTTGGCACTTCCGCATTGGCTTCATTTTAAAGCCCTGGAGGTTGCCGCCTGACTATGACAGGGGTGAACACAAATCATGGGTGTGTTGACTTTGCATCAACAAAATAATTTCCAAGTGTCGTTAAGTGTGCAATATAGGAGCAAGAGTGTTTTATAGGGTTTGATAAAATGGTGTGTGTGTGTGTGTGTGTGTGTGTGTGTGTGTGTGTGTGTGTGTGTGTGTGTAAAGTAAAGGATGCCTCCCTCTGCTGCTGGGTAAAATCACATTTAAAATCACAGTTAGAGAGCAAGACCTGACTTCCAGCTGTGTTGAACTGTAATTGCCACCTGGATTTAGAGATTTGTCACTTGGCGCGGGCCTCTAAAGAAAGCGGGAAGCATCTAAATCAGTGGTCCACAAGCTGGGGGTTAAGACCTCCCGCAGTGTCGCAAAATAAGCGAGAGGGGTCGTGAGATGAGTAATGGTAGAGGAAAAGAAGATCATATTTCTGCTACAGTAATTTTTCCAGTATTGGTTTTTGCTTTTTGCTGGTAAAGCCCTAAATCATTTTAAGCCTCCTGAAATTGAAAGAGTCATTAGAAGGTGAATCATTGCTCACCACTTGTAGGCGTATTCAGCCTGTCATTTTAGGTCATGAGTAGAGGTTGCTTCATTTTAAGGAGTTAGAAGTCAAAAAGGTTGGGAGCCACTGCTAAATAATATGAAGGAAGACACAACTCATCCAACAGAGAAACCGTTTTTGCTACCAGAAATTATAGCTCTGTTGTTACATATGAACCATGTAACCTCACTATTTGTTTTCATGTTTTTCAGTGAATACCTGAAGGAAAAAAAATTGTTGTTAATGTATGTTTTTCTGAAAGCATACATATTTTCTTGGCTTTTAGCCATTTAGTGGTGTGGATCTAGGAATGGTAATGTTGATTGGTCGATAAGTACTTTGGCTGAAATATCTCACTTTGGTGATCCCCTAATTTGTTCTCTTTTCCTTAATGTTTTTGGTTTTGAGGGATATAGCTAAACAAATATGACCTGGTTGAAAGCTAGCAAACAGCTAGTTCGCTCAGAAAAATACCTAAATTCATGTAAGCAGACCAGAAGTTCTATGGCAATGTCCTGGTAAGTAGCTAATGTTAGTTTAGCAATACTAAATAATTAGACATTGATGTGTCTGATATTAATCTTCTTTTTTAAATAGCAAACATTTAAACCTGCTATTATCTTGCTGTCTTTATGGCTTATCTAGTGCTGTAAATGGTTAGCTAAACTAGATAATGTAATATTTGCAGGTAAAAAATGGACCAGGGTAGCATTTGGCTAGTGTTAAGCATGGATGTCTGAAGTTAAAATGGAATTTCATTTTTACTACCACCAGCAAATACCAGGTTTGCACTTAAATATCACAAAAGTCATTAGGATACATCTGGGAATAATGTGGCTGGTGTTTAACATATACTCTCATTTATGCTGAGCAAAACAGAAATGTAGGATTGACAGAAAATGAATCATTTGATACACTTGATTCAGTGTCAGTTATGATAATGTTTATTCAACATTAAACATTAAGATCACTTTTAATTTGGTTTAATGGCATAAATCTAGATTCAATACTTCTGCTTTACAATCAGTTACTGTTTATTCAATTGTACTTTGCTATCTAGATTGCTATACAATTTAGTATAGACATACCTGCCCAAAGGATGAATGCCAATGAGTTTGGTGATTCCTTGACTTTCCATCTAGTGCTGCCATGAGGTGGAACTTTTATCTTATCCAGTAAAATATTTCAACATGGTCTTGATGGATTGGCCCAATATTTTGCACAGACATTCATAGTGCCCAGCTATAGGAGAGGGCCTATAATTATATATATATATATAATTATATATAATATATTGGATAAATGAGTCAGATGCAATCAGAATGGAAATTGATGTTGCGCAATCTTACTTTTGCTCCTCTCTGTCTGGACGAAAGAAGCACAGGCACGGGACAAAAGTGACAGTCAGATGAATTGACCACAAAACGGGTAAGTACTTAATATTTCTGGCATATTATGCTCATTAATGACTCAGTTAGTCCTCCAAGCAAATGATCATGTTACTGTCAAAACAATTTATCATGTTAAATGTTGCAATTGTATGAAATTGGTCCAATGCATCAAACTCACCTTAGTGCATAATCACCATTTTCTCTAATGAATAACATTGGGTTGGAATTTAAGATATTTAAACCATTACAAATCCTTACCAATCATTTGCGCTCCATCTCCAATTTATGCGTAGTCCTCTCTTTTTTATTAACAGCAAGAACAGTTGAAGCAAAGATAATCAATTGAATAAATGGAACAGTAAGGCTTCACTCGAGGTAAGTTACTCCAGATAACTTTTTTTTACCATTAACCTATTAATATCAGTTGTATTGGCCCCAAGGTAATCAATTAAATAAAATTAACCAAGGGCATTTTCATTCAGTCAGCCTACATCAAAAATAATACAAAGTAGCCTTGAATGGATGGTGCACAAACATTTATTCATTGTTTTTTTTGTGTGTGTGTGTGTTTGTTTTCAAGTCACATCTGGACTGATGAGACCTCTGTTGGCCTTCCTCACCCTAACCCTGGACATTTCCTGCAAACATAGAGAGGAAAGAAATACATGTTTAATAATAAAAAAGTAATAAAAAAGTTACACCATGTCAATTTCATCCCTCCCCTGTCTCCGTCAACTTTACCCTGGCTAGCACCAAAGGTAGGCTCACATGATAAATTAAACCTTCACTGATACTTAGCCTACGGATAGGTCTAACAGATGATATACATTTACAATTTTCAACTAATAAGCATTACCTTAAAAACAGAAAACACCTCTGTTTTATATTTTTTACTTAGATTGAAAAATCAGTTTTTCTATTGTAACTGGCAAAACTGATCTGATCAGGCTGATTTTGGATGCGGACTCAATGGTGGAGTGTACCTCATGTGGACTTCACAGCATATCCCTGACTTCTCTGTTACAAGAGAAAAAGTCTGTGTTGCTACTGTCCCCCTGATACTTTTGTCCCAGCCCTCCCCTACCCTAATGACTTTGGTGATCCCCTGAATTTTCATTGCTTCATTATCAGGTCAGCATTTCACTTTGTCCAGTTTGGTTTCATGACCAAATACAAGCAAAACTAATGACACTCCCATCAGCCTCAGGTACTTTGTGCTAACTGCTGATTTGCAAATGTTAACATGCTAACATGCTTAACTAAGATGGTGACTGTGGTAAGTATTACCTGCTAAACATCAGCATGTAAGCACTGTCATTATGAGAATGTTAGCTGCAGAGGTTAGCATTTAGCTGACCGCACTGCACCTAAGTACAGCCACACAGAGCTGCTAGTGTCCCTTTAAATTCTAGTCTAGTTAATACCACAGCAGTATATGTCAAAATATAATGTGAAAATATTTCCAGTCACCAAAGAGTGACATCAAACCCCAGTTTAGAGGTGAACATGAGACAAAATTATGTCAAAAGTACATTTGAATGTTTTCAAGTGAACCTAATCAGAGTTTTAACTATCTGGAGGATTTGGCTCCATACTGTATTATATGCCCCCCCGCCACCCCACATTCTGTATTCCATTTCAGGAAGGTGGCAACCCTAGTCGGCAGCTCTTATCAGAGTGTTAATTGAAAAGGTTGTGCAAGCTCCCAAAAAGTTTATTCATATTTTTGGCCTCACTTAAAAATGCAGCGAGAATCCTGACAGCACTCATTTTTGAAGACTCACTATAACTTGTTAATTAAGTTGCCATTGTAGCTTTTTACAATTAGTGGATCATAGAAAGTGAGTATCATGGCTGGAGCGAAATTTCTTATCACATTCTGATGTTTGACCAAAAACTTTAAAAAGTGTCTGAATTGTAACAACTTCCAAGAGCACTTTTATGACTCACCTACAGCTACTTCATTATTTTGGAATATTTTTAGAAATAACAAAGCTCATATTTTCATCTTTCTTTCGTTTGCCAGTGGCTCAGGTCCTGACATAAAGACTACACGCAAAGTCTGTGTGCAAGACTATTTTTTGCCTCTCCTCTAGTTTCTAAAAGTAATTTAACATTTTCCTGAGGTATTCCAGGAAAGGACGTCTGAAACGCTGTCTGATGTCGCACCATCATCTTTTGTTCTTGTGCCATCAAAAACACAGCTTGCTTCTCACTGCTTTGCCTCACAGAAAGACTTGCTCCTCGAAAAAGAAAATTCAGATCTTGGTCCAAAACTGAGGAAAACAGTTGTTTTATCTGAAGCAGCTTTGAGTGCTGTGAAGCTTATGACTCTTCCTCCCTACTATGTCTTTCTGCTCTGTCAGATTTTGAAACATAGTTTGTTAGTTTTTCTTTGGTGTTGTTTTTTCCTCCTAAAATAATTCTAGACACACAGCACCTGTCTGAAAGTAAATCATTTCTGTCTAGCTAAGTGGATGATGGAGTGTGCGTCAAACCCACTTGCTTTGTAATTGCTGTTTGTATAGATAACTACTGACTTCTAATTAACTACTGAACTACTGGGGCTGCTTAAATGCATGCTGAAGGAAAATATGTCAAGCAATTAAATGTGCCATAAAAAGTAGTCTAATCAAGTCTTGTGGCCTATTATGTGGCCATTCAGTCTTTCCTGGTACTCCATGCAATTTACTTAACCCATAAACACTTTAGTGCAATTTACTGACAGAGAACTTGTTCCATAATACCTGTAGTAAATATAGGATTGGATAAAACATGGGAGATTGAAAACAAACCTTTACGAGGACATTCCTGCAAATGATTATGCCAACTCTGTAACAAATTCACTTGCATAGTAGTAGATAAACTAGTTTATTATAACCAGGTATAACACTAGTTATAGAACAGAATGCCATTAGATATGTCTATTTTGCACAAATTATGTTTTGCAAGAGTCTGCTTCTTATTTTCAATGCCTAACCCAATGTATCATTAGAATATCTTATTGAAAAATATTGGCAGTGAATCTTGAGGTAAGGTCAGGTATTTGCATATGGACATAATTTGTTGGAAATATGCCATTGTTCACTCTGTTGGCACAGACACTTTCTTTTGAATTTGGTGAAAGTTTGAAGCCTCCTGTTGTCTGTCTACAGAACCCAGAACAGTCAACAGTATGGACCTCGCTGTCACAAAGTGCCTTGATTTTTGTTTCTGTCACGTAACATTCGGTTAGCTGTGCTGCTGCCCGTCTAAAGCAGAATGAGCATCTGCCTCTCTTTGTTGCTTTTCCTACACAGTTGGCTCATAAAAATGTTCTTTGCCTCTGACAACACATAATAAAATGTGAAATAATTCATAATGTCCTCTGAGCACATATACTGGAACTCACTTTAGCTGCCCAAAATGCTCCCCTAAGCCCTGACAGTTGAGCGGGTAATAATGCCCTCTTGCATCACTCTCCTTACAGTTTTTCTGCCATCTATTGATGCCCAAGTACATCAGGAGATGACAGAAGTAAACTGGATTTCACATCATCTCTTTCTCTATGAAAAGACAATATGTTTCTTTGTAAGTTGCCAAAACTCTACAGAAATCTTTAAGAAAATCTGAACCCATTTTAAATTCTGCTTTTACTCTTTGCTGCCCCCTTTCAATGCAGAGCATCAGCTTGTCAGTTGGAGTTTGCTACTTAAAAACACTGATGATTGTAAATATAGAATACTGGGATCTCTGCCAACTCTCAGCAGGGATTTCAGCTTATTGCTGTGTTGCAACAAGCCCCTAGCTATGTAGGCGCTGTATAAGAGAATATATACTGTCTTTATGAAGTCTGCTGGGTGCGTTTGGACAGTAAAATAGGGATATTTTTTGCTTAACAGTTTGTGTGACTTTGAGCTTTTTGTATTTATGCTCAAAACACAATGTGGGATTCATCTTTGGAAATACAAAACATGAAGGCAGCTAATTAGGATTGATGGTTTTATTGGTGATAAGACTGTTTTCCTTCTTCCCCAGTACTTGAATAAATGTATAAAAAAAATTCTTCCAGCCTTATATGGCAGGCCACTGATGATGCACATTTGTATTGTACATTAGTTTCTTTCATATGTTTTCTTTTTTGCATTTTTTCTTTTTATTCATGTCATCTCTGGTTAGTTGAATGATGCATCTTGAATGATGCATATTTTGAATGGTAAATTGGTATTGACCCTTCCCAAGTGGAACTCTGCTTTCTTTATACTAGCTGTTATTGATCAATCGCAATTGACCAGTCACAATTTCACAACTTAGCAACAGTAACTGGGCATGACATCTGTCAGGCGTTGGATTTCTCCCCATTTATGTGTGCATGGGGCTGTGGTAGCTGCAATCCTCTCTTTTGTGTGTCTTTTTTATTGCCCCCTGAAAACCAAAAATGCAAGAGAAAAGATGTGAGGAATGGATTAAACAGTGTGTTTAAACCTGCAGTGTAGAACTTTTACATATAAATGAACATCTGTTACATTCAAGCCCTTGCCAAACCAGTTCACACAATGCTGATTAGGTCTATCACCACCAGGTAAATCTCTCTGTATTTCACAGTATACAGAGCTTTTAAATCTTATGTTGGGGGCGACATTCCTGCACTGGTCATTTGGCTGTTAATCATGTGGCTCTTCTAGACTTTCTAAATGTTATCAGACCAAATGGTTTAAATTCTGATAATGAAACGAGTCATTTCTCGGGGGGTTGTGTGATGCTCAAAACAATTTATCCACTGTTTTACAGCTGCAACAGTAGGTTACAGCCAGTATGTACTGGCCTGTGGCCTACTGGGACAAATCTCATTGTTCTCTAGCTTGTGTGTTTCATCAACTAGTAAGGATGCTGACTGTTGGCATAATAGAGTCAGAGTTCAGAAACGTTAAAAGAGTTTTCAACCAACTCACAGAGTTGATGTTAGATAGCTTTAGGTAGCTACAAAAAAATCATGTTAAAATACTTTTTATCTGAGCGCAAACCCTGGTACACTGCAAATATGGTACAAAAATATGTATTTCATAATAACAGACATTTGTCATTGCTTATCACACTGCTGGAACGGTTTGTCACAATTCTGCATTTCCAGTGCAGAGAAAGTCTGAAAGTAGAATTCCTGCAATAGCTACATAGCATCCTCATAATCAAAATGCTATTTGCTGCTGGTGCGCGGATCATAAAACCTTTGACTCCCAATTATACTTTAAAATTGACACCATCAATCAGGTACAACAGATTAGTATGCTATTATTATTCTTTTTCCAAATGAGGTTTGAACCCTATAGTTCTCTAGGGAGAGTGAGTCCGAGCAGCAGCCATTTACTACACTGCCCCACTGCTGTAGGATGTGTAATCATATTTTGTGTGACAACTACAGCAGCAGGCCATTCCAGACACACAGGTTCATAACTGTGAAGAACTGCAAAGTCCAAAGCCATGGTGCTCTTACAAGTTTTTTTTTTGTGAACATTGAATTTCTGTCACTTTTGTACACGGGCGAATGACTCAAAAGCAGAACTACACAGGGAGCCAGTGAGTTCATAATAATAGTATATATTAAAAAAAAAAGATAAGGCTAACAGTCAGACAAGGACAAGGCAGTGACAAAGATCCATAGACTACTAAAGTCAGAACGAAAGTGTCAGTCCATGTGGCAAACAAATCCAAATGGGGAAAAGGCAGGAGGCAAAGAGTCCAGAAACAGCCCACAGGTCATACACAAGAAAAGCTCCATGAGAAACTTAGAATAAATACACCAGGAACACTGAGATAACACTAGGGAAACAACAAGGTGGGCTAGAAGTCTGACTTGAAAAACATAAGACAGTCTGGCATCTAAACAGGGGAAAGACTGGGCTTTAAATACACAGGGACTGATTAGTAACTAAACACAGGTGAGCGAAAAGGAGACACAGTTGAAACATGAGGCAATCAACAAAGGCAGGAAAACACAGGAAGTAAAAGTAACAAAACACAAGGAGAACACACTTCAAAATAAAACAGGTACTAAACTAAAAGTTTGAACGAAACAGAAAGTCCTGGCGGGATATGACAGTTTCTGTATAAGTGAAAATGAGCAGGGAGAGAAAATAAGAGCAACAAGGAGAACAGGAGGTTTTTTTTTTTGGAAAGAGAGTTTTCGGAGAGAGGTACTGACTGCTGTTCTGACTGCATTATGTTGGAGAGTGGAGACCAAGTGAACGAGGCTATAGAGGAAGAGAAGACCTAAGATGGATGGATTGGTTTGGACTTAGTGTGGGAAATAGGCTTTAATCTATACAAATGGGTTGCACCATAGAAGTTAACTATAACAATGTACACCTTTCCAAAGTGGTTCTCAGACACAGCAGACAGCTGTAAGAGACAGATTTTTTTTCAGAGGTTGGTAGAGAGCAAAAACAGAACAAAAAGTGGACTGAATTTACATTTACCAGGTGGACAGAAACTGGACTCCGAATGGTAAATACAAAAGAAAAAAGGCGATTACAAAACAGTATTGCAAGTTTAAGCATTGCCACTATTGTTTCATTGCTCCATACTTGATGTAAAAGCATGAGAGTGTTATTGATCTTTTCTTTTAACTCTCAGCAAGAAAGCGTAAACTGTGTGTAGTGGATAAACCCAGGAATATAAGGAGAAGCTAAATTCTTTCAGAATCATTATGATGTTTGAGTCTAACAGAACATTTCTGTATGTATACAAGAGCACACAGACCCAATGACCCCCAACATAAACTCAGAATTCTGACTTTAAACTCAGAACTCAAATAAATTTTTCACACGTGGCTCTAATTCTCTCCCGTAAAGACCAGCTTTCTCTTCATGCAAAGAAATGTATTAGTAATCAAGGCGTTCCCGTCAAAAGATCGCCAAGGATCCTCTCTCTTTTTCCTCTTCTTCTGGGCTTCTTCTTTTTCTTGCTTGTTGACTGATACTCTCGGCCCATCTTGCATTTCAGGCGTTGTCTGTTTTTCAGTTTTGCCTGAGAGATGCAATTTCCAGAAAACAGGAACTCTCAACAAAGAAGCAAAAGACTGCAAAGACACCTAAGCCACAAGCCAAGCCATGCTGTTTGTCATTTTGAGTATGTATTATCTCCTATTTTTATCGTGTAGTTTAACTTTTTAAATAGTTTTTCCAAGGCCCCCTTTTGGTAGTTAGAGCTCAGCTTCAACTCTACAGACTGCCCTTGAATGCATCAAGACTGGAACACACACCCCTGCTGTGTGTCTGCTGTGTGGCCACAGCTAGTCTGAGACTGGATTCACCCTCCTGAGAAGCAGTGAACCAAAGCTGTTGCACTGAACCTGCAGCGGTTCTCATCTGGCTGTCACCTCGTCCCCCGAGGATCACAAATCTTCGGCACCATGCTGGGGAGTTTGCCTCATCATCAGCCCTTCATCACCACCAAACAGTAGGAAATTAACCAGCAATAAATTAAGCATGTGGCATCTGTTTTGTCTGAAGAATTGATGCAGAGCTAATTCTATTATTGTTGTTGTTATTATTATTATTATTATTATTATTGGTTTTAGATAGCTACTTACCCCTCATTGCTCTTTTGACTTGTTTTTTGATAACATTCATTCATTAATTCATTTCAATCAGAAGAGACAAGTGAATGAAGCAAAAAGAATTGTTCATTATACAGATGATATTGATGACTAAGTGTTGTCAAAAGCCTTTGGTGCTTAGACTCTACAGGGAGATTTTGAATCGGGGGACATCAGTCCTGAGCAGCAGCAAGATAAATCCCCCCATAGAGTCCAGACACTGGTGGTGGTAGTTTTGGCCGATGACTTCCGCTGATTGATAAAGCTGATGAGGTTGATGAAGTGATGCACTGATGAATCTGCAAAGACTGGGCGGTGATGGGGCACTAAGAGAGGGAGAACACAAAATTAAAAAATTTAAACAAACTTTAAAAAGACAGTCGCAATATGATAGGCAGACAATGAAGGTGTGTCACCGTGCTATTGGTTAGATGTGACCAGCTGATGTGAACAGTTGATCTCTTAATTGACATACAGGGGAATGACATCAAGGAAATTATGAGTGAGCATGTGTGAGGGATGGGAATGACAGACAGAATGACAGGTTTGAGAAATAAAACTACAGACCTGAGCATGTAAAAAATAGTCTTCCTCACGGAACTTTCACTAAATTCCATTTGTTGTGTCTGCAATAACTTGTTAATTTAATTTACCCATTCATTCATTCATTCGAGTTGTATATATGCACATATCCTTAGTGTTTCCCATTCATCCCTATCTTCATACAGAATTTTGAATTTATTTTGCAGACTGCATATACAAATTAATTTTTATACATACAGTAATGTGCAAAAGTTTTAGGCACCCTAGATTTTTAGATTCTTATCCATTATGCAATACAATCAGGGAAGTGTCTGATCGGTCCCAAATTTATTCATGACATGACAATGACCTCAAGCATACAGCTAGAGTCATAAAGAACTATTTTCAGCAACAAGAAGAATGATGAGTCCTGCAACAGATGGTATGGTATTTTACAACAACCTACCTGCAATTTACCATGAAAAACTGTGTTAAAGTGAACCAAGGAGAACTGCTGCTGTTTTAAAGGCAAAGCTGCTCACAGCAAATGTTAATTTCATTTAGGTTTCTGCTGTTTACTCAACTTTGTAAGAAGTTAATTGATAAATTCAAACAATTTATAGCAATATTTTTGTAAGCATTCTCACTTACTTTTAGTGCCTAAAACTTTTGCACAGTACTGTACATAAACACATGAAAAAAGAAAAGAGACAGATCCTTAAATACAGCAGCTCAAAACAGCACAATGACCCAACTTAAAGTTTTTCTGTAGTCCGAAAAAAAAGGTGCAGGCTGAAGCCGCTGCTTATAATGCCTGCCTTTTAAACACACATTATGTTAGATCTTGAAAGGTAACTTCAAAAACAAAAGAAAACAATCAAAAAGAAAACAATCAGAGCAAACAAATAAAACAATACAAATCAATAACAACTTACATATCCTGTACCCTGTCCAGTCTTTCTTTCTGATTGTCCATTTCATATTTTCTAATGTATTTTTCAAACGTTTGTTTAAACTTAATAAATGTCTCATGTGTTTTCAGTTCCTCACTACAGCTGCTCCATAAATTAACCCCTTTGTCTGTAATACAATGATATTTTACATTAGTCATCACTAATTCTTTATTGAACATACAAATTCCTCTCAAGTCATGTTGACTTTCTCTCATTTGAAACAACTTTTGAATACTTTCAGGTAATAATTGATTTTTAACTTTGTACAAGATTTGAACCATTTTAAAATCTTTAAATTTTAGAGCCTTTAATTCAATAAAGAGTGAGTTTGTTGGTTCTCTATGAGTGGTTTTGTTTACAATTCTTATGGCTCTCTTTTGAAGGATGAAGTTTGGATTAGTGTTTGTTTTATGTGTATTTTCCCCACTTCCACACAGTAAGTCATATATAAAGGAACAGTATAAGGTGTATAACAAAGCTTGATTTAGAAGATCTTTGGCTTTATATAGTAGTGCAACTTATATGTGGCTTCCAGCATAATTTATTATCTATTATCACTCCAAGAAATTTAATTTAGAGACTCTTTCTATTTCAACATCATTTAACATGAGTTTCCTGTTTGAGTTAGTTAAACAATTCCCAAAGATTATAAATTTAGTTAGTTAATTACAATTTAGTGTTAGTTTGTTAGAATCAAATCAAGTCTTTAGCATTTCCAGTTCTTTTCCCACTGTATCCAAAAGTTATTTCAAATTCTTACCACAACAAAATAAATTTGTAATATAATCTGCAAATAATATAATTCTTAATATTTTGGAAACCTCACAAATATTATTAATGTACAAAATAAACAATAATGGGCCTAACACTGAGCCCTGGGGAATCCAACAAGTAACCTTCAATAGTTGTGAGTTACAGTTATTTATTTACATATATTGATACCTATTTTCCAGGTAACTACTTAAGTTAACTACTAACTTAAGAGAGTTCTACCCCTCTAATTTCATATCTTTGTAATTTCTTCATTAATAAGTCATGGTCAACAGTATCAAATGCTTTTTTGAGATCCAAGAATACCCACACTGTTTATTTATTATTTTCTTTTGCAGTTGATATTTCCTACACAAAATCTATGAGTGCAAACAAAGTTGTCCTATTAGTTCTAGACCCATATTGCTCTTCAAGCAGTACATTATATTTTGGAATGACAGCATCTAGTCTTTTATAGAATATTTTTCCAATATTTTAGAGAGCTGTGAGAGCAATGAAACAAGTCTATAATTAGAGAGTACATGTATGTCTTCAGCTTCATATATCAGTATGACTCTAGCTGTTTTCATTTTGCTTGAAAATACACCAGTTTATAGAGACTGATTACAAATATGTGTAAGAGGTTTCACCACACACTCAATAATATTTTTAACATGGACATATCAATTCCATTCCAGTCAGTAGACTTCATATTCTTAAATGTTTTAACAATGTCAGTAATTTCTTTTTCATCTGTTGCCCTTATAAACATGGATTTATTTACATATAGTTAATAGTTTTACTTTCCACATCATCTTTAGGACTAGTCTTAGCAATCTCCTTAGCCAAACCAGGACCAACATTGATGTAGCACTGTGTGTTATAGACTCATACTGTACATTGAGTTAATGAACTCTGTATTTGTATTATGTTCAAATGGGTTTAACAATATTGAAATCCCTGCAAACAAAAACCATCTTCTTATTGTTTATGTCTTCATACAGCCCCAAGAACTTATCCCTAAATGTATCTATGCATGATCCTGGTGTTCTATAGACACAGCTTATTAATATATTTTTTGATTCTTATTCTCACTTTCTACAGTGATACATTCTATGGCATTGTCTATACAGTAACAAGTAACATATACTATACTATACTATACTATACTACACTAACAGATTTACAGAGTTTCAAACTCAGGTGTGAGCACAGTAATCACACTCGGGTGCAGATCAAAACAACCATACCAAGGTCCTTTAGAGGAGGTGGTTTCAAACAAATTCTAGAGCAGTTTGTTTGTGGTGGGAACATGATCCAACCTCGATCTAATCCAGCTACTAGGCGTACTCTACAAGTTTGAATGAAACAGCTCCAAGTGAGCTTTGGCATAGTGGGATGTGGATGAGCGAATTTAATTTCCAACAACTAGCAAGAGAATGAATTGAGGTCGGACCTGGTTCAACAAAGTACGTTGCACTTGGCCAGTGGACCTCCTTCAGGACCTTCTTCCTGTGTTTACATTCTTGCTCCCGCCCCAGACACATCTGACCAATGAGTGAAGTGAACATTCTCATGTGGTTTATTGTGCTGCATTTTGGCTTGCTTGGATTTTTCTCTGTGTGAAAAGAAACTAAACCAAGAGGAAAATGCACAAAGTTCACCAAGTTCACTGTTCTATAGGTGTGAAAATGCCCTGAGATTTGTAAGTCAGCTGCTAAAAGCCACTGTATTTTACGAGCTGTAATGCCGTGCTTTTTATAAACTGACTCTAAAATCATTTTAAGACTTGTCATAAGTTGTATTTGATGTCAGTCACTTTCTATGCTTTTAGCCAGCTGACCTAAGTTCAAGTTCGAGTAGCTACTCACTTGAATTGGTAACAGTCAGTATTATCCTCTTTCCATGCACTCAGTGAGCTGTCCTGAGTTAAAGTAACCACCAATTTTGAATGAGTAATGTTCAGTTATTTCTTGACAATATTTGCTCTCCAGTACTTGTCCAAATCTGCACTCTCCCTGATGACCAGCACTTTTGCTTTCTTTGGTGACCCATTGAGTTTTATGAATACCTTGCTTTTTGCTGTCCACACTGATTGGATCTTGCTCTGTTTTCTCAGGAAGCGTGCCCTTCTGGCAATGTCAGCATTTTTCTTTGTTACGTGCTTGTTTGCATTCACGTCAGATCCCTTCAGCTTTCTTCGTTGTCTGAGCAGTGTGTTTTTTTGTTTTCTGTTTGCAAAGCGAATTATTATGGCAGGTTTCTTGCTTTTGTTTTTTTGGGGGAGACGACGACATGCCTCAATATCATTGCTGTCCATGGATATGCCATTGTTGTCAAAAAAAGCAATCACCTGTCACTCCCGGTAGTCCAATACAGGCACGGTGGGTTCTCCAACCTCCGCTGCCTCAGCCCTCGCATATGACTGGCGCCTGGTCTCCAACCTGCTGACAATTAAGTCATCCATGAGGTAGTAATGCTCAGGATTGCCACTCGGCACTCCAAGAGGGCAATCCTCTTATCCTTCTTGACATTTTGTCATTTCAGTTCCTTGATCTCTCCCATCAGGTCCATTATCAGTTTCTGTTGTTTAGAGATAGTTGCAATCTCTTCTGACATAAAGTTGAGCGATTTCTTTATGTCCTTGACTTCCTCATCTGTAATTGCACTCTTTCTTGGTAGCATTTTATTTGCTTAATGCAATGTATGCATGACAGACCAAAAAGATTCTGCAAAAATTATAAAACAAAGTTTCATCAGTAGACACCAACATCAACATGGCCGGGCTGGGCACAGCCAAGCTAAGCTAACTAGGCTAAGCTAGCTTGCAGGCTCACTGGCGTCACTCACTCAGGTCCATGTTCTTGAAATGTTGTTGCAGTCCAGGCGTTGGTCAAAGCTGAAATATATCCAAATCCAGTCAAACCAAGGTCCAAAAACCAAAATCAGTTGTTTTGAACGAAAATACTGTCAAAAAGCCAAGAAACACAGATACACAGCAGCACAGTGACCAGAAGTCACTTAGTCATCAGCAGTGTATCCCTGGGTAGTTCAATAAATAAACTGATTTATTGCCAAGTCGTTGTGTATTCCTTTGTAACAGAGATGGAGGTCACTATATTTAGAGTGATTTTCGTGTATAAACTGATTCATTTGATTTAATTGTTTTTCCTCCAATTAATAAAGGGAGATGGAGCCCCATATAATTTTACAAGTACTTAATATTAATTTCCAAGTGTAGTAATACTCGCTACAACAACTTGTTGTACCAGTAAAACTGACCAAAGTGACTGCGTTAATCTGAAACTCACGAGTTGCAACATAGCAGTAAGTGTTGGTGGTGGTTCAATAGGCTGCTTGTCCGGAGGCAAGTGGTGGTAGAGCTCAACTATAAGCTGGAGATGTGAGAGTGCAAATCCTTTCACCGCCTTGTGCACCAGCAACGTGGTTTCGAATTGAGCAGCCACATGCCATTACTGGAGGGAGTATAAGAGAAGGAGATAAGATAATCTTTAGAGGAAGAAGGGAAAGTGGCCGGCAAAGGTCTCAGTAAGCCGTAGGTCAGTGTTTCAGGGGGCAGTTGCACTTTAGATTGAAGATGGCTAAAGCTCAAGGTGCGGATGTCTGATGATTTGATCTTGGCTGCACTTTAAGCTTTGTATGGCAGCTGGAAGTCACACCATGGAAAATGAAAGGAGTGTTGAGCACTGTTGCCATAACAATAGTATGGAAAATTGGGGGTGACACAGGATGGGGATAAATGTTGTGGATGCTGGATCAAATTTAAAGACAGTGGGGAGGGGGTTTACCTTGGAGCGTTTCCAGTGAAACACATTTTGATGCAACACTTCTTTCTGCCTTAAGCACACTGAGGGTTTACACAGAAGTCCAATTCAGACGGCAGTAGAATACTTTACTAACCCACAGAGCTGACAATAGAGAACATCAGGGGATACCATCATCAATCTGTAAGACAGTAAAACAGGCAGCACCATTCACCAGTCACCTAATATAAATGTTGAATGTGTGAGTGTGGGTATATTGCAGGTGTCTCCACAGATGTTTTATCAAATTAAACCCATGATACCTCCACTATAAGCTTAGCTGTGATTTCTGGCACTCTGGAAAGACAGGGACAGCACAAAGTAAAACACAGTGGAGCAGTTTGAAACCAGAGCTGATAAAGAGGCTGTTGTGATATTAACAGAAGTGACCAAATTGAGCTTGTTTTGGAGAGAAAGGGAAGGGATGATATGATGCTGTAGACATAAACTGGTTTGAGAATGGATTGGAGGCTGAAAATGGATTTCTTCAGTGGAGGAGTGGCTGACCTGAAGATGGATGGATGATATTCCCTTGGCTTCAAAGAGGATGGTAGTCATAAGGTTGTTCAGATCAACAGCAGTGGAGAAAGGAAGAAGGAATGAGGTGTGGAGTTCAGAGGGGTCTGCTGGTTGTCCTAAGTTAAGCTAATTAGCTGTAGCCTTATATTTACCAGACAGATGTGAGAGTGGCATTGATCTTCTCATCTAACTATCTGCAAGAAAGCAAATAAGTGCATTGCTTTAAGGAATAAATATATAACATTTTTGAAGTGCTAAAAATTAGACACAGGTTCGTAAAAACATGTTACATTAGCATAAAAAAACGTAGCCCCTTCGTGAATTTCAGTGAGACCATTGCATTGGCACAACAGGATCTGGCACAAAAAGCGCAGAGTTGTCGGTCCATAAAATGTTAACCCTGGCTCAACATTTGCAGCGATGCATGCACGATGCAAAACCATGTCTCATAGTTTTATAAATGGCTGTGCAGTGTTATGGCATCTGATAAGCCTACAAACTCATGGATCTATTGACTTTCATGGAGTGTTTTTACATATGTTCACCTCACGTTTTGGAACTCAAACCATGATTAACATAGAAATCTGACACCTTAACAGTATAAAAATAACAAAAAATCACAAAAAGCATATGTCCCCTTTAAATATCACAAACCTGGTAAAATAATGATTTACTCATCTTAAAATGCTTAATGCAGCAACTTTACATGAGGTTAAATAAAAAGGTAACAGTAGGTTTAGAGGGTAGCTGGGAGAAGCAGCTTTGAATGTCATCAAACTATTCTCGAAGTAAGTGACAACGTCAGTGAGAAAAAGGGTAGAAGGCAGAATAGAGTTAGATACAGAGGATAGAGACTGATAGTTGGGGAGATAGAAGTACAACTGACAACAGGCTTGTCAGCCAACAAGCTGGGCTCATGCCACTTTCTCTGAACTGTTTTCAGCCTTGTGAGTTAAGTTGACAAAGCTTTAGACTCCCAGGGCAGGTGGGGACATATGGAAAGGTCTAAAGGAACAGAAGGAGGAGAGGGAGTAAAGAAAGAGACCAAATGTTATGCCCTGTGGTGATGGAATGAGGTTAGACAGTCAAGAAGGGTTATTAGTGAGGGGATTGGGGGGGGGGGAAATCAGGTACTAGCAAGAAACTGAAAGGCTAACAGCTACAGCGAGGACCAGGACCAAGAAGTAACACCACTAATGTAACTGTTAACACGGGGATACACATTTTTACACTCAGACACGCTCTGTCAGAAAAGATTTCTGCTTTGCTCGTTGCTGAGGGCATTCATTATTTTGTTTATTTTAGTATTTTATAATAGCTGTGTTTTCATTTAGACATCACATGAATTGGTTTTGCTCTGAATCAAAATGATGTGCTCATTATTTTATTTTGATTGCTTGCTTCCCAGAGAAAAATCATTTCTCTTTGCGAGATGCTTCTTGATTGTTTGGGGAATTGCTTCATTTGTGCAAGGAATTTGATTTGATAAAGTTTTTTTTCCTCTTGTTGCTTGTGACTGTGAACTAAGACTCACAGTAACATAATAAATGATGCTGTTAGGAATAATCCTTTTAACATCAATAAAGATCTGGTTCTGTATTCATCAATCGTCTCAGAATCACTCCTACGATTCACACATTCTCTTCCATTGTCTAGTTCATCTTTCTGTTACACCTCTGTTAATGTAGGGGCCTCACAGGTGAGGAAAATGAGCTATTATATAGTCTTTGGTAGAGGGGGTATGACGCCATTTACAGGCAACCAAATGAAACTGACCATTACCTTGATTAAAATTACAGCTTTCTCTAGATTTGAAAATTGTTGGAAACACTTGGGATAATTTAAGTACACAACTCAACAAAATACATAACATAGATCTAGTTATTTTTAGACATTTTAATGCAAAATAGTTACATATTACAGCTTTAAATATAGCTCTGCCATCAGTAATTTCAAATAAGTGAATGTATCCCATGATTTGCATGAATACAGCTTGTTTTTCTTTACATTGCATGTTGAAGAAATTAAGGAATCTGCATTATTAGTTATCTGAGGAGCTACAGAAGTGAGCTACTAATACTGGCAAAAATGAACAAATTATTATTTTGTGACAATTCTTCTTCAAATCCATTCAACTCCAGGATTATGCACTCTACTCTATACACTTATACACTCTAATGTCCAACACTGACAGAACCTCTCGCCTTCTCCTGCCTACTCAGCTATTACATGTTACCAAACTAACTGCCAGCCATATAAATGGAAGCACTACAACCTTTGATTGCGTTGGGCGGTGTTCAGACCGACATTAGTTCTGTGTGAAAAAATGCAGCCCTCTCATTAACTTGAACAGGTCCATGCTTTGAACTGTAATGCAACGTGACATCATCCGGCAAGATGCAGCATTGGCCAATCACATACATGCAAGTGCACATTCCTGGTGCACTTTCTGCATATTCCATATGTCATTATTATAATTATAAGCCTTTAAATGCAATAATCTCCAACTCAACTTCCTGGATTGTATTTCATTATCTCACTGGTACCTTAATAAAACACGCTCCTACCAATGCAGCCCTTTGAATTGTTTTAATGCAGGACAGATCTTGGCCTGAATGCTGCCTTACAAACTCCCTACAGTACTGTGTGACAATGTTTAGCTTTAAGCACTGAGGATGGTGACTGATTGATACATATTTTATCCTTGGAGCTTACCACAGCTGGATGTGCCTGCTGCTGAGGTCTCATACATACTCACTGCCCTCAACACTTCCCGTACATGCCGAACTGCTTCCCATATGCTGGAGAATAATGGGGGCTTTGGGGGCCTGCCAGAGTCAGACATTAGACTCTGTGCTTGATAGCCCTTTAGCCTGTGGACATTTTTCCTGGTGCCTGACGAGTTTGGTGAGTCTCATTGCTGAAGTTTGGTTGATAGTTGGACAACTTTTAGTGCCTGTTAGTGTTCATAATTGTTTTGCATTTTAATTTAAATACTTCATATTTATCGTACTATCGTGTCCAGGTAACTTTTTATTTGTCCTGATATGTATGCTGATACATACGAGTTAGTGGATTTTCATTTATTTACTGTAAAAATAATACACATGTAGCATCAACACAATTATAATTTTATTTTATTATAATTTTTATAATTTATTTTATTAAGCTGCATGTATAACAAGGCTACTATACTGTACATCTATTAGCCCCTTTTAATTAGAGTTGATGTCTGTGAGCATTCAGCAATTTTCAACCAGGGAATATTCATTTGCCACCTTTATTTCTGCTGAAGCACTTCCTCATGACAGAAAGTTTTAATAAAAGCACTGGGGAGATTTCAAGGCTTTGGGGCTGAGTCACCACCGTGACAAGATAAAGAAATCCCACCACAAAAGTGCTGAATTATGTACATGCTCAGATTTTGAATGGTGCTCTTCATAAAGATCTGTGACCAATTCACTTGCGACTCAATCCCCCCCCCCTATACTGGGATACAGTATATGAATATATTTAAGCACATATAAAAACTTTTTAACTAATATGTTTCTGCATATTCCATCATAAGAGCAGCAAACAGTATTTAATGGTTGTACAAAACATAAAATGTTGCATAACACCACATTCAGGCTGATATCGTGTCCAGCTTCTTGTTTTGTTATCTTTGCCTTGACATATTAAGCAAGGCCCTAATGTTCAGAAGTTAAGCAATGATTGTTTCTCATTAACAGAAGCTTCTCAAACCTCTTATCAGACAGTCTGTTCCCTCTAGGGGTAAGCACCAAACCTCCTAAACTAAAAAGCTGCTCCACAGGTGCGCTAGATTGGGTCGGAGTGTTGTACTTCATGTAAATATTTTTGATGTTTGGGAACTGGTCTCATCCTCATAACCCCCTGACCTCATATAGTCCATTACTTCTTTTTCTACTGAGTAGCTGTCCTTGGGCTTTGTCTCAAATGCAAAAAAGTCCATTTTATCATGGCTGGCTGATGTCATGGACACAGAAGTAGGGTCCTCTGCAGGAGCAGTTGTGCAACACTCTGCTGTCAGAAGCTCCCTCACAAGCTCTCTCCTACCCTTATCTCTCAGCCATCGGAGTTTGAACTTCGGACAACTGGCAGCTGCAAGAAGTTTGCCTTTGCTATCCAGTACACCAGCAAAATGAGTCTGGATGGCCTGAAAAATAAAGTTTGATCTATTTATTATAGTTGTATAATTACTATTTAACTTGTCAATCGAATTATTTTTATACAGGCTATTCATTCTAGACCTAAACCATCCTTCCTCCCATGTGGGATGAATATCTTAGATTTAATTTTGTTTTAGGCTATTTATTGACCTCCTTATTTGTTTTAGTCTTCTGTTGCTGTGATGATGAATATCATTATTTTGACTACTATTGCTTTCATAATTGTACCGACCTCTATAAAAACAAATATTGTAGTAAGATCTGTTCCCTCTGTTCATGAATGGTGCAATGCAACAAACTTTCCCAGATAAATTTGCAAAAAGATGAGAGGTTGAGGAATATAGGCATACCTTCACAATGACATCTGGAAGGCCAGCTGTCATCCTTCAGAGGGTGTCTTTCAAGAGAAGTGTCCTTGACATTAGGACTTTGAGGGTTGGTAATAAAGTCCCATAACAACAGTTATCCCCTTGTAAGATGTCCAGTGCTGCTGTAAGCGGCTTCATAACAGTGCGGTATTCTCGCGAAACTGGTACTCCTTGATGTTGAGGCACTTAATTCCCAGTTCGACACGCAGGCTATTCAGCTCGTTCATGGGAATTTCGGTGATTCTGGAAACAGCCTTATAAAAGGAATTCCGCCTTGTACATGACGGCACCAGTAGCTTTCTGCGGCTGACTTCCTCCACATGTTCTGATGCAATTGTAGATCGACTTGCCTTAGTCCAAAGAGTTGTGCATTTCATGATACTACTCCTATACACAGCCTTGGTCTTGTCTTCACTGGAAGTTCAGTATTTCTCAACATCACTGGTGGAATTTAGCTTAATTGTATGTGAGGGTAACGAGGGGGAAGAGTAAACTGACCATCAGTCTCAGTGGAAGGGGCTTCTGTGAGATTTGTAAAAGTGACATCTTTGTCACTGTCTTCTTCCACTTCAGAATCAGACTCTGAATTGACAGGCTGATATATTTTAAACGCCTTGGCAAAAGTTGATGCATTGTCTGACAGTGGCTACAACTTTGCTAAGCGATCCATACAATAAATTAATTTGTTCTGTCTCTACACCAATAACGTCCAATGTGTGCCCGCCTCTGATTCTTTTACATGCTAAGGTGGCCTTGCTGCACTCTAAAGTGGAAGTGCTGATTCAGTGAACTGTTACACCCAGAAAGCTTTTGTTGTTAGCTGTCCAGATGTCAGCTGTGGTGGAAACAAAGTCTACCTCTCTGAGTGTGGCCTTCAAATTAGATTCCATCAGCGCATATTCTCTCTCGAGGTAGCAAGCAAACTTCTCTCTCTGTGGCAGTTTGACATTGCTCTTCGTGGGTAGTTTCTCTATATTGCGTCAAAATGAGGGTGAGTCCACAGCGGAATTAGGTAACATTTCCTCCAAGATATACCCAGTGATGAGCTTCTCCAGCTCTAGTCCACTTAATGTCTCTCCACCACCATGTCTTGCTCTGAAATTCAGTTTAGTTGTTTAGCTGGAATGCATGCATCACTGGCAATAGAGGCCTCCCTGTCAGTGCCGGTATTTTTTCCAACAAGTTTCACATTGCTGTGCTGCTGTGTCAGATTCTTTAAATCTAAATTAGATGTTGTATTTTTCGAGGTTGAAATCATTCTGCTGCTTGCACAGTTTACAACAGACGATGGTGTTCTTTGCATCTTTGACTGAGACAAACTCAAAATAACATCAATACTTCCAGCTGTTGAAAGTATGCCTCTTCCCTTCTCCCTCAACCTCCATCCTTCATTTAGCTTTTTGACTGGTAGCCAACGTGACATGCCCTGACCTGCTGTGTGTACATGTCATCATAAGATAGCCTACCTAGGACAAAAAACTAATTGCATTCTAGCAATGCAGTAACACAGCGTTACTTGGATTAGATACTGTAATATAATTACTGTTTTGGAAATTGTAATCCCTTACACAACTCGTTACCGGGGAAAACAATAATATTACTGTAATACGTAATGTGCTACTGCCCAACACTGTCCCCTGGGTGGAGGAATGACGGGGGAAGAACTTATAGGGACGGTTGAGTCATGAGGGACAGCCAATGTCCAGCAACTGTTAGTGCGCAGATAGATTACTGAGTTGGGGCCAGGGTTTATAAGAGATATGGGGTGATGTGTGAGGGGATGACAAGGTGTTTAACCCTTTGCCTCAGAAGAATCTGTTTTTTTCCCAACCTGCTGGGTGAAGAGGAGGGAGTATACATCACAATGGTGCTCTTGGCCCTGTAGGGAATACAGGCTCTTGAAATATTGGCTCATGGCCTAAAACTGTGTTTGTGTGTGTATTTGTGTATATAACCGAGTGAATGATTTCTTCTGTCCCTGTGTGTGTGTATCTATTGTAGCAGCATGGAATACAAATGGCAGTTATCATTTCACCTACCTACAACCCCCTCCCCACAACACACAAACACCATATGGTTGCATGGTTACCATGGCTCCACACTCTTTCTCCCTGCCCCTGAACCATTGTGCTGCTTTTCCCCACACACACTGGGATTAACTAACACTTCTTCTGCCCTGGGGGCTTGTCACCTAAGGATATCACTGGAGGGGAACCATGAGCTGAGTCCCCAATTTACTCTGCTGCTCTTTTTCCACCTCTGCCACATGCTGCAGGTAGTAAATGAGTAGGGAAGGTTTTGGGGAAAGAGCGGAAGAACATTTTTTTCTTACATGTGCATACCTGCACTCTCTGTTTGTGTGGTCCCTCTATCACTCTTTATCTGTCATATCCCCATGTGTCTCAGTCAGTGCAGAGTGCTAGCTTAGTAACAAAGGTAAAATAAACACCTAAGGCTTGTTGAACTGTTTGTAGTGTGGCAGCTGCAGGTAGTTTGAGTCACAGGGGGCTGCAGAGATGGATGAATGCACAGGTGTGGGACAGGTGCCTGTGAATTTAGGCGGAGACCACAGCTTTTTATTATTTTTCTTTACCAAACCTTCTGTCATCAGGTATGAAGGATTATAGTTGTGTAAATAATACTGAAAACTCCTCTGCTGAAGAAAGAGACAGCCTGGGTATGATAAATAAGAGTCAGCCCCTCATATTTTGGCTCATTTTTTTCTTTCGTGAAGAGTCCAAACCAAGGCTAGAAGATTAACAAAGCCATACTTATATGGTATATTATATTATGCTCATTTTTCGCTAACAAATTGCCTGGCTCTAGGGATGGCAATGTCAGGCGGATGAAGGTAAGTCCAATATTTACTTACTTTTAGCTCTGTTGTCCTAAGGGAAATATCTTGCTCTTTAGATGCTAATTGCTCAACTATGTTTAATTAAAGTCTTTTCTTAGAAAACAGCTGCCTGTTACTGCAAGAAAAAGAATTGATGAGAGCTGAATGAACCAAAACAGAAATGTTGTGGTTCATAAAACCAAAACAATGAGCTGAAAGATGTTGAAATGCTCTTTAAAACTCAAGAGACTGCAGAGTTGGTGACAAATCTGTGTGGGTTTGTCACTACGACCAGCCGCTTAAACATTACAATTTGTTCATATAAAGATAAAGTGCAGCTTTAAAAAACCTTTGACTCCAAAATAAGTACAACTATACTACTTGTATTACTAAGCTCATAGCTGGTCTACCATCAGCTCTTTCATTCAGAATGTAGGAGCAATGTCTTATATGCTTTGACTCACTGTGTGGGACCTCAGCAGGTCCTGTATTATGGATTTGATTAAATTTGAAACAATTTCAGTGGCTGGGGAAATTTGTCAGGTACTCGCAGGGGAAATTTATTTTCCCCATTTCACCTGGTTGATTCATGCACCGTTACCTTCCTGTTTTATACATGATTACACATTTATTATCATGGCTTGACTTCAAGATTAATGTACTCAAACAGTGTGGTCACAAGTGGGGCAAAATGGGGCATAATACCAGGGGTCTGCATAGGACCCATAAAAATTTAGTGACATTTTGTTTATTAGAATCCCCATTAGCTGTTGCCTTGGCAACAGTTACTCTTCCTGGGATCCATATTAAAATCAAATACATATAATCAATGTTGCATTTAGTAAACAGTGTAGTCACATTACCACTGCATCCAACAATAAAATTACATCAAGACCATATATAAACAAAGCATCCAAACAATCCAAGAATAATTAATAGGTTGACAAGTAAAACAAAACAATAACAGTATCAGCTCATCTAAATGCGTATATTGGAAATAAATTAAAAAGAAAAAAAAACTTGTTTTGCTTATTTAGTTTGCAGGCTTGTTTTTAAATATAACATCTCCAGCTTCTCCTTTAAACCTTTTTTGTAGTTCCTTGAGATATAAATCATGGCAAACTGTTCCAGTGAGATACGGATCTATATGATACTGTTTTCTTCATTTCAAGAATGGGTCTTTGTTTGGGATGGCATAATATGACCCATCTTCATCTGCCTTGCTTGATCAAAAAAAAAAAGATATATATATTGTGATACATATTCTAGTGAAAAATATTTTTTGTGAAATTGTTCATGGTAAATTGCTTAGTTAAAAGAAAAACTCTATATACAGTATTTCATTGTCTTTAACATCCTTGGAAGCATTTTTGAACAGCACCCTTCAGTAGACTTTGTTAAAAATGAGTTTTTCTATAATGAGCTACACTGTAGGCTCAGCAGGTAGGCCTCCCAAATTATAAACATGCTATTGAAGGTCTGGTTCATTGTGTTTTATTTTGTTTTATTCTGTGATAGATCATTTAGTTAGTGACAGTAATCTGGTTGTAAGATTTAGATCAACCTATTCTGGACATCTTTGGATTGAAAGACTACTGTATATAAGAAGACTTGAACTACAGTGCAAATTACACAGTGCAAAACTAACAACAGGCATTAAAACAAATATTTTTGATATGAGCCATGGCATTCAGAAAGATATAACACAACCCAGTGTTGTACTGTACTGTGAAGTATTGATAAAGTTAAGATCTCACTTTGGCCTTGTTTTTTCATCAATACAAACAGTGGAAATTATAGTCTACAGGTTGTTTCTATAATGATGAAGGAGTCACTCATCTTCAATCTCCACTAATCCTCCCTGGCTAGTCACTGCCAGATATAACTGTGGAGTGTGGGTCCAAAGGTCTACGTTAAAAATGCTTAATCAATTACCTAAATGCCTCATGAAATACTAGTGAGTCTTTTTTTTTTGGTCATGATTTCAGGACTGAGCTGCTGAAAGAACATCAGGATTTCAAATTTCAAAGACGATGGAACACCCTGTAAATGTCTCATGGAAAATGAGGTTGCCTCTAGACCTTTCATTAAGAATGTATACTGATAGGGTAAACGTCCCTATTAAGCTCACCAAATCCGCTTTTCAGACATTTTTAATATATAATGCCCCAATTTAAGTGAGAAAATTCTCATTAAAATGAAAGTCTCATCTCTCAATTGAAGTGCCAATAATTCATTTATACCAATCTCTACTGTTTTTATTGTTTAATTTGTCAAAATATGTCAAAAGTCTGGCATGGACTTAATACCTAATGTACCCTTTAAGCCCATGGGTGTTCCAAATAAGCCCATTTCATGATTTGTTGATAAATAAATGTATATATATTAAAAATCTTAATATAAACTTGTTCTATTTAAATCTGTAATTTCTTAGCTCTCAATAGTTTCTTATGGCCTGTAAATGGCATTCTAAATAAGCATGACCAGCCTTTTTGCTCTGTTGTCAACAGAGCAACTTGCAATATGTCTTATTTGGAGTGTAGACAAAAAACTATTTATGAACAAAATCAAAACTAGATTGGAAATTACTCAATTACTCAATACCTCATCTTTCAATATGTGTTGTCATTTTGTCTGTATCTCTATCCTATGATGTGCTTTTGGCATTTGAAATTGGCCAAAATATCTGGGCCAGCCAGCTGGTTGAAAGTGCAGATGTTTTTATGAAGATTTCTGAAGACTGTCTGAAAGAAAAACAATTTGCAGGTTCAATACTAAAGTTCTAAGGATAGTAAATGAGTCGATTTCAGGAATTACAATTAAGTTCTGATTGATTTATACAATTAAATCTGATTTTCAAATGTTAATCACATTTAGGCTAGTAGTTTGAAAACATTGTAAAAACACATTTAAAACCATTCAGTTCATTGTGGAGTAACATTAAAACATACAGTTCATTGTAAGAAGACATCAGTCATAACATCTTGAAGCTCATTATCTCATCTTAAACTAAAACTCATCTGAAAAGTAAAGATTAGAAAACTATTGCTAATGTTAGGATAGAATATAGGCCTATCAAGAATGAATTGACCTATACAATATCACTCATATTTAAATATGGGTATGAATTATCAGAATTATGGAGCTGATTCATGAGGGGAGGTAAAAATTAGGGAGGAAAATGGTTCGAAAGTCAAAAGGGACAAAATCCCACTTGAAACACAGTCAAGTGGGCTTAATGGGTGCAGGTGGACTTAAAGGGAATATCAGTGAATTTATGGTTAAAAGACAGAATATTTTATTCTACACATATGACATTAAACTATATGAAAAAATTGATATATGGTTCACTAACATAACATGAAAAGTATAAATTGATCATGCAGAGAAGTAATTAGCTATACTCATTTATATCCACCCCAGACAGTGTCATTTTTTTGCTAGCGTCCCCTTTCGGCCCACTGGTAAAAATATTAATTAAAAAATAAATAAAGATAAACATACATATTTATTTTCTATTTAACTGTATAATAATATAAACTGCAGACAAAAATGTAAACTATACATGCTTATCATGCTTTATGTCATTGCAATGAACCATAATATGCAGCTACTGTATTGATGCAGCATGTGGTCTGTTTGCTAGCATGCTAAAACTCATATTTTGATTTCAAAAGAAACAATACTTCTGATTCAAGTAATATTCTAACATATGTCTTATTCAAAACACTAATCACTTAAAATTTGATAACAAATGAGCACTTACCAAACAGGAGTAGAAATATGCCAAAAAAATAAAATAAAATTTTTTTTTATCCTCTGAGGGTACCAAAATCACCAAAGTTTTATTGGAACTTCTTCTGGGATCAGCAGGCACATGTCACACATGTGCTTCAATAACTCAGTATTGAAAAATCTGATTGGCTTATAATAAAAAGTGTCAGATATATAACAAGCAGCTTCATTGGAAGAAACATCAAACAGAAAAAAATGATGATGTGTTTTTTTATTTTACTCAGAAGTTGCAAGTGGGCTTGTATGGTATGTGGGCTCAATAGGGACGTTTACCCTATGTTATGTAATGTAATTTCCTTTGATGCGGTCCAGCAATCAAAGATTCCCTTTTAGAAATAAGTTATTATTGGCTGGAAAAACTTCCACTTGATTAAATTAGTTATTCTGCAACAACTCACATAACCTTTGCCAAACAGACACAAAAAGACACACCTATACAAAAAGAGAATGATGCCACATTACAGCCAAGAGATGAGAAGAAACCTGTAGAAACCCTAGATGGAGAGAACATGAGCAGCCCTCACAGAAGGGTTGAGATCATTATTTCTTTTACGGACAACAAGTTGACTCATCAAAGCCATTTTCAATCTCAAACTGACGAAAAAGCTAGTAATTACAAATACAAAATCCTCAGAGAGACTTGGCTAATCAGACTGAGAAGAGCCCTGAGTGAACACCTCAAGTCCATCAACAACAGCAGCTTAATGAGCCAGAGGTTCCACTGAAGACGCACATCTGCTGGCTTGTTTTGGATGTGGTAATGGCAGAGTAGAGAGGAGCTGGCCCAGAGGAGACTGCAGACTGGAGTTTTAGTTCTCAGATGCAGCTGCTGCACAGCCTGAAATAACTTTATTCGTTGCAACACCAGACTGCAGGATGGAAAAAGGATCATCATTCAGTAAGTTCTCTAAACTTTCTGACAGAAACTTCACCAGTTTGTAGTTTCTAACCAATTCAGGAAATTAATGTTAATTAGTGAGGTAGCTAGCGTTAGCTGATAAGAATATGCCAGTGACAGCTGTCATTTCAAAATTTTAAAAATCGATGCTCACCTGCATTTGTCTTCTTTTGTCTGTAATTAAAGAGCCACTGTTTCAAAAATACTGTGAATTTGGAGTGTTGATCTGTTAGAATAGCAAACTTGACAGGCAAGAGACTCTCGACAGACTGCTACAACCTGCAAACCACGCACATGACTGACAAGACAGCTGAATCACTATTCTGAACACGTTGATGATCCAGTGACCATCAGGTTTTCCGTGCCTAATAGTTCACTATTTTACTTGGCACCACAATGATCCATACAATAACCAGTTTAATACGTCCATAGTGCCAGAAGAATTAAAAATGTGTTTAAGTATTTTGCATGTTTTTTTAACCAAAAACAAAAATTAAAAGGAAGACAAGTAAAACATGAATTATTTTTAAGGGACGTTTTTATGGGTGTGCGTTCACCAAATAAAGTGACAAAATATTGTTGAATACAAGTGTGCCGTGCTTTCAACCTGCTCTCAGTAGGTGGGCAGCAGACAGCGCAAGGCGCACTCGTTCCTGGCACCAAGACTGCAGTGTAATTGATTTGTCCTTTGCATTATGGATTGCTTTAAACATTGGCTTGTTTACTGCAATGGGTAGATCAGTTATATCAATCTCAAAACAGACAGTTTTTTTGAGCAGTGTATAAAAACAAAGCATTTTGGGTATAGTAGGGTTGGAACCCCTTTACACATGGCTGTGAGGCAGCTGGTGTGACCAGTGAGCTGCTGTGTCAGCCAAGGATATTGATTTGCACAAGCCAAAGACCAAGCCAAACACTATACACCTGTGTGAGCTGGAAAGCCATGTGAGAGCAGAAAGCTGTGACAGGATAAATGGAAAGTGACAGCCTTCATTTGGACAATAATTGCTCAAAAAGTATAACATGTAGCCCTTACACTTTTCAACTGTGTGTACACATTTATCATTATGTTGAGGTACAGCTGCTGCAACCCAGTGTTTCAACTGAGGAAGAAAGAGTGAATTGTAAAAATGAACACTGTAGAAAGATTTAGCCTTCTGTTTCAGTGTTAGTGTTAGTGTGTTATATTTTGATGTTGCGCTCAAAATCAGTTAAGGATCAGAGGCTATTTGCACCAGTTGTTCATAAGTTCAAACCTAGTCCAGTTATAATGTAAGTGTTTACTAAAGGGAGATTTATGCATCACTTAATTAAAACAGGTTGCAACACACAAACTAGTTCTTATTTACATAAATAACTGCCACATGTAACTGTTGTGTCACTGAACTAACTGACAAAACTTAAATTAGAAGACTGCAAATGTATGTATGCATATATAAATAAAACACTGTCATATCTAAATTTATCAAGAATTGGCAGTTAAATTTAAATAAATGGTTATATGTTGTTATATATGTTATGTATGTCTTTAGGCATTTGTTAGGTTTTAAGGGTGCAATCTGATTAAGTAAATCACTAGTTTGAAACTAGGCAGTAGTTATAAAGTAAGGAATCACACACAAACTTAGTAAAGGTGTGAGTACAATGATGCCTGGTTAAGTGGATAAAGCAGTAGTTGGTGACTGGGTGATGGCAGTTCAATTCCCAGTTGGAGCACCTGTAACTTGGTGGTAAAATGAGACTGTCAATAAATAAATAAAGCCTTGCCTTGAAGGGAAGCTGCTTCAGGGATACACCCCTCCCCACCCCAGATGTTCCACTGCAGCAATTTTTGGCCAAAAAGTACCTTAATTCCTCACCCAGATACTGCAAAGCAGCGAGCTTCAGCAGTGCGGCAGCAGCAGGCTCCACCATGGATGTATTAAAAGGGCCGGATATGGCACCACCACTCAGCCTGGCAACCACTTTGTCCTAGTGGCCACTCGTAGTATTGCGATGATGTCAACACAATGTAATGTCTATGGGCTGAGTAGCAGTGGGCCACATAACACCAAGGTAAACAATGGAAGCTAGAAAACTTTTTTGGCTCATGTGCTCAGCAAGAACTTTCATTCGAGTCAGTGAGTGCCATCTTTGAGTCTGGTATCCGTTTCTGGGCTCCACTCCCAGGAGCACCATGTCCCTGCCTTTAGCTGTTTGGCCCTGGCACGTGGCTGTGGGTGGGCCTGGGCCCACCTAATCAGAAGGGTTGCTGTTTTGCTGCATCATCCAGTGAATAGTAGTCAATGAATACTGTTTCAATTCAAATGTGACTACATTATCAATAAAAATAAAACAACTCTTGTTTCTTGCTTCTTGTTCATCATATGATGATGTTGATAGGTTAGAATTTTTGAGTGGCAGTGCATTTCGCAAATGCCAGTTTGCGAGCAGCTCCTCCTCTTTCATTCAGTGTACAGCCTGTGCATTGCACTGAGAAGCCTACTTTCTGCTAGCTAGCTGCTTAAATTTAATATAGGTATTTAATGTAACTACTTTGTATGGTGAAACAAAGCAGTTTGCTTAAATTTGTCACAAAAAACGTTGTGAGGAGGAGGAGGAGGAGGAGGAGGAAGAGACTACTCCTGCACCAGTTTCTTCTCTACTACAAGTGCCAAGTAACAACAGGGGCATGGCTGCTGCTGATGGAGCAGCATCTGGTTCTCAAACGACGACCTCCACCCCTCTATTCCAAAGCACAGGTACCTGCAGAGTGCAGCCATGCACTCAGAAAAGCAAATTTAAATATTTTACCCTCCTATTGTGTTCAAAAAGGGTTTACATCAATACACACAGGTTTGACATGTGTTTGAATTCTCTAACAAGCACTGAAAAAAACACTAATTATCATCCAGTAAAATGTTTTATCTGCTAGGTAACTTATTACTCATCCATAACCATAATATATATACTTACTTTGGTATTCTTAAACCATGTTTAACTTAATTTGTACAAATTGTTTTTAGTTTAAAATAGGCATGATTTATCTAGAGTCTATATCCGATACATACATGTTGAAGGAAAGGGCTCTGGGTTTTGTGGAGACTGGGGACATGAATGCAAATGCTATATCAGCAAAGATTCTGCAAGTACTGGAGCCATTGCAAGTGGACCCTGTGGTTTACGTTGGATTTGGTTTAGATGGGGCATCAGTTATGTCCAGCAACAAAGGAGGGGTACATATGACTTTAAAGAAAACTTTTCCCCTCACCATATATATGCATTGCAATTCCCATCACCTAAACCTCGCCCTGTGCACAGCATCAAAGATGTCCAAGACATTTCAACATTTTTTGATGTCATTAACAACCTGCATAGTTTCATGACAAGGTCACATAGACATGCTAGATTTATGGAAATCCAAAAACAGCTGTGACCAGGGAAACCAACTTTGGAACTAGACAGATCCTGCAATATCTGATGGAGTTCATGATCAAGTACAGTAAGTAAAGTCTTAACACTTTTTGGCTAGACGCTTTAGAGACGCTTGCTGAATTCTCTGAAAGCTCAAGCCACACAAAACTTGAAGCCAGCACTCTACTTCAGCAAATGCAAACAAAAAAAATTGTGTTTCTATTGTGTTTACTAGTCACATTCAACAAGTTATTTGAATGAGTCACTATGCCACTAAGGGCTTGCAATCTTCTGCTGTATCAGTTACAGATTGCACTGATCTAAACAAAGGTCTTAAGGAGAGCCACACTACATTCAGGAACACAGTAAATGACTTTGATAAAGTAATGCTGACAGATGATCTAACAAAGAAATATGACATTCTGAGCTGGGACATCACTGGGTCCCGAAAGAGGAAGTTGCCAGCAAAGTTTGGCAATAGCAGGTTGAATCTACGGTAGGCAAAGCATCACCTGTAAAGGACAACTCAGACCTAAAAAGTAAATTGAATGATATGCTAGACCAGCAGATCATGGAACTGAACACTTAGTAGTATGGGTTTATGAGAGCTGCTGCAACTTGTATGCCTTGGTTGAACACCTTTGGTGACAAGCATCAATACAGTCCACCAGCACACACTTTTCCATCACTGTTGAAGATGCAGAGCATGAAGGGTTTGTACAGCAGTTGAAGATAAAGGTCACAGCAGACAAGGCCTTTCCATCACTTGTTGAGGTGCTTGATACATGCCCCAGTGAAATATTTCCCAAAATGAATCGTCTCCTACGTGCCCTCGTCACCCTACCCATAACAAGTTGTACCGTTGAAAGACTCTTTTCAACAGTCAGTCATGAACTGGCATCAGGGCATCAATGATGTCATACAGGCTGAACTCTTTGTCCCAGCTCTCCTTTGAAAGAGAACTGACTGAAGTGTTGGACTATAATGATATAATTTCAGTGGTCAAAACCAAGCCCTTTTGTCTCCTGCTGTAATTAGGGCTGCAACTAACAATTATCTTCATTATCAATTATTTTCTTGATTAATCGATTAGTTGATTGGTCAATAAAATGTCAGAAAATGTTGAAAAACGTTGATCACTGTATCCCAAAGCCCAAGATACAAAGTAAAATGTCTTGTTTTGTCCCGACCAACTGTTTCAAAAAATTATTGTACAACATATTGACTGAGAATGTGTGAATGTTCACAGTTTACACAGTACAAATGTGCAAATGTAATAATACAAATAATTGATTTTAAGAAGCTGGAATGAGAGAATTTGGGCATTTTTTTCTTGGAAAATTAATCAAAATGATGAATTGATTATCAAAATAGTTGGTGATCAACTTTCTGCTGATTGAATAATCAACTATTGGTTGCATCTCTATGGTAGATCAATTCATTGTTTGTTTTGGTCTTTAAATGGGATTTTTGACAATAAGAATATATATAGAATATCACCAGAGTTATCCTTTAAAGAATTGTTACAGTAGGCATTTAATCAGCCAGAGCAGGATATAGATAAATGATAGATAATATGCTTATTTTCACAGTGTTCTTGACATCTTCATTACCTTCAAAGTAGGACAATAAGTTTTCAGTGTCCTAGACATTGTTCAGACATTAAACACAGCATGATGAGTATTTTACACCCATTGTGATGAGTATGGATTGCCTGAGGTCATTGAAGGTGGATATAAAAAGGTTGTCACTCACTGTCACAGGTAAGAAGATTAAAATGTACTGTAGCAGTAATTAATCAATATTTTTTGTTTTAGTTTCGCATGCTTTTTATTCCTTAATGGAACGATGCCTTTTTACATAAATGATGTATTTGAATAAGAAAATCTAAAATCACAGGATGATTTCAAAACCCTTTCAGGGACACGGAGGACAGAAGCATATGATTTGATACTTTATACCAGCTTGTTGGTGGTTTTAAACAGTTCATGTGGTGAATATTTTGAAGGTACTGAGAAGTCAGCAGCTCATGTGTCCAAACTGACTGGTTTTATTACATTTAGTTTACCTTCAGTTCCAGTGAGAGATTTTGTGTGACTGCCTTATCTGTTGATGAATTAAGATATCCATTGAGACTATCACACCAGTACAGGTTTGAACAAAGCTCTCTTATGACAGATGTGACTGAAATTGAAATAATACGTTTCAGGTATAATCTGTTTTGCAAGTGTAACCAGATGATTCACTGCAACAAGAACATGTATTAGTAATTTCCAGAGGCTTGTTTTGCTTTGGGCCAGATTATACTTTTATTATAAATTAATTATTTCTACATTATGATCAGGGGAGGAAATACATGTCTAAACATAAAAAATATCTTTATGTGTTTATCCAAACATTTCTTTTCTGTATACATTCTTGAGTAACCAAAAAAGAAAAGAATATCAGCTGCAGCGGCCTTTTTATTAATAAAGAAAACAACTCTAAACTTTACAGATCTGACTAGTACAGAACTTATAATGAAGCTGCTGATGGAAATAATAAAGGATGTATATATTTGAAAATTTACATAGAAGCTCCAACAAAGCAAAGCACAATTAGCAATTGTGGGAAAGTTGGCAATATGTCCGGGGCCCCAAATGCATTCACTGTGTGGAAATGACTGTAATTTATGGTAATCTAACATTTGTTCAGGAATATGTGCCACCAAAGCAGGATATGAAGTGAATGTAAGAGCCTTAAGGCAGGTCCTGCAGGTTAATCCAGTTGTATTTTTGCCCCCTCTGTTTAAGCTTTATGTATCTATAGAAAAATAGTAACAACAAAATTATTGGCTGGGATACACGTGACTTTGCTTAGCTGTTGTTTCAGAACCATGGACAGCGCTGTTTTTTGCATGTAGGGGTGTGTGGGCCAAATGCAACATGATGAAAAAAGGTTAAATGCGTGGTTAAATCAATTAATTTTATTTTATTTTAAAAAAAGCCCCCTCGCAATTTTTTACTGCCTGCTCAGTCACTTCACCCTGGTGCCCTGCTAGACTATGTTCAAGTATCATTTTTAATGTTACTGGGCATGTTGTTGCCCGTTTACCTCTATACACTTGATTAATGATGCTTTTGCATCTGTCAGCTGTATGTGTGTGGTTTATGTGGCCGTTGTGCCAGGCTATGTTCAGGTGTCATTTTTAACATTACTGAGCATGTTGGTGCCGGTGTACCTCTATCCATGTGCTGTGCTGTTGCACTGATACGTCTGTCTGTGTGTGTGTGTGTGTGTGTGTGTGTGTGTGAATATGTGGCCACTATGCCAGGCTACGCAATGCTGTTAACGTTCATCTTGGTGCCTTTAACATTACCTCTGATGATGTATAAGGCTTGTATGTTTAAACTGTGGTGCATTCAGGCAAGCGTAGTTGTAATGGTCTATTTTGGTTAATATATGCATTTCAGAACCTATTCAGTAAGCTATGACTGGTCTTGGCTAGGCTCACCCATTTTTCTCTGTGCCCACCCACACTGTGATTTCTGCCTACGCTATTGGTTTAGCCATGCGTCTAGTGGCAATCTTGGTCCCAATGCCTACAGCAGCAGCACCACTGATTTAACCACAAGTTAGTTAGTTTGGTCACTAACAGGACAATAAATTCTCAGTTTTTATATATTTGTAACATGGACTCATAACTCTCTCTCTAACCTCTTTTGTGAGGCAGGGGAGCAGAAGGATTGGTGCTGTTTTGGACTCTTCTGTTCCCTCAAAACATTGACACTGTTAAGACAGTTTGCTATCGTTCTAAGTTGAGTGTCAAAGTTTTTCAAAGTTGAACATGACACAATGGAGTCGTGTGGATGTACTTCGCCTCTGCAAGTGAAGTGATTTCATTAAAATGAAATGATTTTGCCAAGAAATTTAGTTATTTTAAATGCTAGTTGACCAGATATCAACAACAAACCACTTCAAATAACTTGGTAGCAGAGGTCTGACACCATGTTGGCAAGCTGATGGCACTTAAAGCTCTTTCATCTTGTTACAATGAAGGAGCCAGTTGATCAATTTCATGAGATCAGTAAAACTGGATGACCAAGGTTAGGTTCTGTGAAGCTTGATATACCTCAGAAAGCCTGAGTGTGTTGAGCATAAATGCAGAAGAACAGTTTGGCTTAGTCTGCTCGTTAACACCTCAGAGAGAGAGTGGGGCAGACATTTTCACATGAGAATGTACAACCCTGCTACAGGATACTATAGATTTGACAGACTGAACTATATAGCACAGCACAATACAGTATTGTACAGCATGTACAGAAGTGGCTACCTTGAAGAGTTCAAGGATGCATGCCCAAATATGTAAATATAAAAAAGTTTTTTTCCTTTTCACAAAAGAGAAATGGACTTGCAATTGAGTTAATTATGAAAATATCCACAAAGCAAATATTTTCAGGAAGGGCTTGTGAACTGTGGTGACCCCTAAAAACCAGCCAATTCCTCACACAGCAGACAAGCCACAGATGCTGTTTTCTGAGTGGTGCCCACAACATAAGGCCATCAGAGATCGATCTAGCTATGGCGTCGACAGGAATTGGCCTAGTGTGCACGGTTAGAAGTGCCAAATGCCACCACACAGTAACTGGGAAGAGAGGTTTAAGAGCAAAAACATTTGCTCTGTGCAGATGGTTTACCTCTGGACTGCTTGTGAACTGGAGTGCAGCATGAGATTCTCTAACATGAGTCTCCTTGCCAAGGTAAAAGTCTAGGTTTAGAGCCTCTGCAGTTCTAATGGTGTTATACCCTGCTTAAGGAAATTATATTGACATAATCACAGTCTTCTTTCATTTTCCAACAGTGTTACTGTCAGCAGTTCCTTTTTAGACATACTTTGCAAGTATGAGGTAAATTAAAGTGTAAACATTTAAATTAAACACTTTAATTTATAGTTTTGTCCAAATGTATTAGGAGACACTGTCTACCATAACGTAGTGCAACAAACTGTGAGGCTGCTCTTTGCTGTTGCCATGTTATCGCTGCTTACATACCTTATATTGACTTCTGTGGGGATTTGGCTGCAGTTTTGACCTTGGCAATTCCGCTCCACTTTTCAGCTGTTAAAAATGAGTGAAGAACTCTAAAGGCAGCAATGCTGGAAATTCTGGCTTTTCAAAATTGCCCTTATGTATGGCCATAAACATAACCTCCGTCTGAACAAATAAGTCTCTATGGGGGCTACAGCAGGGTGGCCATTAAACAGGAGTCCCCTGTAGCTCAGATCAGTTTTTTTGTGCTGTCAGTCTGCCAAGAATAAAACTCAGCAGTCCATATAGCAGAGGGCTGTAACGACCCTGAACCAAACGACTCCCCTTGGTCTTTAATGGAGGCCTCGGCGAATGGAGTATGAATCAGGATACTAACATGCAAGTCGTGAGGAGTGGCGCGGACAGGGATATCACAAGGCCCAGCTCAGACAGCAGCAATAATGCAGCCCTCCAAATCCTATTATCATTGTAATGGAACGGATGGCGTGGGAGGAGAGAAGATGGGTGTGTGGGAGGGGGAGAGAGCTGAGGTGGAAGGATACTCCTTCTCTTTGTCACCCTCCCCTTGTCTCAAGCGTACACGCACACATATTCCTCTTTCTTATTGCCACTGTAACAGAAAGCTTTGAGGTGACACCTGCGTGTCAAATAAATGCCTCCCTAAAGAAGAAAAATGCCAATGTGATCTAACTTAAACTGAAAAACATTTCTCAAGACTCAGAAAGGTGCAAGTCAGCAAAAACCCGAAAGCAGACAAGAAATGTATAACATAAAAAACAGAGGGTAAAGTATGAGATATGGCAGTTATACCTAGATAAAATAGTGTTGCAGAAATGAAACTGTGCACAGACTTGATATAAATATGATCTCATATCAAAACCAGACAGACAATGCTGGGTCTTTATCACATACCATATGTTCAAATTCATCATGACAATTTGCACAAGTAGAACCTAATAAGCATCTGCAAACACTCCAGCCCTCAGAGCAATTTGACATAATGGATAAGAGAAGCAGTGAACCCCATCTGCCCACAGTTCTCATTAAGTCTTCAAATAAATAAAATAAAAGCACTACATTTTTCAAAAGTAATTGAGCTGGTCAAGGGGGCAATAAATGTCTTGTAGACATCAGTATGATATGGATACTTTAACAAGGCCCATTCCAGTTGCAGAGATAAACCCTGCAACCCATTTGGACACCAACAACTTATTGGGACACCCCACCCATGAGTTTTTATTAAAATCATGGTCTGTAATTTGCTGTTGATGGTGATGAAGTGTCTGCAGGGTGCACTCTATCCTCTGTCCAGCCATGGGAAGTATCACTACTCATAATAATAACCCTGTTCTTCTTTTTATTATTAGGAAACCTCTCACTTCCTTTGAGGCTTTCATAATGGTGGCCTTAGCTATGTTTCACCAATTTCAATTGAAATGGGCCCTGTCCTCCCAAAGGGCGCCCAACTGACATGCAAAAGCTGAATAATTCACCCACTTTTTTTTTATTTTTTTTAATATGTATATTGTGGCAAGCTGTGGTTTCTTCATTCAAAGATGAGCTTTGTATTGCAGATACTTTTGCAGATAAGTTGTCATCAATAACAGGAACTGGAAATATACATTGTAATGTTGAAATCTGTGATTTTTTTCCACTTGTAAATCTACAAAATGGCTCCCCCGACTAAGCGTTATGGATGCCATAAGATTGTGTTGTGAGAGAGATCCTGACTCACCATGCATTGTGGAAAGCAACAAATACATTGTGAGTTCATGTTAGGATATGTTAGGTAGCTGGCTTAGGAAACACTATGTGGTTCTGTGGGGTGTCGATTAGGACATAGGAGGCAGGTATTTCTTTCTCATATTTATTGCAGGAACTCTGATATAAAGGTTACAGGAGGGTGTATCATCAGTAGGTGTGGTCTATGGGAAACAGAATAGAATAAGAATTTAAGCTGTGAATCTCCACAATAACAAGGCCACTAACAAAATACTGGTAATAATTATAATTCAATAATAATGATAATAATCATGTTACTACTGTTACTACATGTTACTATAATAAAAAAGTTTGAAGGATATAAATTCTGTATACCAAGAGTATACCAACAATATCAAAACACCACTGGTAACAATAAGCAGGAATGATATTCACCTCAATAGCTTACTGTCTTAAACAGGAATGATTAGCAAGGTCACAGTGCCCTCTTGTTGCAGTATGATACATTTTGAACCACCAAACAACACTTTAACCAATCTCAATACAAGGAATAACCTATACATTGACCAGCATAGTAAAAAGGGGATTCTTTACTGAGAAATTACCCTATTATGGAGGTCTGTACAGCACCAGCGGAGGCACATATACAACTGCAATGCACTGTTGAGAAATTTAGCTTGTGCATCACAACTGCACACTAACCTTGAGTGGAACAGTGAAAACAGTCCAGCCAAATCCTAGTAAACAGCATTAAATGTTTAAAGTACACCATTAATGAAATACAGAACAAATGCAGTGAGGAAAAAATTGCCTATTGCCACCCCTGTTTAATTGTATCAGCAACACAGGCCTAAGTTTAATATTGACATCTCAAACACATCATATATTTCAGAATTGGATAATATGAACGGAAGGTTACTCACTTTATCTTCAAGGACTCACACCAATGAAATTAAATAATGCACCTGAATCCACTAGGAACTTATTTCTCAGCCAATAAAGAATGGGGGGTAATAATACACTAAATTAAGGGGATCATAGCCTGAAATCTGCATCGTGAGCACTCTTTTGTAGAGCGGCGAAGGGTCAGTAGGAAGGACTAACCAGGTTGTGGCGACTTTTTCACATATATTATATTCCACAATTTTTTTCACATAAGTTGCCAAAGACACTGCCTACCACATTACTGTTGTTTGTTCTGACATTGCTGTGTGGGTTGAAGTGTGGGATGTTTCTCTTGTATTTTGAAAGCCAGTGAATGATCTATTTTGTTGTCAGACTGAATCTTGACTCAGGAAGCAGATAGAGAAATGTTGTGGATCACATATTTGTTATAAAATTGACCTGAAGTAACTTTCTCTTCTTTTAGGTAGACTGAGATGCATTTCTCACTGAATGTTTTGATTGTTTGGCATAATTATATATTAATATCATGTACACCTAAGTAAAAATAGAGTGATTATAGGCTATGATTTGTTGAAACTATGATGGACAGAAATGTTGTGGATTACATTCTTGTTGTAAAATTGATTTGGAGTCACTTTATCTTCTTTTAGAATTACTTGCATTTCTCATTGAACATTTTGATTGTTTGGCATCATTGCAGTTCTTCATTTCATATTATGTACACATAGGTAAAAATAAATGGGATGTCATTATAAGTTATTACTGGCTCACTTTGAGATTTCACTCTTTGTAACTGCGTGTACAGTTTATAGTGACTTTTGCAGTTTTGATAATAAAGTTTCTTCCAAGGAAAAAGTGTTTTTTTGTGTGTAAGAATTGACTATCAGTAGTTTCAGACACTTTACATTCCAAAGGAAAGTATGGCATTCAAGTTGCAATGCACAGCATTCAGCCACTGGATGTCACACTATAGCACCAGCATCTCAGACCAAAACAAATGTGTGCGTCGTTTACTCAATAAAGTTGGAAAAAAAAAAGAAGCAGCCCCTGAACTGACATCTCACAAAACTCAGATTGAACTGACAAACTAGGCAGGGCTGATCAAATATGGATCAAGATTCCTTTAGTGCATTGCCTATTTCTTTATTTTATTGTACGGTTTAGCTGTAATTTGAGAAAGTTTGTGACATGCCTGTCATCTTGGAAACAGATGTGGAGGACACGGAGGGACTCACATGCACTAACATGTACTAACATAGAACAGAGAAGCTCGGATAACAACACACACAGAGGGAGTGTGACTTCATTCTCTGCTCAGGTTGCCATTACTTCACTATATCTTTACATAGCAAATACAGTAGTTGTTTGCTGACATCTACTGAGGCTGAATATCGTTTATCGCAACTTTAATATAATTTGAGGGAGTTGTTTAAAGAGTTTTTGTTTCAGCTGATACATAACACATAGTGATATTCATGCAGACTAGTAGTTGCAGAGAAGGGCGAGACTTCTCCTCATTCCAAAGCAAAAATGTCATTGTTTCAGTTTTTAATTAAGGGAATTGTTCGGATTATTTCTATGTTGAGCTGTCTATGATGCTGAAAGTGCATGTAGTGCATTTAAATTGTGGTCCGAAAATATACCATTATTGATGCAAACTAAATTAAATCCTCGCTTTTCTTTTTCTCTTTTCTCTTTTATGTTTTTTTTGGGGCGGGGACACATTAGCTCTTGAAACAGGCCCCCAGATGCTTAAGGCTGCCACCGGGCTTTCATGAAGTGTAAGTGAAATAACTTCTGTGCTCTACAAGTAAATGTGATAAGAAAAGACATTTATGAGCATGAGATTATCTTCAAACTAGGGATTTATTCTATTTTCAAGTGCATTGTATCCAAGTTAAGAAGAAGGGTTATCTTACACCTGTCTGAGCTGCATGAAGGTAAAAATCCAGCACTCTTATGGGTATTACCGGGCACTCCAGTGATTTAGTGTTGGTTCATAAAGCTGAGGGACCTGCAACAGATATCCTGACTTTTAGTCCCTAGTATTTGCATAATGAAACTCGATAGCTTCTTTCATTACTAAACACCAACGTCTTTCCTCAGTTTGTAACAAAGACTCTCTGTTATACATCGAAGCTGAGATAGCCCTGAAGTCTTGACAAATGTCCTCTGTAGACACAGGAGACATTATACCACAGGTTGAGTAGCACTCCTTATGAAGTGTACTCTGATCATGTGATCATCTGCCAAAATCAGAGGAATACACCTTTAAAGGGGCCACATTATGAACAACTCACTTTTTCAGTAATTGTGCATATAAGTTTAGTTCTCTGATGTGCCTACTAACACACAAACTGTGGAATAAGACCACCCAGTCAGTTTGCTGTGGGCTGGCTTGCTCTGAACTTGTGATTCAACAAGCCATCCAGATTTGATGCCCGTCTTATGTCACTTGGGGCTTCATTGAAATTGTGACTGCCCCTGCATCTTTGTTCCTCCACCCACAATTTCCAGATAAGGGTAGCCATTGTTATATTCACAAACACTACATGTCTAAGCTAAAGCTAAACACATGAAATGCTTTGTTGTTGACTGTAAAGACCAGCACAAATCATTACATCGGCCCCCAGCTGGCATACTGTGAGTGTTTTTCCATTACACAGCAAAGTCAAATAATAGTTTACCTGTTGGAGGTGTGCTGGTCATCTGCAGCTCCTCATCAAACATTATCATCACTGTGGCTGTTTCTGCTTGTATTATTCCTCCCTGCATTATTTCTAACTGATCTGCTGAACAAACATCTGTAAATATCTCCATATCTTGTTGTCTCAACTTGTTTTATTGAAGAATAGTGCCGCTAATGAAGCTTTGTTAATTTGGTGGTGAACACATTTCATAAAATTCTTCTGAATAAAAGTCTCCCATTATTTAGTCATTTAAAAACATGTAATATGAAGCAGCAAAATCAGGATTGGGTTGGGTTTTCATCAGCAGCAACTTTACACAACTGATACATGCTGCCCCTCGCTAGGCTTCCTGAAGCTAGCCAATCAGATCAGAGTGGGCTCATCAGGAGGGGGGCCTTAAGGAGACAATAGCTAAGACTGACTGTTAGAAACAGAGGCTCAACTGAGGGACTGGGCTGAGATTTTTTGAACTGTAAATCATGCAAAGCTACTCTATTAGAGTCCCAGAAGAAAAATATAGAGCTGGAAATGAGCATAATAGGTCCCCTTCAACCTGAGACCATTTTTTTCCCAATGTTCTAAGGTGTGTAGATGGCAGTGACTGTATCTTAAAACTACAATCCTTGTTTGTTTTTTCTCGATATTGTTGTGTATAATAATTTGGAGCTGAAAAATATCATGAAATGACTGAGAGTCAAAGGTCCCTTAAAATGACCCTGTAGAAACTAAAAAGTTAAACTTACAGTACTTGTTCAATTACCGTCAAAAAAAATCTCCCTCAGTTCAGACAACAATGGGCTATTCTTCCTTCCTGCCCACCTGTGAGGGACAAGTCAAGGATGTCTGATGTGGCAGTTGAAAGCATAGCTTCCAACAGTTTCCAGAACAGAAATGAAAGGCATGTGTCTGAGTGAGGCACAAAAAACAAAAACAAACAAGGAATGCAAGAAACACTCCCAGAGGTAACATCCTGTTTTCTCTATAGTTGATTGTGCTAGCAAACATGCTGTTAAGGAACAAATTGATTGCAGTGCAAGTGGTGCTACTTTATGCTGTAACATTTGAGTTGAAAATGACAAAAACAATTGCAGCCCCCTTTTCACTTGTGATAATGGTGATGCTGACACTGTGTTTACTCTTGAACCTGTAAAATGCCCCTGTCATGTTGTAAAACACATTCCAGAAACACTGCATTTTTTTTAACAGAATGAGCTCTCCTCAAAATTTCATGTAAATTGAGGAATATGTATTCAGCCATAATGATGGATTATAAACCTTTGTTCCCGGATTTAAGACTCTACAGTGGAAGATACTTTCATTATTTCACCTTATCTGAACACATATTTTTTCTCCATTTCTCACACATAAAACACAGGATATACTTTGTCTTGGAGACCTTTGGAACAGATCATCAATTCAACAGTGCAGTTCTCAGTGAAAAGATGTGATACTGTACAAGGAGGTCTGACTGTTAAGACAAATAGGGATGGAAAAGGGCAAGAATAGAGGGTAAGGGAGAGTGTTGGGCTGAAGAGCATTAGTGCCTCAGTTGAGTGTATAAATAAAACACAGGCAGAAAGCCTGTGGTGGCAAAGCTTGGAGATGGAGACTGAATAGTTTCATTTGGCAAGGGACACAAACGGGGAAAGGATGAAATTGTAGGAAAGATAGGAAACAATGGAATGGCATAGGAAAGGAATTGATTTCTACTTTTGTAATCTAAAAAGACAATGACCATCAAAGTTTTTAATTAGCGAGCTACCTCTGGAAATTATTAATCTACCAGCGTGGTTCCCATTCAAAATGTGCCTGTTTGGAATGGGTCAACTGCTTTGCCTCCGGTATTGCTGCTTCAGTGTAGAGAAATTAATACTGTTGATGTGAGGTGTGAATGAGTATACACATCAACGACATGAAAGAAACTAGCATTCTATTATACACAGATGTTAAGTACTGTAATAGTAAATATTTTCTCATTTCATGTACAATGAGGACTGCATTTAAAAATAAAATACATAACAGAAAGCTTTTTTTTAAAAAAAAAAAAGTACGTCATAAAATAAAGTGGATCGATCATATTGGGCTCTTAGATCATTTATTTTCTGTGGCATCAGTTCGGATCATTTGAGTGGGTATGTTTGCTCAAAAGATTTGTGCTTATATGAGACATACTGGTTTTGAGCTCCCCATTGGAAGTAGCCTAAGGGTCTCTCCATTCTTGATTAAAAGCTCTGTTTTTGCTGTCTATCTTTCTCTTTTTAGAGCATGTCATGTGAAAAAACTTTTCTCTGACTTGCTGGACAGCTATGTTCACCAGCTGTGCTCATGCTTACGGTTTTATTATTATGGAGTACAGAAAAAATGAGAAATATAAATATTTGTTGGTGAAAACAACTCATGCAGGGAGTTTAATCAGCACTCACACTCAACATTTTCAGTAGTTTTTTCATCATTTGACTATTACGCACGTCATTTAGCAATTTCCAGTGAGGCTCTGTGCAATTTCCAAATCATCAAATTTTATTCTGAGTAAGAATATCCACTCACAATCATCCAAATTCAGTTCTATATTCAGAGAAATGCTCCACTCCAGCAGCGGATGACGGTTACTACTTACACACCCCACTCTTGCCTTACTCCTGGACAGCATACACTGCGCTCAGATGCAAAGCTGAGTGTCACGCTGTTTGTTTGTTTATTCGCTGTTTACATGTCTAAGTTCACCATGAGAAAATACTTCTTTCTGACTTGCTGTACAGCTCTGATCTCCGGCTGTGTTCATGACATGCAGTCACAGAGCCCTGAAGCCCCGCCCCGCTGCTGCAGAGCTGAGCGGCTGGCTGATCACTTGTTTATTCAAGGTTTATTAACATTAAATATGTGTCCAAATTGCACCAAATTTGACACTGCACTCCCTTGGGTCCTAAGCAATACACACGCCAAGTGTGAAGTCAATGGGATCACCTGTTCTCGAGATATGCTAAGGACATGCAGACATACAGACAGAGAGTCCTTCCTTTATAGTTAGATAATAATTTCCAGAGATAAAGAGTTACTGTCTTGCTAGTAAACTTAAGTGTCATTACCAAAATAGTTAACATCAGCCTGCTAGCTAGGTTAGTTGTGGATATAGACAAGATAGTCCTCTTACAGATTCAGTCACATGGACACAAGGTTATGAGATGAATCTTGTAAGTACTCAATAAAACGTGAGATTAGAGCACACATTGTTTTCTTTTGTATATTCTCCCTCAATCCTATCACGTTGTGCAGAATAAAGAATCCCGCTGAAATGTCAAGCCATGTCCTAACCATTAAATACTGAATCACAGTAGTGATTGAAGTGTGCTAGAGTGGAATGCATATAAATGATTAAGGTGAAGTCTGAGGATGAAACGTCTCCCATAGGATCCCACAATGCATAAACCTAGTCAGCCTTTTCCCTTTAACCAGACGACACTTATTGTTTATTCATGTTCATAGCCATGTGTTCCCATTCGCTCACCACTAACTCCAGTCAGCTACTTTGTTGTGTACAATGTTTATAGCTCAGCTGAAGTTAACTACAGTAATCATGGCTTAAAACAGCTCATATTAATCATATTCACCTTATGTATTCACGCAAATTTGACCACTGGACCGTTTGGCCATCTGTGTTGATTCTCCCTCAAACAGCCAATTTACAATTTGTGTAAGCTAAGTATCAAGTGAGGCACCGACTTGTGTGTGAGAGAGTGTCTGTGGTGTTTGTGTTCAGATCAGCTTCTAACTGAACTCAGGACTCAACAGAAACTTAAGTTCTTTCTCATCTCTGTACGTTTATCAAGAAGATTCATAAAGCCGGGATAAGCTCGAATTTTTTGCTCAAGTTGAAACTTCATTCATCTACTAATATAACATTTTGATATCACTTTTTTTGTTCTAAATATCATGAAATATAATATCTGTGCATGAGATTGTTCCTGTGCTTGCATTGCCTGAAGTATGTTTCACGAGTCTGGACTGAGCTTTAAAATCCAGAAAATAGAGATAGCATTTCGTAGTGCTGTCTCACCCCCCCGTGTCACAGGCACAGACAGGATATGTTAGCTCTCCATTGCTTTGACTCTTTCCCTCTCTTACTCTTACCTGTGACTTCTTCCCGTCTCCTTATTTTCTGTTTTATTTTGGTCACATTTCCTTTCTCCTTTCCCCTGCAGCGCTCAGGCTCAGACCCTCAGGCTACTAGCTTCACCATAGCTAATGTCACAGTTAGGTAATTTAACATACCGTTAGCTACATCAGTCCTTTTTCCTCTTCCTACCTTTATTTGATTTGGATGTCCATATTCACACACTCTCACTGAGAAGCTTTTTATTTTACACATACAGTATATCCCAAGCTCCAAGCTCTTTAGCTATCCCTCATTGTTGTTTTCTTGACCTGCAGTTTAATACTGGTGCATTAATTCAGAACAGCAAGCAAACACCTACTTTATAGTTGTCTGTTCATACTACCTGGTTGCTAAAATTTAATCCATACATACCAGCCAATCAAAATCAAGAATTCTCAGTGGCCAATGTATAAATTTAATGTATAAATGCACACCTTACTTGTTGTAAAGCTTGTAATTGTGGGTGTATAATACATTTACATTTATAATTTAAACATTAACAGACTCATTTTTGCTAAAAGGCTGCCTTTACTGTGCCTGTGCATCTCTCCAGCATCTAATTTATAAACAGTATTTAGAGAGAAATATGTAAACTAACTAATGTAATTTTCACATTTACATGTTTTTTTATAAAGCACACTGTACAAATACGAATGAAATATTCACAAGGCAGTCAAACAACTGCCTTCCATTGACTCTAAAGCAATTAGACTGGTTGAATTGGCAAACTGTTTATTTAAGGTATGTAATTAGCTGCATACTTTTTTATTGCTTATACATTACAAGCGCAAGAAAGCATGTTGATGAGACTACATTAGCTCCCACATTCCAGCGATTAATGAGCAGCACCCAGCAGCTCCGCCAACGTGTTGTTCCTCATTATGTCATCCGAGCAAAACATCACTCCCATTTGCCCAAATATCTTGTCAAAGCAGTTCAGAAAAGCTAAAACATTGCAGGAGGGAATATCCATCAGCTCGGAACAGTGGGCCAAAGGGTCATAATCAAGGACAAATCCAGCAGTGCATGAAATTGCAATAATACAAACTAGATAAAAAAATGTCTGTTGTTGAAATGACAGGCTTAAAGTAGCTCTAGTCTGTTTTATTGAACTGTAGATTAAGCACTGGTACATTAATTTTGACACTTGAGATGACAAGAAATTAGCCTGTTGATGAAAGTATTACATTAATGCTCACACATTAGCAATGGTATGTTAAGTAAATCACACATATATGTACATGAAATATTAGCCATGCAGTAAACTTTAAATATTTACTCCAAATGTCATCCATACCATTTGGAGGCACATAATTTATATGAATAAAACCAGTGTGGGGTTCACATATCTTTAAATGTTGCCCAATCATGTATTTCTTTTCAGACAGCTCTTCTTCTCAGCTATAAACCTTGCCTTACCTTGAAGTACAACTCAAAGCTAATTAAAGGATTTCAGTCTTCTTACTCCTGCTCAAAATCTACAATCTTAAGCCTGTCCACTTTGAGAGGCTGTCTATTGATCACTGCTCTCTTTGTTGAGTGTGCTGCCGATGCAATCAGTTCTGATATAATGGGCCCATGCATTTAATTGGGCATGGCCTCAGTGTTCTTCTCTATTGATTGAAATCTCCAGACTAAACCCCTAATCAAGCTCCCAGATCAGTCTATCACTTCCTGACAATACCATATGAGAGGATTGAAAAAAAAAATCGTGTCCTGTTAGAGTGGAACTTTATGGTCTGTAAAGGCCATTATATTCCTTGGCTTAATGTTAGACTTTATATATTGACATTTAAAATCGACACATATATGGTGTGATTATGTAGCAAGGAAGAGTTGACTTAGATATTGGGAAACTGAAGGTAATATGAAGTATTCTATCTGGGGGATTTCGCCCCAGGAAATATGTACAACTAGAAAATAGGTAATACTTAGTATCAGTACCCAGTAAGTTCACTGTCATGAACAAGTGCAGTCCAAATGATTGGAAGTGTTCTTGCTCCTATCCATTTTATTAAAGATATTCTGACTGAAATTAGGGACTAACCCTAACCCTAAGACTGCTATTATGTCACTTTATTAAGTTATATTTTTTTCTGATGAGAACATAACCCTTTAGATCAAATATGTAGTTATTCTTTCCAAATAATGCAAATAATCCAAAAAATCCTTTTGGAAATTTTCAACTTGGAGTTGAAAAGCCAATTAAGCCAAATTTTGTGGCATGATAATCATAAAATAAAATACAGACGACATGATGTCAGTATCCTCCTGTAGCTACAACATTGCATGTGTGTTTCTTGATCTCATTATAATACACTGCTAGAACACCCCTCTGCTGAAGTTTTAACAGGCGAGCTGATGTGACAATGCGAAAATAAAATCTCTTTATTTTTGTCTGAGATGGGAATATCACAGTCTAACAATTGCTGTTTTAATTCTACAACTGTCTGGTGCTCAAAACTTCTCTCCATCCATTTATACCCTACTTCTCTGTTTTTGCTGCAATGTTCCCACACATCACATTATTACATCATTGGTTCATCAAAATCCAAGATCGTGATATTTGTGAAATCGTCTAGGGAAATGGCACCAAACCAGGAGGACTAGCAGGACGCCACTGGCTTTGAAGCTACTGATAGATTTATTAGCAGCCTGTGCACTGAGCCACAGTGAGAATGCTACGCTGCATATCTCAAGAGCTCAAATGAAAGCTGCAAGGCACCACACAGCATGTGTCTTAAATATCCTGACACGGATTGATCAGGGGAGGATGTAATGAACAGGATAGGGTTGTGTTGGATGGCAGGGAAAGCCTAGTGGACAGGGAAAGGCTGTGCCCGAGAGCTCAGTAGGGTTATGTTCTCTGCTACTATCTCTGACAATAAAACGTCCACAAGTCACAATGAACATTTCTATTGCATCTCAACTTGGGTAGACTTCATATAATGTAAACCTGGATACATATTGTTCACACACAGTGAAGTAAGACATCATTCAGCAACATCACTACTAATTGGCTGATGTACTGCATTTATATGCTTTAGCAAAGAAACTCCAGGCTTTGCTGAGCACAGCCATCTCTTAAAGATCTCTAATCCTCCATCAGATATAACAAATATATATGATTTTTGATCCCCTCCTCTCTTCTGAGATTAAGGTGGACAGTTGATAAAATCAAAAACAATTTAGCTGGAGCCATTTCCAAAGCCTTTCATTTCATTGTTTTTAAAAACACAGTTTACTACCACATCTCATCCTCCAGAGAGGCATCATTGTCCAGTGTAGACCACTGAAGAGCAGAGCACACACAACATAATTGCTTGCAATGCACCAGCTAATAATGTGCACTTTAACAAAAAAAAAAAAAAAAAAGCATGGAAGAGCATGGAAAACAATTACAGCACCACTTGCTGCTAGGTCGCCATATGCGCAGAATATGCTTTGTATTCACATAAAACGTGTCTATTTTTCATTAAGTACAGGCTTTCACTAGTTTATATAGTCATTACTCCACATAAGCTCTTTTTGCTTGGAGTACACTAACGGAACATTTTAATAGTCTTAGTAAATCACAATGAAATTCCTCTAAATGTACTGTTTGTTTGCTACTGTATTTGCGGTGAATAAAGAATGAATAAGCCTGCTGCCAGGAACAGAAACACATCAACAAGAGCTTGTATGAAAAAATATGACACAGTCTGTATGATTTAGATGCAGAGTAAACAAGCATAAATTATATTTTATTCCACTCTGGACACGGACAATGGACGGAAGAAACTGTTATGCCTTTATATAAATTATTCATCAGTACATTGAGATAAATAATCTTAAGTGACTTCTCTGAAGTGTGATTTAAAGAACATTACATGTATATGTTTGAGGACCCACTCAAAAAACTGTTATTTATTTTCAGGGATTTCATAACTTGTCTAGGTATTGCAGAGATTTTAGCCTTATAGATGAGTGTTGTATAGCTGGCTGAAGATTCCATGCCTCAGTCTTCCTCATACTGGCTTCACACAATACTGATGCAATGAGTAAATCATGGTTTCTGCTGGTATGTCTGTTTTTATAACATTTATCTTTCATCTGCTGCCCCATATGTCACCAAGACCCCATTTTAAAATTGAGTAACAAAATCAATACTTCAATAAATCAGGAGATATTGCTTGGTGCACCTGGTGATTATTTCTTTCATTCAGGAGGGCTGGTTTCAGGTCAGCGTTTTATGGTCTGTCATAGACACGGTGGATGAGCTGCACAGAATCATTTGTTATCATGGTTGCATCTCAAAAATGTATTAAGGTCGGCGTTGTTTGCTCATTAACTATGTTGACACTTTCCATCAGTCATCTTCATATGAAATGGATTTTGGAAACTGTCATTACTTGTCAAACTTGTGAGACATTTTGTATTCTGGGAGAACCAAAACATCAAGTATTACCTCAAGCCACCAAGTCCAGTCACTTTTACAACACTAATGGCATGAAAGCAAAAAAAACCTTTGTGGTGCACAGACAATGCAGGAAAGTCAAATTTTATTTTATTTTATTTTATTTTAAGTGTGAGCGACAGTCCATCCTTGAACTTTTTTAAGGACCTTACTTCTTAAGACAGACCAGTTCTATGATGTTAGCTGGCAAATGTTCATGTCAAGTCCAATAGTGTTGCAAAAGACAAAAAAAAAGCTTTTGGTGAAGGAAGGTTTTCTGTTTGCAGGGATTAAAATGATCTATCTGAGTCTTTCCAGAACATCTTTTTAACTGTGGTAGTGAAGTCAGTGCAGATGTGTTGCACTTGCACTTGCAGCAGTGAGGGATTCTGCTGCCATGTTATTGACAAAATCTAAATGGATGTCTTATTTTAGCTTTTTCATTGGTTGACCAAAGCCCAAACTTAGAAACCAATCTAATTAGGCCTGATGAAACTAGTCCAGCAAAGTCAATGTCCTCTTTAAAGATTTTTTTTAAAACATTAATAGACAGAATTTCATATTAATTGTTGAGTTTTATCTATCCCAGTATATTGTCTGCTTTATGTGTTTTTACCATGTGTTTATGCTGACATTTTACTGTTACTACTAAAATAAAGTTTAATGTGAATGCTTTCCCTTGAAAAAAATAAAGAAACAGTGCCTTGGATTGTTTTTCTTCTGTAACCTACATTGACATCTTGCTGGTAATATGACAACATTTGCCCTGTATTTGCTAAATTTGGAGGAGCTTCTCTGACCTTCCATGCTTACTGACTCAGATATGCCTCTGTCTCATCTGTTGACACACTGTGCAGGTCCACACTGTGTGGCAACTTGACCGTCCATGTGGGTCTGCAGGAGCTACTCTTCAAATTGATGCATTTGAGACCAGAGATGGAGGTCAGATTAACAGCAGTTTATTTGCCTCTTTGGTGTTCACTTCAGTGGCCTCCGGTCCTCTGAACCTCAAACTGACCTGTATCATTTCCAGATAACCTGGACTGTTTTCCAATTCAGAAAGCACAACTAAGAGACTGAAGATAGAATTATCATCCAAATGCCAAACCATGAGTTTTGAGCGCCAGAGAATGAGATTACGGGCTCTATTTTTGTGAAAACCAAGCGGCACGGAGCAGATCAAGTGTGCCAAGTTTGCACAGCACACTTTTAGTCATTTCGTGGCCAGGCTCGCCAGGCACACCCTTGGAGGACTTGGATACAGAGAGGGATCAGAAAGAATACATTGTCATACATCATAGGTGGGCATGTTAGAAGCTGTGACAATCATGGCCAATCACATTTGTTATTTTCACCCCCTTTAAATACAGGACTTTCTCTGTCATAATGGCAGTTTGAATCCTGTGGAGAGTTTTCCTCAGAGGAAACTTGTTGTCTAAGACATAAAGACTTTCAAATATGAATACAGCAGCTCAAATATACTGCCAACATCGGATGATGTCTATTTTTAAGTTTAATTCACTTTTCTAGACACCTTGATGATCCAGTAGTGACCATGTTTTCCTTGCGTAATAGTTTGTGATATTAATTGGTATCACAATGATCCATACAATCACCAAACACCATCTGTAGGTAAATACCACTGTAGTGCCATATGTAAGCATTTCATATTTATTGTATTTCTGAAATTATTTTAAAAAATTAAATCAGTTAGATTTAACCTTTTTACATCCAAAAATAAATGTTGACGAAAGAGTTTGTTGTATTAATTGTCATATTGCAACATACACATGATCCTGATAATGATATAAATAACACATTTTTATATAAAATTTAACCTGAACAATCTCTATCACATGTTGCTCATTGCAGCCACACATCTACCTGTATTGTAAATATAAATGCAGCGCTCTGGGTGACACTTTGGCCAGATCTGCTGATTTGCATTAAAAACTGTACAGAATAATTAATAATTACATATAAGTTTGATATAAGCATAGAGGTTTATGTGGTTATTTTTCAACAGTCTGGTTCTGGTTGCACATTTTTTAACTTTGTGCAGATACAAAAAAGCCATGAATTAAAATGGCATAGCTTGTCTGTCAAAAATTGCCTCTATTATAATAATTCTGTCTTGGTGGATTAAAGTTTTATTATGTTTTGTTTGCTGCATATCTGAAGCACATTTGAGTTAGATAGTGGTGTCCTTTAATTGTGGATGCTATATAAAATGTAAATAGTAAAGCAAGAGACAAATGAATTGTCAGACAAAAAATCTATTTATCTAGTTTGATATTTATGCATAAGTTGAAGACAGAACAGTGATAAAATTTCAGTGATAGTAGATTTTGGAAATGATCACACAGGAGGGAGCCCCCTTCCAGGGCTGAAGGGTGCCTGGTGACAATCAAAAAGATCACTAATTTATCAGATCACCAGAGTAATGACAGTTTTTGATCAAGCAGTAAAATGCAGCAGCTAAGACTTGGATTTGGGTCTCTTTGGGGGTCACTGTTTACTTCCTGCAACATCATGGATGTCTTTACTTATGTCAAGAATTGAACCCCAGATTCCATGGTTTTCAACTAGAATTTTGGCCTTGTGATGTTTATGAGCCACCCACGCACCAAATATACCTTTGACAGGGAATGAATATGGGGTCTATAGTGACAGGCATTGTCTCTTTTCCGCTTGTGTGGTCTACTTATTTTGGGGCAAATGAGACTGCTGTTCCCATTTCCATTGCATGCTTTGCATGAACCAGTAGTAAGGGTACCAGAGGTGTTGCCCCTGTAGCACTTGTGCACCATCTGTGCACTACTGTTAGAACCTGCACATCAATGATTCTTTGCCGGTTGGTGACAATGTTGTCCCTGTGCGACTTGTATGTAATCCTTCTTTGCCATTGGACATGATTGTTGTTTTAGTACCACTTGTGTGCAACCTTTGCACCAGAGCTATCATTCTTAGCAACCGAACCCAGAATTCTACGGCAGTAGGCAGGAATGTTGAGATTGTGGCACTTGTGTACCACCCCTGAACCAGAAGTGTCTCTTTCAGAGAAAGACCCTGGGAGTATGCAATGGTGTTCACAAATGTTCCTGCACAACTCGCACACAAACTGTGCAGCAGAAGTAACGCTGCCTGGGTCTTTGACTTTTCCCACACTGTTTCTATTTTATACAAAGGACCTCTTTATGACAGCTTTGGCCATGGATCTTTCATCCCCAATGTGAATTAAATTGGAGATTTTGCAGAAGCAGGCAAGAATTTGGTCCCTGCAGTGCTTGTGCAGTGCCCATGCACCAGAGGAGTCTTTGCCAGAGATTAACCTCAGGTTTCTGTGATGGTGGGCAAGAATCTTATTTCTGCTTGACACATTTGCCACCTGTGCACCAGAGGTACAGCTGCCTGAGTCTCTGCTTGTGCGTTGGAACCATTACTTTTGAGCACCCTAAAGCAGAGGAATTTTTTCTAGGGATTTAACACAGGTTTCTGCAATGGTTTTTGGTAATTTCTCCAATTACTTTTAACTCTTCTTGGGTAAGTTCCAGCTGCGGATCGATCATCCTTAAACTGAGTCACTTCAGAACTTTTTTTCCACTGATGGTGAGTGTAGAGAAAGCTCTTGTGAGCTCTATAATAAGTGGATCCCCCATGCTGTCTTGAAAGTCCACAGTACTTTTTTTTCTGACCAGTTCCACAAATGGTTTTCAAAAACCCTTATTACGCTTCACCTACTAAGTTCAAGTGTTTAAGTGATACAGGGAAATGAAGTGAAATTGAGTTGAAAATTGAAAAGTGAATTCTGTCCTTTAAAGAACATTCTACTGACAGAATGCTGTCTCTACAATGGCTGTGTTTGAAATCCCTCTTTATAGTACAGACAGAGTAGTTTATAGTAGTGAGCAGAGTCTATAGTGAGCAGTAAATTGAAATGTATAAATCATCTTAACTGTGTGTCATTAATTACAGGTGTAGTGTCATCTTTGAAAGGCACTGTTTAGTGTAAAAACGTCACACTCAATTTCACACATTAATTGGCAGACAAGAAATATAGTGCATTATATAGTAATGGGGAGTGATTTTGGACACAGTCTGTGTCTCTTTCCAGAAAGGAAGGGACCATATTGATAGAGGATCAGTAGTTATGGTGGAGCAGGAAGCATGCTGAGGAGGATACACATTTCTGTTCAACTGTCTTAAGAATCTCCTCCTCTACATGACGTCCGTGTAAGGCACAGAGAGGTAAGCCCCTCAAAAGATTAAAGGTCTCTTACTTAAACTGAAATGTGTTTAAGTGAAATGCAATAGGCCTACTGCACAGACTGACCTCAGACTGCAACTTTGAACTTTGAACAGTGATAAATTGACCTGTCATTTTGCCACTCACATTTAGGTCAAAAGTCATCTTGAACCTGTATCTAAAAACATGTTGCAAAAGGGGAAATTTGAAACACAATAAAAAGTTGAAATGGAATAGCTGAAGGAGAATTGCAAAGACCAGTGAAGCGCATCATATTTAACCTGTTCTTTGCCCATTTTAACACCAGATATAACAAATACAACTATCTATCTTTTCTGTAATGACTACAGCATAATATAGGGGTGAAACATCACAACAGCTTTAAAACTCTTTTCCAGAAAGGCCAGTGTTTAGTCTTGTCAGGACAACTAAAAAAAAGAGTATACAATACAATAACTCTGAATTGCATAAATTCCACAGTATTTCTATCGCACACTCTTTCTACTATGCTTGTCCCAACCCAACCATTTGTCCTCCAATCTCCTCCTCTTTTCAAGTCTGTGTCTTTTTCTCATCGCACTTAATCAGAAGAGACAGGTTAATAGTCAGTGGCCTGTGGTAACAGTAATAGCTTCACATACATGAAGAGCCATTGTAATGACTGCCTCTTCATGGCTATTAGGTTTAGACATTTTACTAATAACCTTCCCTGGAGCGGCTTGATCCTTTATGCTTTAAGGGGTACACAGTGCTTCTACTGTATATAAAGAGGCTATCATCGCTCAGCGGCATGCAAAGAGATACGTAAACATCAGTCTTTATTTTTTTTCTCAAATGAAATCAAATGAGGTCAATTTTAGTAATATAAAGTCAGCAGTGTGCTCATATAGTGTGGATAGAGGTGAACCACATGTAGCTGAAGCATACTGTGTGGACAAGGTTGCACTGTGATAAACTCATGAAATATATACTGTATATACAGTACATTGTACGCATGTAAAGTGAGCACACTGCATTCACAATCCTCACAAAAAACAGCTGTGGCTTTCTTGTTGTTTTTTTGTTTGTTTTTGTTTTTTATCAAAATACCCAGTGAGAAAAATGTATTTCTTTATTTTTTCTGTTGACTTTGTCTTTGTTATTCAGGTACACTGTACTTGTGCTTGGGTTTTCTCTTTCAGATCTCCGACTATGATCACTAATTCATATGTTTTTAAGTTTTCCAAAAGATATTTTTTCAATAGACTGTCTGTATGTATTCATACTTTTTGAGATTAAATGTATGCTGTTTGGTTGTGTGTTGCCGGGGTTACAAAGTGTAAGTGCAGAGTCTGTTCTGTCATGTAGAACATTGAAATGAAAGGCCTGTTATAGCCAATTTGATTTGAAATTATACTGTGAATTTTACTTCTGCCACCACACTTAACTCACATGTGTACAGCTAAAGCTTGAACTTGCTACATGAACAGAAACGTGTGAAATGCACAACCTTATACAACAGGGCATGACGAATAAACTAGACTGTAATTTCATTTTTTTCTGATTTGTTAAATCAGAACATAAGGCACAGCATAGAAACGAGACCTATATAAAGACAAATGACCCAGTACATTTAATCCAAATTATTGCAGGTCAGTCCTAACTATGATAGAGGAGGTTTGCACAGTGGTGCAGTCATTGCTGCGGAACACAGTGGCAATGTTTCTGTGTCTTAAAATGTATTTTTTTGTTTATGTTTCCTGTCAGCAGATGACTTGCAGTCCAGGATTTGTGAATATGAGATGTAGGAAAGACAGAATTAATAAAATGTATAAAAAAATAATAATAATTGAAATCTCCTCTGTAAACCTGGTAAATATAAATATTGAAATTCTAAAAAACCCCCTTTTTAAAAAAAAAATTCTGTGACAAATGATATCCCTATGTAAGAAATTACACTGGTATACCAATGTAGTTCTGCGGCCTGTTTCACATAACAGCTTCATCTTAGTCTGGTTCTCTTTGGGTGACTTGGCTTCACTGAGCCCAACATCAATCCTGGATAATCAGTGCCACAAAACTGATTAACAACAGACCCTCATGTGAAAGAGGCAGAGTTAATAGACATCATCAGATTCATGAATGGAATACTTAATATTATGTGAGATGTAACACTGATACCTGCAATGTAACATATATTCAACATAATCACACATCTAGAATACCACAAGAAGCTGTAGAAACAATGAGAGTGATATCTAGACATTAAAACCACACATAAATGTAAGCCCTTTTAAATATGTTGGCATTTTCAACATGTTAAGTGGTCTAGAATAGTGACATTTTGGTGCATTTTTGTCAGGTGATGAACAAACCTGAATATTACACAATGAATATTATGAATATTATCAAAAAACCCAGTTACAGTAGGGTAAGAAACAGTACAGATAATCAAAAAAGGCCCGAAGCAAAGAAATAAGGGCCTGATAAGGTGTAATGCATCTATAATCTACTACGCTAATTAACAGTGTGCACAATAAATATGCAGCAGATATTGGTTATTCAGTCGGTGGTTAGTATGGTAAACCATGTGTCTGTTTGTTAGAATCCCTGCTGCTTTAAACCTAGATTGGACACTTGGTTGTGTAAAACAATTTTTAAATTTTTCATGGTTGGCAAAGTGATTCCACAGATCTATAAAAATGTGTTGCTCTTTTTTAACTGTCAAAAACTCAATACTTTTGTCCAAGACAGAGTCCTGCAGGAAAGATGACCAATTTTTTTTTTTTCCATTGAGCTGATTGGTCAGTGGTTACCATAGTGATCAGTAGCATAGCCAGAAATATTAATTTAGGTGTGCCTGTGGGATATAAGGTGTGCAAGAACCAAAGTGATCTGTAGATCAACCATAACAGTTTTGAGTCTTGTTTTGTGATAGTTTCAAGAAATAAGGTGGCAGAGGCGAGCTGCAACATTATTTCTTCATTTAATGCTGCAGTGATTTCCAATATAATGTTATAGCACAACTGTTGCATAAAAGCAATGTCAAACCTGGAGCTGTGGTGACTTCAATACTCACTGAAGATTTGCAGCCCTGATCATGTAGCTACATCACATCAGATTTTCAAGTAGGTTTTTTCAGATTTTCGAATGTGGCAAAAACAAACAGACAGCGTGCCCCTTCATAAATGAACCAACCATCATGTATCCAACAATATAGCAAAGTGTGAGATTAACAAAGTTTAGCTTCATTTATAAGCTATTATTACATTTACAATCCCTAAGCCAAGAACACAATAGGCTGCACCAGCAGGTCCCATTTCAAAAATTACTTCTACCATCAAAAAGCACAATTTATACAAAGAGCACATTAGTATGACTTACAAGTGTCAGCACATCTTCAAGGTTTAAAACAATAGGAAACATCCACTGAGCCGTGATGTGTCATTTCCATTTGCTTCCAGACTTAAGCAGAATTAAATGAAAATCAGAGAGGAGTCACAGAAATGTAGCTGCAGGATTTTAGTGAAATAAACTCTAGCAATATTTGCACATTACAGTAGGCACAGGACCAACTGCTTACTGTGGGTTCAACATTGCTGCAAATCCAAAGACATTATCACAAAAGTAATAGAAATGTCCCCAGATAGTGTGGATATATTTAAAAACTACTACAACTACAAACCATTTCTTGATACCTTATATCCCACAGGCACACCTAAATTAATATGTCTGGCTATGCTACTGCCCCAAACAATCAGAATTCACAGACAAGCAGCAGCAATAGGTGATTTAACAACCAGCAAACAGCTTATTCAAAGCCTCGGCGGGCTCCACAGACAGCAGGAACAACACAACAGCCTCAAACCAGCAACCACAAACAGTGCAAAATAAGAGCTACAAACCATCAGCAACAAAGCAAAGAGTTAAATAACATTACACACAGAGAGCCACGACGGGACATTTAACCAGCAGGAAAGAAACTGACGCAAGATACAGACAGACACAAGGAGAGGATGTATTTGACTTTGAAGTCCATCCTCTCGTCTTTCATAGAAATGAAGTAGCATTAACTAACCTGCTCTCACTCCTGGTCCTGTGCTTTGCTAAAAAAACCAAAAAAAACCCCTCAAGCTTCTTTGCTTTGTGGTGTTCTTCACCATCACCTTGTCCATTTTTTCTAATACTGGGACACCTCATCATGCATTAATACTTACAGAACATGTTGTTTAAGATTGTATTGCATCATATCATATCCACTAGTATTACATGTAATATTGTATCACAACTTTGTTTTATGTGACAAATAATGTTTTATAGTTCTGTATCAACCTCATTTTGTTGGATATTACATCATACTGTGATCCTCTGGTAGTATGTCATGTTATACACAGTATTGTATGCTGCGGCATGGGGTCGCAATACAATACACTCACAGAACATATTATTCCCAAAACGCACAGATCCCTCAGTGGGGTCATTTATTAAATCATACAGTGTGCAGGATAAAGGTCTTGCTGGGTTGGTGATGGAGGGCTCTGCTTGTGCTGGGTGGAGGGAGCACAGCTGCAGTGAGGGAAGGAAAAACACAGTGAGGCAGGTTCTTCCCTGGTGGCCTCAGTTCTATTCAGCATCAAACCCTATATAAAGACGGGGAAGAGAAGTGAGAGGGGAGTGCAGACTCATCTTTAGCTCAGCTCAGTCTACCATTGCAGTCCTTCTTAATGGTTGTCAGGGTGACTGTGCAACCAGGCTCACAAGCATATGAAGTAATGTTAATATTTTTCAGTGTAACATACAGTAATGTGTTAATTGACTGTTTGCTTACACCCCTCCCCCCTCAAGCAATGATTGCCCAATCATATCTTAGCAACTGTAACTAGGCAAGACAGGTCTGTCAAGCTTTGGATCTCTCCAGATGCTGAGGGGGTGTACATGGGGCTGTAGATCTCACTATCTAAAGAGTTTGGAGGATGATGTCCCTTTAGCCCTCCCAAAACCAAAAACACAAGAATAAAAACATAAGGAATGCTTTAAAAATTGTGTTGATCTGCTCTCTGGCTAACTAGCACACTACCCACAGTCATACTTCCACAGCCAAAGAGTAAAAGCTATCAGTTAATAACTGTGTAGTATTTTCCCGCTGTGTGAATGGTGGTCCAGATGCTATTAGAGTTTAGCATAACAAATGTTAGCAGCTCTGGCTGACTCTGACGCAATGCCAGCCAACATTACCCTTTGGTCACCCTAAAGATATTTGTCTGTCATTTTAAAAGCAAAATGACATTTTGGATGTTTGTAGGCAAAGCAGTCAAACAGGGTTATGTTAGAATAAACTAACAGTCCTTTTTGCCAGGGACACGCAGCTTTAGCCTTCAGTCTTTTAGCATTATATTATGTAACCAGCCATCCAGTGTATATTTAATACTCTCATTTTAAAATGAGTCAATTCAACTAACTCAACATTGTAACATTAGCTTTATTAGCAAGCTAGAAAGTGCTGATAAACTGCAACTGTTGTCATTTGAGCCAGAAAAGTCGACGGTCCCTGTCCAGAAATGAGAAGTCTGCTTTTCTCTTTTCTCTCTGAAATGAAGGACACTTTATGTAAAAAAAAAAATCAAAATATCTGCCACAATTAATCCTTATAAACTGTACACATGCTATGCAAGAACAGACACCTTGGCAGGCATAGCAACAGTAACAAAAGCGGGGCAGATCTTAGCTAATGGCCCACTGTATATTTTATTACATATCATTTGCTACCTGTGTGTGGTGGGGAGTTGGTGACAAAGTGCTGCTGCTGGATTTGATTTAAGAAATAGAAGACACTGCATAGATTTTGTGTTTATCATTTTTTTGAAATAATACATGTTGTATAACTCAAGGATCCTCTCTCTACTAAATCAGGTGATGATAGCACAAGAAAAAAAACCCATTATCAATGCACTCTAGAAATGCATTATGCAAATGTTACCATTTTGCTACCTAAAGGTGTGGTGAGAACTAAGACATAGACAGATCATACTATCAGTATTACCTCTGGATTCTTAGTGAACAATATCATCCAGTAGAGAAAAACAAATGAGCCCACATCACTGACAATGGCAGTGGGCCCATAAGAGCAGGTAGAGATAAGGAAGATGTTAAGGCTGGATGACTGAGAATCATTGTCTGAGAAAACAACTGAGTAACCACTCAATACCCAAAGCCCGATTTGTGGAGAGCACCTAATGAATGTTCTCCTGATAATATTTTGCAGTGCTTACACTCATTTTATGAGATCGAAGAGATTTCATCAAATTACACTGGCCTGTATTATGCATGCAAAGCAACAACAGTCTGATAACTGAACAAATGAACACTAGTGTGAGGTCTGCAATCTCTCTCTGCCTCTCCAACCTGACATGTTTCCCCATAGAAGTCCTTTCTTTTTCTTTCTTTCTTTCTTTCTTTCTTTCTTTCTTTCTTTCTTTCTTTCTTTCTTTCTTTCTTTCTTTCTTTCTTTCTGTCTTTCTGTCTTCCTCACTGCATCTGTTCTCTCAGATGCACCTGTACCCTCCGTCACTTAAACTGTTTTCATTGTTATTTTTCCCTGGTTCAGCATAGCCAGGGGACATATTGTAGTGCTGCAGCACGGGCCAATGCACCAGAGGTGTTTTAAAGTGGGCCACTAACTTAATAAAAGTCAGAGCTTTATGGGGTACTTGAGTCTGAAAGTGATTAGTGGAAACTTAACTGTCTTAAGGCAAGGAACACAAAGACAGGTTGCCAGTCCATCATATGGCAAAGACATACAAGTGCCATTCACCTATGTAGAGGCTGTTTAAAGCAGTAGTATACTAGAAATGAAATTACTCCTGTGCAAAGTCAAACGACTGTCGGAGCTACCAGCAAGCCTATAAACACATGCCTGTATGGTTTGGCCACTGACCTTGTGCTCACTTCAGCAACTGATGCAATGTATTGCTTTGGTTGCAAAACAGCTATTTGCAAAAACATGCCAGTTTCAGTTTTGTTGCTGGTCTTAAGGGTCTGTAGTTCTCTTCTATTTGAATTGTGGGAGGAAAGAGGAAATACCTGTAGAACAGAAAGCCAACAAAGGGCACTAAATTCACATGATTTGGACCCAGAACTTTCATACAGAGAGAGGCAGTGAAATGTTAGCTTTTGCAAGATGTAATATTTCTTCCCCTCAATGAATGGCTTTTCTTATGTCTTCCGTCATAAATAGTCAAAAGCCAATTCATATGCATGTGCACAGTCAGAATCTGGTGATGATAGTTATGTGGGAGGTCAGTGCCATCCCTGGAATCTGATTCCTGCCCCTGAAATCAACTCTTTTTTGGCATCTACAATATGTACTCTAGCTTAATGGCAAAACTATCTTAAAATATTGCATTTCAAATGAGAATAAAAGGAATGGCAGCCTTTCTTCTTTTTGTTTTTTGTTTTTCGTAGACAGACATGTGACGTGGATGCAGGCCAATAGAAAATAATAGGCCAAAAAAAACAAACAAACAAATAAACAAAAAACATAGGCATCTCACAATTTTAGAGCTGTTATTGTGAAACTAATACATTTTGCGCTGTGGACCAACGCAGCTATTGCAAATTTTGATGTGAGACTGGGTTGGAAATAATCAAATCAGCTTCAAAACTAAGAATTTGTGTTAGATGAGGTAGCAGGCAGAAAGGCTGAGTAACACAGGAGTATTATTAGACATACCTGATTGTTTCTGCACTCAACATTCATATATACACAGCAACTTTTTTGCAGTCATCAAATATTCAGCTCTGATGAGGTTGTGTGTAAAGCTCCTTTTATATGGAAACATGCAATCGAGTCAGACAAAGACATAAAAAGAGAAGCTTCTTATTGCATATAATAAAAGTGGTGCAGGAGTGTAGAAGATTAACTGAAAAGTTAAAAACTAAACTGTTAGACTAGCAAGAGAAAAACTTTGTCTATTTATATATTTATTAACAACAGTAAATAATACAAAGTAGCAGAGGTCTGTAGTAGAGAAAAAATTATTTCTGTCTAATCAATTAAATTGTTTGCTGATTCAAAATGACAGAATTCTATACTCCTAATTTTTCCTCTTGCTAGCTGTGTGTGTGTGTGTGTGTGTGTGTGTGTGTTAGAGAGAGAGAGTGAGAGAGAGAGAGAGAGAGAGAGAGAGAGGGAGAGAGAGAGAGGGCATTTATCAGCCCTCCAAGTGGCTGTAGGAATAGCAATGCTTGCTGGGAGTTGAGCTGACAGCAGTTTTCCACGGATCGATCTGCAGCGCTGCTCCAGTTTATGACAAAAGAGTTCATGACATGGAATGCCACCCGCCAAAGTGGCTAGTAAGAGTGACTGTGTTACACGCCACTGTTGAATTCTTCTCGCATTTGGCGGGTGGGTGAGTGCCAATGTCAAGCCCTGTACACATATACACATGCACTCACTGTTTATACTAAAACGTACATCTGGTTCACAGCCAAATACAAATGGTAGTGAGTCACAATCTCTTGACAATGAGTTAGTCAAGGCTCGTGCCTCCTCAGGAAGCCCTCTAAGCATGCCTTTGAAAAGAATCAGTAAGTATAATTAATGGTAAAAGCAGCAGCTATAATCACACTGACTGATTGAAAACACTAATACACTAATCTCACCATTGTCTAAAAATATTTTTCATGCAGGCATACCAGATAGATGTAATGTGATAGGCAAGAAGCCAGTTTAGAATGAAAAGAAAAAATATTTCCACCTACAACAATACAAACTTTAAAACAAAAGCGCCAACCACTCACACTTAACCTTTCTGACAGAATTATTCAGAACACTAACAGCTGGCAGGCATTTTTAAAGAGCTAGAATGTAAATGGATTTTGGTTTGACATGATTTCAAATGCTGAGTCACAGATCTTGACCCAAAGTTCATTCAAAAGAAATGATTTCAGCAAACACGCCGGTTTATCATTATTGGTTCATGCAGGCTGACTGCATTTGGCAGGCTTGTTTCCAGTTAGATTGACATATAACAACCAGCATTAAGGCTTCATTACCAACCCCGGCAACCTGGCAAACTCCACCTGCTAATCAGGATCATGTCATATGATTGAGAGTTCCAGAACAGCTACTTAATGGGCCGTGTGGTCTGACTGTTTGCTCAGTTTTAATAAGTGAACTGGTGAAAGTTGGTGGCTCTATGGGTGGTCAAACCTGACACCAGTAGCCAAACTCTCTAACCTTGTGTTTCTGTGTTTTTTCAAGTATACTTTCAGCAGATATCCATATATTTGAATGATTTGTCATTTGTTGTGATTTAGATATTGCATATTAAATCAATAATATTAAGCTCTTACATTTCAGCTGCCTCTAAATCTCCTTATCCTCACATTTAGACTGCCCCCTCGAAGCACCTTTTAATCTGCCTTTCTTTCTATATATATAGTATACAGTCTATAAATCCCCATTAATTTCCTACTCTCCTCTTTTACTCCATAGCCTTTAGACTCCTGGGATGCAATTAGAAATCGCAAGACTTCACCTGATTGCTCTTTAATTAGCTCCCCTGAGTCCGTTCCTTCTTAAATGAGCCAATAGCAGATACAGTCACTGCTTGAGCCTTTGGTGGCCACTCTGAATGGCTGTACAGGACAATAGATGCCTGACTTGCAGGTTGGCAACATTTGTTTGTGATGTCTCACCCATATCACTTGGGTCTAAGTGGTAGATTTTACCCTTCACTTCTCCCCAAGGAGCCCCTCGCTTGTATTTTTCTCAAGTGCATTGATGTAGATTAAATTAGCAGTGAGGAATGAGGAAATATTCAATGGTCGGCTGTGCTGCTATGGAAGACATTTCCCTTTATATAGACAAATGTTAATCCTCTCCATAAATCCTTTAGCTGTTGAACTGAAAGGCTTTCCAACTGATCAAGCAAGCAAGACAATTGAGACAAGTGGTAGAGAGAATAATTGCACAATACAGGTTAAAGCTAACAGTCTGAAAATGATTGATGGTGTTTCTCTCTTATTCCAAATAGTACTAAGAGTCTACGGTTCAGAAATTGCTAATGAACAGTAGGAAGGAGCGAGTGCTGCATCAATCTGCTCTCTACCTCCAACCCCGTCATGTTAATCACTGTGCACACAGTGATGTCTTCGTCTCATACCAAACTCCAACTTGCTTTGTAAAAGTTTGCAAATCTATTTCTGCTGTGCAATTCGTTAGAGCATAGTGTGCCAGCTGATTGAGATAGATGTGTGGAAGGATGAGAGGAAAAAATAATAACCACCTCACCAGGGATACACTGAGAGGATTATTGACTCTGCTATTTATTTATTTACTTTTTCAACAACCTAAATAAGACATGCACTATATCTGACTTTTAGGCCTTGCTTCCATATGTCAAGAACACTTACATTGAACAAGGCTAAAATAATCGTTTTAAGTTCACATCAAGATTTATTTTATCGCACATGTAGCATACATAGATCCATAATTCAGGCTGTTGAGTGCATTAAAGATACATTTTACCTTGTGTTCTGCCAAGTATAAACATACACCAAGATAAATAAGGCTGAACCTAAATGACCACCCACCAGACTGAGCCCTTGTGAAATTTGGTCAAATGTGTACGATAGTGCACACTATCATCATGTCAAGTATTTTTCTGAATGGTTCTTAATAGGTCCACAAATTTTCAACTCTGTCCCAAACCAATAGTCAGGTGCCCATATTAATAAAAAAAAACTGCCTTTTCTTGCCATAATCATTCCTCCTGTTCATACTAGTCATATACACTAGACAATAATCCCTTCATAATGTGCTTTCAATGAAAGTGACAAGGGGATAGATCCGCAGTCCTCCTTCAGTGCAAAAATGTTTTTTCAAGTTTTTCAGAAGCTAATATGTGTCTTCAGTCGTTCAAATGAGTCAAATCGAGATGCTATTTTTCAAAGTTACAGCCTTTTTAGTACAAATTCTTTCTTTCCATCTTTCTGTAGCTACTCCTCCACTGCAGCTCAACAAAGAAACACTGTCTGGGGAGACACAAAGAGGGAATTTTGTACTAAAAAGACAGAAACTTTGGAGGATATCCACTTTATTTGACTAATTTGGACAGCTGAAGCGTCCTGTAAGCTAAACTCTTGAACACATTTTTGCACAAAATGAGGATTGGGGATTTTGTCTCCCATCAACTGCATTAAAAGAGGGAGGAAGCAATCTTCTAATGGTCAGTATGAACAAGAGAAATGATTACAACAAGAAAAAGAATCTGTTTCATTGTTCATATGGGCACCTGACTGTTGTTTGAAGACAGACTTGAAAAACTGAGAACCTATCCTTTAACAGTATGGACGTTGGTGATTTATGCAAACTATGTGTAAAGTCTGCTTCTTTAATTATACTTTGTATGTGCTTATATTTCTTTTCTTAATTGGATGGAAACCAACTTTTGCCTGTCTAACTCTGCAGATTATAATAAACCAAGGTCCAAAGTATTCAGCCAATACATATCATGAACTGTATACGTGATATATCAAACCTCAACAAAACTATTCTTCAGTGTTGGGAAGTTCAGGTGTTGGAACCAGGTCTGGATTGTAGTATATATGATGAAACATATCAAACTTTATTATTATGTTTTTGATTTTTTTTTCTTTTTTGAGTATTGGGTGCACAGTATAGGCCACAAGAGTGCAAGTCATTCTAACTGGATGTGCTGGTACTGAGTGGAAGTAGAGCAATTTATTATTCATTACACTTCCAAAATACTAAATTACAAGCTGATAACTTTACTTACTGTGTACATTATTCTTGTCTTTATTATTATCATTTATACAGTAAATAAACATAAATCTATAAAAACTTGAAAAAGTATTGGTAGAAAAGACATTTATTTTTCCCATTTGGAAGCCCACAAAAAGCTACTGTGCCCGCTAAGTCCACAAGTCTGCAAGTAAGTCTGGACATTTCGATTCAGCCAGAGTTTCTGTTCATCAGCAGCTCTGATCAACCGTTACATTTTCTCAAGAACTCTAAGGTCCCTGGGTTGCCCTTAACTACCTCCGAGTGGTATCCATGGAATTTATGAACAACTTTTAGAAATGCATCAATTTCCTACATCAATTCCTTTCCCTGTGCAACCAGAATTTCCATGACAATTACTATGAATCCTACACAAATAGAGCAAATGATTATTAAAGAAGAAAATCAGTGTGACTGGGTGAAGTATAACAGTGAAGATGATGATGCAGTGTATGTTGCAATGTGTGTATTAGTATTTCAAATTCAATAGTTCTTTTTCCCACTATTCGCAAACTCCTCCAATGAAAACCATAATAAAAACAACACACATGCTTCAGTTTTCTGTTTGAGACATGACTGAGCAGCAAATGATGAAGATTCCCTGTGATTCCTTGACCCGGATCATGTCAGCCTATCAGCTCACTGTTGCCTCCAATTAGTTCCCATCACTGTGTTGGACGTCCTGTCTGCTCTTCCTCTCACACAGTATGAATACCATCTCTATGTTACTTTTTTATTCCCTGTGTTACAGTATGGATAGACTCAGACAGTAGCAGATGGTATTTCTGTCTGTCTCCAGTGGAAAAAATGAGTCTGAATCAAGTGATGGGATGGCGGGGACGTCCTCCTGTTGAATGTCATCAATAATTGGGTCTGTGTGATAATTATATTAGGATTGAAAATTAAATTAGGGAGTTAAGAGAGATGTGGATGTCAGTCGAACCCTTTAAAGCTAATTAACCGCCGGTGTCTGAACCTTCCAATCAGAAAAAAATAATCCACTAGCATACAGTCTGTTATGGACTAGATTAATTGGTTCACAGACATCCTGAGGCATAAAAGCTCCTAGTGAAATTCACACACACATATACACACACACAGACATAGACTAATTGGAATCAATATTTGCAGTTTAAACTTCACTCAAAGAGTCCGAGCAAGATGAGTTGTTCTTCCCTGTCACTTACAATTTGGGATGCATTTGTACATGATTCATATGCTACTCACAGGTCCCTATGGACACTCCCTGTAGCTCCTGATGAAACCTCACAGGAAAATGTGTTTCCCACTGACAGCATAGTTTCTTTTTGTGTGAAAGTCCTTGTTTTGACAGGCACACAGTAAGTGCAGGATGTTAAATAAAAAGAAAAGAATGTTTTCATTCCCAAACTGCTGAAAAATAATTACTTGAAATGTATCACTCGCAATCCCTTCAAGCATTGTCGTTTTCTTAACCTCATGGTACTGCACCTGCTATTCCTTAAAAAGCACTATAATTATCTGTCTAGCTGTTAAGGTGTCAGTGCTTATGCCTCTGTTTTTAAATGGTAGATGTAGATTTTGAAACAAACTATATCTCAAAGGTATTGGATGTTTTTCAAAATTTTTGATTAACTGCATTTGCTGTAGTCCTAGTAGATGAAGGGATAGATAACTTAATTTTAAAACAACATTTGACTTTAATATGAAATGTGTTTGTAGCAGTGAAAAAGTCACATTTATGACAGAGTGGAAGCTTGTACAGGAAAAAAAAACATGGGACCTAAACTTGAGCCCTGAAGAACCCCATTGACAGTTGACAGGATGATGATAAATTATCTGGTGACAGGGCTAAATCTTTAGTTGATGTCTGGCCTGTCAGGCTGAGTTTTTACCACTACTTACCTGCCTTTGACCTCAGCTTACCTTCCTTCCTGCTTGTCTGTTTATTGACGAAGTTACAGCTATTTTATTTTTGCCTTGTCTGCTGAGTCCGGTTTTAGGTTAAAGTACAATATAATTTTGGTCATCAGGCATTTTGAGCAAAGTATCTTTTATAATCTGTGGTGTTCAAAATCTTGATTAATTCCCCAAACATGTTGTCTTGTTCCAAATAAGTCAACAACAAAGTTGAAAAAGCAAATACAATAATTCTTCCTTTTGAGGTATATAAAGAAATATAAAGAAAGATAATGTTAAACACCTCTCAGGGAGAAGATAACAAAAATACATTTTTTTTTGTTTGTATTTTGTGGTGGGAGGATTATGGATTCCCTGGATGGTTAAATTCATCTGAATTAAACCTTTAGACTCTAAAGACTCTAAATATTTTTCTTTTGATGACAAATCCCATGAAAACACCAACACCAACGATGTGTTCATCTGTATTTTATTATTTCCTGATTTCTCTGTCTGTACCACTCAGTCCCAAGCCCATTTGTTTCTACTGAAGATGAAAATCTTTAAGAAAATGTCACACAAATATAGGCTGATTTATCAAAAGGTTCAGTATTTTCCTAAAATATGTGGACACCGTAGTTTTTAGTTAACATTACTCAAACACGAATACATAATGTATTTGGGCCACACATCCCTATAAAAAAAACAACAGTACAGGTTTAAAATCCAAGCCTGGCAAATACAACCTATAGTTACATTTACGCCAACTATGGAGTGCATTACTACGACATAATGCAGTCAGGCTTTCCAAAACCGTTACAAATCACTGTTGAAAATAATGATGTTTTATGATGTGACAACACTGTGATTAAGGTCTGGTTAGGTTTAGGCACAAAAACCACTGGTTAGGATGAGGGAAGGATCATGGTTTGGGTTAAAATGTTCACTTTTAAAAAATTATTTTTAAACAAATTGCACATGCCACACATTTTGTCACTAAGAATAACCACAGTGCAAAATTCAAATATTCAAACATGCTGGGGGGTTAGGATAAGTAAATAGTAAAACTTATATATACAGTTAACACACAACTCATAGACGGAAAACAAATGTCTCTTGTCTTATCAAGTCCAAGTGTTAGTCCAAGAGATCAGATCCTTCAGAATAGTGGAGAAAATCAGTGAGACACATCTTCATTAGGATACAAACTGTGCTCAGAACAGCTAAGATCATATTTTATTCACATACATACTAACACATCCCAGTGCAATTTTTATGGCCTTTTTTATTGGTACAAGATTTAATAGTTTTTATGGACTGTTCAAAATCTTTGTAAATAACAGTTAAGAGGGGCCTTTGGTTTGTAAACTTACACTTATGTATATAGAATTTGGCAAGAATAATCAATAGATTTATGATTTATACCTCAAATTATAAATTATTGTTTCATCAAATGTCCTGTCATAGACAAAGAATCCAAATATAACATGCTCATAAAATAGTGCAAAGTCTTTGTATAAGACGTCAATAATAAATTTAGAACCATCTTTCCATAATTACAGAGTACTGACGATGCCAGAAAAGATGGGGCACAGTTTCTAGATGAGCTGAGCAAAAAGAACAATTTATATTTAGATCATCCTTAAATGTCTTGAGAAAATGCTTTGCAGGGTAAAACTTACGTATAATTTTAAAGGAAACCTCTCTAATCTTATAAATAGTAAAGTATTTGTGAGGCAATGACCAAACTTTTATCCAAGGAATATTTTTAGCAAAGTTACCACAATATGTAGTTACATAAGGCTTTGTGACTGACAACCTCTCTCTGAAACAGAGAACGAATAGATTTGTTCTTATTCTTACAGGATGGTGAGAAACATTTTCCCTCAAGGAGTGTCAACAGGATTAGCCAAAGAAACATCCGCTTGACATAAAAAACCCTTGCATAAAATTACAGAACCATTGGGAATAGCCCCCATTACCCCCGTTATTTTATTTATTTTGTAATTGCATACCAATAGGAAGTGGAGTCCTCCAGTTTGATCAAAAACAAATTTGGGAATGAAGTTCAACATGAAGGAGTCATTTTTCAAAAAGTGCTTTAACCAGTTAATCTTAAACATGTTATTCAAGGTGGAGGTTAAAATGATCACTTGAAATGTGGCTTATACTTCCTCAAAGTTACGCAACAGTTGTCATGGCAACAGTAAACACCACAACTTTACAGTTTTAAAAAAATGACACACGTGCTTGGAAACAGGATGTGGTCTCCTGCAACAAAGTCCACTGTCCATCTAGCCATCCACCCAACCTATCTCCTCCTGATAAGGCAAATTGTCACCTTATATTGACATCATCTGAACTGTGTCACTTCCCCGGGTCATAATTACTACAGCCGCTATGATGTAAACATAAGTATAGGTCATTTTTGCCAGCTGAAATTTAGACCTAAACTGTTGTTTTTCTCATGAGGATGGGCTGGTTGGGAAGTTGCAGAGGAAGTATTTTGAATCATGAAGACATACATGGAGTACACAATATCCATAAAAACACAACATCCATAAAAAACAAAATCCATTTTCCCATTCTATGTATATAGAATTTCTGTAGGCACAATTTATATATATTTTGTATATATACAATGTATAGAAATTCTGTCTTTAAACAACATAGTACAGCACTTTAAACATGTGTAGGTATGTGATATGGTGTAACACAGTATATATTGCAATGTTATTGTACAGCAGGACAATCAATTTCAAAGGAGCTTTCAATTAAAGCTCAATTCAACATTAAGGATGAGTGTCATCCCAGGTCCGTTATATTACTTCTAGTGCTTAGTACAACAGAGAGTCCCCTCTATTTTCGTGTGCTGCATTGTTGTATGAGATTAGGTGAACAACTCAGAATAGGTAGGACAGCAGTGAAGGATGAGATTGGACTGTTAATGACCTGCTGATAGTGACTGTAGCAAGCAGAAGAAAACAGCTAATTACATTTCCCTTGGCAACGAGGTGAAACTGTATTGAGATACAAAAGAAAGAAGCAATGAAAGAAAAAAAAACTGAATGTAAGAAGACCGTTTTCAATTCCTTTAATAGATTGGAAAAATCAATTAATGCACCTTAAACACTACAAGATTCCATAGCAACGTATGTGAGGAAGTCTCCAACTGCTCGGCTTGTCTGTCACACACCGGCCACACCCTCGCATTGTCTGAATTGTCACGCAGCAGAAGGCTTTGCCCTGGACAAATTGCATTTTTCCAATTCAGACCTTCCTCAAGCTGTGCTCCCTGCAAGGTCCTCATGTGCTCGAGGTCACTTATTGCATTTTTTTTTTATTCTTCTGGAAGAATTACAATGAGTCTGCTCCCTTTGTTTGGTCCCCTCATAATTTATCCAGAAACACAATCTATGGTGTTTTACTTGTGTGTTGTCTGCTGCTGTGCTGAAGTGCTTCTTAATAACTGCTCTAATTTCTCATAACCTATAATATATTATATGTATATATTAATATGTCAGCATCAAAAACAATAACATGAAGATGTTTTCTAACCCTAACTGTATTCTCCCTCTCTCTCCCTTGCCTTGATAAAAAATTCAATCTCAGTGGCCATTTATAGCTTTTGTGACATTTTCCTAAGAAAAAAAGAAACGATTCTCATTTATCATTTTTGGTCAGATCACTTGAAAGAAACATTATCACTGCCTCACTGTGTGGTGTCTTGGATTCCAACAATTTTATTACATGATTACAGGATGTAGCTGGGAATGCAATGACTGCATTACAACTGCACATACTGACCTGCAATGTTATGAAATTGTGTATGAATATGTGGGTGCTACATTACTACACTGATAGGGCCTGTGTGTTTATCTCAGATTTTCCATGCTAAAAGCATGTGTTTCCACACAGTGTAATACTTTCAGTTCATGTTCAAGTCCTGATTCAGTGTATTTTTCTGTCTTTGCTCCATCTCTGGGATTTAATCTACTCAAACCCACACAGCTCAGCTAAAGTTCTATGTGTCATGCTGACCCTACAATCTGTGCCGCGACATCCCCCTCTTTCAGACAGAGTCAGGAGCTGAGCTGAAGCTTTGGTCAAAAGCTGCAAGTTGGAAAGCCACTTTGGGTTGTTCCCCTTAAGGCATAATTATAAAAGAAGAAAAGAAAAGAAACGGTGGATAGAAGGGCCTTGGGTTATGCTCAGCTCCGACCATCTGTTCCCTCTACAGGAGCTTCTTGATCCATTATATCAGAGGGGAAAAATAATGGAGCCTGAGGGAGGGTCGTCGGCACTATCGGAGGGCAGGTCTGAGACGACGAGAAGGTTGTTCCACCGCTATAGTGTTATACTGCTGTCTCCTGATTCTGCAGGATTCGGTTGACCTCTGCTTGGCATGATGTGAGAATACAGTCTTAAGCAAGAAACATGACCTTTCAAAACACTTTCCTGGAGAGTATTGAGTGTTGTTGGTGAGATGAGCAATATGAACTAAATAAAGTCTTGTCCTTGTATTTCCTGTTTTGGTTCACTCTCACAGCTCTGGTAGAGACGTTTTCAGCCGCAGCAAGTGGCCAAAAAAATTCTTATTGTAGGTTTGAGGCATAAATATGCGATCAGTGTTTAGTTCACTTGATGCACATGCTTGCATATAATGTTAGTTTTAGAATTTGGCCCTCAGAAAAAGAAAAAAACACGTATAGTAGTAAAAGTCACATTACAGTCTAAACACTATTATCATTCTTATTATATTTAGTTATTAATTTAAGGACATTTTCAGCACTTTTTTATCAATTCTTCTCCCAAGCCACATTTACATGCAGCTGCTACTGTATATAAAACCAACCACCAAAAAGCTGCAGCAGATATGTCTTGAGTTTTCTATATAAGTTGATTATATTGCATTAAAATATATTTTTGGAGGTACTGCATGAGACTTTTTATTTTATTTTATTAGTTTACTGAAGACAACAGCTAGACAGGGAAGAAGAAGGGATAGGTAGGTAGTAAGAAGAGTTGGCCCTTAGTCCACATGAAATGTTGACCTTATGTCGCTCTCCAAATTTTTCATTTGTTCCATTTATGGTTTAGTCTCTTAACTTCTGGTTGCTATTGCCGGCTATAGTAAATACAAGTAAAAGTAGTGTCACTGCATAGTTACATTTGGCGTTAACTAGCTTTCAACTAGCTTTCAACTAGCTTTCAACTAGCTCAACTAGCTCAACTGGCTAACTGACGAGCTTGAATCATCAGAGCTGGAATCTGATTTCTCAACATAAATGAGAACACCCAACTTTGTAATATAATATATATTTTCATTTATAATATAACTTGGAATAATTAGCTTCTTAGACAATAATGAGCCCAAGTCATGACAAACTAGACTGTGTACAATAATGTAACTAATCTAATGAGTCACCACTTTGCACTCTGTATTTTGGATGACTATTATAACAGTAACATGACTGGCTGGTCTCAGTGCTGTGTAGTATGAAAACAGCGGTCAGTGTTGCTGTAAAATGTAGGTGCAAGGTGACAACAAGCAGCAGATGTCAATGTACACAGTGTGGCACATCCCCACTTCTGGTGTAGACAGGAAGTTAAAAGACAAAATTACAGAGTTGGAGCACTTCCTTAGGTACTGAAACACATAAGGTCAATACAGTTTCAGTATAGCTTTTTCACAGCAGACATTTTGACTTGTCACACTAGATAAAGCACAGGTGTTACTAATAGGGATGTGCAGAGATCCCAGTATTTGTATTTGTATCTGTATTTGCTGAGGCAGCAAAACTATTTGTATCTGTATTTGTATTTGGATAAAAGTGGAAAGAGGCTTAAAAATCCTGTTTTTGTGTTTATTACACTTTTAATTTTAGAAAATTAAAGTGTTATAATAAGAATTCATGAATAAACTACCGTACGAAGTAGGTCCCCACACCGGGTTTTGAGCTGGAGTCTCCCAGATCATAGACAACTACTGACTACTGAGCTAAAACTTTACTCATCGCCTCTTTGCAGACAGACAGCTACCTATTTATACACCCATAACACAGATACAGCACATCATGTAACATGTAGGGAGGAACTTCAAAGGCAATTATTGCCTTGCATTTTTCATTTATTGCCTATTTTTTACAACCTAACTTTGTGGAAAGGAGAAGGGGAACAACAGGTTATGGAAAGTCCCTTTGGAGCACTTTGCATGTGTCAGTAGCTCAGCTTTATCTCTGAGGAACAACCCCAACAAATAATTTTTAAAATATTTGTATGAAACAAATATTCGTATAAAACCCAGTATTTGTGCTTTGCCGAATAATGTATTTGTATTCAGGCACACCCCTAGTTACTAATATCATTAACGGTGACTCTGTTTTATTAAAGTGTCCCTGAAAGCCATGATCCAGCATGCACAATAGCAGGACACTGAAACTGAATAGAGTTCAACTGTCATTACTTTTATCACTTACGCCTGTGCTTTTTGTACTGCAATATGTTAAAAACATTCATGTTTTCTCAGAAAGACTTTCACAGAAAGTCAAACTTTGAAATATATGGAACACTCAAACAACTCTGTCATTGTTTTTCTTGACAGCTGCACAAAAATAAGTTATGTCCTTGTCCAACCTGATTCCTCTCCACATTGTTAAATAATCTCTCACTTGGACACATGTCTGTGGGGAAGGTCACAGTGGATATTTTAAGATAGAGTTCTGCTGGGCTGTAGCACCCTGAACACTGGTGTGAGTCAGCACTCAGGCCTGGTGGTCGTTAAAATTATCCTTCTTTCTGCAAAAGACTGGAGATTTTGGCCTTGGCACTGACGCAGAAGCAGTCATAGAAGATTTATTAAAGCCGGCTTGATGCGGTGGCACCACTCTGACACAGCTGGTGTGGTGCGAAATGTACCAACACTCACCAAAAGTGAACTCGGTGGCCAGTCCTGGCAACTGCCAATATGGAGTTGAGCCCACAGAGGAGAACCAAGACTGAGCAACTTCAGCTCATTTCACCTCAGCAAACATTTTCCAGTCTACTTGAACCTCTCTTGATAACTTGTGACACAAATTGTATATGAAGAAATTAACCTCATTTAATATTCTCGGAACATTTCACGCAAGTATGGAATTATGAGAAAGCGGCCATTTGAACTTTTTATTGACATTACAATTTTGATGAAAATATAAATATGGGTTACACTTTATTTTAACCACCATTTATAGGAAGCACTGTATATAAACGAATAGTATATAAAAGTGATTTCAATGTACTATGACACATTATAATGTAGTTTTAAGCAAATATAACAATCAACAATATAACACAGTTGTAATCATATAAAATACAGTATGTCCTTATAATTTATATGAATATGAAAGATTATGCATTTATTTATTATATTAATTCAATTATATTTGTTTATTGAATTTATTAATGCAGTAAATATTATAATCATATTAATTGTGTTCATAAATTATTATTTTTAAATACTTCTTCTTCAGTCTCCATGACAACTGAACAAATGCCATTCACTGATGAAGGCCACAAGATGTGGCTGAAAGCTCTAGAGGAAATCCTGTAAGTGGACCTTGAGTGAAGAATTATTTGTCAAACTACTATTTCAAAGGTGAAGAATGAACCATGAAGCTCAACATTGTCATGCCTTTTGAACACTTTTATAAACGGTTTTAATCCCACCTGTCAATGATTTATACATGCTTTCTAAAGGTTAATAGATGCTTCATAGGAGAAACTATAACTGTTGATAAACACACTTAATAAATTCTTTACAACACTACAATGTTGTTGTGAGCAGATTTATGGACACTTTAAGTATTTATTAAGTGTTAATTTACTTACAAGTACTAAATGGAAACACAGGAAGTAATATAATCATTATAATAAAGGTATTTTCAGTTCGAAAAAAAAATCAGGAATAAAATATGAACACACTTGTAAATAACAGAATCAGGTGTGTAATACCTGTTCCATATATCTGATGCTTGTACACGTTTTTGATGGAAAAGTGTTCTGTTTAGTCTTGATATGACCTGAGTTCATCTTGCCCTTGTTAATACAATACGCTGTTATTGGATAGCAGAGAAGCAGAGCAAACAGAGAAGCAAAACATGATAGAGTTGAACTAAACTTCTGATATTAAGCTGATCTTATATTCCAGTCAGCTAAACAAGATTTAAAATGAACAGAAATCTGTTAGAGGTAATAATAAAAAGATATTACAGTATGGATCACCCACTATACATCTCTGGGACCTGTAAGACGAAATAATTAATGATTTTCTCATATGCCAAACAATAGTATAGCTTTGATCATCCATCCTATGTACAGCAGGTATAAAATATTACAACATGCTGTATATTTTTAGATATACGTATATATTGCCAGACATACATAGCATTTCCTCCCCTGCTTATCAACAAAGGTGAAAAACTAATACCATCAGGGCTTATGGCAGCCCATAACTGGACTGTTGAGCCTCACAGGTTTCAAGCAATATAAAGTAATCTTTTTTCAAATGCAATAAGCAAATTCTCACCAGTCCTCACACTTTGCAATGTGGGAAAAGGATATTGATTTTATAGAGGCAGGCAAGCTGAAACAAGGTCATTCAAAATTGAGTCCAATAGTATGACAAAAACTATGAATACAACACCACACAAAACTTTACCTGAAAGTTATATTTAGACTATAATAAGGCTTTAATTTGCTACGGCAGTGCAGCCAGACACTGATCTAATAATACTTTATGCCAGACGTAGACTGTGTCGGGCGCATCTATACTGTAGTGCGAGTTCTCACAAGAGAAATCCATTCTGTCTGCATAAATATCATGCATGAGTTCTCAGGGTGAAATTAAGAGATCGCGGCACAGGAAAATAAAGTTTGATTGATGATTAATAGATGTAGTCAAAACTGATCTCCTGAGGTGCACATCAACATGAAGAGTTGCCCCAGCTGTTTGACTGACAGTGCGGGCCTTCATTAGTACACAAGATAAACACTTCATACACAGCCAACACCACCCATGCACCACCCCTGCAAGTGCACACCTACACTTCCTGCTAACAAAGCATGTTCTGTGTTTTAGGTGAGTAAAACCCATCCTTCAAAGCCTGCTATACAGCCACTGCATCTTGTGCTAAAGCAAATTAACATGATCCTCTTTAATCCTCAAAGCTTTGTCACCTGGTCCATTCGCCGTCATTATGACAGCTATGAGCTGTGGCCCCTCTTTAATGGGATTATCCCACATGTTCACTATAGGGGATGTGTAGGCTGGTGGGAATCATCTCGTCTGTGTACTCTGTGACCACATCTGTCTGCATCATCATTGCATACAGGGTTTTCTTTGCTGTGAAAATATCATACCTCCTGAATATTATCAAAGATCCAGGCTTTTATTTGAAATCCAGATTATATTTCAGACAGGCTTTTATTCCCTCTGCTCCCTGTTTTATTATCTCTTATTCCAGTAAGACATCTCCCTGTTTTCTGATCTGCTCCTGTTGTAAATTCATGTTAATGCTTGTTTGCTTTTAATGTAAAGTCAGCACTTCCTCCATCTTTATCTGTTATCTCGATACATTCAGGATGAGGTACATTTCCACAGCACTGATTCCGTCGGTGTAACTGCATAGTCCTACCACACTCTGCTGCTCTGAATGAACAAAAATACTGTTTTTACTTACTAATTAATTGATTCTTTGCTAAGCCCCAGCCCCTTAGTTACACATGCAGTTTACATTAACAGTGGTGGTTACCAGTTGAAATCCATATTACTTATGAAACAATAGGTCTTTGATTTGAGATGGAAGTAGACAAATTCAGGCTTCACATTTACCAGTGACCATCAATTTCAGCTGAAATGAAAGACTTTATGAGATGTAGCTAGCTAATTCATTTTAACGCTGCTGTTTCTTAGCTGACTTATTTTAAAATGATATCCCTGCAAAATGGTCTTGATGGCTACAAATAATGTTGTGACTAAGGCTAAAGCTGCATGTGCAGGCAAAAAGTAAGAATCCTCAGTCGATGATCAGCATGTTATTAGGCCTTGTAGTATGATATGGACAAATGTTACACCTGTTATTTGGTTCTGATATAACCCTGATTGGATACACTTTATGTGTTTCATTAAAACTAACTAAAACTATAAATTATAAACTCTGATATAGTAGCCCAGGACCAGCTCCCATGCAGTGGATGTTCCACTTAAGTTACTCCTGTAAGTAGTATGCTAATTAGACAGGCATACTAACGTTGGTAGATTAGAGCAGACAAACACAAAGTTTAATCCATTCCTTGCAATTTTGCTTTCGTGTGTTTGATTTAGGAAACACACACACAAGTAAAAAAAATCCCTCTAACCTCTTTGGATGATTATCACTCTTACTAGTGCCCCATCCACATTACTTCAACATGTTAGCAGGTCTGCTGTGCCTAGTTATGGTTGCTAAGCTATGATTAGAAAATCGCTGTGCGGGGAGATGGGCTTAGCAAACGGACAGTTGCAGTGTGCAGTCGGCTCTACTCCAGTCAGTTCTTTCATTGAGTCAGTGAAACTCAACACTTCCTGCACAGCTGTTTCACAAAACCTTACACCAACTCAAAGGGCATAATCCCTCTTTCCTCGACTGACATGACTATGTTGTTCTGATGGAATTAGTGCAGTGGAAATGTAAATTATGCTAAAATTACCATGTGAGCAATTATAGTACAACTTTCCGGCCTGTATTTCCCATAAATGTGGCTATTGTGACTCTATGGGTCATGCTAACTTTGCACTCGCCTCTGTTTTTACATGAATCATTTAAAATGCTTCTTTCTGAATCTGACTGAAATCAAAACTGAAACACAGAGAGGAGCCCCCTTGAATAGCCATTGTGGCTAACTGCATAGAAATCTACGAAGCTTTTTATTTGAGAATTTTCACACTTGTATGGTTTTTGATGGAGCCTATTGAATGTTTTAAGGGATATTTTGTCCTCTATAACCTTTACTGATCTTAATCTCCTGCCAGAAAGAGTTCAAACAACCTTTCTACAACTTCTGCAACGCCAATCTGGCAAACTTTGTCACTGCAGATGACAGATAGAAACCTCAGCAAAAGTAATTTGCTGTGTCATTGGTTTTGATCAACAACCCCATCAACCCCTGCAGATATTTTATGGTCATTTTCTGCTATGGGGCAGAGAATCTTGCTTATGGACCCTTCAATACACCCAGCATCTTATCATTGGAAGTCATCTAAATATCCTGCAGCTCCAAATCAGAAAACCACAGGAATGTTTCCTCAATCTCTGAAGGACCCAGGCAATTGTTTCTATTCTCATCACACAATGTTGAACCTTGTCTCTCTTGCAGGTGGAAAGTGGCACCGCTGTCTCCATTTACTGTTATTTGGTATTCTAGAGGTCAGCAGCTAGGGCTTGTCCGCAACTCCTTGTCTTTGGCGGCAATGAAGGAGGTTTTAATGCCGTGGGATGGAACAGGCAGTGACAGAATCTCCCCAATGACTCTTTATGGAGTCTTCCTGAAAAACAAAGTCAATAAGACTTGGGACGCTGAGCCACGGATATTGATTATCTGTCTCTGACCATGAGGCGAGGGGTGGGGGGTGGGGCTGAGGGGGGTAATGTAGCGAGGATGAGAGGAAAGGGGAGAGAGAGTGAGGCACGCTCAGGGATATGAAGAGAGAGAGTAAGAGAGAGAGAGGAGAAAGCAGGGAGAGAGGGAGGGTATATGGATGCTTTTGGAATTTACAGACATCAATGGGATCCAGGTGCTTGAGGGGGAAGCACACTGCTGTTTTCAGTTATGATCGTGGGAGAAGTAGAAGGGAAGCAGGCTGATACAAACTGGAGCAGAGCAATGCACAGAAAGAGCTGCATTCTAAAAATAAAGTGGCAATAATATACCGTGACCTGGCATTTCTGTCTAATGGTAGGCTGTTATAATTATCACTTAATATTGATAAAATGTTTGTTTACATATTTCATCTTACGTTGAATAATGCCAACAATTATTCAATCTAAAACCAGTTCATCCTGCTTGTTTTCTGACAAAGAGGACCTGATAGTTGCATGGTTAGCATGAGCAGTCATAGCCGATATAGCTGAATAGACAAAGCAGCAATATTATATCAGTCAACATTTATACCAGACAGTTAGGGATTGGTAGCCAATTTAACTTGTTCTGATGTGTCTCGGTATTTGGGAGAAGATTATGTAGACAACGTCCTGGTTTGTCTGGGATTGTCCTGGTTTTAAGCTGGGTGTACGAGTCCCAACAAATATCTGTAAAACACTAAAATGTCCTGGTTATCAACATTCACTACCAAATTGTCCCAGTTTTCACCGCAATTAAAATAATAATTATAATATTGTACTTGTTTTCAGTGCTTACATAGATGTTTATCATGTTCTGTCCCACTCATTATTACCTAACCCAATATAAAAACATAAACAATGCATCACATGTCTGAATTCAACATTGATTTGTCTGTATATGTGTCAATCAATCAATGTGTCGTTGTCAAGGCTGTTGCTAGCTTATGATTACTGCGACTCTTTCTGACAGAACCTGACAGTATGCTAACGGTTAGCTACCATGCTGAAGAGAAAGTTGGTTTCAACTCCAGGGGGCCGACTCCTTCCTTCGTAAAGAACTCGACAACAAAAATGCTGCATTCTGCACACACTGGAAGAGTACACTTTTGGTTGCACACGGTGGAAATGTTGATATAAAAGATCATATTAAGATGGCCAAACACAAGCAGTGGTTTCCCTGAAAGCTGAGAGCTCTAGAAAAGGAGCTTCTCCGTTCATGTTATTAACGAGGTACAATTGTGATTTATGTTTTGACATTTTAATCTTTGTAAACTTGCCACCAGCTTGTGGCATAGTGTTGTGAAGATGTAAGTTAAAGTTATTTTTATGTTATAGCCTATAAAGTTATTTATAGGCCATAAAGAGATTTGTACCTTGTTTTGTTTAAAAAAAAAAAAAAAAGCTGAGAGAGAATGTGTCACAGTCAGCCTTTTAGCCTGCAGCCTGCGCTTGTGCACACTGACAAATACCTTGATGGATTTTGGGAGACAAAACATAATTTTTCGACTGCAGAGGCACTGTCCATGGTGTTGAAAGGTGTGCTCAGTAGGTGAGCTAAGCGCTGAAATAACTGTCCCCCATCCTGATGAAAACGCTTATGCCGTTTGCATGAACTTGTGGAACACTTAAGGGTCCCGGTTTTAGGGTTTGAAATAATACAGTCACCCTAAGATTATATTCTTAAAGGCCCTTAAACTTGGATTAAAATCTCACCTACTGTATGTCTCTATAACATAATGAGATTATATTAATGACTAAATAAGCTACAATCATAGTTTAAAACAAATTTTGGAATTATATATCACTCTTTAATCTGCTTCATCAAGACTGTGTAGGTGGGGTTTGTCAGATTTGATTGACAGTGACCAAACAACCCACCACCAGATTTTAATTAAGATGTTGCTAAATCCTGATGGTGCACGGAAATACTTGACATCACCTTTTGTAAAACTGAGTGCTGCCCAATTCAAACCAATGAAAGAGAGAGAGAGAGAGAGAGAGAGAGAGAGAGAGAGAGAGAGAGAGAGAGAGAGAAGAAATACAATGTTGCATTCATATAAGATCACCCATGGTATGAAGCTGAGAAAATAAGATTCAGAGCCTTCAAACTATTCTTGTATTGCTTGATTGATTTGAGTGTCAAATGCATTTTCTGACCTGGCACCCCAATTAGCAGGACAACTACAAAATAGTTGCCTTGCTGGTGCCTTCCAAAATGACCTTCAGTAGCCTCGCCTATAAAAAAAGATTCATAAGCATTAGGTGTGGTTAAGTTGAGGGAACTAAGACTACTGTGGTTAGCATTTGAACAAACAGCTAATGTGGTTGATTTTCTGGTGAGGACCACACTGTTTGATTGGCAGGTGATCTGTGATGAAAGTACAGCACACATATATGGCAGCAGTGAGAGCTCAGCCTGGCAGAGGTTAGCCCTAAACAGCACTGCATAATGCTATTTACTCTGAAAATCAAGCCCTGAGGATAAATACAAACAAGTGCAGATGCTGAAGCTCTTCAAAGTGTTATTTGCCAAATTCCAAAATTTCGGATTATATTTACTGTAGCATTGCACCAAATATCTAGTTAGAGCCTCTCCTTTAAATTTCACCTGTTCATGTATTCATACAAGGAGCGTACCTGGAGAAATTAAGGGCCAGGCTTATATTTCTCAGTTTAGACAAAGCTATTTGAAAAAAAAAAACAAAGAAAAAAAAATCTTAGTTTATTTTAAAGTTAAAAATGGGGTCAGGGTTAACAAATACAACACTTTTACTTGGGATCTGGTGCATTATCAGCAGCCCATTGGTATTTCCCCAAATTTTTCTCTTTATTTCATATTACTAGAAGCATTTACTGAACTGTGCTCACTACAGAAGGACCTTTTTATTACTGTGAACTATGGTGATCAGCCACTTCTTGCTGTAGGAAACACCTTTGGATTTATGGGCTCAAAAATCCAGATAACAATCATTTTAAACCAAAAGCCTCCTTTAAAAAAATCTGGGTATTTTTCAGTGGACATTGGTAAAATTTAGAAAAAGTGAGCATCAGATCAGACTTAACATATTGCCTCATTTGTTTTTTATCACTGTGTCTGTTAAATTGTTCTACCATTGTGACAACACAGTTTTATATCAGTGCTATACTGCGCTACTCTTTGCTTGCTGTCAATCAGCTGACAATGACAAGAAGTGTTTGTCAGACAATAATCCCTCACAACATGACACTTTACAGACTTTATTGTCACATCTGTATCTTCTTATAAAGGGTGTCTCTGTGGGGCAGAAGCTAATTTAGTTTTCACACAGTAACATTTTTATTCTTAAGATGATGAAATGAGTGAATGTCAAGAAGTCCAATTTCATACATACAACAAAAAAATTGGAAAGATTGTGTAAGCCCCGCCATGCAGGAGGTTTTTATCTAAATCCAGATGACCAGCTGAACCCATTGTCTCTCCATTGTGACAATATCTACCAGTCAGAGTGGCTGCTTCAGAGGTCAGGCTCTGATATCATAACTCAGGGAAAATCATTGGATAGTCAGTGATGTGCAAGCCTCAACGTGGCTCCAATCCTCCGAGAGTCTTAGAAGGCTCTGATTAAAAAGCAGACTTCCTCTCATCCCTGTTCATTCCCACTGCCCATGAGGTGTGAAATAAGAGTCAGGTGAGATCAAAAAGGTGAGCTGATGTTAAAAGAGATGATGGAGGGGAAAAGGGGGTGGTAGGCAACACGGGATGAACCCTTTTCCCAGTCAATCCCCCGCATGATTAATCTGTAGCCCTCAGCTGCAACTTGCCAAGTTCTCGTGTCTATGACTTAATATGTGTCAGACGTCTAACACTGATAGCAATAAACCAAAGCCTTCAGACTGAAGACCCATGAGGAAGATGAAATTGGCTCTGCACTGAAGGACCAACAATGTTTTACGTGTGTTGTGGTCAATGAGTGTGGTTTCTGCTCTAATGCCTCCCCCTTTTATTTTCTGTTGAACTTTAAGTTCCTTCAAGTGCTGCTCTTTTCCTTGTGTGCTTGATCATTCAAGAACTGTATAATCAGCATGAACTGCAATAACCACTATTAGAAAACATAATGATGTATTTTTAGACACCAGCAGCAATGCTTTTACAAACTGGATATACATCTTTAAATGTTCATTCTTGACCTTGGAAACAGCAGCTGACAAGGCAAAGAATGTCCGTTCACCTCAAGGTCCATTTAGTACAGTTGCTATTCTGGAGCATTCGATCAAATCACTTGTTCTTCATCATTCGTGAAATGAGACTGTTTTATCAAGTGCTGTTTCCCAGACCAAGAATGAGCTTTGAAACTCAACTTAACATGGATGACGACACCTCAAAGTGATTAGAAAAAATTGATATTTCAAAAGGTACAATTCTATAACAACTTGGCAGACTTATCCTGCTGATGAAGATCATGTAATGTGACAGAAATGTCCAGATTAGCTACTAAATGGACCTTGAGGTGAGACTGTTTTGTGAAGTAGTGTTTTGAGACTATGGTCACCCAGTGACAAGGAGTTCTAAATATAGCTGGATTAAACTGCCAGGAGGCCTTAGGAAGAAATGACCTTATGAGTTCATATTAAGCTCTGCTCTTTCCTCATGTGCAGTTTTAACATGCTAGAATAATACCCAGACACTTTTCAAGACAGAACTCAAGGTTAGATAATAAAGTAGGACCCATCTGAAGGCCTTTACCATGTCAGTTCATATTGTGGTTTAGCAGGACATATTGAGGTGTATACAAGTTTTCAAATAAATTAGCAGAAACCAGTTGACACACATTAAGCTTATGCCCTCCTTTGGTTGATGTTATCGTCATTCCCCGCTCCTTGCTGTGCTGTGCTTGGTGTTGACTTGTGGGGGTGAGAAGGTCAGACAAGCCTATACACACTGAAAATCTACACATATTTTCCAGTCACATAATGATCCATTCTATGTGAATTGGCTGACTGATGTGTTTATGACATTGTCGATACTGTAATAAAATTGAAGAAAAGTAAATAAAGTTACTGTGTAGAGTTGAAAAAACACCAGGAACTACAGACAGACAAAATACTTAGTAGTAGTTAAACAGTAGTTAACCACAACCAAATCACTACATTCATGGTGTGGTTTCAGTATTCATGTATTTTTGGGGGGGACTGAAGGACTGTTTCTTAAGGGTTTTTTTGTTTTTTTGCAAACCTAATTCATAATGAAATCTGTAGATAATAAAACATAACTCGAGTGAATTAGTCTCTTTTCAAGGATGTTTGTTGAAAAAAATGAGTCTTATTTTAGAAAAATACATAGATAGATAGACAGATAGATAGATAGATAGATGCAGTCAAACTGGTTTGATCTCACACAGAACCATTTCTACATTTGCACTGGTAAGCATTTCCTTATTGACATTCATTGAAAACCTTTACTCTTTGCTGTCCTTGCATCTCCGCTCCTGCCAGACTTGACCTTTCCGTAACAAGTTAAGTAATACACTCGGGAGTTTCAGTATATGGAAAAAGCAATATTTTTCCCCCACTGCACCATTACTAGGCACGGCTTAGAAAGGGCTTTAGCCTGCAGTTGAATTTATTCTTATTTCATAAAGAGCTTTAGTGGGGGAGAACCTTGGAGAATGAAAAAACACTCACGCTGCTTGATCTGGGGGTTCAGCCCTGTGGGGATCATAAACAGAGAAGCTGTGACATTCAGGAGGGGAGGTTTCCCTCAGCTTTTGTTTGATGCTCTCCTGTTACCACTGCCTCAACAGCAGGAGGCTCAGTCAATGAATCTCCGTAAACATCACTGATTGTTCATGTACAATATTTCAGCTTTCCCAAATATCCTTAAATGAAAAAATAAGAAAAAATAGCAGATCATTTGCTATGCCATTTTTGAAACAGTGGGTCCTTGACATCAGACAGTGGTAGGGGGAAAAAAAGTCTTGTCTTTTTTCCAATATTTACAAAGCAGGCTTCTTATAGGATGTGACAATAGATTTTGCAAACTGAATTTACAAGTCACTGGCGGATTTTATCAGCTGTTTCTAGCTAATTAAGTACAAATTAACTCCAGGAGTTATTTGTGAAAAAATGTCTCCAGCTGACTCGTCAGTACATATGTGATATTGTGGTAAAAGACAGGCTAAAGCAGCATGTCCCAGGTCTGCATCCTCACCATGAGTAAGACAGGGAAATAAAGAACTAGCTTGTATTGCTATGTAGAGCCACTTAGTCCTAGTATTACAAGTATAAGAAAAAAATTCAGATCAGAATTAATTATTTTGGTCTCACAAAGCTTTCACCTAGACCCTAACCCTAACCTAGATAAACAAGACAACCATTAGCATTAGATTTATGCTTTATTGTGTGTATTTTCAATTTAAGCATCACCTGAAATGTAGTTAGTTGATGTATGCTAACTCATAGCATAGTTAATGCTGGGTTACTACTGTACTACGATACTGAGTAGTTAGCTGGACATGCTAACATTTGCAGCTTGGGAAAAAGCAGATAAACACCCAGTTTAATTCATTCCTTATTTCTAGTTTTGGAAAAACTAAAAGACACCTCCAAACTTTTAAAATGTCGAGTATAGGTCAATGGTACTGAGGTAATCACTACTTTTTTTTTTTTTTTTTACAGTGGACCATAGTGACAGATCTCAGTCATCAAGGGGGCTGCAATGAACTGACAAGACATGTTTGTGTGCTGCAGACGACAAAAAACACTCCACTATGTCTGCATCTGTGAGGGCTTTCTTTTGCTTTGTATGTCACTACAGTTAATCTGTCAGTGGTTGCCAGCAACCAATCCATAAGCTTTTGTTGCCCTTTAATAAGAGCAGTTGTTCAATCTTATTCCTTTTCAGGTTGCTGCCAGGTGGGAATCTGATGTTGATGCTAGCATGCATTGTTTTAAAATGCCGTTCCAAATTACATTGTTTTAAAACAGAGCACGTCTTCTGGCATAGTAGCCTAAGCATAGGAGGGTTGAATTGTTTTCGACGAAGATAAAACTCATGCGTTTATTTTTCCTGTAACTTTCTGTGCTCATTTTTGATGGCACAAACCATTTTCTTTTTGCTTACCTATTCTCCCTCGCACTCATTTGACTATCTGTTCTCTTCCTCTCCATTTTCGTCCTGCATTTTACACAATGTGTGTGCTGCAGTTGGTCTTTCTTTCTCAAGCCACTTTTGTTTAATCACAAAACGATCCATAATTCTTCATAGCCTTCTCATCTTATGGCAGTTTGACCTGCTGACCTTTTGCCGCAATGAGAGTATAACAACAACGCACTTCCCCCAAGTGATGGGAGGTGGTTTTTGCCAATTGAGTAATAGTGTTATATATGCCTACATGTAAAACTGAGAGAATCCTGGGGCCGCCAAACTTGGCTCTGTGGGCTACCTATGGTATAGGACTTAATACAGCCCCATGCATGGGGCTTCAGCATGTGCAGAAGCTATAAATGGACAGTCGCAGTTAGTTCCAGAAGTAAAAATCTCATTCATTTTTACCATAGACAATAACTTACTCACAGTTTGAGCTCTTCTACAGCTTGGATCAGTACAAAAGATGAACAACTGTATTAGACAATATCTGCTTCTTTGATAAACAGTCAAAGGTAGAAGACTGTGTACATAAAAAGTTTGGGGTAGGAGTCAAGTATGACTCCCAAGGTACATTTTGGGAAGAAACAAGCTTAAATCATCAAGCTTAAAATTAATCATCAAGCTTAAAATTAGGTCACGTGTGCAGCTAACAGCGTGCGGGAGCTAAATATTAGAGACAAAGCATTTTGAATTTCATTACCGCTCTGATTCATGCCTCTGACTCATTTCTTCTCTCTTCTCTCTACAACAGCAGTCGAGGCTCATGGGTATTGTAGTATTCTTAGTCTGACATGTCAAAATCACTGACAAAATGTGATTTCCTAGAAACGAAGTTGAGATAATTTGAACTGGTGGTCACAATATAAAACTATAGGATTGTTACAGTATCCGAGAGAGTCCTGTATTTCTATTTTGAGTAATATTATGGATATTGTTTAAAGAAAAAACTGAAATGGGAATACAGAATGAGGAAAAATACTTCCAGAGCCAGCGGCCCAACTCTATTACATTTCATGAAGCTGTAGATTTCTGATCAAAGTTTACAGGCACTACAAAAGATAGAATGACTTAAAAAAAACCAAAAAAACATCTGAATAAACTAAATTATGATCAAGATTCTGTAGATTCTATTCATATTGTATATTCCACTATTCTCACAGTGCTGTGTACTTACAAGTTAATTTAGTAAACACACAGAGACAAACTAAACCAGTGATTGCTCATTGACTTTTAAATCCATTGCACATTGACTTTTAAATTCGTTGCTCATTAGATCTTCTTATTTGCCATTTTGAGACCACTCCAACTGCTTTATTGAAGAATCGATTGTTTTCTTCAAAAAAACCCAAATTTATGCTAATTTGTCATTGATTTTCTTAAACACTCCTTAGATGAATGTCGGGATTGACCTTTTGATAAATGACTTACCTTGCAGAGCTAAACAGCATCATTTAGGATATAGATTTGAACTGATGCTTCCAGGCCTTTTGTCATTTTTGGGGATGTATGTAAATTACACACTGGCTGTAACAAAAATTTAGTGTCCTGGGTTGCTCACTGTATTTCAAAATAATAATTTCTTCTACATTTGTCCCAGTTCTGTCAGGAAACAGTGAACTTTTACTTGAGAACATAATGCCTGTGCAAGATTTTAGAATCCAGAATGTGACCAGATCTTCTCAGTTTGTCTCAGTTATTTTAAACATTACTTAAAACTGGTGGAAGAATAAATTGCTTTGTAGTTGCTTTGTAGAACATAAAGACACCACAAGTACATTTACAACAGCAGGCTACACGCAGTAGACTGCTGTGAGATAACACTTCACAATAAAGGCACTCAATGTCCTGCAGCCCCCTGCGGTTTCAGCCCTGCACTGTTTTCCCAGCATGCACCATTAAAGCTCAGTTGTCGAGGACCAGTGTCTGCTGGTTCTCAAGGAAGACAGATGTACAGTATGATGCACAATGTGAGCCATTAGCGCTGTCAATCAATAATTTAATATCAGACTTTGAGAAAGAGGAATTCATGAACAGTTGTATTCCAGAGTTCAAGTCAACCTTATGTATGACCTTCGAGTCTTTTTTCATTTCACATTAACTTGATGCACATGTTCAAACTTTGTATAGTCACACTACAAATATTACAAATTGTTTTGATATTGAACATTGTGGTGTTTGGACTTTGTTAGAAGAGCGTACTGTGCAATGACAAATGACAACACTAAGTGACTCACTGGAAAAGTAAAACAACATACTGTTTCAGCACTAGGCCAGCTACTTTATATCTGAAGAAAGAAAGCCACTTGGTGTTGCTATAAATGTCCTTCAAACGAATGTCCACTGTGGTCAACGTTGTTTGTCTGCGTGTCAAAACCTCCGGTATTGAGAGTAGGAAAGAAGAGCACTCTGGCTCCATATGCATTTCTCTTTTATTCAGATGACGTTTTAGTCCTCAGCCTTCTTCAAGATTAATATGACTGTTGATCAGCACCTCACTACAACCCTTGGTGTGTGTTACTTTTCCATTATAAAACCTGAGGTATTACCATGGAATACCTTTGGAAAAGTGACTAATTTTAAAAGGCATTCATGAGTTACATGAATGAAAACAGCTGTCAGCTGAGCTGGAAGCAGGTTTGATGAGAGCGATGAGAGCAAAACAGTTGAGGGATGTAAAACCAGAACATGCTGAAAGACTCAGTATTATATACATATATACTATATATGTATGTATATGTATCAGCTATACTGAACATATATACTCAGTATATATGTTCAGTATAGCTGAAGGGAGCTGCAGAGTCAGGTGATAATTCTCTACAAGCAACGACTCTCACATTACACATTGTCGTTTGGTACATTTTTATTATACTGTAAAAATATGGATTACAGCCACTTTAAACACCAACAGAATAACAGTCAATCAGTCAAATTCATGTAATTCATGAATGCCTTTTTAAATGTTATTCTAGAGGTATTCCATGGTACAGTAATACGTGGGTAGGTTTGACAGAAATTAGATTGAGGTTGTTTTAAATCAAAATAAAGCATGTGCTACTGAACATAATAATAAATCAAGTGGTGCAATCAGTGGCTGATGGTCATTGGATAAATGTATGTATCCTGACAGGAGGTGTAGCTAGGAAGCTAGTTTGCTTGCTCTGTCTCTGTATCTGATGCTTCTCCAGCAGATATTCATTCTGCTTAGACTCAGAAAACATCTGTCATGTCAAAATATGGTCACAATCTATTGATATATTGCCACAAATGCAGTGATTTTTTTTATTTTTTAAAAATTGCCTAGTCTGAAGTCTTCACATTCATCATCAGTTGGGTCTGACTAATATACTGTATGTTTTCAAAAGCTTGATCAGGGAGTTGCTTTGTATCCAAGTACAGACCACTAAGTTTCTCTTGAAAGAAAATAATATCAGCACCAGGCTAAGTGCAGTATAATTGTTGAGTCATTGATGTTGATTAACAAATCAACAGATATAGTATATGACTCATGTGCTTTAGGGCAGTACAGATCTTGCTTATTGTGCTTTCAAAAGGATAAATGTGATATAGCTAGAAGTTATGAACTCAGATATTCAACAAATGTACAGCACCAGTCAAAAGTTTGGACACACTTTCTCATTCAAGTGAATGGGAAGGTGTGTTCAAACTTGTGACTGGTACTGTATGTTGCATCCAGGATGTTTCACTTCCTTCTGTCCAGCCTCCCATGACCCCGATAGCAGGTATAGAAGGCCTTCTTCATAAAAAGTGCAATTTAGTGGCCTTGACGTCAGTAATGACGCAACTGAATGCAGTAAGCTTTCCACAGTGGGTCTCTGCAAGTAGTTAAGCCTCGTAATTCCACCTTTCCAGCCCATGTTATGTCCTGTTTCTCTGACTTATCCTCTATGTTTGTCAGCAAATTCCACAGGTAGTCCAGAGGGATTTTAGACATGGCTGGAAGGGTATGCTTGCAGAACACAGGAAGTACAGGCAGCTTTACTCTGACCCAAGCATGATGTGTGTGTGTGTTTGTGTATGTGTGTGCGTTAGACACTGTGTCATTGTCTCTGGGGGCAGGTACTGCTGCTGGTTTAAAATACTGCTGTGTTTTGATATAAGGTATACTGTGGCTAGGCAGGAATAATACAAGTTATAGATTTTGTTGTCTTGCTTTTTATCCATTTTGCGTTTAAAAGTTATGTTTCCATCGTTTTTTTCATGCAGAACTTTGTTGCAATTGATCTTGTGGGAGACATTTTGAACTCCTGGAAATTCGCCCCATGAGTGTTCTGGAAAATAACACCATTTTGTATGCTGAATGCTCTATTTTTGGATTGATTATTCGCGCACACCCCAGTGACATGCTTATTACTGCATGCCCAAAGTACTCTGTAATGTTACCTTTGACTGCTGGGAGTAAAAAATGTGTGGAGTTTTCTTGTGTGCACACTTCTAAAAATGCTGCCTACTCATGTAGCCATACACTTATTCATCCAGTAAAGTGAACATGTAGAATGTGATACATGATTCTACATGTACTGTAGAGGTGCCTGCTGTAGCTCAATGCTATCGATTAATGATGCAAAGAACAGCACTAAACAACAGCCATATGGAACAGCAGCATGTGTGTTGATATCCTTATGTCTATTTCTTTGCCACACCAAGACAAACTCTGTTTATTGGATCTTCTAAGATTTTTCATTAGTGCTCATGTTGCTGCATACAGAAATGGATCATTAGTTATTGTTTGGGTTTCTGTCATTATCTCTGAGCGCTGTTTGCCTGAGAGAGGCATCTTTGGGAAATGCTGATACACCATGTAAACACTTTAACTTTAGTTAGAATTGATCTAAATGAGTCTGATTCGAGGACTCAGAATATTGCCAGTCATTACAATGTTCTCTAATGTGCTCTTGCCTACAAAGGCAGAGAACACTGACTACAGAAACAGTGAAGTTGAGAACAAAAGGTTTAAAGTTTTCAGGCTATCCAGCAAACTTTGTAAGATAGAAAGACTGTAATGCCTCCATTTTATGTCTTATTAGGCTGATTATTTTACCTTTTTTTACCTTACAAAAATACTGACATAGGCCATAAATAATACCTAATTAAAGGTACTGTGCTGTAATTCTTACAGAATGCAAGAGTAAACTGAAGTATCTACAAAGAGGGTGTTCTCTAACCTTTCATTTCCATTAAAGGGGACACATTATGCACATTTCCAGGTATGAGGCGACGTCTGCAAGCTAGTTCTGGCAGCCCAACTCGAGCTGCTGCTACATTCACATGACGTAATCTCCTCATATATCCAACGCACCCTTATAATCATGGTGGCGTATTTAAGCCGTCACTGCTCTGCTCACACTTTGCTGCATTCCTGCTGCTACACTGCTTGCATGCTTGCTTTCTGCCATTGCTACTGCTGCCCTTCATATAGCATTTCAAAAGCAAATTTGCTGCACATCAGCATGATTGTGTTGCTCTGGGGGGTCTGAGGAAGGAACCATGTTTGCGTTGTGTTCCTCCGCTACTTCCTCTGGTAAAAGTGGTAAGTTACCAAAGAGCTGGACAGATCAGAAAGTGGTTGCACCATGGAGATAAGTTACCCTAGGGTAGGTGTACATCATAAAATATCACAGAAGTCACAAATAGTAAAACAGCACTTTTTCTGCCACACAGCATCATTTTTTCATTAGATACTGACATTTTACAACACAGTAATCCAGTAGATTCCTAATTTATTGATATATTTTAATATCGATACAGTTTACTACGACGTGCTACAATGCAAAATGGCTCATGCCAGCTTACACATAGCTGGCGTGTTGGATCAGCTGATACGACCAGGTGATGTCTCTTCTTCTGCAGCAGCGGCTGGCTGCTCCAACAATGTCAGTGCAACTTTCCAAATAGGCATCGTTTGGATAAACTTACCACATACTGGGAGCCTACATGGTTACTGTCTCACCTGGAAAAATATTAAGACTTAATAAAGTGACAAATTAACAGTCCTACAGCAAAAAGCTTGACAGCTTTCAGCCAGACTCAACCATTACTGCCGGTGGATCTGGGCAGCCCTACACCTTCTGCCTCTCATGTTGGACTGAAGGCACACTGGACACTACAGTGACTCACTATTGCCCCTTAGGTACAAAGTAGTATTATGAGACAGTACAGCCCGGATGGGGCCGGAGCTAGCTGGTTAGGATGGTAATTATCTCTGCAGTACAATACAAATATGTCTTTGACATAATGTCAAAACTGTTATTTTTTCACATTCTGTTGATAATTTTAGTTAATTTGGAAATGTTTTAAACTGAAATTCTGGTCAAATTGTACACATTTTTATCTGTGCTGTCGTCTTTGTTTGCTCTTGCCATATTTATTTGCTCTTGTTCTAATGCTTAAAATGTAAAGCACGTTGAGCTGCATGAAAGGTGCTAAGCAAATAAAGTTCATTATTATTATTAATATTATTATGTTCCCCTCATGGTCTGAGGTGCTTAGCAGTGGAATGGTAGCATGGCAGCTGGTGCCTAGGCCCACATATAGCAGATTCATCATAATGGCAGGCGCTGGGCTCTGAATGTAATGTAGTTTTGGGGGGGGTGTTACTATTGTTCCTTCCACTCCCTGCTATGAGATCAATCATTCCTTGTGGGGAGTGACAAGGTCAGAGCCTAGATGCCAAACACTAATGCTGTACATATTCTACATTTAAATAATAATCTACTCCACATGAATGAGTTGGCTGACTGAAATGAAGCGACGCCTGCGAGCTAGTTTAGGCAACCCAACTTGAGCTCCACTTACATGCCATACTCCCCTCACTGTAACATATATACAACAAACACCTCATAATCATGGTGGCGTATTTAAGGCACTTTGCTGCATGCCTGCTAGGGCTGCACAATATATCGTTTCATCAACATTGAGATGTGTGCATGTGCAATAGTCACATTGCAGGATGCACAATGTCAAGTAAGGCAAATTAACTCAAATGCATCATGCAACAACTTTTGATGTGCTCTGGTGAAGGGGTCGGCACTGCGTCAGTTTATCAAACAACCAAAGCAGGCCCCACTAGTCGCCTACCATAACCTGAAAATGAGCACTGCCTGTTTTGCTTGTTTGATAAATTGATCAAATGCACCCTTTAACTAGAGCACATAGCGAACTGTGTATGCAGAGTCTGCGTATCACCTACCTGTAAAAATGCACACGACACGGCTACTGTTACAGATAATGCCACCTTGCAATATTTTAAATTCTCGCTTAATTTTAGGTCTCGCAAAATATCGCAAGAGTTTAGTTGTTACAGGAAGACAGCTAAATAATCAGCTAAATATTCAGCCATGACTTCAAAAATCTTTTAGATAACACTAAGCTACACTTTCTGTACTCCAACACAACAAACTCCTCCCAACTCTTGTGAGATTTCAGAGCCAGACTTTTCCTATTTTACAATGCATTTAAATATGTAATTTTAAGGTAACTTAACCACACCTATTTGCATGAATTCCACTGGTCAAAAACTGAGCACTTACTGCTAACTTATACTACCCTGCAGAGCTATGCTATTAGCTTTTAGCTGAACTAGCTAAGCATTTTTTTGTCTTTATCATCACAAGTTTTAGCTGCTGCGTCATTTAGTTATGTTTGATAACAAACTGAGTTATCAAGATGCTGCTTAATCAAAATTGAGATATTTTAATTTAAGCCAGTGAGGGGGAAAAAAAGCTTTGGCTAAGACAAGCTGTGGCTATCTTACCAGCTAGTCTGATACACTTGTAACAGCTTGGTTTTTTAGCTGTGGTTTATAGTTACTGCAATGTGTTGTTTCCACAGAAATAGTACATTTGTATGCCATTACAACACTGACACGCTAAAATAGATGTCAAAATGTCTTATTCTGGGTCTTAGCTCAGTTTTGAAAAGAGTGCAAAATAGTGCATTTTGACTTTACTGCACTTACATACACACAGAAGTGACTATAAATAATACAATGAAATAGAGTCATACAATAGAGGAGAATGACAGGGAAAATATAAAAGAGTGTGCACAATATAAATTTGTCTCATCACACCTGAGCACACAACAAACACTGATTCAAATTCATTTTCTGCTCATTTTCCTCTTTGGGAAATATATGAAAACACCTAAATAAATCTGAATCGTCGCTGGTCTCCTTCCAATTTCCACTCTGGTAAAGGCAAACAAAATAGATATAACCAGAGGATGACTGTTTACCTGGGAGATAGGCCTGAAAAAATATCATTTCAGTTAATACAATTTCTGGATGGAGCTTATTTCCTGAACCATTTACGACTTGAAAGTGTGCCATAAAATATTCATAATGCTTGTTGTTGAGAGAGAAAATCTCTTTCCTTCAATTACAGAGGCAATTTTTATGCATGAGATTTGCAAACATGTTTACCACATATACCTGCTACTGTTAGATGTAATGATTTGGTCTCATTCATCATCCCAACCAGCTGTATGCAGTCGCGTTGGGGATGGAAGCCACCGAGAGAAATGGTTCAAGGTTACACACACTTCTTCTGTTCTATTTACAGAGTGACATTTACACAATGTTTAACAAAGGGGTTAGCTGAGGTGAGCTGCTGAGATGCATCATGCCATGCCTCAGATGTCATACTGAGCTACATTATACTGTGCTGAATGTTTGAGGTACAGCTGAGACATAAATCAATAACATTATTTTTTTCTTTCAAATAAAGCCTGGGATAATGTGTCTTTTTTATGTTGTTTGATTTGGCATATGTGTCTCTTTCTGTGACCTTCTACTGTAGTTGGGTTCATCACCACGAGGTAAGGTGGGTTAATTAGGTGGATAATATATAAATGAAAATTACAGGCTGCTGCCAATATGAAGGATGGTCCTCCCTGTTCAGATAGCTTACTGAAGACAGTGAAACCTGGGAATTATTTTACTTCGCTTGAATATATACTTGTTAAATATAATTTATTGATTGTTTTTGCAAAAAAAACAACAAAAAAAACAAAAAACTTCCACTGGAGACATTAAAGCTGCATTAATTGATTGTATGGCAACCTGGGGGCAGCAAAACAAAAACACAACACAGATGAAGTTTGGGTTAGCAAACAGTTGCATGTTTGTTTACCCATACAAGACATGGAGACACTTAAGCATTAATTAAGAGTCGTGTTTCTGCTCGCCTGATAAATTTGAGGTCAATATCCACTCTTCTGTTGGTCTCCACAAACTCCTGGGGGAAATATCTGGCTCTTTAACTACAGCACCTAGCTAGCTTGCTCCATATTCACCGGCCAGTCCCTAACTTGCATTGCTGTGTAGTGAAAGGTATACAGTGTTTCATGCTCTTGATTTACCCATGATTTCTACTCTTGCTGCCATAATACAAACATATAAATCTAATTCAACTAAAGATAACTCTAAAAATGGTATCCCACTGATTTGAGCTGCTTTGAGCCACAACGCCTCCCCGCTTTGACTCTTGAAATTAAGAAAGCAGGATGGTGTCCAAATGCTGTTTCACTGTGACTCAAAGAGTTTCAAGGGAGTCCATGTTCTAGTTTTTGGTCTAGGGGCTTAAATTTGTACTTTTTCTTCAGCCCTATCTGGGTAAATTCAGTGAATACACATATTTTTAAGCTTTTCTTCTTTTAGTTTTGCCTTTAGATTGCTACAATATGCTGTCAAGTGAATGATGTATTTGGTAAGTATTTATAGATTGAATGTAAGCACAGAGCTGGCAGGAGCACAACTGCAACATGGAATGTTTAAAACCTTGTGCACAAACAGACTTTCATTTATTGAAATGTGTTTGCTGATAAGATGTGACAGGGAAATGTATGTTTTAGTTTTATGAAGATAAGACTTTTGTGAATTGCCAGTTAGGAGCCTGTACCAGCGAGTATTGACACGCTCACTGGACAGATCTATCGACAGCTGACAGAAGTGATTCCAGTGCCAGATCTCTCACCACACTTAAGGTGAACACAGGGTCAAACTCAAAATATTGCAGTAGTCCTTGAGCTTGGACATACTTTCAGGAAGAGAGATGAGAAGTTGGAGGTGGTGAAAGACGAATCAATTGAGGTGAAGAGGTGTTGATGCAACACGAGGCACACAGTGATTGGATATTTGGAAACTGAGCGTCTCCCTGCAGGGAAAGTTTAGGGGAGCTCAGGCGTAATGGAGGTACATTGCAGGAGGGAAAGTCGATCAGTCACGAGTATGAATCTCTTCCCCTTATCCACTACAGTTGTTTGACAGCTATACTTACAAGTTACTTAGATTAAGATTTCACATATAAAACATATGATCATCTTAAAAAATATGATGCATTCTTATAGATTGAAGCACCAGCTACAGCAATAAAATGTTGCAAAATGCATCCACAGTGATAATCCTATTGTATAATGATATAAATGTCTGAAAAGGCCCGTTGTGCATGAGAAAACCATGTATCTCCAAATTTGTTGATTTTGAATTTTTGAAATAAAAAGGATAATAAAAGGATTAAGTTTTCCTATATGGGTTAAGAACATTTTCCTACTTCTTAAAGAAAATGAACCATTTAGAAACCCACTGGATTATCTGAAAAATGCAACGTAACAAAGCTGAAAACAGGGCTGTCTTTCTTAGCTCTTGAAAAGTTGACATTTGCTATATACATGGGTTTCACAGGAGAGTGATGTTGTATATATTTAGTATGTATTCAGTAATATCTTTTTCTGATAATGGCTCTGTACATTTACCTTAACCTGCATCAATTGACTTTTTTTAAACGGCAGTTGGACAAGCTTTAAACTAAATTGCATATTATCACCCTCTAAAGCTGACTTGGCAAATGTGTTACCAAGCAGTTGCCTATTTACACATCAAGCAGAGAAACATTAGCATTCATTTTGAGTTGTGTTTCTATCCACCTAAAAATGTAAGTCCAATATTTACTCTCCTTTTAGTTCTGTTTTAGTTTTCACCAATCCCTGAAGGAAGTATCCAGAAGCTCTTTAACTGCTAAATGCACCACTATATTCAGCCAGGTGCTAATTTTGTCTGTCTGTATGGACCAACTGTCCTTACAGTGGGTCTGTCAGAGCTATTTTGCTGAATAAGAAAATAAGACTTGTTGTGTTTTCATTACCTTACAATGACCCCTTTATAATTACATAGGGAATAGGTCCTCTTCCACGGAGGCTGCCATGCTGCACCGCTATGTTTCTACAGTAGCCCAGGATGGACAAACCAAACCTTGGCTCTAGAGAGGGCCTTTCACATTTTTCACGAGTTTTGCAGCCACCGTAGGTTCTACACGCTTGGAAGGGGAGGGTGAGAGGTATTCCGTTGGTAGCAATCTGCAACCTCACCGCTAGATGACCTTTAAGTAAAAGTAGCAATACCACAGTAAAGATTTACTCCTTTACAAGTAAAATTCATTCCTCCTTTAAGATCCTGCTCAAGTAAAAGTACAAAAGTATTATCAGCTGAATTTACTTAAAGTAGTAAAAGTAAAAGTACTAGTTTTGCAAAAAAAAAAAAGGTCTGTGGCTAATAGCAGCTGAGTATAGGAAAGAAGAAAAAACAAAGTCCTGCCTGGAAAGGTTTACATCTTGGGGCCTCGAACAATTATTTATTTGGTAGAACTGCTGACAACTCATCTGTAATGTGACAAGGAGCCACAACTGCCCACAATGGTTACAACCCCAAAAGTTTGGGAATCCACTGGTTTAATCTTTAACCATTTTTTGTATTTTATAAGCATATCATATATTATTCAATGTAAAAGTTTTATTTCAATTTAATTGTAGTGGAGTAGAAGTACAAAGTAGCATTAAATGGAAATACTCAAGTATAAGTATATAAAAATTGTGCTTCAAATATAAAATTGAAGCACAGTACTTGAGTAAATGTACTTAGTTACAATCCCCCACTGGTATTTTAATTACATTATCAGTTAAAAATATGTGACACCCTTATGAATAAATACCATAAATGACAGTTAATGTAATAATGTGGTGATGTGATTGCATTTGCTAGCCATCCAGAGGAGCATTTTATTGCATTCTGACACATAATTACACTATCCAGCAGGTATCACTTAATTGCTTGTTACAGGAGAGAGGAAGACTGACAGCGGATGAGATTCTGAGTGAGAGGATAGCAACTCTGAGACAAGACAAAATAAACTCTGGCAGGCTCAAATTTCACTTTGCAATCTTGGTGTAGAACTTTTCTCCACCCAGACAACTTTGTCTCCGAAATAAACAAGCCCCACACTCAGTCAGCCTTTCCCTCAAGCATTATTAATAATGAGGTTATTAATATAGGATTCTGGGCATAATGAAAACCCATCAAAGTGGTGATGAGGCTGCAGAAGCAGACGATAAAGTTTGCTCTCAGAGAACTCTCTGCAATGGACACCCACTTTTATGGGGAATATGAGAGTCCCCCCATGCAAACTTGTTGTCATGACCTCCAATATTGTCTGCTTTCACTCTACAAAAAGATACAATACACTGCTGCAGGCCATGTTCAGTCACAAAAGATGATGGATAGATGCACTGCAGGGATGCTAGTGTGCAAAAGCTGCATAAAAGTAACTGCATAAAAAAACCTCACAAAGCCTAAAAGGGGTTACTGCCCTGCAAAACAAAACTTTGTTGTAGTTTCTGGAATAAAACACTGACAGCAAAGGTCAGAGATAAGAGAGAAGCAAGATAATTAGTATGAATGTTCCCAGTAGGCAGCGCCATCAAATTAACAATGAAATGAATTTACTTTTATTTTTCTGTATGCATCAAACATCTGTTGTTAAGAAGTATTTATTTTGATCCGTCCAGGCAGACAGAATATCAAACTAGTAATTCCACTCAAGTGATGACACTGACTGCATGTTTTGGCACATGAGCAAGTATCCTGTCATATCAGTTAACGGATGCCATAAAAGACTCAGGGCGTGTTTTCACTACATGGTATTTAACTTAGACTGAATTGAAAATGACAACACTTTTCATCTTTTAGTTGTGCTTCATGGCTCTAAGAATGACAATGTCTGTCTGTCTGGCCCAGTACTTTGATCCAGACTGAAATGTCTCGACAGCTATCGGATGGATTGCTGTGACATTTGGTACAGACAGTTATGTTCCCCAGAGGATGAATCAAATTGACAACGGTGATCCTATGACTTTTCATCTAGCGCAATCATGAGCTTGACATTTTGGGTTTTGAGTGAAATATCCTGATAAAAATGGGATGGATTGCTGTGAAATTTGCTACAGATATTCAAGGTCCTTAGGGGATCAAGTCTGATAACTTTGGTGATCCTCTGACTTTTCATCTAGCACCATCATCAGGTCAAAATGACATTACCACCAACCTCAGCTGTGTGGTTAGAGCTAACTGGCAAATGTTAGCATGCTAAGACACCAAACTAAGATGAACATTGTAAACATACCTGCTAAACATCAGCATGTTAGCATTGTCATTGTGAGTATGTTAGCATGCTGGTGCTAGCATTTAGCTCAAAGCACAGCTGTGTGTAAGTTCAGCCTTACAGAGCTGCTAGCATGGCTATAGTCTTGTTATCCAGTGGAGCCTCCAGGAAGTTACTGGGCCCTCCAAGAAAAATCCCAACACAACCCCCATACAACTGCTTTTGTCATTTTTACACTAAAGTTTTTCTACGATTTAACAAATGAGATCAACATGCTAATAACTGGGCGGTGCTGGCTAGCAGATTGTTACCTCTGGACTGAGCCAGGCTAGCTGTGCTAAGCTAAGTTAGCCAGCTGCTGGCGATTGCACCATATTTACGCCTACCTCAGCAGGAAAGTGAATAAGTGTATTTCCCAAAATGTCAATCTTTTCTTTTAAATTTATACTCTGGTTTGCTTTCTATGCAGTCATCACAGTGAGAAATGAAACAGCTTTGGTGAAGGGGCACTTTTGCAAATTTCTGTAGGCTGCTGTCATTTCAAAAGCATTTTCCTCCCTTAATCAAGGTGACATGTTCTCACCTGTTTACAAAAGTAAAGCTGACAGAATGATTGGATCTCTGCTGTGAACGTTTCCCAGATGAAGGCAGACTTACCTCTTGAAAACATCAAATCATTACTTTCTTGTAAAACAGATTCTGCCATTTTTACCATTTTCCAGAACACTTTTGAATAGTCTTTTCAAACAGTACTTCTCTTCATTTAAATATCTTCTCTATCTTTTGACAGCACAAAGCCTGATAATAATAACCTTCCTATCCACCGCTCATGTTCCTCAAGTCTTCAGCAGGTGCATATCACTATCTTATCATGCAATGCTTGGCCCTTGTGGAGATTATATTTACTCTGTGCTGCCGTAAGCACCTTTCCTGACAGATTATATGAATTAAGGGCTTATTATGGGCTTTGGCCAGGAGCTGCATGTACCGGTGATTTGTAATAAGGGCAGCGCTAAGGTGAGTCAGCAGTGACTGGCCTGATTACAGCAGCTGGACCTCAGGAGGAAAACCCTTGGCTCATCCACAGTAAACAAAGACAGCAAGAGGGGAAGGGCACTCCATTAGCTACTTTGTACTTTGTGTGAAGGCACAGTAGGCCAACACTTTCAGTTCAGAGGGATGAGTGCCAAAAATGTTATTAGTATGTAATCCAAGGCACATAAAATAATGAGTGTCTGTGAGATGTTGCAAGAAGTGAAAACACAGAAGAGCCAGTTTGGTTCATAGGAATTAATCAATATTTTATATTCTTTTGTAGCAAAATGTTTTCACACATAAACAGTTTTTTTTTCTTGTTTTTGTCCTAGAACCTCAGGTGAGAATCATGACTATGTGGAGTCAAGTACACACTTAAATTGTATTCTTAGTTAGCAGAGTGAAAGGGAATGTTACATGATGCCACAAGTAGAGATAGCATGCTAAAGGGCCAATTCACCCAAATGACAAAAAATACATATTTTCTCATTCATTTCTAGTGGTATCAAGCCATGCAGATAGTTCAATTGTATTTGCCCATGCTTTGTGATGCCCATCTTTAAGATTTCTGCCCTAACTCCAATTCAGTAGAGGTGAATGGAATTTTGTTTTTGCTGGTCTACGCATTTAAACATTAGAATAACAAATTGAACAGCTTTTTTTCTTACAAGAAACAATCTCTCTGTCACTCTGGATAATCCAAAGACTTTGCTGTGGACAGTTTTTAGTGTAAATATTTTCTGTCAAATAATTTGTCAGAACTGTAGTAATGATTTATTTTAGTTTGTAATTGCACAATAATTTGCCTACAGAAAAAAATTCACATTTTTGTATGTTCAGCTAAGCACTGACCTAAACATTGTTTTGGTCACACTATCAATTCATTGGAAAGAAATAATTAGAAGGGTACCAATAAAACAATGTCTCCATTTCCCATACTGTATGTTCTCAGAAATGATGGGAACTGTAGAAAAAAACTTCTGACAGTATGTTTTCTTGATTTTGTGGATGCCTCCATCTCCACTGTAGGAGTGGATGATAAGGATGAAATCCTCTCTTATGTATTTATTCATATTGATAGGCACTGTGATATGGTAATGTTGTAGCATCAGTGATGTCAGTTTTTGGTCTACCCATTAAATTTAATTATGGTCATGTTGGACGATTCCACATTTCATGATTTACATCAAATGCCAGCATTCAAAAGTAAGGGTGTGGAAGTCAGGGTGGTGAATTGGCACATCAAATCCAACGTTAATGCGGGGCCTAACATTACCACAGTTTACTTTCCACAAATACAATCTTATCCTAACCTTTACCATACCATAGTTGCCATATTGTAGGTATTTTTAAAAGTTGGCATTGGATGTGGGGGAGGGCTGGGACAAAAAATTCGGGGGAGACGGTAGCAACACAGACCTTTTCTATTGTAAGGACACGGAAGTCAGGGATATGCTGTAAAGTCCATATGAGGTGCATGCCATTGAGTCCGCATCCAAAAATCAGCACAATCTGAGTAGTTTTGCAAGAGTTACAGTAGAAAAACAGATTTTTCACTAGATAAGTAAAAGATACAAAATGGAAGTGTTTTCTGTTTTTAAGGTAATGTTTATTAGTTGAAGATTGTAATTGTATATCATCTGTTAGACCTCTCTGTAGACTAAGTATCAATGAAGGTTTAATTTATCATGCAAGCCTATTTTTGGTGCTAGTCAGGGTAAAGTTGACAGGGATGGAAGTAACATGGTGTTACTTTTGTCCTGCTATTATTAAAGATGTATTTCTTTGCTCTTTATGTTTGCAGGAAATGCCCAGAGTTAGTGTGAGGAAGGCCAACAGAGGTCTCATCAGTCCAGATGTGACTTGAAAACAAATAACAAACACACACACACACACACAACCACACACATACACGCACACACACACACACACACACACACACACACACACACACACACACACACAAAAACAAAAAACAATGAATAATAATGTTTGTGCACCATCCATTGTTCAAGGCTACTTTGTATTATTTTTAATGTAGGCTGATGTTCTGAACAAGTAACTGAATGAAAATGCCCTTGATCAGTTTTATTATTTGATTACCTTTGTGTCTATACAACTGATATTAATAGGTTAATGGTAAAAGAAAAAGTTCTCTTGAATAACTTGCCTTGAGTGAAGCCTTACTGCTCCATTTATTCAATTGATTATCTTTGCTTCGACTATTCTTGCTGTTAATAAAAAAGAGAGGACTACGCATAAATTGGAGATGGAGCGCACATGATTGGTAAGGATTTGTGATGGAGATGGAGCGCACATGATTGGTAAGGATTTGTGATGGTTGAAACAACATCTTACATCTTAAATTCCAACCCAATGTTAATCATAAGAGAAAATGGTGATTATGCACTAAGGTGAGTTTGACGCAATGGACCAATTTCATACAATAGCGACATTTAACATGATAAATTGATTTGAGAGTAACATGGGCATTTGCTTAGAGGACTAACTGAAGCATTAATGAGCATTATATGCCAGAAATATTAAGTACTTACTTGTTTTGTGGTTGATTTATCCAACTGTTACTTTTGTTCTATGCTTGTGTTTCTTTTGTCCCAACAGAGAGGGGCGAAAGTAACAATGCGCAACATCAATTTCCAATCTGATTGCGTCAGACTAATTTATCCAAAATAAAATTAAAAACTGTTTGTATTGGTAGAGGACATGTATGTTGCTCACAATAAAATATTGTTACTCTAAATATATGCATCTTTGTGCAAAGAGGGAATTACAAAAAAGTTGTAATTTCGTCCCAGCCTTCCCCTAATCTAAGGTTTTGCAGAATCGTCCATATCAGTGTTCTCTTGTGGCCAATATGTTGCACATTGATGCAGAAATCATATAAAAATCCCATACTATCATAAAGGAGTCCTGTTCATTGATTTGCAGTATTACCCACAATGTCTAATACATCCAGAGATGTTAAAAGGCATAGTTACCATGACAAACACAGTAGGGCAAATCTCTGACGTTTGTCTCATCTCTCATTTATCGTTATATTGCCAAACCCTACCCTATTGTATTGTGGAGGCAGGAATCAAATCGAAGTATATCTCAAAACCTGGGTAATAAAACAAAGACTATCTACACAGCTACATACCGGTACATTAAGTCAGAAAATGTTTTTTTCTATAATTTGGGTGAACTGACCCTTTAACAACAGGCAGCCCTTCACTTGCCTTGTGTGGTTTCATATAAAATCCCATTTCAGTCAGTCAACTAACAATGACCAAGTTGGTACACCACAGTAAAGCACCTTCTCACTGTTTGCTTCACATGAAAATAAAAGTACTACTGCACGATTTTCCCCCCTTTACATTCTCACCCAGTTATTGTACAAAAAAATGCCAATATACAGAACGGTACACCTAGGGAAGAAAACAATAAAAAATGATGAACAACCCACATCTTGAAATACAGCTGAGACCCACAGGATATTGAGAAAGGCATTAAAATGTGCAGGGATGTCTTGGTTAGGCATTAATCTGAATAGCCACTAATTCAAAGTATCTTACTGCAATGTACAGCCCTGTATGAAAGAGAATGAAAGATAAATGGTTCCTCCGCTGAATCAATTCAAATAATACATAAACCAACAAAGGTCCTGTATCACGTAATCTGGTGAAATAGATTTCCAGAGAGAGTTTTCAGCTGTTTGGCCCTTAATAAATGATCTATCTCCTCTTTTTCTGCACTAAACGTCCTCTCCCAAGCAGCATAATGACCTTTACCAGGCTAATGAATGCCGATTTGGACTCATTTCACCATTTAACCTGGCTAAATGAGTAATTGTCATACTGTCTTGTTTGTGTTGCCTAAAGAGAATTACAGCTGAATAATACATCCAGCTGTGGGCTCAAGCAAATGATTAAGTGGGCTTGATGGATTTCAAAGACTATTCACGTCTGGCCACTATAATATGTGCTGATAACATCTGAAACCACACCCTGAAGCAAACATTCTGTTTACATCAATGGCCTTTTAGCCTCCAGGGACCACTGTCACCAGCATTAACCAATGGGTAGAGTATCAAAGCACTCAAAAGGACATTTTGTCACAGCAGGATTTCAACCTGAGCTGGAAATATACTGAATTTGATCAAGTGGATACTTAATTATTTGAAGTATTTTGCAAACAAGTAAGAAACTTTGTGTTTTGAGCAGTTTGTGATACATCTTGTGTATTTGGGCTTTGTTGTATTTCCATTAATTTTCTTATATAAATAACCTCATATGATACATAACCTGAGGTAGAAATACAAGACTGGCTTGTTGCGTTTCAGTGTCACTGATATCTAGAGCATAGGTCCACATGGTACATACTGTTATTTAAAAATGAGCTGTGTTGTCTATTTGTGACTGACTGAAATGTGACTGAAAATACTGTTGAATGATGTGAAATGGCTCTATGAAAGGGGGTAGCTTGTGTGTGTGTATATGTGTGTGCTTTTGATCCTCACTGACAACCTCATTAAAGAGCTGCGCCTCTGCCTGCTGATGAATCACCTCAAATAATAAATAGTAAAAATGATAAAAAACCCAGATGAAAATAAAAATGACTTTGTTTTAATTTTCCATTCTTCTATTCCTGTAGTCCTTCTCTCTACTCTTGAAGTAGTCCCATTTCATGCTGAGGGTCCAAGACATTGTGATGTACATCCAGTTCACCGCAGTCAAGGCAAATCCTCTTGGCATTCAATTCTTTTGATAAAGATGTAGTAAATCCACTTTGAATTTCTCATCTATCTTTTCTGTTTTTCTCTCTCATGTGCCGTGTGTATAGGGAGTTATTCCATACAGGCCATTTCTGCCCAATCCATGATTCTGTGTCATTTTGAAATGCAAACAATTTTTGTCAAGAGAGTTGAGATCATAGCCAGGAATCTATCGATTTGAGTGTCTTTTCTCACATAATTACTTAGACAGTATTCACATGGATGAACTTCATGCAATACCCAAAGGCAGATTCCCTATGGAACATCCCACCTTCTGCACTCCTGTTTCTTTAGTTCCTGATATAGATTTATTGTTTAGCCATGGACATCACAGTTACCCTAATTGCACTCAAACTGTGCTTTCCATTACCCACTCAGAGCTCTCAAAAGTGGGCTTTTCGTCCTCGCTGTCATCATACTGCAGCAGCATGCCATTAACAGACAGACTGCGCTTAGTCCAGATATTACTGATCCTGCGAGGGTAGTTGCTGCGACACTGTGTGGTCCCCACATGACCCATGTCAAATGAATGGCTCCTCTTGGGTTTACCCTCCTGGGGCATCCCTAGGAGACGTCCCAGCATGGTGGTGGACTCAGCCCTTCCAAGCAGAGGTTCTTTGTCGGACAGGGGTGCCATAGCCACTGTCATCATAGCATTGGGAGTGGTAGAAGGGCCAGAGGCCCCTTGGTGGTCCCTTGACACCCCTCGCAGCTCCAACGACGTGAAGGCCCCTAAAAGGTGGTCCAGGTTTGGCCGTGCTTTGGCACCGTGCCTCCTGAACTTGCTGCTGGGCAAGGTGCTGCATTCACTGCTCTGCATGCTGTAGCGATCACCAGCCCCTCTTCCTGTTTGGCTGTCTAATGAGTTAGAGGAGGATGAGGATGAAGAGAGGCTGCTCTGGAGGGATCCACACTTGAACTCTACCATTTCCTCACGCATGACCACCACTGTGGATTTGACCTGTGGTGGGGCTCCGTTGAACCTGTTCAACCCCCCATTGGTCTGTGAGTATGTATTGCTCACAGTGGGTAATTTATTAGTCTGGATGCCACTGGTCACCTTGTAGCGCACCATGAGGATGATGATGAATACGAGCAACGTGGCCACGATGATGCCACCAATGACCAAGATCATGGTGCCACCTAGGAAGCCACTGTGAAGAGACTGACACTGTGGATAGTCCTCCGTGGTGATGAACTGGACACAGCCGACAATGTTGGTGGCAGTGAGGGTGGTGGCAGTGTCATCCCAGATGGCCAACACGCACAGGTCATACTGCATCCCTGGGACAAGATTTGTGACTACGAAAGCCCGGTTATTCATGGGAATCATCCTACAAACAGAGAGAGACTGCGTTAAAAATACAAAGTTTTGCTATGGCAGTTCAAGACAAGGGTAGAGAACTTTTGTGTTAAAAGCAACACTGGCTTAGTCTGTTACGCTGGGGCAGATCAAAGAAATAGCAAAAATGAAGCATGCTAAGTAGCTATTTATATGCACAGTAAATCAGAAAGATTACTTAATTGGTCCCGGTATATACAATACGATATACTTTATTGTCCCTGTAGGGAATTTTGTCTTGGACTGAAATGCTGCACACATGACACATGACATATAGCTGCCTCCATAGTTGTAATAATTAAAAAAAACAACATATAAATCAAGCAACACATACTGCAGCACATCACAACCACAAAGTACACATATTACACGATTATTGATAAGAATGAGCAACATATTTCACAACCCTTCTCATCATATCACGAATCTATTGCACAACCATGCAGCCTGATCAACATTATTTAAAAATGTAATTGAGGTAGGCACAAATCAGTTTTTAAAACAGTTGAGTATACACTGGGGTAGTCTGTATTGTCCGCCTGAGGGTAGGCGCTCATACTCGGTGTGGAGAATATGACATGGATCAGACACTACTCTCTGTGCTTGCCTGAGAACAGACTGCTCATATATTGACTAGGGGGACTGGTGTTCATTCCACCCCATAACCTTCAAGGCAGTCTGTACCGGACAAGCAAGCTTACATTTTAACTGTACAGAGAGATTGCCATACCATGCTGACATCCCATACCTGACTATGCTCTCTAATAAAATAATCCTTTGGTCCACCCCATACACCCTGAGTCTGTGTAAAAAAATATAATCTCTGCTGTAAACAAGAACACAAACTTTCAATATGGGCCTTCCAGCCGAAGGTGTTTTCCAGGTGAATGCCAAGGTACTTGTAGGAGCAGACTTGATTGATTGGTTCATCATGTATGACCACTGGACTATGATCCCCCACTGACCTAGTGTCCAGTACCATCTCCTCAGTTTTTCTCACATTTAAAATGAGATGGTTGGCATCACACCACTGCACAAAATTCTCTGTTTCAGTGAAATGGGCTGAAGGACTTATGTCTTTGTGCAGTAGGCTGAGGGTAACAGTGTCATCTGAAAATTTTAGAATGTGGTTCCTAGGGTCGCTGCTTGTAAACTCATTTGTGTATAATGTGAACAGAACTGGTGAACTAACACAACTCTGTGGGGTACCTGTCCCATTTGATATGCATGAAACAATAGTAGTGAGGTAAGGATTCAATGGCCAATGAATATTGTTTTTGCTCAATGTAATTTCTTGTACATTTCATTTAACATGCATTAAGTTGTTTCAAACCACTTGGTTATTATTCCAGATGTTTAAATATGACTGATTAAGTAGGCCTCGCTGCTTTTGACTGAAATTGAAAGTCAATGCTGCAGGATGTTAATATCCCAAGATGTACTGCCAATAAATTAAATGCTGTAGGAACTGCAGTTTGTTTTGTGTACAGAGCCAGCAATAGAAGCTTTTATCCATCAAACCCATCTGTCTAGAATATAGATCGCAAAGAGACGTTTCATTAGTAAACACTGGGGTTGTCACATTATGGCATGATGAGATTTAAATACCCCTGAGAATATTTAAACACTTCTTTCCTTATGGTTATATCAGAGGCTCTCTTTCAACTGCTATAGACATCAATTGGACAAGGCACGGTGTGATTTTGCTTGTCTTCCTTCGCTTCAGCACCTTGTGTATGACTTCCAGTGCAGTTTCTTGCAGTGCTTGACTCGTCGAATGTGCTGCCATTACACTTTGAATGTTTACACAGGGTGATGTGTAAATTCTGTTTGAATTAAATCAATGTTGTCACTGTTGTAACTTTTGTTGACATATACTGTAAGTGTAATTAACTCTACTGACCACATCTTATCACATTAAACTTGAACATCATTGAGATGTCAAACTTAAGTGGACCATTTGCACATTTTCTTCTGTATGCACATCCCAGTATTACTAGGCATTAAGTACATATTGAACAACTTGGAACCTCATGATTTTTAACCATCGGTCCTAAAGATCGGGGTTTTGGATGTGCGTGTAGTGTTCGCCTTTTTATTAATCATAACCATGATCTTTACTACTAACCAGGTGTTTTAGTTGCCTAAACTTAACCATAGTTTATTTGCCATAGCCATGACCTGTCCCTGACCATAGATATTGTAGAGAGCGAGAACTTTTCATGAGAATTGTCCAAAAATCATTATTTTTGTCTAGCAAAAGGGTTTTGTATGCATCACTTATCCTTTGATTGAACATGGTCATTTTTTAGAGAACCTTCACTGAACAGTAATCCACTAAATGCAAATCAGTGCTTCTCAACCAGGGGTCTTACATCCCAGCTGGTACCTCTGCAGTACCCAAGGGGTACATGGAAAGTGGACTAGCTCAGCTAACTTGAAAAGATGATTATAAAATATAGATTTCAACACACATGTATTTGGGAGGACAACATCTATAACACTTGAATAACACATGCTGTGACCCAGAGTGCCTGAAACTTATTCAGTAAGCAAGCAGAGAAGTTGAAATAGAAAGCTTAAAGTAATGGATAAATGGTTGAAACTTTATAGTTTCTGCCTCTCCCACTGGTAGTAGTAGAACTGCAAACTTGACCAAACCCACTGAAAAACAAGAGACCAGCAAAAGCATGAAAAATTCTTGTATGTTTCATATGATTAAGTAGTTGTAATAATTTTAGAAAACAGGTAGTGTTGAATAGTTATAGTTTAAAATCTAATCAAATGAACACATTTGGAACATAGCGTGTGTTGTTGATGAAGGGGCTTGAGCTTATCAGACAGGGCTGTGGGGGAAGATCTGACAAAAATGTTGGGAACCACCGCTTTATATATCATAAAGCATGAAGTAACAATCAATGGCTCTTACATACTGTATACCACATGGGTATAAAATGGCTCTTGAGGACTAATAACCATATTGTTATGGTTATCTATAAATAGATTCCTCAATCACCCATCACTTGTTGGCTCGCTGTTCGCCTACAGTACATGCATCCATAGCTTTGATCCCTCCACTACAGAGCCCAGACACCAGTGGGGCTGCAGTCCATTATTCATCCTTAACTGCCTTTTTCCATAACCAGGAAGAAGCTGCGTTGCCTCACGTGTTTGAGACAACTCATGCAATCTTTCTCCTCCCCCACGTGGCTCTTATTGATTTTTAATCATGCCATTGCTTGACTACAGGCAGTGCCGTGGGAAACTGTGTCGGCCAACTAAAGAAGCACAATAGGTGTGCATGTGCAAGCAATGAGTGATATCAATATTAATTCAAAAACAGGAGTTGGCCTCTCTGTGCACGTTATCTTTTCCTTCCAGCTTCTAATTTGTCTTCTGACATGCAAAATGATTGCATAGCCTTTATTATATAACAGTACATAAATTGATTTCTTTAGGTCATTTTTCTACTGTATATAAACCTCATTCTTAGTAGACAATAGTGTAGAAAGAGGTTTAAAGCATTACATCAGATGACAAGGACAAATTCAAAAGTTAATACTTTAAAATTTATGGCCAGAATCAGAATTCAAAACAAATAAATGTATATGTTGTAGTGAATGTTATTAATGATTCTTGACTGACACTAACATCAAGAATGCCATTAAAATAATAATTTTTTAAAGACATTATTTAGCCGTTGAAATTCAACAACTGAGGAAAAGATGCAGTTTACAAAGGCCACATTAGCGTTATGTTTGCAATTTTTTTAGACATTAGTGAAAATTCATAAAGCCTTTTACTAGAAGTGTGGATGCGTATTCCAATCTGTCAGTGACTGAGGGAAAAAATATATTGAAAATTCATATTGTTCTCTTTTCTCTGGCATGACAAACTGGCAGAGTGTGCAAGCAAGAAAATCAGATAAACACCTTATTATTGAATTTGCAGGGATGGTGAGTTGCATTCACAGTGTTTGAACAAAGTAATATCTTTCTTCAATACTGTGTACATTTCTAATCTCATATACCCAGCTAATAACCAGCCTTTTGCCTTCACATATTCTGTCAATTATATTTCATTAAAAGGCTCTTGCTGGAATGCACAGTACAGGTAAATTGTGTAGGGCTATGGGACAGAATACATTATCTGATGAGGTGTTGCTAAAGGGATTCACCATCAATTATCACTATTTGTGGAAGCATGTAGCTGACACAAAAAAAGACTATAACTGCTATCCACAATAGGCAATTTTACCAATTTTCACGCTATTCTGATGCCGTAAACATACTGAGGGTAGTCATTCTCTGGAGGGCTCCGTAAATGTGTTTAAGTATGTTGAAGCCACTGGAGCCCAAGGGGATACTGAATTCCGAGATATTCAATGTAGTTGTGTAAAAGAGCATAACATAATGTATATGGCAAATGTGGAAAAATGTCTAAGAGCTGTAAGATACATTGTATCCTATGGAATTGCATCCAGGACTTATAAAAACTGAACTATTTATTTGCTCTTTTCTAGCTCAATTATTTTTGCTGAATGTCACTACTTTCCCTGTCTCATTTGACATAGGAAATTGATTTCACAGAGCCCAAAGATCTCCAGACCAGCAAAGAGCAGCAAAGAGCTGCAGTCTCCAAGCTTATACTTTATGGATTTGAGCAGCTTAAGAAGGATACATTAAAATGGAAGTCTATAATCCCTTTTTTTGTTGGATTTCTAATTAATGGTTCAGGGCAAGGATTTCACTATGAGTTCCACTTTTCTTAAAAATGTGCATTTGCTTCTCTCTCTCTTTTTTTTTGTGAAAGCAGCATCCTCGCTGATTGTCAGTTTAAGGGAAAAATCTCAAGAAGGATTAAGGGAAATTAATGTCGATCTCTGCGTAACATTTCAAAGAAACTGACTGTCTCAAGTGTGTACCCTGCAAACAATTAGCCATTGACTCAAGAAGCCGAGCTGAATAAGTTAAAGATTATACCTCAAGCTTAATTTACACTTTTGACCAGAAAGGTTCCAACTCCTACTTGGATGTAATCTAGTTCCATGAACTTTCATGAACTCTTACCTGTAAATGAGGACTTCGTCCTCAGAGCAATTGTACTGAAGTTGATACATTTTGATCTTTGAAGTTGATTTACTAACAGTCCACTTGACCAGAGCTGAGACAGCGGTCACTTCTGATACAGATACCACCTTCTCTGGCAGAGCTTTAGTCTCCCCCTTACTGATCTTGGTAGAGCTAGTTATGTCAGAAAGCCCAGACTTGGACTGTGTGGTACGGTTTGTACCATTGCTCAGGTGGGGGAGTTGAATAATTGACAGTTCTATGGAGGCTGTGGACTCCCCAGCAGCATTGGCAGCTATGCAGGTAAAGGTACCGTAATCCTTGGATGTTGTGACTGTAATGTCCAGGGTGCCATTTTCGTATACTGTCGCTCTGGAGGAATTGCTGATCAAACGGTCATCAGGAGCAACCCAGTGCACGGATGGCATTGGATCACCAACTGCTTTGCAGCGCAGGCTAGCTGTTTGGCCTTCCAGCACTAGCAACTTGTGTGTATGTTGCGTGATCAGGGGAGGCTCACAAACAAACTCCTCCTCACGAACAGACCAAAAGTAGCGCCCTTTTAAACTTGCAGGGGAAGCGCAGGTTTCCATATCATCCTCACGCTCCAGCCTTCGAAGCCAAAGCACTTCACAGTTGCAGTGCAATGGGTTTCCGCCAAAGCTTAGAGACAGCAGAGGTGCATATGGAGTGCTCATCACAACACTGCTTTGGGAACGTGCAAAGATAGGGTCTGGTGGGAGCTTCTGCAGGCGGTTGGAGGTGAGGTCCAAACGAGCCAGTTTATCCAGATCGGTAAAAGTCCCCTCAGCAATGAAGGAGATGAGGTTATGATCCAGACTCATTTGATGGAGGTTGACCATCTTGCGGATGGCTTCCCAAGGCACACTGCGCAAGTTGTTATATGACAAATCCAGGTCCTCCAGTGTCAGCAACAGGTCATCAAAGGCTGCTTCGGAGATCCGACTCAGCTGATTGTTGTTGAGGATGAGATGCTGGAGGTTGACCAGACCTCGGAGGTCATCCGGTCCCAGCTCAGTCAACCTGTTACTGTCGAGGTGCAGGGATCTCAGGGTCTCCAAGTCAATGAAAGAGAAAGGCTGGATGGTGCCAATGGTGTTGCGGGACAAAGTGAGATCCACCAAGCCTGTCATGTTGGCAAAATCCTGAGTGGTGACCTTGAGGATGAAGTTGCCACCCAGCCGGAGCTCCACAGTTCGCCGGTCGATGTCCAGTGGGACGAAGAGCAGGCCTTTGGAGGGGCACAGAGTCCCCAGAGACTCTGACAGATTCTGGCAGACACAGTATTTGGGACATGCATGGACCATCGTAACTGCGGTTCCCAGAAGCAGGAGACTGATGACCACTTTGTCCATGTTAGTTCATACAAAGGGGACCTGCAAAAACAAAAGAGAAACAAGGATAAGTTTAAATTTGGCAAATATCTGGTTGCACATAGCTGCATGATGACTTTAGTGTTGTGTTAGTCAAATCATACGTTGAATAAGATAATCCTCATATCCAAAGACAATTTCACAAACTCCATCTTTTTCACAATAAATAAATGAATAACTAATAGCTGCAGCTGTGTATGTGTAGAAGCACCAATTAACACAGGTCAGATAAAAATCCACCATGGTCCTTAGACCATGTAGGAAAAAATTGCTCACTTGATGAGCTGGTCTGATTATCATCCTTGAGGATTTTTCACATTAATATTCTCCATTATAACATTCATATGCATGTATTTTGCAATGCAAAGAAGGTGTGAGAAATCACACGAGGATTGTCTGAATGAAGCTCAGGATTAAACAGCGCTAAGAAGCTATTTTTAATGACGCACATGCTTATAAGCTGTCATTACAGATATACTTGCATGCATGCAGTGTAAAGTGGTTCAGGTGTATGGCACATGTATGTATACGGAGTAAGCAATGGATTCATTAGCATACTAGGCCATTTGGCCAATGTAATTGTGAGAGAGGTACAGGATTAAAGTGACTTCGATATGTATTTACACTGTCTGTTCATCTTTCTGTATCACTTTGTATATCTTTATCCTTTTGTCCAATTTGTTTCCTTCCCCCATCTTGTCTGCACAGTTTTGGCAAAAGATAACGCAGTGTAGAAAAATATTCCACAAGCCGCAGGTGTTAGACTTGGCAGACCTGGCTGACGAATACAGCATGCTTCTGTGAACGTCTTAACAGCCCTCACACCTGGCTGACTCCTCAAAATTGATGGCCACACTTGGCTTCATCCAGCGAGCTTTTAAATCCCTCAGACATTTGTATCATTAATTCCTAATACACTCAAAACCTAAAAATCAATTTCAATCATCTTTTTTTTTTTTTTTTTTTTTACACCAGCAACATTTATTAATGGCAAACTCTGCCTGCTTGTCTGCAGCTTTCACTAGAACCATGGGGAGGGACAGTTGTAATGTTTTAATGTTAACCATATGTTAGTGCTATCATTCATTATTATTTATAAGTGTGAGATGCTGGTTGCAGAATGAGGACTCCTTATCTTCGACTACCCTGCAACGCCCCTTCATGTGCAAACTCTGCTTTTCAATAACTCATAATTACAAAAGGCAATAACCCCTCTCCTTTCCGATACCAGTTTGTAATTATATCATGAAGTGCTGCTGCATCTGGACTGTGTGTTACACAGAGATAATTAGAATGAAATGGCAGGGAAAAGAAAGTGATTCATGGAGACTCTGCAATAATCATTAAAACTGAAGAAATAAATAAATAACAGTGGAGAAACTGACATTTTTACTAACATTATGTTTATAAAATTTATGATGGGACCAAATGCTACTGTACATATTGATATTGTTAATAAAAAAGTTTCAGCCAAATACAACAATAACAACATCAAACGACAACCCAAAATAAAAGCTATCTAAACCAAATTAAAATTAGACAGTTTTTTGTACTTTGAACAAAAATATGGGAACTATTGATGTAAGCACATAAACAAATCATAGAGCAAGTACTTTGTAGATATACAGTACCCAAGGAGTTATTTGCCTTTTGAGGTCTTCTAAAGTTTTGGGCAAATAAATATAAATTACAATAATACTGCAAATATTGTGCATATTTTACAACATACAACAACAACAAATCTTGGACATATTTGCCCAACCCTGCATTTTTAGGAGATGTGCTGTCAGCTTTTATGATGGGCAACTGGCTGGCAGGCATCTGACTACATAGCAAACAAATGTCAATACAGAGTTGTCTTTCCCTTTTTTCAACAAGCAAATTCAACTGTGATTGCAATTAAAGCCTTCTGTCCCTTTACAACATTCAATACTTGGGATAACCACTTTGCGCTACTAAGTTTGTCTTCCACTCAGAAATTGGAAGCTAGCAAGCTAGGCTAACTAGCTTTCACTCAGAAAAAGTAGTTTATATAAAGCTGATTGACACTGATTCCCACTGGACATGACTTTTTGTTAATGTTAACTGCTGATTCATTGTTATGTTCCTGCAGACTCAGTGCTGTGCTGGAGAACACTAAAGCAAAATATATAACATTTAAATGTCCTCTCTTTAGTAAGTACAATTTTGACCAAATAAGTACCAAGTAAGCCAAAATAAACACCAATGAATGACAGATTTCTTCTCAAAATGTATTTTCATTTCAGTTTAAACTGCAACCCTACCTTGATACCACAGATAATTTGGGCCCTTTTCTCTCAGCTGTCACATGTTTCTGAGCAGGTCATTATATTAGAATTCGATAAGCACTGCAGAAAACTGTGGGAAACTGTGAAAAAGGTGTGTATTTTATCCAAATAATTGCAAATGTGATGCACATTGTTCTGAACCTCTCAGCACTCTGCAGCTAATCCCCTCAAGGTCTCATGGTGAGAGCTGTCAGTGATGACAGACAGTTTCTCTCATGGGCTCATTTTAATGGACGGCATCTAAAAATTCCAACTGAAAAGACCTTCAAACCCTAAAAAACTGCCTTTTTTGTTTTCATTTGATCTTCCCACTCCCAAAAGGTGGTAATTGTGGTGGGTAAGCATTTTCAAAAACTGGGGGAAAAAACAAATTTACAGAAATGCAAACAGTGCTGGCTGGAAGCAGTTGAAAAGTTGATTAGTTCAGTATGATTTCCAGTCTTTCAACAGCTTCCCCGTCAAGTGTCTGTACAGAGGTATTATGGTTACTAAGCGGAAAAAACAGGCTGAAGAGAGGCAGAGGTGAGCAAGAATTAGGATGGGTTCAGTCACAAAGTAATAAAAACCATTGATGATGATCTATTTACTCATAGCCTTTACTGAACCTGCGACAAAGCGCATTGGAGGTTATAACATATGGAACTGTGACATTCATTATTAATCTATTTGAATGATTGTGACTGTGTGGCTTCTAGTAATTACTGTGGAAAATACATCAAAGTTGCTTTGCTTTTTATTTAATTTACAGCATTTTACGCATAAATACAGCTTATATACACTGTTTATAAAATGTATTGTATATTGAATGTCATAAGGCTTACCTTTGACTTACTTGTGTTATCAGTGCATCACAGAAAATTACTTTTCTCTAAAGCCCTCCCCTAAGGAGAGATTATCCAATGAAAGCTTAGCAACTGTAACTAGGCAACTTCAGGCCTGTCAAGCTTTGGATGTTAAAGTGGTGTGCAACATCTTCAAGAGTTTTTCTTTTTTTTTTAAATCATCTTTCCAAAACCAAAAACACAACAACCAAATTTGAAGCCAACAATAGTTATATCAACATAGTGTAATTTCAAAAACCAGAGAGCACATCATTAAATAATGTTACATTATTTTGTGAGGTTACAGGTTAAGTCAGAAAAAGTCTTGCTGGTAGTCCTGCTGGTCCTGCTGGCAATTACCAGTTTGGTAATTGCCATTGCATGAGCCGCTCCTGGAGGATATATATCAGAGTTTGGGCTAGCATTAGCAGCTCTATCCTGCTCTTTATTGGATTTGTGGAATTTTACACTCCAGCAACTCAAGCCAAACTGAAATATTTTTCACGTTTTCCAAACCCATGTCTCAGTCCGCATCCTAAAAGCCTTCTCAGGGGTGATGTTGGAACTAAATAACTAATAGGATTAACTGGCTCTACCCTGCTCCTTTATTTCCATGTCCTCACATGAATCATCAAATGATGAGGATGCTGACTTTTTGTGGGACATGTAGCTTTAGCCTCTGTCTTTCAGCATGACATCATAGCCATCAACAACAACCCAACAAGTACATTTTCAAGACCATTTCACACGGTTCTCCTTTTAAAGTTAGCTGTTGTCATTCATTTCAGCTGACAAAATTTACAGTTGCTGGGTAGAAATGAGAAGCTGTTTTTTTCACCTCTGTGTGATATCCACTGTTGTTTCAAAAATGACTATGAATTTTGATGGTATATCAGCCACCATTATCACTGTGAACTGCATATATAAGAATGGAAGGCTTGACAGGAAACAGTAAATAATAGGGGGCAAGGCTTAGTGAACAGTCAATAGGTGAGGATCTCAGAGAAAGCATCTGACATGATTCAATACTATTAATTTCCATGTGAACACAGAGCAGCTACTGTTTGCACATTTATTCATTTGAACTCATTCACTTACTTCTGCATTAATTATGTGCTGCTGAATAACAGAGTAAACCTTGAAAAAACTGCAAATGAACAAACTCAGCATCAACTAGAATGTGTTTTTTCTTGATTTCGGTGACAACTATGTTCATATGCATTCTTTGCTTTAGTATTTTGTACTTCACTGTGCAGAAACTGGCCCAAGGCAGTCAGTGTAGACCGCAAATTGTTATATTTCCTCAGCCTTTGTGTACTATAAAATAAAATGTACTGTTAATGCTTCTGTGAATATAAAAGAACATCTTCCTCAGCAGAATAGTATTTTTTGAGAGAAAAAGAAAATATCACATTAGGTGTTTGTGGAAGCAAATATAAAAAAGCTTTTAAGAACTGGCCAGAGGTTGAATCACTAGTCATGGTATTTCTATCAATCAGAGATGCAATGGTATCAATCAAATGGCAGTATAGAAAGGATGGAACTGTCATTTATTGATATTACTGTACATACTGTATCTGTGGATTATTAAAGAACACTTCAAAAAACTGAAAAGTCAAGCTTTTCATTTTCTCTAGCAGATATAGTGTCTTATTCAGCAAGGATGACAGTAATAATTAGATTTTTGATTGCAGGTTTCATCAAATATTAGAGGTCAAGTTCACTTTTTTCATTATAAATTGTGGAGTCACTCACGGTTGATTCGCACCTGCTAGAGTAAGTACTGTACATATATTAAAACGAAGCCTGCAGTCATTTTAACATCCACAGTTACTTGAATGAATTAGTAATGCGAGCGTAGAGGAAAAAGGTCATAAGTAATAAAAGCTATTAATTTCTTTAAAAGCTTTATGATATGGAATCATATCACACCATTAAGAAGGTCTTAGAGTGACAACGACCACTCAACATTGTAGGCATTACTGGAGTTCCTGACTTTACTTTCACACATCAATCTCCACTTGCAGTTTTTACACATCTCATTTCTGTATAATAAGTCCATATTATACACAGTAGAATGGAGAAACTCTAGATGATGACAGTGATCAATTTTTCATTGTCCAGTTCCTGAAAAGTAACATGTATTTATGGAACTGATTTCCTGTCAGTAGCAAGAGAGTAGGCATATCTTATTGACTGCTGATGGTCATTGATTGGTCAACTGTTCTGTTGAGTCGAAGAGTGAATATGTCAAGTCAGCTGGCTCAGTGGACTCTGAATAGATATCCACTGACTCTGAACCAGTGTGAAGAATACCCTGAAAAAACTGGGGAGTTCCGAGCCATGCATGGTATACTGCCATATAATTTTTATTAAAATTTTCATGTTGACTTTTAAGGCTTAAATGAGCGTTTTCAAAAAATGTTATGCAGAGGAGTACCATAACTGCAGAGTTTACCACCTGACATAATGCAGCTGCAGCACAGTAAGACTAAAACTGCCCATTCACTGTTGCTTGAAAATGCTCAGTGTTTCAGATGAGATGGAACCTCTTAAGGTCTATTCTGCCTGACAAAGACTGACTGATTGTTGATGTAAAAAAGTGTGTGAATTTTTCCTTAATCTTAAACAAGTAGAAGCTTTCAATCATGACCAAGATTTATATTTAACCATAGGTGTGTTTTGCTAGTAAGAGTTTGTTGTACAAGGATAACCTTCAGGTGAACATGCCTGCACAGCTGTGTTGCCATCTGTCAGAAAAAAATCCACATGTACTACAGGTAGTGTAGCCCTGAGGAGGAGGAGGACAGTCATTCTGATGAATTCATCATCCCTTGAAACCAAGAAAGCTTTTATCAATCAGTCCAGTGCTTTAATGTGAAAATGCTTGTGGACTTCTGCATATTATTCTGGTCTCACTCTATGTTTTGCAAATATCTTTTGCCTATCTTGCATCCTTTCCACTGATCAAAATCACAAAACGCGGCTGCAACAGTGAGGACAGTCCCAATCCTCCTAAATGAGATCTTTCTTACTGAATTTTGGCCTTTTTGGCTCAGTGATATTTGTAGTTGTCAGTTGTGTGCAGTGGCATAATCTTCCAACACACACACAAGAGGAGGAGTGAAATGCTGCCTTTTAAACAACAGTGAGTGAGCAGTGAGTAGAAAGAGCCGGACTCACCAACATTACATCTCTCCTTCTCCTGCTACACTTTGATAAAACATGTCACGGGATGACAGCTTGGGCAACCTGAGTATGTTGTGTGCAATCCACTGATGTCATGTTGCATCATCTGCGTGTGCTGGCGTTCAAAGTTGCGACAACACCTTATCTCTCACTGCCATTTGGAGCAGCCAGCACGTACAAAGTTGCCTCATGCAGCTTTAAACTGACAAACTAACAGTTCTTTTTCCTTTATATGAATCACCTACAATCTGGCATCTTTAGGGGAAAATAAATACGCAAATAAATATTAGTGGGAAATTGCTCACAGGATTTGGCCTATAAGCTGAATGTTGCCAACATAGAAAAATGACAAAAAGATGAAGATTATCAGACTGGAAGATGGTAGCAGCACATCATGGCTGAAACCTGCTTCTGTGGGTGATAACCAAAGTAATATTTCTGGCTCTAACTTAGAGAACAGCAACAGCCAGCTATTGAGGATTACATCAACCAGCTGTGAGCTCGTCTTCTTGGTACCTTTCCTAATAAGCTTCTCAGAAAAGGCTCCATGAAATAGATGCAGACTGTTATCAGTCTTGAACGTATAGAATAACTCTCTACAGGTGTGCCAGAACAGAACTGAAACTAAGGATAGGCTGCCTACTAGCATTCCTCAAACAGAGAATTTTGGAGTTTTTTGTCTGTTTTAATGAAAAAAGAGAGATGCTACAATTCTGAAGGCCACACAAATAAACCTGATGTTATTTGTCATTGCTGCTAACTGTTTTCTGGCTAGCATACAGACAGGACAACATCAAGAGCTCTGACACTAGCCTACTTTCTAATCTCTTACTAATGAACAACCAAAGTGCTATGGTTCGGTACCATGGCCAGTCTATTGTGCAGTATTTTGTTGCTTTCCTTTCCCTTTGTAACATAAAGTGAGGTTCGTCCGGAATCTCGATTTATTCCTGCGATCCAAAAAGTAATTGTTTAGTGTCTAATTGTTAAGATTTTTATGTTTGTGGGCTAAATTGGCAACTAGAAGATGGTACAGTGTGTTGCCAACTTCTCCCAAGAACAAATCAATACTTGCTGTAACAATTAGTTGGTAATGATTGTGAACTGTTTCAGAATCATGGTTCAGTTAACAGAGCTTAAGACTCTAGTCGATGGTAAACTGGTGGAAATTAAGGTTATAGTGTTGATGGTGTATTTCAGGTGTCCAGGGTTCCAAAAGTAAAAGTCCTTTTTCTGCACAGACAATGAAAAGTTACTGGCAGTTGGAATGTTTCCAAGCCTGGTTCCTTTATTAAAAAAAAAAAAAATCAAAAAGCTACAAGCCTGTGTACAAAAATAACATAAGAAGGAAAGTTAATTTCAACTCCCAAGGTGCATTTTGGTGAGAAACATTGAATCACAGAGATTAAAATGATGTTTTTTCTTGCAGTGAGTGGAAGCTGAAAGTTTACGCTTGGCAGAAACCCAATAATACATTCAGCAGCTTAAAGTATTTGGAATTTTCTACAGCTCTCATTCTCGCCTCTGACTGGCTTGTTCTTCACAGAAACAGTTCCTGAGACTCATGGTATAGTATTATTTTGAAGAATAGAGTAAGAATAGTTGTGCCTGCACTTTATAACAAGATAACTTGATGAAACAGAGGCCACAGTTGTTTTCTTTGCGGGAGTAAATTAGCTTTTCACAAAGAATTTTTGCTAAAAATCAGACTGCTCGGTTGTTTGAGTCTCCACTTAAAATCTGACCCCAGATTTCTTTCAACAAGTTACTCAATTGTGTGAATGAGATAAACTTAAAGATTGACAGCAGATATTTGCACTTTTCTTTTTAAGACTTCCTGCTTTGAACTAAAATCAGATAAGATATTTGGGGTTCCACATCACAGAATGGGAACATATCAGCTATGAGCAAACACAGACCTTGTCTCAGCTTTCATTTTAGTGCTATATTTACACGTCTGCAGAGTCTGCAACGGCTGCACTGCCAATATCTATCCAGTATCATTAAGTTTGCATAGTATGACAGAGAATATGTAAAGAATTATGTGTGAACAAGTGATTAACACTGTGTTTCATTGTTTATCTCTGATGTTTTCATCCATCAAATGAGACAGCTGTTCCTTTAACAAGCCATCATGGTGGGAAATGTCAGGCATATTAGAGACTGTGTACCTTCTTCATTCCTCTAGTTCACCTTTGTCTTGTGCTAATTACTGTACATACATTCCCCCAACATCTGACTGCAAACACACATTGTCACACAAACACACACACACACTGATTAATCAAACCGCACTTCACAATCCTACTTGGTATTTGATGAAACCCCCCCCCTTGCAAAATAATGAATGCCAGGACAGGCAGGAGGTCTCAACAGCCCAAAACACAATCAAATTAATGATGCTGCTTGAGGCCAGCAGTTTAAAAATGATATTGTTCTTTTTTGTTTTTTGATTTTTACCATTGCTGACCTAATTAACCTTTATCAGGTTAGACTGTCTATTTATCCCGTGGTTTTGCTGATTTAATATTTAGGAATAAAAGGTTGTTGTGACTGTTATGTCCCTGAATGCACCGCTCCTAGTTAAATTTCCCCAATGCCTCTTATCATTTCCCAGCTGAAATTACATGATAATTTTTCATGAAAGCTATTTAGAATGGAAGTGTTAAGGTCAGACAAGTGATGTCAGGTATGCTAGTGGCCTTCAGAAGACAAATAATTAAATAATTAAAAATAAAAAAGGTGAATAATTTATGAGAGAAGTTAAGATACATGACTTGGCAAAATCTAAGGTTAATAGCAAAATAAGAAGAGGCCTCATCGGGATGATATCACCATGTGCACCAGCATTCTGCCTGATATGAGCTTAATTCATATTCAGCAGCAAATGTGCAAGTGGAGGTAAGCTGAATCATCTACTAAGCAGAGCAGGTTGCAGTGAATTGTGAGGGATATTCTGTGGTAAAGATGTGCCAGAAGCATGATTATGACATGGATCCTGCAGATGGAGAATCAGGCTTTGACGGGATTTTATTTTCCTTTCAACAACCATAATGATGTAGGTTGCTCAAACCATCTGGGGTTTGTCGCATGTTAACTGAACACTTGACGTTACTCTACCTCAGTAATGTAATAAGCTGGAACTAGACTTGAAATCATTGTTGGTCATTGGCATTTCTGTAAAGTCACCCATGGAGGTTTTGCATGTTTAGTTAATCAGATCATTTTGTGGAAAGCCACAATTTGGCTGTTAGCAGGTGTTAACATTTGTCCAGTGATATCAAATTAAAGCATGTGTGTACCATAGTTGAAGCAACAAATTGGCTGTCGACACTTGCTAATGATGGCAGGCAGACAAAAAGCTAACAGAAGGGGTAAAAAAGTTTTAGAATCTGCCAGTTCCCCAAAACAAACCAATATGAATATGATCAACAAGTAACTCACATCCTCCATCAGTTTTACAAGCATGTTTCTAGACAGCATCACATACAGTAGCTCCACCACTATACTATGACCATATACTATGGCCATAGTATATGGTCATATAGACCATATACTATGAAGCTGGAATGAGATTCAGAGCTTTATTCTAACTTCTTTTCAACCAGATGTGTGTTCACACTGCAAAGGTGATCACATTGACTAAACTCAGACCAAACAGAATGCAGACTAACTAGGGTGGACACTGTTGTCCTACAATGAAGTGTGTAGAAGAAACAAACAAGGAAAAAACTGCATGTATATATAGAGCAGCATTACACACTTCCTGGCGTACAGCCTGCTGGAATCTCATAAAAAGAAGAAAAAAAAAACAGGCGAGGGAACAGCTGGAAAAAAAAACTGAAGATGGGATGGCAGCTCCTCGCATTTTCAAATTTGCCAGGTTGTCTGAGGTCGCAGATGGAATGATGTCTATGTTTTGCAGGGTTTCATTTTAACATGAGATGTGTAGTAGGCTTCATTTGTTGTATAATAACAACAAAACTACAAAAACAGTATACTGTATACACACACACACACACACACACACACACACTTATATATATATTCCATGTAGGCTACTATTATGCAGTAGGGCTGTCACTTAAAAAAGCTCAAAAGAACTAGAACTAATAATTCTAATTATTATATTAGATATCCTGCATTACTGCCACCACCCTTAAAACACTGGATGCTATCTACCACAGAGTCGTTCAATTTATTGCAGACAGTTATCACACATCACTGTGAGTTGGATGAAAAGGTTGGATGGTCATCACTAACATCTAGAAGGCACCAGCATACATTATAGACCTTACTACTGGAATGATCTGCAACACAGCTTGGAGTAAGAGAAACTCATTCCCCTGCAGGAGTTTAAAGTTTTACTAGCTGATATTTTATGTAATATTTGTAATTGTTTTTTTGCCAGTCTGTGTGATGATTGTTTTGTGACTGTGATGTGAATGAATCATCTTATTGTGTAGGCTATATGTTGTCTGCTCTCAGGTCTCTCTTGTAAAAAAAGATCACAATCTCAATGTGTTTTCCTAAATGAATACAGCCTAACTAAACTGATGTTTCATTAATTCACAATGCATCTGCTGCCTCACTTGAGTGACAAGCTCAGTGTTACAAAGGTAGCAAACAGCCTTGCCATTATCCACTCTCTTTTCCATTTATGGTCACAAATCCAAAATGCTTTCACACTCTGCTTCTCAGATGGTTTGGTGTCATGATTATCTGTTCAGCACAACTCGTTAGTTTTCTCCATTGTGTGTTAGCAAAGAGACCAACTATAGCCTAATTTACTGATAGGGCAGACAGACAGCCACAAGGCACAGCCTGTTGCTCTTATACTTAGAATTTCAATGAGTTTTTAATGTCAAAAAGTAAAACAGAGGAGGAGTGAGAGTAAAAATGCAGATCAGCTGTCACCAAAGATGCAATGAACTGCTGCACACATGTTGCTGGCCTATCAGAAAGTACTACTGGACTTTATTGGGGGTCATGAACTGCAGCCCAGAAACCCTGGTTCCTCCTGTCACAAATTGTAACTGTTGGTGCTGATACTGTAAAGTTCCTGAGTCCCTAAAGCAGCTCCTGTGTAGGAAAATGGCTATTAATGGACAAGAGATAAATAAGAACTAATAGCCTGTGCTGTGGCACTCAAGTAATGACTACATTATGGATTTTTTTTTCTATAACTGCTCGTAAATGGTGGCTGTAGAGGTGCAGATATGTAAGCTGCATACAGTATAAAACAAGATAAATATGTGGGCATGAGTCAGTTTGCTATATAGTTTCAGACAGCTCCCACACAAATCCAGTTTAAAGCTGGTTCCACATATAGTTCCAGTGGTGGTTATGCTCTTGTATCCATCACATAACACCCCCCACACGTCCCGAGGCAAGTCACAGGTTCTGCACTATATCAGACATAAATGGGTAATTGACAAATCATTGCCTACGCCTCATGCTTGTGCTCCCTTTATCCAGCCGAAGCATCTCACTTGTGTCTCTTATTCATTTAATATTTGGCTGGCTCTCTGCCACATCGCTCATGACTGCTGAACTTTCCGGCCAGAGCCTCTGAACCTTTCAAGCGTGAGATGGAGCAAAGGGTTAGATACCCAGGGCCAGAATTGTGTGTGTGTGTGTGTTTGTCTGTTTTCTCTTTATGTGTGCTTGTGTGCTCCATTATATGTGTGATCTCTTAAAGGGGAATCAAGATTGTAAAACAGAGGAGCCCTGAAGATGAATGATGGATAATTCTGATTCTGAGGTTTATCCGTCTTGTGATAATGCATTAATGATGATTTGATTTAGAATGAAAGGAAAGCCCAAAGTAAACATCGCATTTAAATGATGCCACATTCTATATGTCTAATCTATTCTACAACTTTCATACTTATGTATTGTACTGTATGCACTGGAAAACTGTAATAAACTATACATTTTCATTTAAAAAATATTTTTTAAAACAGAAAAATCAATTACATTACATCGCTATTCTAATACACATGTTAAACTGTGACTGAGCAAGATTTGAATCAAAATGTCATGGCAGTTTTTGGGGTTGTTGCTTGTGTTCCAGGCCACTGTCAATCAAACCTGATCAAACCACACCCACAGAGTTTTGATGAAGCACATTATCTGAGTTTATGAAATATACTCTTCTTCTTTAACATTAAAACATAAGGTTATGTTTTTTCCCTGAACTTTAACTTCAATTATTGCTAATTTACTCATGTAACTGGCACAGCCGTTTGGAGCCTGATTGTGAATACAGCCTGCATATCTGTCGCAACACTACGTCCACAACAAAATAAAAAGTTGGTAAATGTGTAGATCTGTGGAATTGATCTAAATAAATCTCTACTGCCAGGTGTGTTTCGTCTCTGTCCACAACAGGCCTTGATGTAGTGAAAGCAGAGCGCCCCTCCCTGTGCCACTACTGAACTGTCAGGCTGTGAGGAGACTGAACAGGCTGCTGGTTAACCAGCTGCATATATCATGGCCAAATCTGATGGGGGAAATTAATCGCTGTCATATTTCAATATGGAAACTCCAATATATAAGCTATCGTCATCTAAAAGTGAGAACAGGGCAATTTTAGTATATAAATCATTTCATTACATTTATAATGATGATTTATGGATTACAACGTCTTAGCTTTTAATTTTATAATTAGTAAATAAATAGTGTATTATAGCAATTGTGTAGCATAGCAATTTCACACTTTAAATGTTGTATATTTAGGCCCAATCATTTTTTAAATAATTGTAGTTGTAATATACTGTTCACATTGAATGAATATTGACTATATCGTTTAGTAAGACTGTGGGACGTTTATTACACATGGTCTGAGGCAGTTCTAAATGTGTTCGCAATGTAACAACAAATTCAGGTGAGAACATATTGATGAGTCCCTGATTTGTGCTTAAAATGGTCGTATGCATGGTTTAAGCACAGATTTGCGCATACGCGTTGTTTTAGAATGAGGCCCATTGTGATTACCTGGTCATCACCTTAATGCCACCCCCAACACCACATATTTTTAAGTTGCTTTACATGTTTTTGAAAAGCTGCATTGCTAAACACAAAAGAGGCATGCAGTTGGCCAGCAATATGAACATTCTCAGTGGTTTGTGTGGCAAGCTAGCAGGATTTATATTGAGAAAAAAGCTCCCAACCACAGACTCCAACAGTGACAAGCTTATAAAATGCTATGGAGTTTTATGAATTGGGATTTGGGGACACATTTGAGTGGTCGATGGAGCCATAGAATGGAAGTGATCTAGCCAGCCAGTCTGGCATTCCTCCTCTCCAGCACCACTGTTAACAAAGCCACAATCAATCTGTGGCTCATGATGCCTCACATGGGAATGCAATGTAACACAGAGATGATTATAGCAATTAGGTAAGTCTGACTCTTTCCCCGGAGTCACATTTGGAATTAATTGCAGAATGAAAAATAATGTTAGTCCTATACCCCACCCTCACACCCCGAGGTCAAACACAAAATTAAGCCAGTGAAAAAGTGAAACAGGGGAGATATTTCCATTAAGAAGGGGCATGTACAAGTCAAATTAATATACGGCTGTTGCAGTATTTATCCACTGGGGTTAGTGTTTAATTCCAAACTTCCAAGAAAGAGATTTTAACTGTGATAAACTACAGCCTGTGGCTCAGATTATCTATTCACAATCTATAAGTAATGGAAGTACGTAGCCAGGCTTTGCCTGAAGCATGTTCCAGCTTGACATGAGTTGCCAGGAGCTGAATCAGTATCAGGAAGATCTAGACTCTCCAAGGGCATCACCAAAACTCCAAATCAAGCTTTGTGATAGTAAAGTTTAGTCATGTATTTGTTCACCTCTGAGATAAAATGTAATAAATAGGCCAATCCTTAAGCCGCTCTAATCAAGACTAAGAGTGCATCAAACGTTTATGTGTGATTATAAAGTTATCACTCATAGAATTACCACCAACTCTGCAGTAAACTTTAAACTACTGAGCTTTTAGCCTCTTTTAGCTCATTGTTTTGGTTTTCTGACTCACAAACTCTGCTATAATCAACTTCATTTTCAGCAACAGCAGGTAGTTGTTATTTGCAACAAAGCTCTTATAAACTGACAGTTCGCTACCTGACCAGCAACACACACACACTGACTGGTACACTCATCAGGTGGACAAAAATGACACCAAATAAATGCTAAAATGTTAGCCACATTTATAAGGTAATATGGCAAAGCAGACATGAAAATCAATGATAATGCAGCTTTACAATTTATTTAAAATTGCTTTTACTGGAAGGCACATGTGGTCACTGCGTTAACTTTGTGGTCTATTGTATAGCACTTCTCCTACAAGGTCCTTGAGACACAGTAAAAAAAACCTTGGCCAGTGGTCTCCCTGAACGACCAAAAAAAAGAGAAAAAAATTAAAAAAAAAAAAAAAAAAATCTCAGAAGGAATAGCACCAGCTCACTCGCTCTCTTATCAGAGGCTGCCAGATGCCAGCCCACAACGCCATCCCACACACAGCCTGAAGGTGCATCGCAACACGAAGCCATTGCATTGGGGAGGGAGAGCGAGGGAAAGAGTGAGATACAGTAGAGAGAGGAAGCGGGAAAAAAAAGACTGGAAAAAAGAGACGTATAGCCTGGGAACATTCGTAAGGAAAAGTGGATCACCATGCGGAGGAGGGTCGATTGGAGCAGAGGGAGGCCAGGAGAAAGTGGATCGGTAGCGTCAAAGACCAATCTCTTTTTTCCCCACCATGCCTGAGAGGCTAAAGACGAAAGAAAGGAGAAACAACTTTAGATGGTTTCTGACAGTGTGATCTGTTACTGTGAAAAAGGAGAAAAAAAATTATGAAGGTTCCCACGGCAGCTTTGTGGCAACAGTAAGGATGATGCAAATCACTTGTGAGTAACAAGCTCCATCCATCACCCTTGTTACTGCTCCAACATACAGCACAGGCCCAGCAGCAAAGCCACTCATGCACACATTGTATGCAAAAGCCTACAGGCTGTCTTTCACTGTGGGTGGAAGCTTTCAAAATTTTACATGTGGAAGGCAGAAAACCTTTTACCAGAGCGAGATACACTGTCTGATCAAGCCATCTGTGATTAGATTTTGACAGGTTGCTGGAAGTACGCTGGCTGACAGCCCCAAAATTCAATTTTGTTTCACTTTCTCATGTGCTCTGCTTAAAGACAACTACTGTATGTGTGAAGATGTACACACACTTGACAGACGCACCCGTGTACACACGAGGGCTGGCAGCTGCTCACTGCCTTAACTTCTTTTTCAGGCTGCCAGTGAAAGCTGATTACCACCAGTCATCCTCCAGACAAACACCAGAGAGCTTGCAGAGTGTGTGAACATTACATTTTGGGTTGGGTTGGTCCAAGTGAGACGGGGACATACAAGCAGCTGTCATGAAAGGCACTGAGCCTTGTATAAAAAAAATTATTCTAGCATTATGCAGGTGTTTTAAGGGGTCAAAGTGACAAGAAGAGCGGCAAGAAATGGAACAGGTTAAACCATCAGCCTAGGGTTGATTAATGCTGAATAGTTTATAAAATGTCAGAAAATATTAAGCAATGCTCATTAAGTTCTGAGAGGCTGTGACATCTTCAAATTACTTGTTTTGGCTGACCAACACTCCAAAATCCCAAAATGTTTAAAATGTACAGTGATGCATGCTAGAGAAATGAGCATTAACTTTTATTTGAGAAGCTGGAACCAGCCAATGATTAGTATTTTTGCTTAGTACATTTCTTAAATTATGAATCATTGCAGATTTAGTCAATTGACTTATCAATTATTAATCATATTTTATATTTACTATGTGAACGCAAAATATGGACAGCATTGATATTTGGTATCTAGAGGCTCTAACCTCGTCACTCCCCACAATGAGCTCAGCACAGCAGGGGGAGGAGGGTGACGGGAGTAGGTGGATATTTCAACTTGAACAAAAAATGAATGCTTGTTACAAGCTTTATGACTCCAATTTATGAATGTACAGAGAAACTGGAGGAAAATAACATAAAGTACTGCAGTTCTTGGTGAGTTTTCAGTAGGGGTGGGTGAAATTCAATTTTACATAAGAATCAGGAATCTTATCTTCAACCATTCTGAACTGATTCACAATTACCCAATATAGTCTATATTGGGTAATTGCAATAATGTTAACATTAATAACATTATGTTGATGAAAATGGCAGAACTCCACTGCCAGAGTGCAGTGCACCTAGACAATTAATCTTGAATCTTACTTTTACTTTAATTACTTCATAATTAGCTTTGCAAGATGAAGGTGCAGTATTTTGTGAATACTTTGTACATCACTAACCTACTATCTGCACACTGCACCAGAGTAAGACCCTAAAATAGTTCCCCCTTTTCTATTTATTCAGTGGAGAATCATTTTTGAATCGAGAATCGATTCTGAATTGAATCTTGACACCAAGATTTTTAATTGAATCAAATCATGAGGTTCCCAAAGATTTCCAAAGATTCCCACCTCTGGTTATGAGGTCAATCTATACAGCACAGCCATCCTTGACGCACACTCATTGGTTGGCTAACATAAGACTGTACAGCTAACGTCTGTACAGTCTTATGTTGGCTTTCTTGGGTGAATAAACACTCTAGCCTACAAATTTGCACAAGAATTAAGAACATTTACTCCACATTGAATGTCAACACATCTTAAGGAACAGTGCGACATTTTGGGAAATACACATATTTGATTTGTTGCCTCGAGTTAGATGAGAAGAAATGTCTAGACAATCAGAGGGAAAGTGTTTGCGAGAGGAATTAAGACAGCCATCTGTAATTCAAACTTCACCCACCATTAAATACTCTAAGACAGTAAACCCCACCCACCTGCTACTCCAAGAAGAATAAAAGAAACATATTTAACCTAGGACAGTCCAGACTATGAGAAAGCAAACAGAGGCGGTGTCAGATATGATGCTGGGTGATTAGTCTCCGTTTGCAGTGTGCGAATGCTCATGCAAGCAAGATGTGTGTGTTTATGCAGAAGACTCCATATGGGGGACTGTTATATAATTCATACTGCAGGTGTTAAATAGCTTAAGCTTCTTGAATGAGAGACAAGCAGCTTTGAAATAGGGCCCCTTATATACAGTACAGTGTGCCTGCATGTTCACAAAATGGCTGACAGGAAGATTGCAAAGAAATATGTCCAGAACAGGGATACACAATGGGAAGAGAATATGAAGGGCACAAAACCAATCATCAGGCTGTCAGCCAGCTTTTTGTCAAATGGGAACATGTCTGATGTGAAGCTTCCCTTGTGGACAGAATGCAGTATGTTGCAAATTTGTTTGAAGATGAGCTGCGAGAGAAGATTCAAATCAAATAAAAATTATCTGCATTTGATTCAGTCAGCCAATATTCCGGTTACAATAATAGGATTAACTTTTGTTTCTTACTCACTACGTGATTTGCTTTCAAAGCCTGATAAGGGTCCCTTTTAATTAGTTTCAGAAATTTTGCTAATAAAAAGAACTCAAATTGATGTATGATTAAAGCAGGCAGTGATTTGGAGATACTGAATGTTCCCTTTGATGTGAGATGCACTTTGCTGCATATTCTGTATAGTAAACATCCCTGTCACAGACCATATGCCTGAGTAGCTGCAGTGCCTTTGCCGCTGCCTTTCTTTGTCATCTACAACTGGCCCAAAGACAGGAAAAGATTTCCCATCAGCAGAGGCTTGTACAACAAAGGCAGCTGGTAATTTATAGTGCTTAGTGAACCTCTTTAGTGCATGTTGAGGCAACTGAGGCTGTACACTGAAGCTCAGAGGTAGAGTCCTGCCTTCCACAGATCTCTGTGGGCTTCCATCACTCACTCACTGGTGATACTGGGAAACAGCAGAGACAGACTGGCAAACCATTTTCTTGGTTTCCAAGGAAATTCTTTGTTTTTCTAGTCCTGTGGGCTTGTGTCAAATTCAGATTTTAGGCTTCTCTCTATCTTGTGGGTTCTTTTCTAAGACTTTTCTTTCTCAGACTTATCTCAGACCTTGGACTCACCTATTACAATCTTCAGTCTGAACCAATATTAGTTTTAACACGTCCCTACAGTCTACTTCCAGCTCTTGCAATGTTGCCTCTAAGGTAAAACAGCATAGATGGCAGTGTGAACAGTAACCTCTCTAATTTCAGCATGAACAAGTGTAAGCGACATAACACTGACCTATTATCACCTTAAGTAGATATGGCAAACGTGTTAGCAACCAGTTGCCTATTTACACATCCAGCAGACACGGGACAACATTAGCATTAATTTCTAGTCATGTCTCTATCCATCTGATGAATATAAGGTCAATATCAACTCTCCTTTTACCTCAGTTTTGATCTTCTGTGAAAAATATCTGGCTGTAGCAACTATATGCTATGTTCACCAACTAGTTAGTCTATATTTTATATTTAAGTGCTGCATTTGATAGTCGATAGTATCCTCTTACATCGCTTAGAAAGTTGAGTAGGCCTAGAGAGTGCAGCTCTCAGCTTATTATGTTCTATGTATATGATCTGATTAATTTTATTACCTCTACTTTCTTTTTATCTGCTTTGTCTAGTTTTCTTTTCTTTTGTAAAGCATTTTGTAACATTAAGAAAAGTGCTTTACAAATAAAGTTTATTATTATTATATTATTAGTGAAGTTGTTGACCATAAAACCAAACCACTGAGCTAAAAGATGCTTAAATGCTCCATTAATAAGTTTCTAGAATTATATCATACATTTTTCTTGTCTCAACTTGGTTCTGTCAGTTTTATTTCACTCTAACCCTTAATGGTATGTCATTCATTCAATATCCTATACGATAGAATTAGCATCGTTATACATGAAAACTGTTTTAGAATTGTTGTTGCAGACTGCACAGCGCTCACAACAACTTACAGACTCTATGTAGTCAATGGGATGACTGCACTGACCAGAGCCAGTCAGTGGAGTCCATTGATTGAAACATAACAGTCAAGAGCAGTGTGAGAGAGGAGTGTATGTGCTGTCAAACTCGTGGGGCTGCAGGCCCCTGAAATCCATTTATTGATCCTTGTTGGCTGCTCACAGCTTCCTTTGACAGGGTAAGATTCTTAGAAGGACACCTCTGATGCACTGTACTTCAAAAATCCTATACCTTTACACCCAGTCCACCCTAGTCCAGGTTAAGCTGCTGCGTTTTCTGTTCTATTGTTGTCAATTTTTACTCTAATTCTTATATTTTTATTTATTTATTCATTTACCAATTCTATGTCCCCCATCTGATCCAGCAGGCTTTCCAACCACCCCTGTCTGCTCCCTGTGATGCAGAATGATTTCACTACCACACACTCTCATAATGATTCTCCTTCGCAACAATGTTTTATTTAGAAAATCTATTTGCCCCATCCTGGCATAACATTATGCACTGTGTCCTTGTTTCCCTAATGGTTTTTGTTCTTTGCCATAGCAACAGATACAGACCAGATGCTAAAAGACCAGACAATGCCAGCAACTACCCAGCAGTTTGCTTACATGCTATTATTCTTTTCATTCAGAAAGTGGCCTTGACCAGACGATTAAATTTTGACCCAGTTCATAAGGTGCCCTGACATTTAGTAGAGGTCTTATAGTGAGTCTGTCATGAATGCCCATTGACGTCTAATGGTAGTCTTGATTGGTTCCATCATGAAAACATTGTACAGAAGTAATTACTGATATTTTGGAACATGCCAACATTGCTGAAAATAGGTCCAATGGGGCAACGAGCACAATCAGTTAAATGATCAAGCATCTTGCGAACAAGCCAACAGTGTATCAAGATTATCTAAAACATTTTATGTGGAGGTTTCACTGAAGGTGAATGCAACCAAAACGTTGCTCATCTACCTTCATTATCTCTTCAAAATAAGTTTGACTGACCTGCTGCTTGTTGACTGTTCATGTTTGTTGCTTTCTTGGACCTATTTTTTTAGCTATGTCTTACTATGGTGAGTAGGATGTTGTCATAATATCATAAAATTGTATTTGGCTAAACAAATGTATTTCTTTTAAGTAACACGTTAAGAAACTGAGAGTGAAGTTTCTTGTTTCTTCATTATGGTGATTTTTTTTTTCATGAATGTTACACAATGTCACAATTTGGAGTCTCTACAGTGCAGCATATTGAGTTTTTCACTCACTCATCATTGTGTTTTGTATGTCACACATCAACTGAGTCAATGGTATATTGTTATTTATAAAGTCATACTGGGCAAATTTCCATCATAACTCTGCAAACTTACTTTCGAGTTCATCATTCAATCATTATCTTATCTTATCTTAATCATTATCAGATAACATGACTGTCCTGCTGTCTGTCCCTAATGTAGGGACAGAGATGGGAAAGAAAGCCCTCATCTTTTCTGCTCTAGACACTTGGAACAGTCTGCATAAGGGATTAAAACTGATGAATTTGATATCACTTCTTTGTTAATTGTACATGTTTTCATCTTACATTTAGCCTTATTTTAGTCCTCTGATTTGTTTTTCATATTACATTAAAGTTTCATCTGTTGCCTGATTTTGTATTGTCTTGTCTGCCACCTTTTATTCTGGCTTGACAAGGTCTCCCTTGTAATAGAGGGTTCCAACCTCAATGAGATTTACCAGGTTACATGTCTTTAGCAAGACATCTTTTTTAAAGGTATTTTTATTTTAGACAGATTACTGCCGAGAGATTACAGAAAATGAGAGACAGATGGGGACGACATGCGACAAAGATCCAGGGACAGTCTTGGTGGATCATGCTCAGTGCTCTAACCCCTATTCTACCGGGGCACGCTCTTTAACAAGACATCCAATAGCGAGCTTGTTGTGAATGTTAATTGACAATCAAATATGTTCTTAAAAAGACATCTATATCTTAATTCTTTTGAAAGTCCATACAATGGTCTTGGCTGGATGTCCAGATATTGACCCATTTTTGGACATACTGCATATATTATCTTCTAAAAGGGGCCGGTACTGATTGATATGAAAAAGACATAGAAGATTAGACCAGGACATCATACTGTAGACTGGGTTATTGTAAAATGCTATCATTAAGTTTCATCCTACGCTCTTCCTGTAATGATGTTGACTGCTGTATCTTGCACTAGTCACTATTGTGTTGGGTCCTGTAGTACCCATGAGATCATGTAAATCTTACTTCTATGTGGATCAGTATGTAGTGTATGATAATTATACAGTCTGATCATCAAGAGCAAATCTGAGCTGTATTTTATAACAGTTATTTCTTTCTTTTACACAGTCTCTTCTCAATCACAGGCTTTCAAAGTGTTCATGTTTCCTGCTGCATGCTTGTGAAACACATTCTGGAAGATAATAGAGGACCTTGCATAGATGAATCCCTGAAAACATTTCCAAGGCATGAAAATAATGCTGATGTCATGATGCAATGAGAAGCAATGTGATGTGCTCGACGAAACAATTTCTATCCTCATGCTTTCCCAAAAAAGCTTTCCTCTTGATGCTGTAATAGAAGTGAAACAGCTAATGATGTTGGGGTGACAGGTGAAGAACAACTTGGAAAAAAAGAAGACAAGTTCACAACATGAAACCACAAACTGCCGGTGGAGAAAAATACATTTGCTCCTACAGGTGAAATTACAAAAATGGTGTCACTAAAGAGACAGCCTGGCTGTTTTTTTGGCAAGGTTGAGCTCTTCTGCTTTTTGACTTCATTGCAAGAAGCTGCGACTTATTTTCATCCCTCCACGGCAGCAGCGAGTAAGAAAAAACACATCAGACAATAGCACGTGGCAGCTGGTGCTGCTTTTTAACATTATTAGTTCAGCCTCAGTGGTTTTGTCACACTGAATAGGGTAGGGATAGAAAACTTGCGCCGATTTAGCGCAGATCAATGCTGTCCTTTCCCTGGAATTGTGCATTGTGTACAACACAGCAAAGCGTCAGAGGTGGCCTAGTTTGCAATTCTTCAGATAAGCTTGTTTAGCTGATGGGCCCTGTTGAGGAGGAGTTTCATTTGTGGACAGAAACTGATTAATAATTACGTGAAATCGTTTAACAAAAACACAAAGTAATCCCAAGTTAATAAGCAATTAAGTGAGGCAAATAAAGAAATATATTGTTGTTGTTCTAGTTGAATGCTACAGTGAGTCAGAATCAGAATGATGATGCTCATCTGTGTTGACTGAAACAAGCTATCACTGGTCCATTAAGGAGATTTGATGAGCGTACAGTCTAAACTAATACTAGGGCTCTGATTTCTCCATCACTGAGCTGAGGGATCCCTGCTGGGCTCAAAGAAAAAAAAATCAATGTGGGAGATTTTTGATTCACACTTACATAATGCGTGGATATCTCACACTGCCTGGTACATATAGTTAATGTCAGCTTGAAACATAAAAATGTCATAATATAAAGAACCATGGTGTGGGAGTGTTTACAAAATACCTGCCTCATGTTCTCAGCACCGACTGATTTTAAGACATGTGGGCATGATTGCAACAGGAGCTCAGTTTAAACATCTCACTGGTGTTCCCAGCTAGAGTTAAACTACAATAAGGTCATCTTATGTATAATTTTGCTTAATTACCTATTTGCCTAATTGCTTTGTCATTATGGTAATTACATTCATTCATACATACATATAAGACAAGGTGTTGGGTTTCATAACTGTGGCTATGGATTTTCAAAGGCACTACTGAAAGCTGTACTTATCAATATCTTTATATTATTGATTGAACACACAATTATGTGTATTGTGAAAGGACTCGCTCATAATGATAAACCCACAGAGCATTTTAGCATCTTTTCCTTCATCATTTCGGTTTTCCTGCCCACAAACTGACCCCTAGTCTAATTTTTGGCAGCAGCAGCCAGCTGTTTTCAGCAAAAGCTCTAATAAACCCATTGTATGCTACCTGCCCAACAACATACGGCACACAGTTAGCGACTAGCTGGTGAAGAAAGTGAAACATTTAGCAGCTTAAGAGACAGATATATTTCTCAGCAGTTGGTACAGACCAAAGAAGAGCTAAGGAAAGTGAATATTAGAATTACATTTATCATGTGGCCACAAACACAACTCCAAACGAATGCTAATGTTGCTCTGTGTCTGCTGGATACATAAATAGCCAACTGTTTGCTAACATGCAAACCACACTGAATTGAATTACTCTTTTTCAGCTGTTTAGTTGCCCTCATGTGGCTAAATAAATGTTTTAATACAGCTTTCAGCATTTGTAGTAATTAATTAAGAATTTCCACAGGATTTTTTGTTCTGACTGAATTTGTGAAAAAAGAAAAAAACAAACAAACAAAAAAAAAAACAGAAAAAAACTTGTGATACCCATCCTAAGAAACATATGAACACTTGATGATGTAAAAAAGTGAACACCTGGCACCTGTTGTTATTTAGTGCTACCTAACAGATGTTATCTATGTTTTTTTTCTTTTTTCTTTTTTTTGCTTTTGCTTTATTCCACACACATTCATCTATTGTGTGTATGCTGTACTGACACAAATGAGCTTATGATGCTTAATAACCTTTTTCAATCTCTATTTGCAACAAAATAAACATTTCAACAACACTAATCATTACCACTGCAGTGGTAATGATTAGTGTTGTTGAAATATTTATGAAGCATGCTTCATTCAGTCTCTTTGACATACAGCATTTAGACATGAACTATAAAGTAAGGTTTTCACAGAAGAGATAAATGGCCAAATTAAGACGCAATCCAAAAAGGTTCTTTAAGTGAAAATGCAATACAGTACATCTACAGTATTAGTATTCTGTTGTCATTCACTTTTTGAATAAAAAATGAGGATTTAAATATTTACTTACTTGGATTAAAAGCCACCCAGGATTTTTGGTTTGTTTGTCTGATCACTCGTCATGCTCATTTCTACCAATGTCTTTCAGTCCAGAAGTTGATACTGATACCTGACAAAAATGATGGCCTATGAGATGGCAAAATAAGATTCAGATTGGAAAAAATAAATAAATAAAGTAATTTTATGCCATCAGTTTTTTTCTCTCCATCACTGATTATGCAATAAAGCAGATATGCCACCAAAAGTTGAAACACAAAATAATCATTTACAGTGTAGTTAACATTTATCAGCATTCCTGTATTGACACTTTTAAAATCACCAATCTCAACTTTGTCAAAATGCTCAAGCAAGTCTGATTTACTCTTCATGCTTTCATCTTGTAGCACACATACATGAGTAATGCTGAAGGCTATAGAGTAGCTCAACTTAATGAGTGAGAAAGCAAAAACAAGCGTTACACCCACCCACAGTCCTCACCAATTTAGTTTGTATTCATCTTCATAAAGCAAAAGACAAGTTCTATGTGGGTTCGCTTAGTGTTGCATCTTAATAACTAGATCTATAATTGTATTGTGCAATGCAAAGAAAACAAGTCAATAAATATAGTACTGACTATTAAAATCTTGTTTTCTTCCACAGATATATCTCCTAGACGGGTGAGATTTTGCTTGTTCCCAATGTAAATGAACGTCTCTTGTTGGAAGATAATCACACACACCTACTGACATCTTATTTAAAGAAAAAGAAAATCTTAATATTTGAGAACAAATGGCCTGCTGAAAAGGATACTGCAGTGAATATGCTGTATGCCCCTATATGTGGCTCAATATCTCTTATGGAAATCATAAAGTGGAACTTGGTACAGATCAGAACATTATCCATTGCGCCAGTGAAGTAGAAAAAGCTTCTAAACCTGATACAGATACTTTAATTGGTTGATCTTTCGCGTGTAACAAGAAGATGGAAATTCTCAAACCTTAAAGCAGAAAAAAGAAAGGTTGCACAGAGGCCATGTTGGTGTAGCCAATCAAGGAAAGCGTGGGTGAATAAGAAATAAATCAAACAGTAATTGAAAGGGAAAGCTCTGACTCGTTCTGTATATTAATATGCATGATGGATGCTTGCCTTTCCATCTTCTAAAGCAGTGGTCCATATGTTTAAGCTAACAGTATACACTCTCTAGGAAGTGTACGTTTGTGGAGTCAAGAAGGGTAGACTGTAATGGATATGATCCTTTTACAGAGTGGTTTTATAGCTCAAGGTAACAGCAATCCAAAAAAAAGAAAAAAACAAAAACAAACAAAACCTTGTCCAGTAGAACAATTAAAGCACGCCAGGGAGGCATAAAAGTTATGATGCCTGTGTATTAACATTCACAGCCAACTCCATAATATCTTTATAGCTTGAAAGCTTCTGATGAATCTCAAAAGCCTCTATGGTTTAATGACTGATTTAAAAATAACAGCAGCCACAATAAATAATGTCTGAGAGTTGGTTGAGTTTGTGATAGGATCGATATGTGTGGTTGATGGAATGCAAGCTGAGGCAGAGGAAGTTTTTTGCAAGATTGTCTCTTTTAATCAACGAGTCCTCTGGCCTTCTGACGCCCTATCAACAGGACAACATTGTTTGTCAGTGTCTTCCAAAACCGTTACAAAGTTTTTTTATAGGTTTAGGTACAAAAACAACTTAATTAGGTTTAGACTTTTTAAATTTTTCATTCATAGGATGGTATTCCTAATCCTGGGACATCAGTAGGCTACCATAAATAAGTAAATTCGTTCATTGTAATTCACAACAAAAGAAATGATCTTGCACACTGTCCAACACTCACAACTACAACAATTAATGAACAGATAATGTCTAATCATGAAGATCTGTGTTAGAGCACATATTGTTGATAATTTTGTGCAACTTGGACAGTGGGTGGGTTTCTTTTTCTTTTTTTGTTTGTTTTTTTGCTTTGTACTGTTTTTTGTTGTGCTGTTGTATGTTTTGATTGTGGGGGACTACGGATGCAAATTAGCTTTGAGCTAACTCTGATGCAGTGCATCTTTAATGTTTAAAACTGCACACTGTCCCAATCAATAAATCAAATCAAACAACCAAAAACAGTATCCATCCAGTCCAAAGCCTGTAACTGTAACAACACTTCCAAGTGTGTATTCAAGACCAAAAAAAAAGGAGGCTGCAGTTCATTTTGATTGCCTCCTATGTCAGATGTTTGAAGTGAGTTGTCCCACACTGCAAACCAACAGTGACAGTACACTGGATGTCTATTTCAACACAGTTTATATTGTTCTCAGTGGAAGTGGATCCCATAGCAACTCCACCAGCTGACTTCACTTTCTGTATCTTTGATCACTATTCTTTCATCTTTTGTGAGCCTAGGACTGGCATAAAATTGCTGCATAGCATGATATATGACATTCCATCTCAGCAGCGTATGAAAAATAAATTAGATTTCCCTACACCATTTCCTGATCAGCCCCCACCACCACCAGCTCTCCTTCCTTTCATCACACCTGCCTCTCTCTTCCTGCCCATGCATATGGCAGCTCGGCTGTAAAACACAAACACCGAGAGAGTGTTCACTCCGAGTTGCAGAGGATTTATTCAAACTCTGGACTCTTACTTCTGTACTTTGGCTCTTTTATGCATGTTTGGATGCCTTTCAAGTTAGAATTGCCCCAAATAACACCACCCAAGAGTGCAGGTCCTTCCAAAAAGGTCCTTCTATAAAAATTACCATTTTTGATTTTCTATGGTGTTTATCTATCCGTCCAGTACTTTTGTTTAGTGTTTTGGTCATAGTATGGGTTGGTGGATATGGTCTGTACGCACAGGTTTTGGTACCAAACCAGGCAACTTCACTCGGACAAAAATATTTGGAATTTGGGTGCACAGTCATAGTGCCCAAAAGTTCCAGATAACATAACTTCCTCTAAAAATACAAATTGATTTTGTTTTGACATTTGTTTTTATTTCCTGGCTAAAAACATCAGTCTTTATGCTAAGCTAGGCTAACCACATCCTGACTCCAGCTCACACACACACAGACATGAGATTGATACTAATCTTCTCATCTCACTCTAATAACAAAAGGGAAGTGGTTTTCCCACAACGTTTAGCTATTTCTTCAAACCTGCATTACTGTTTTTTTTTTTTTGTGGGCAGCAGAAACAAGCTGTAAACATCAAACTGCCATATCAACTTAAAAGATGATAATATGTCACACTTGCTAGCAAATATTTGCTGTCACGCAATTAGCAGATACAGAGCAACATGAATATTCATTTTGAGCTTTCCACCAACTTTTAGCTGCTAAAGGCTCTACTATGTTCACCAGCCAAACACTAACTTTATCTGTTTGGTGCCTTGGGGCTTCTCTGCTGTGAAATTGTTGTGTTACAGATACATTAAGCTATATGAATGTATGTGGGACATTTTGTTCACAGGCCTTGTATTTCTTGTAATTATGCAGTCTGCACCTTAATGCCTCAAATACAAAAATGCAATAAAGTAGAGGAAAATTATAGATGTTATCACACTATAACACGGGATCCTGTCACACTAAGTGTGCACAGTAATTTGAAAGTTAACATCTACAGCATGTGCAAAGTGTTTTCATTAAGATATCAGACTGGCAGAATCATGGCATGAAGGGGGGAACTAATTGAAACAATGCATGATGGATTTCCCGAGACGTTCCTGAGAGGAAAGCAACCTACTGAGGTCAAAAATGATTTATCAAGCTTTCACTCATTGTGCTCTGAAATATATATCTTCTTATGACTATGTGTTAATGAAACGTTTTAACTTTTTAGCCTCTGCCTCACCATTTCACAAAATAAGTAAAAGAGTCAACTTGTGATACGCCTTCCCCACATCATAAAAAGATGCTTTTATGAATCATCTAGACAAGACATTCTATTTTACAGTGATTAACACACACACACACACACACACACACACATATATATATATATAAATCTACCCAATCTGAGACTACATCAACTTAACAAAGAAGCACCACGGGGTCAAGAAAAGACCCTAAATGGAACAGAGTTTCATCCTATTCTTCATTACCTCTCATATCCTTCATTTTTCTGTGTTTCTCAGTGCTAACAATAGCCTGACACCACTTCACCCTCTTCAAGTACTGTGTGCTCTAAGCTACATGTACTTTGAATCAAAATAAATCCGCCTCAGCCTGAGTTGCTTTGCTTCACTACAGGGTTTACAAAGACTGGGGCTAAAGTGGTGAAAGTATTGAACAAAAAGTAATCGTTTTGTTACAATTACAAAATAATTCAAATAGCACATTTTACTCCTATGTACTCATAATATCTCCTCTATTTTTCCACATTTGTATGACCTTCTCAAACCTCTTCTGTGAAAATGCATGAAAAGCTTCAAAAGCATGAAAGTGCTCTTTTGATCACTTCATTAAATCCGTCTGATACAGTAGATTGAAAGTGTGCTTCGAGAATGTAGAACAGCTTCCACTGAGCCTCTAAAATTACCCTCGCTTTACAGTAGCAGTACAGTGGTAGTACATTATCAATAGCAGCTATAGCCTAATTTTGAGGCAGTTAAACAGCTGAGTGTTCTGCTGTGATCAAAATGTCAAACCTGTCACCTCCATAGCTGTCATTATCATTGCGGTCTTCCTCACAAGCTGCTGCACCTGAAACCTGCTCAGGTGATCTCATAGAATTTTATTAACCACGCTGGTGGTATGGCTCTAGGGATGGCAATGTCAGTAGGTTCTCTACTTTGGTCCAGAACTGTCAACTGTCTCAACAACTATGGGCTGGATTGCTGTGAAATTTACATTCATAGTTCCCAGACAATTAATCCTAATCACCTGCTTTTCCTTTTGCCCCACATTTGTCGACATCTGTGGTTTTCAGTGAAATGTCTCCACAATTATTGAATGGATTGCCATGAAATTTGGCACAGACATTCATGTTCCCCTCAGGATGAATTGTAATAACTTTGTTGGTCCCTTAACATGCACCATTATCATGTCAAAATGTCCAGTACTTTGGTTTATGACCAAATACCTGCTAAACTAATGATACTCCCATCAACCTCAGCTGCACTTTGTGTTTAATGCTAATTAGTAAATTAACATGCTGACACACTAAACTAAGATGGTGAACAGGCAAATATTATACCTGCTAAGCATCAGCATGTTGTCATGTGGGCATGTTGAGCTCAGTGTGAGCTTTAAGCACCGCTGTGCCTAACTACAGCCTGACAGAGCTTTAAGCTTCTGAGTACACAATGCAATAGTGGACAACACACACACACACACACACACACACACACACACACACACACACACACACACATACATACACACACACAAATGCTAAAAAGCACCGCTCCTATATAGCTAAGAAACACAGGCATTGCCTCTTTCTATATTCATAGTAAATGTTTCACACAAAAATTTTTTATGGATGGGAAAATGTGAAAAATAAAGCAAAGCCTGCAAGCTAGTTCAGAAAGTCAACTCAGTGTTATCATTCATAAGTAATCACAATAGGTAGTTAGAGATGAATAATAACCCCTAAGTCAACACTGTTTGCAGCTGAGTTTGAACCCAGATTCCACTTAACAAGACAACAAACAAATTGCAACCCAAGCAGAAAAGCTACAGTTAAGAAATATGAGGCCTATTTTTACAGGTGCCCCTGGTGTTCACTTCATGCCTCCAGAAATGAACTAAATTTCAAAATAAGTGGTTAGAAACTCTCAAAACTTCAACATGGTGTTGTCGCCCAATCTGCTCCTGTAAACATTTTAATTTTATCTTATTACATCTGGGATCGATCTATAAGATTTTCACATATTGTCATTATATATTGTCATATTATACATACTAAATTTTAGATTTAAATCCTGGAGATCATTACAAAGCCCCTCCATCTACACACAAAAATGAAAGTCACCATAAAAACAGAAATATAGTGTTAATTTTTCAGCTAGTGTATGCATAAACAATTTGAAACTAGAATATTTAATATCACTATTATGGCTGGTGGTCATTTGTGCAGTTATACATTGTAATTAAATGCACCTAATTCACTTTTTCCACCAAAAAAGCAGACAAGTGCAGGTATGTGCAGACAGTGCTTTTTCATTTTTGTCAGCACAATATGAAAAATAAATAGTTAAGTCCTAATGTGCACGCTCATTATATGAGTGGGAGGTGCTATTAGCTTATTTGATTTGTTTGTGCTGTCAGGAAATAAGCTGAGGAGAGCAAAAAACTGAAATTAAAGGCAGGGTCTTTAAAATAAGTTTAAGTGTGTTCTTTATCATGTGGCAATGATCTGCAATTTTGCTTTTCATTGAAGTTTGCAGAGCTACCAATTCATGGTAACACTATGTTTCATCTTGCTGATACAAAGGGCCAAATCCACAAAAGGATTGCACAGCTTTTGCGGGCGCTAAACCTGTGCAAAAAAGATAGCGTGTAATTCACAAAGCACCCACAAAAGGTGAAATGCACCTCAAACTGTGCTGCCAAGCAAATAGCGTCATGTGTACCTGTTCCATTTGCATGTATGTAAATTAGGTAATATTACACATTTAGCACAAAATTGGTCCCTTTCTATGCAAATAAGTCTCATTGCCAAAACAGTCTCATTCATAAAGACCAGCACTAATTGCCACACACATTAGAGTTATTAGCGTCTTCAGATAGTTGGTGTTAACTGTGCGCACACTCACTCTCTCTCTATCTCTCTGTTTCTCTCTCTGTCTTGAAATCTTCAAGCTTGTGAGGCTTGAATGATATTGACATGATATTGAATGATATCCAGGGTGAAATCTTCAGCCATACATTGGGGGGATCAGGTGGGTATGGGGTGGGAGGCTTGTCTCGGACTTTCAGCTACTTAAAAATAAAAATGTCCTGACAGCTCTGATGGAGCTCAGGATTCATCCATAAGTGCTGCTTTCTTACAAACAATTCCACCGTATAAACCTGAATCTGTGTGTAACAACTGACCAGTGTAGATGTGCAGCAGAACACAGAACATTAATTATCGTCAGATCCTGACCTATCCGGTGTTAATGAAGATACCGCTGCTGTGCCACGTGCATAAATACGCACCGCCTCTTTCTCAGTTTGGAGACGCACTTATTGTTTCAGCTGCTGTGTGATGCTGCAGCCAGCTGTGACACACAGCCAGCTGTGGGCACCAAACAGAACGTCAGTACTGATGTTTCTGTGAAATCCCGGATACATTCAGTGACACCTGAACGACATTAATGTAAGATCCAGACATTAATCTAAAATGTTTCAGACCTGCCTGAGTCACATTCATAGCTGTACTTTGACATTTCAGTAGATTATGTTATAGATGCAAAATACTGGAGAAGGAAAAGATGCAAAATACATGAAAGTTGGTTTGTGATTGTGGAGTGCTCTGTGTGTGTGCAACTTTGGAAACTGCTCTACTGACTCAATCAGATACAAAACAAAGGGCGAATTGCACTCCGCTGCGAAACTTTATGGTCATGTTTGTGCTGGCATATCATTAACACAAAATCTTATTTGAATAGGACCTTAAAACGGGACAGATTGCAGGCACAGAATGCTGCGCAATTCACGGTGCTATTAACAGGTACAATCCATTCTTTGTGGATTTGCCCCTAAGTGTCACTCCTGAGTGGAAGACAGAGAGAGAGTATGACAAGAAATTCTTCAAATCCTTAAATCTGGTGTTAAAGGCTCAAGTTTATCACCTCCCCTTGGAGGTTTCTGTCACTTTTATCATGTTTGAAGTCCTCTGAACAATGAGTATCCTGCCAAGGCCCGAGGTTGGTTTGTATGTGGTTTGATAAGAAAGGTCAAAGACTTTCAAGGGGTAATTTCAGGCCTCAAATAGTTTCAATGTTAAACAGAAAAACTTTGAGTGAAAAAGACAAATCTTACCTATATTGTGTGGTATTGTGCCATATGGTCCCTCAGAAATACCTCAAGGCCTCACATTCACACTAAAAGAAGGGAGGAAAATAAAAGAGAAAGCTGTCAAAAGCCCACATTCTACACCATTGTTTTTTTTTTTATTGGCGCAGAGTACATAAACACAGAGCAGAGGTAGAGACATAAAGTTTACACCGTTATTTTACTTTCTATATGAAAGTTGTATCCCTCATTACCATGTTGGAGGTCAGGTGTGAAAAATTCAAAGAGAAGGTCATGTGAGGTCACATGCAACATATCTTTACAAGTGAATATTGTATTGAAAAATACTGCATGCATTAAAGAGGGCTTCATGATAAACACACTACAGATTTGACCTCTGTAACATGAATGACACGTTAACCTACATATATACTGGTTAACATACGTGCTTTTTTGCCAGAAATGAGGCCATCTTGTTTCTAATGTCTGATAGCCGGCTATCTGACACACATCCCAAACAATGCTCAAGTGCTATTACATACATATTTGCTGTGAGCCAATCACACTACTAAGCTATGGAACCTTTTACAATTCAGACAGCGCTATTATGATTTATAAGGAATTATCTGCTCCTAAAACAAAAGCCTATAAAAATCTCTTTAAAGCACAGTGTAGGAGGGAGGGGAGATTAGATTGGTTTATGGAAAATTATTGAAATAGAGCACAGCAGGGTGTTTGTGCAGGGCATTGACTCCCAAGTGACATTATAATCTTGGCAATGACTGAACACGCATTATTTGTCTTTTGTCTCTTATTTTTGTGGCCAGTCATCCCTTGCAAGCTGTTTGCCTTTCTAAACACGCATTTTGAAGGCATTATTGTTTATTTGCTTTGGAAATATGCGTGGGAGTAAGGGTGTGGGTGTGCATGTATACATGACTGAATATGTTTGTGCATGGATTCATGGATGAGCACCTGAAAAGGACGCCTAATTTACAAGGTTATGCATGTACATATGGGTTCTTCTCACATGCAGTCATCTATTCTCAGAGGAATAAAAACATATGGTTCTTTAAATTGATAAATGATGGTGAGGATGTATGGTATTCAGAAAATGTGGCCTTGTTATATTCAGTGTTAAGGGAATTAATGACAGGACGCTCCTCTTTTATTCCTCCACTGATAGTAAACATCTTCATATTCTACTCAGTGCTCATCCTTTGAGGTGTTTATATGCCGCTTCTCTCATGCATTTGCCCTCCCACACAAGAACGACATAATCAAGCCTTTCTAGACCACGCTGCCGTTGACTGACTCTCTTTTATACACACACTTCTCTTCCCTCCATGCCTCTCTCTGGGGGCTCATGACACACCTCATTCTCTTGGTTCAGATTTATTGTCGTGTCTCCATGCGCACCCGCCCTCCTCCATCCCTCGTGATCTTGCAGAGAATGCCAGTCTGATGAGTGGAAGTGCACCCTCAACGGCGCTTTGATTTCTGGGGCATATCTCATCAACAGTTTTCTGTCGACCGGGGGGCCCTACAAAAGAACAATCTAATCCTCCATTTTTAGCAGGTCCCTGGCTGGTCTTAGTCCGTCAAATTGCAGCATTAAAACAGGATTCACAGCACGCTTACCTAAGAGACTGTAACACTACTCAAACCTTTGGAATATTTAAGCCAAAATGATCTGAGAAGGTGGATGGTGGGTTGTGATGCTAATCACTTGAAATTTTCCCATTATTAGCTTTTAAGGTGTAGCAGTCAGACAATGAAAATAACTGATTATTGACTCATTCTCATTAACAGTCTTCATCAGGTTCTTTAAAGTTCCATTTGTACTCATCGCTTGGAGCAATGACCTCAGACTCAGGCTAGCATAATAACTGAGGGAATTGAGACTTTAGAAAATGCCAAGAGAATGCTTTTCCATTAAAACAACATAACAAGCCACTTAATAACATTTATAATGCATGTCCTTGTTTCTTTGTGACATGCAGCATCAATCTGATCTATAAGCGGCTCATTTACAAATATGAACATTAACTAAACACCATATCAATTAAAAAGTGTTGTTCAGCAGCTCAGAACCAGCATGTACTATATAGGATGAGATGAAACATTGAGTGGGCATCCTACTGTAGCAGAGAAATCAAATCCAGTAAGCCTGCAGGCTTACAGGCCAACTTTGGCAACAAGGAGAACCACTTAACAACACAAGTGCTCAGGGAATCAATGCACTGTCATTAAAATGTACAATAGAGGGTTTTCAGGGTTACACACACTTTGTGTTAGATATATTGGAGGTCGATCCTCAGTTCTTCTGTAGTGTTAGGTATGAAAAGCCAACAATACATTGCAATCACACTTCAGAATGTACATCACAAAAGGACCAAATCTTTTATTCATTCATTTCTATGCAGTTTTTGACTGAGGAATGATTGTTGTATCATACATGCTTCTGATTGATTTGGTATGGATTTGTTTCGGCACAACAGGGACAAGCTAGTAGTTACCTGAACCCGTTTACTTACAGTATGTTGTCCTTTTTTGTGTTGAAATTTTTGGCAAACTCGGGATTAGGAGAGTGAAGAGAAACTGTTTTATATTTTAGGTAATTAGATAATGTGCTTAAAGTGTGAAAGGTAGCAGGAGTGAATGCTTTGCTCAGCATACCTGGACTGGATGTTGAACAGCTTTATTACAACAGCTTACTAAATTAAGAAAAACTCTACATACAACCAATTATGTGAGCTGTACTTTGAAAACAAGTTGAGAAAAAAACAGATTGAAATGAGAAAAAGTCATACATAAGAAAATATAATAATCATTTTGGTAGCAATATTATTTTTTTAAGGTTATTTACCTGCCAATATTGGCAGTGTTAATATTCTTGTGAGGGCCAGATTTTAGTGTGCATGTTAACCATTATTATACCATACTGTTACATAAAGCAGCAAACCGTCTGCACATCTTCTATAAATTACCAATGTCAGTACTCCTAGGAACTCTTCAGAAGGGCCTTCACAGACTGAGCATGTCACAATACCTGTGACCAAAGAGGGATTTGTTTGATTTATTCCATTGTTCTCTAAATAAGACTAGGTCAAGACCCAGTATACGGCTGAACCCTATATGAAATGTTAGGGGGCTTTTAATTTGAAAAGATGAATACAAGAAGTGGCAACACTCGGCCGACTGATGACAAATGGTGTAACTTCATCAGTCAGTCAGTCAGTCAGTCAGGGACAGACTTTTGCATTTATAGGGCTGGCCCCTGTGGTCCAGCCAAACATATTAAAAATAAATGATTAAAAACACATCAGTGAGCCACACCATTACACTGGGTGACATGTTGCCTTATTACAATGACCATGGGTACTGTAGGTATTTTTAAGTCAATCCCGAATACACTGCCCTGCATAAATACTCATAAGGCCACGAAATGTGTATTAATCCGAAGCTGAAAATAGTCCCCAACAAATACATTTACCCCTGTTTGAGCAAAGTTTGCTTAAAATGACAGTGTCCAAATAATAAACATGTGGTATTCAGACTTTAAAGCAAATAAATGAAAAATAAATTACTGAAACCAAGCCATAAATTTAAAAAAAACAATGTTACTGCAATGAACAGACTACTAAATTTTCAGAATTCTTGCAGATGAGCCACAACATTAAATTAGGACCATCATTTGTGATAAAGCTTAACTCTTCAGTAACACATTTCAGTGTATTGTGAACTAAAGAAATTAATAAAAAAGACAAGTTACTGTGCATCTTTAGACGTTACCATTCAGATGTTATTCATCAGTAAAATACCAGTGTGTGGTAGAGAGGATGAAGCAATGCTGCTGAAGTACTGCTTGATTCAATTTATTCTTCTTCTCTGTGGTGAAGTGGCAAGGCTACAACCTCTCTAATATGTTTGGGATTTCAAATATATATATATATATATATTAAAACCATTGTAAAAGAGCCAGGATTTAGATCAAGGTTAGGTAGTTTTATTTGATTTCAAAGATCACTCATCGAACCACTCTAATTCATTTTGTTCATTATAAGTGAGAAATTCAACATTCTTATTTTTTTCAGTAAAATGTGATTCAGTCACAAGGCTATAAGAAACAGTCTCTGGCAGGTGGCAGACATTTTGCATTCTGGCTCAAACTAAAAACTCAGCTTTGTGGCCACAGCTTGTTGGTGTTGTATTCACTCTATATTTCAATTCCTTCAACTTAATAGCGAGTTTACACCAAAGAGACTACAACACACGGCGTAATGCACAATACGCATCATTGAGTCATTAGCTTCTGGCTCACGCTCGGCTTCAAAAGCAGACAGAGAAAATGCACATAAACGCCTCTTCCACAGTCTTCCTCGGACATTACATGCATGTTGAAGTTGTTAGTGGTAAGAGGCAACAGACAAACTGGGGTCTCAGTGACAAGCCAAGTTCCCCCTTGCAACAATGTTCTATACTGCACCTCCTGTGGAGAAGTGTAATCACATTTTCCGCAAGGGTGGTTCTAGTGCCCGTGAGAAAAGGGTTTATCGAATTCACACACATTGTCATTACGCAGCCCGTGTGGCTTCCCTCCGTATCTACGGCCACTTATCCAGCCAGTGTGGTTTAAAGAGCATCAAGGCTAGAAACACACAAACACACACACTTGTCGTTACGCTAAGAGTGCTGTAGATAACACACCAGAGGAAATTACAAAGTAGGCGGGGGTGTGTGTTGAATTGTATTTGTTGGCTTTGAACACAAGGTAGGTCTACTGTTGAATCCTTGAAGCAATGATCTGTAAAATTTTATAGTATGCATACCTTTTATCCTTTTGACATGTCCCATGGTTTAATACTTTTTTAAAGTAGTTGTCATGTCAGCTACAATGAGTGGTGTCTGTGGTATTTCCATTATATGTAATTTAGTGACTTATTATTTCCCTTCCAGAAAGTTGGGGGACTTGCGAGAGACAAGTTTAAAAAAAGAATCAAAATCAAAGCAGTAGAGGCTGAAATATCCTGGCTTTAATCCCTAGTGTGGTTCAAGCTCCAAAAAACATTGGATCTTACTCTTCCCATAACACAACAGTCTTTTGTTAGACCCTGCCTGGTTCACATCATATAAGACGGATGGTAGAGATTTCCAAATTTATTTCCTCCAAGCATTTAAGTTGTTGGAAAACCGAAAGAGGGCAGTATTATTGCGGAGTAAGTCGCGTGAGGATTACAGATAATTATGTATGAATATTATATAACACTTTATACTGTACATGTACATTCAGTTTGGGTTTGATTACCTCCTCATCTCCGTTTTACTAAACACCAAGTTAGATATATCAGAGCTTTCAGAAACTGGGAGAAAGAGTTTCCCAGTCATAATCATGCTTAATTATGCTTAAGGGTTAAAGGTTCTATTTGTAAGAATCAGAAATTCCTTCTCATTAGTGACACCGGTGGCCATTATGTGAGTTGCAGTCAACATCCTGTTTCTCATGCTCACAAGCATGCTTACGGTGCAAGGCGCTGGTGATGTCTTTTTCCTCGCTTACACTTCTCATCTCAATAACATAAAAGATATTTAACGTTGTGTTTTGCACCGTGTTTAGGCAAAGCATCTCCCACTCTCAGTCAGTCAGCTGCACCCCCCCCCACCCCCATCCGCTCCACCCAAACTACAAAAATATGCATTAATCAACCACCTGAACCTGACCCGACCCGTAAACCACCAATGTTTACTAATCACCAGTAGGCTCAGTGAGCTGTGACCTGTAAGCAATGCACTGTGGCTGGGGAGCAACAGGCTGCGTCTATGAAGCAATGTTCCGCGGTTTTGCTGTGAGATGTGTGCTTATTACCACCTTTGGACTACCAGCAAAAGGGATAAGCTATGTTCTGCTATCACTCTGGGGCTTGTCTTTTGCTCCTTTGTTGAGGAAATAATGTTGTTTTAACCATGTGTGTGCTCGGGAGTAGGCGACTTGTCATTGTGGGGGTGTTTTGTTGTGAAATATGTTGTTGTCAACAGAGGCAGCTAGCTGTCTCATTAGCTGAAGAGCTAATATCTGCAAGGAGTTTCTAGTCGGATAGCACCGTTTTTGTTGTGTTGTGTTGTTAGGCCAGTTGTTTGTTCACATTAATGGGAGAGAGACAAGGCACTTGGGAGCGTGCAAAAACGTCACATCCTTTGGACTTTTGCGGAAAATCCAGCCCGGGTCCTTCACATAGAAATCATCCGTGTCACCCATGTATGCCAAATATTGTTTTTCTGTTTTTTCTCAGGACAGGTTGGGCTATTCATAAATGCCATCAGCTTGCATGTGACTAGCACTATACATGTTCTGAGAGACTTATGGGGGAAAAAAACTAAATAGAAAGAGAAACTTTGTAGTTTTTTGTCTTTATATCTAGAAGTGTCCATACAGCACAGATACCCGTAAATGAATGGACAGAGGAGATTTTCAGGGTTCAAGGGATGTAAAAATAATGGTGACAGTGCCAAACAAACAAAACATAGAAACATCATTTTCATTGATTTCATTACTCTGATTTTTTTGCTGATTGTAATTGTTCTGTATCAGCCAGCAAGCCATGAAGATGTTTTGTGACATCATTTTGATTGATATCAAGTTGTGATGTCACATTTTTGGGAAAGAAAACAAAGTATTTTTCATCTTTTTTCCTTTTTTTGAAACATTATGGTGAATCTGCTCCTCAATTACATACTGAGTTTCCCTCTCAATATGTCTTTACAGTGTGTGTATGATGTCTCTGCATTCTAGTTTGACACAGTTATGATCAAGGGGCTACCCACTTAAACACCTACATAGTGATGTGTTAGACAGCACTCTCCACCCACCATCACCAAAACACCAAATGAGGGAATATCTTTTGGAAGAATGTGTTATGTTAATGTGAGTTTCAATGACTTGGAGAATCGATTCCAAGAAAAACTGAAGCGTCTTAAATTTGTTACCCACACAGAATCAGACAAAATGTGAAAACTACCTTATAGAGAACAAACTTATCTCTGCATCACATTTTTAATACTCAGTATTTAGCCTCCATCATTCAACCATCATAGGTCTAGAGTTGGGATAAGAAGTTCTGTGGCCTTTTTAGAAGTACAAACTATGTCATCTGTGACGTCTAGGAGTGGAGGAGTACTCCAGTTTGGATGACACAGGCGGACCGGCCATCTGGAGTCTTTTTTCACTGGGAGCTTGGTGCATGTGTGGGCCAGCAGTGAGCCAAGCAAAGTTTAAAACATGTCCCACAGAGGTTTCAAGTACTGGTTGTCATGAGCACTGTGCCTCCCCAGTCCATCTTTGCCCCCGCAGGGAATGTTACATTGGCACACACAGTACCTTTCAGACACTGAGCCGATAGTGATATACAATATGAATGCCTAAATGTAAAAATTAAATGTAGTGTAAAATTGAAAAGGAAAAGCATGGAGACCAGAGCTGAAGATTTGAGAAAAACATCCTGGAGGCAGTTGTGGCCTAATGCCACCAATTGATTCATTCATTTGGCAGGACAACTACTATCAGTACAACATTTCTCCTAACATCAGGGCACAGCAGCATATTGTCATCGCCGAGTCTAAGTACTTTGTTATGCTGCCTTCAAGTGCCTCCAGGACTTTTTCTGGTGAAAGGTATGCCAACAAAGATCCAGTACCTCAGTATGTGATAAATGTGTTGTTCACCTGTACGTGTATATTAACTTTAAGTTTATTTTAATGAGCTCTATCTCTACAATTTCTTTAATCAGTACAGATTGTCTCTGAACCAACAACACTGTCTTTAAACACATCCTCTTCATTCATGTCAATGGAGCCGCTCGGATGGCAAAAACACACACTTGTATGGTTAAAAAGAAAAAACCTTTACTGAAACCCAAAATAATTTGCAGTACATTGGCTAATCAAATATATGGAAGCACAAATAGCAGGTAGAACGTAGCATGGTCCATGTGGCATTGTGCTGATTCTATAGTTTACCTCATCAATACAGATGAAATGATGATGATTATAACTTTTTGGAGTTGTAAATCCTGACACAGGACTTAACATTGCTCTGCAGTGTCACGGCATTTGATAAGCTTTCAACAAGGACCACCTGGCTCATATTTTATCTTTTCACTGGTACCTGTAGCAACACGCCCACGTCAGTCTCTGGCATTGTTTTGACACAGGGCTATTTTCAGTCTGAACATGGCCCAAGAGTGCATTCAGGATCTCTTCACGTACTCATGGTTCAAAAACAGGGATGTGCAGTTAGATTTGGATGGATGGATGGATGTGTGTGTGTGTGTGGGGGGTGAGGTTGGATGAATGGATAGATAAATAGATAGATAGATAGGTAGATAGATAGATACATAGATAGATAGATTTATTGTGTGTTTGGGGTTTTGTAAAACACAGTTTAAGACACATTAGAATCTCAACAACAACAACAACTTCACATGTGTTGATAAGGTGAGAAAACACACCTCATAAAAGTAAAATCAGTAAACCACAAACAAACTTTGGCTATCCTCTTTGGCCACCCACAGAGACAATTAACAGGTGCAATCATGACAACGACTCACAGGTGTATCCTTTCAGGGTGGAACTCCTTATGAATGAATAATGAGTATTTTTTATTTTTAAATGATAGCTTCTGCTATTTCCAGTATACCAATATGTATCAAAATTATATCAAAATACAATATAAAATCAAATCAATTCAGAAGGCTGGTTTATTTCAGAAATTCTTTTTTCCCCCAAATTAGTGCTTGAAATAATTTCTCTCATTTTGTTAAATGTTGCTGAAAGTTCTACAGGACCTGGTTATAAAAGACGTAACCTCTATTATATAATTTCATTTATGGTGTAACCTATATATATCTTTGACATTGTGAATATTATTTCATAATATTTAGGGTAGAGGTAGTGAATTACACCTCTGGGATTTTTTCTTCTCCTAACACATTACTATGAATTGTTACTTTCATGTAATTCAAACTCAAGTTATAATCTCTTTTTTGAGAATTGCTGTCTTATATTCATGCATGAGATATCCTACATCTATTTTTACTCACAATTGCCCACTACACACTAAGACTGACTGTTTGGTGGTGGGTAAATGCTTGGAAAATAACAATGAAGTATTCTTAAAAATAAGCAGAATGCATGCTCAAATGACTTGATTTCTGATTTGAGGGAAAACACCTGTGATCTACTGGCATGATTGTAATTGCCTGTGTGGATGTGGCCAATAAAAGGACGTCTGGTTTCTGCTCTGTAACTTTGTGAAACTACAGCAGTTTCATAAGATTTTAACTTGTTTAAAAAATAAATAAATAAACTTAACAGATAAAATTTTAAAAAATGATTTGATAAGGAGATTTTAGAGTGTGCATGCATTAGATTATTCTGGTTTTACTGGGGCTTTTTCCAGAAAGCAGTTTTACTGAATCATTAGTTCATCGAATAAAAACCTCTGCGCTGGAAACAGATGTGATGTCTGCTGGATTTTTGACTTCTGCATTTTCAAGCACAAGATTTCTCAATCCCACGCTCTGCTGTAGGTCAACCAGGCTATTTGCGGCTCAAAATGGTAAACTTTGACCTGTGACCTGGAGTGCACACTAGAAAAGGGAAATTCACTCTTGAGTTTGCCAGTAAAAGTTGCTTCAAATGAAATTAATAAATAACAGATATTTTCTGTTTTATGGAGACTGATGCATATGTGACCAGGCCCTTATTTTAAATACCCTTTGTTCTTTCCACAATAGGCTCATTCAGCAAGCAGCAGCTAGTTATTATAGTTATTATGTGTACATGCAAAGTTGAACATCATGATTCTATTTGCAGTCTTAAAAGCATAAATTGATTTGGCTCCCCAGTACATTTTTGATCTGCTCACTGACCACTGTTTCCATACTGTAGCTAGAATAAGATCCAGATCTGGTGAGAGTACAGTTCTCTGGACCAAAGTAAACTGTTAAACTGTCATATAATGAAGTTATAAGACAAAAGACTACACAATGAGAGAGATTTTTTCTTTAATATCTATGGTAACTCAAAATGTGACATTTACAGGGCAGTGATAATGGCAACCATGACGAAAATTAATCACAGATTTTCTTAGTATACTGTGTGTTTTTTGGCTTCCACTGCAAATGTTGACACATTCAAGATTCACAATCAGCAGAGGAAGAGTTTGGTTTAAAGTGTATGACATATATCAGCATGTCAGCAGGGTGTGGTCTGGCATTGTTGCTATAGTTAGACAATAGTAGTATTAGTTAGTCAGACACTAAGGACCTTTTATGGCAAATATTTATCATTAGATTTGGTGGAAAAGGCTTTGCTCCTTGAGGGAGCTCTTTAAGAATCTGAGCAGTATCATGAGTTCTACTGGGGGAACTAATAAACACATCGAGGAGCATTAAATCTAATTTAACTCAACAACTCCAAAAACATTGCACATAAGGTAGAGGCTGGGGAGCTGCTACACCAAACAGCTTTAGAATGAGTGTAGCTGCAGGATGCTTAAGTTGTCCGTCCAACAGCAAGTACGGTATAAATTCCTTTTAATATAAAGCTGAAGTATGCTTTCTTATATACCAACTGTAAAAACAGTATGCTATAAAGATTGGCACATAGAACATATTGTTTACAATTACTATGAGATTAGGCCACAACTAAAAAGGTCAGTTTATACAAGTCAGCTGATAGCCGCACAGCAGTTGAATGAGCCCATGATAATGAAACATGAATCAGGATCCGTTAAGCAACTTCAGTGTTCTGACTGAAGTAACCCTATGCTCCATGTCTTATCAGAGACATTAACCAATACAACAGGTCACAGACTATCACAGGTGGATGAAAACATTATATCTCCATATTAACTTTAGCTTAGCAACCACCCTTTTTTTTCTTTGTCCAAAAGGTTCCTATACAGAAATTTGGAATATATCAAGATGAAAAAGGTTTTCACACAACAAAAAGCAATATTCTACAGTTTCTGCAGCATACGATGAAAAAAAAAAACAGTTGAGTAATGTTCAGCTGTTATCACCCAGGCCACCCCTGGTTCTTCAGTTTAATACCTTGTCACACACTTTAAACTCCTGTCTCTGGTACAGTATTACACACCCATCCCCTTCTCTCTCTCCTGGATTATATAAAATAAATAAAAAAAATCCTTACTACAAGTCACTTAGGACATCCTATCACTTTGAGCATATTTTTGATAGAGAGCCAAAGCTGCTCAACTTTGTGATTCAGTATCACAGCGGATGATTTGTATCCTTCAAACCCATCTTACGTTGCCTGTCACTGGAGCTTTAGCACCATTTTTCAGAGGAAGTAATGTGACTGGATGGGGCTCGCTGCATCGCCAGGATTTTCAGATGCAGGTTGGCTCCCGACGACGCAGCCTCCAGTTGGTCTCAGTTGTTTCCAAGATGAATCAAAAAGGCTTTTAATAATGAAATCTAAAAGAGCTCACGGGCTGTACGGATAACTTCAAAGGGAGGTTAATATAGATCCCCTGAGCATTATGCCGTGCTGCAACAACCTTTACATGAGCTGAAGAGCAGACAGAATTATGCTCTGTCAAGAAAACTCACTTTTTCCAGCTATAAAAAGTATATTTGTTTTTCCGCTCTCACAACCTTGGGGTGAGTTTGTTATAGGAGTTCTGCAATAAGAAAAAACATAAAGAATAACAGCAATAAATACAGAGACGTATGCTGCCCTGAGGCTTAACCTGGAGTATCAAACACCATATGCACTCATAATATTGTAGCTATCCCTGCAACTTATATTCATCCTGGAAAGCTTACAAAGAGATATTAACCTGAGTCCAAAAGAAAAAACATTTCAGTCTTCAGTGTGGATGAATATATTGCGCATTAAAGACCAGCTTTACAGTAACACAACACTGATGGAGGCCCATGTAAAAGTCTATAAAAACGGTGTAAGTGCAGTTCATGCACTTTTTTCCCTCCACCAAGATGGATCAGGAACAGCTGCCTTTCCCTGTGTTATCTGGTTCCGCAGCTGACAGAGACATCAAAATCCTGACACACGTACTATATTGCACATGGCAAATTCATGACATCTGCACATGCTGCCAAAGATGAAAGCCATGAGTCTGGTACAAGGCATGTGGGAATAGATGTACAGTAACGAGAGCCTTGGGGCCTGGCTTAATGAGGAGGATTAGTGAACCATGATAGGGCTCTCGTGTGCAGCTGTAGAGGGTGGTGATGCTGGTAGCACGGAGGGCTGGATGGAGAAGGGAGCATCAGTTTTGTCAGGTAGAGGACGGGCTCACCTCAGCTCCCAGGAAACTCTTAAATGAGACAGAGGAGTGCAGACCAATAGATGAGGCCAGATTGTAAATGCTGACAAGTGCAATCAATAGATTGCTCGGTGATATTAACTTGCTATCATCTTTTTGATATCCCGCTGAGATGGGATGAAGGATTCCCAGGTTAAATAAATTAGACTTCTCTGCAATATAAATGTTGAAGATTCATTTTTCAGCACAAAGATTATGTGACTTTAGAATGCTTTATGAATGTATTTCTAGTTAATTTCCTAATTTTCCGATAATATGCTATCAAGAGGCATTTTACTACTTCACTATCCCCATCATAGCAGATGGTACAGATGGATACAGATATTTTTTGGAGACAGACTGCTGTATTAAAGACCAGTAACGGTGGCATATTTTTCTTGTTTATTAGGTTTTGCTCACAGGTTTGAATGCCGTCTCTGCATTGCCCCCATGTGTTGAATTCTCCAACATGGCGATTTTGATCTTTCAGAACTCTCAAATCCCTGAATCCAATTTGAGGCTGGCAGAGGTCCTGACATCAAGTTCCATTTCTGCTAATATATCTTATAAATGGCTCAGTCACACAAGAAAGTGGCACTGCAAATTCTGTCAAAATAGGCAGTGCTAGAGGCCTGGTGACAAACAGACTACATGCAGGGCCATAGGCACCAATTCCATGGGTGCTTGGCAGCTTCAGCACCCACTGGGAAGGCATACAGTGATTTGACCATATCAGGTGACTAGGTCATAACAAAGAATAGGCAAAGAGTTTTAACTGTGAGCTAAACATGTGTTCATTCCTACTGTATGTTAAACCTTCTTGGTGTTTTGATTGCTTTCTTACAATATATAAACAAGAAAAGTGCTTCGTTTTGCACCACGTTTTGAACCACTGCCATCTGACCTGATTGACTTTCTTTTAGCACGCTTTTGTACCAAGGCTGTTGCAGCCAGTATAACACATACAGTCCATTAGCAACGAGACCTTTTAAAAAACATTTGAGTTTATAAGACAAGTTCCCATGTGGCACTGAAACATCCCACCTCCATAGATGGCTGAGGAAGGCTATATTTGTATTGTTGCAACAGTTTTTTTTCTGTCACTTTACACATCTTTCTTCATAGCAGTCATCCACTATACACACACACACACACACACACACACACACATTATATATATATATATATATATATATATATATATATATATATATATATATATATAAATCTATACAGACTCGCCAGTTCTCAATTTCCTCAAAGGTTTAGATTGCTACTGGTCAATAACAAAGTTGAGCTCAGTTCTAAAGATCTGTGCAGATTTACCTCCACAACTAAATCCATTATTTACAACAATTTCACTGACTCTTCCTACTGTTCCTTTCATAATTGCCTTTTTAGCAATATTTTGGGGTATTACTTCTCAGCAACTTTAAGCTCTGATTGTTGACTGAACTTGCTTAAACCAGCACTCTAGCTGAGATATTGCACCTTGATTGAAACAAATGGTAAAAATGGATGCAGGCGAGGCTGAGATACCCTGACTTTCAGTTCAGTTCAGTTTGCTCCTTTCTGCACTTCCACATGCCAGACAAAACCAGCAAGTAACCAAGACCTTTTCAATACCAAAACCCAAAATAAAGATGCATCTGCTATATTTTTGGAATGAGTAGACTGAATATGTGGCATACACATTTGGATCAGCTTTCTGGATCTCATCTAATTCTGGTCTCTTATATCAATGGATGTAATTGGGTATGCTTAGTCTATGTTCACAATGCAGCATATGATTTGGACTTGTTATAATTAGACTCCTGGAAAGAGCTTTATCTATGATAGTTGAGCTTTAGAAATGACCTTTTACTTTTCAGTGGATGAGCAGTCCAGCATATATGGTTTGCAAACAGAGCTCCTTTGAAAAGCTCCTGAGAGTCCTAAGAGTTTTCACTGCAGTGTTTTAACTTTAGCTTATGTTTCGTGATGATGATTGTGAATATGATGTTAAGGGAGAAAGCCTTTGCCTACACCAGTTTCTTTGCCCTAGATTTCATTAAATGTTCCTTTTTAGTCTAACTACAGTTGTCTTTTTTACAGTATGTGTGTGCCTGACATTCTGGCAAGCAATTTTAGTCTTTAGAAGAGCGTTCCGTCAAACTCAGAGAGAAAATCTCACAGGCACGCCCAACACATCTCTGACATTTTTTGAGGAAATCAACCCAATTTGCCTGGCAGATTGCATTTTATCTTTCTCTTAACCGTCGCACTCATTGTAGTCCATTTTGCCCGGGGTATGGCACCTCCTTGCCATCACTTACCTGAACTCCTTATCTGTTTTCTTCCCCCGAAAGCAAAATTGAAACAAGCTCGGATTAACTCAATGTCATGGCAGCTTTGTCCCTGGGATAATGGGGGACAATGAGCTCTGTGGTGACAGCAGTAAATGATGCCAATTTTCTCAGAGAAAGGGAGAATGATAGAATGAGAAAGGAAGAGAGAGTTTGGGGAGATAGCTTAAGACTCTAATCCAATTTTGTAAATCAGAACGCTCTCGGTTTTGCTGAGTGTTTGTCCCGTTGAAGTGATTTATATCATCCAATCATTGCTGTGCAGGCTGCACAAATGCTGACTGAAGATATGTGACAGAATGGTTTTAAGAAGATTAGGTGGAGAATGTAACATTTCTGTGAAAAAGACAATTTGACATGTTTTGTCTTAAGGGGATAAAAAGTTAGGGGGAGTTTTCCTCTCGTTTCTGAACACTAAAACACTAAATTCATCCATACATCCTCAGTAATCCATAGGCCCCAGTGTTCAGTTAGCATTCTAAGTGACTGTAGGGTTATCCAAAGTGAGACAACAATCTTTTTCAGGTTAGTAATTTACCAACAGATTAATGCCAAACTCCTAGCCAAACCCTATTTGTGCACATTTCTTAGTTTTGTTTTTTCTTTTGCTTAACAGCCACCTGAACAAGAGCACACACAACAATCAACAACAACACCTACTAAACCCGGAAGTTGCTGGCTGATACGTGTTAATTCTGGAAAATGAGACCATGTTTTTACCCACTGCACAGTGGCTTTAACTGTACAGTCTCCAGCAGGACATTCACTTCACTACGACAGCAAAACTCTTCAGGTGACCTTTCACAGCTAAAGGTGTTCATATTGTGTTTATTTTCTGCCAAGAGTTAAGCCAGGTTAAGCTCATTCAATATGGTACATGCTAAAGTTCTGGCATGGGTCATAATGATCTACTGGAAGTATTCAGTATGAAATATTTAGTGTGTTTACATGCACACAAGTAACCACACAGGACACAGTTAAACAGGACATTGGACAATCCATTTACATGTACTGTAGTAACCTGGTTTGGCTGTGCTCAGACCAACTTCAGTTCTGCGTGAAAAAACACAGCCATCTTGTTACTGTGAATGGGGCAGTCCCATGGTGCAGCAGTGAAGCCAACACAAAAAAATCCTGCAAAAAAATACAGGGTCCTCTGGGAAAAAACTTTTGCCACAATATAACGGAACCTCATCCAGCAAGGTGCCACATTAGCCAATCAAATATGTGCAAGCAAAATTCTTGGTAGATTACTTTGTAACATGATTGCTATTTTCTACTGTTCACTATTTCATCTTTCACAAAAGACTGAACAGTTGTCAGTGTGGTAACGTTCCAAAATTGTGAAATCCTACGAAGTCTTGCACATGTGCACAGGTAAAAAGCTAGGCCTGCAACTAATGATTACTTATAACATTAATCAATTGTTATCTCCGATAAAATTTCATACAGTTTTGTAAAATGCTCATCATAGTTTCCCAAAACCAACATCAACATATTTAGATTGCTGTTTTTGGCTGACCAACAGGCCAAAACCAGCCAAACCAGCAAAATACAAATGTTTTTAGTATTCAGTTAAATAATGTAAAATGGAGAAAAGCAGCAACCTCACATTTAAGAAACTGGAATCATTGGCTTTTTTGGTTTAAATGACTCAAACAGTTGATTATGAAAACAGTTGCATATTTACGTTCTGTGAATCAACTAACCAATTAATCAACCAACTGTTTTAATTTCACATATGAAGTACACGGCCTTGTCCTTCCTCCTCCATGATTAAGGAACAAAAACAAAAAAATCTGATTACTTCAGACAGCCAAATAACTTTAAGTGCATGTAAACACACTGATAGATGAATGTCATATGACTTGTAAAACCATTGTGTGCGCTGTGTTTGATGACAGAGATCATGATGTGATATTACACATGGGCGGATGTCACCATAAGTATGCCATCTTCCTCTCCAACATGTGTGTCTTAGGTTTGGTACTCACAGTATTAGGATCTGTTGTTTGGTCAGGTCAGGTATCCAAACACATATTGAATCATGTCAAAAAGTTGGAGTCCGATTCTTATAACACCTCTTCTTGAAAGCTGTCACATTTGTCTCTGTTGGGTCTCTCAGGTCACCTAAAGGAAGTTGAGTCATAGGAGGACATACTGTAAGTTAGTAAAGAGAAGTTATGGACGTTGGTTGTTAAATGAACATGTAAAACTCTTCAGTTTCATATAACCATAGTCTGCAAGCTGCAGAAGAAACTGTGAAATTGACAATGCTATGAACAGCCTGTTTTACTGGAATGCACCAGACTTAATTGATATGAGCACAGAAGGAGAAGCAGTCAGCAGGTTCCACTGAAAGTATTTATTATCTTTTTTATTCAATCAGATTAAGGTGTAGTTGAGTTGTTTCATTTTCTACAATTGAAAGAAAGTATACATAAGAATTAAATTCAATCAACTCAATCAGTACATCAATGCATCTGTAATTTAACTGATCATAATAATGTCAGAATTAACTAAAGAGATCAGATGTACAACTTTACAATGACAAAGTAAACATGACTTGGAATATCAAATAAGATGGAATAAACTAGTCATTCAACACACTCAGGAGCAAAGAACAAAGGACAAAGGATAACTGCTCAACCAAAGTGCAAACAGTGAATGAACACTCAATGCACCTGTGTCAGCTGCCCAATTAGCACACCTGTGCCTGGGAGTGTGCTCTTGTGCTCCCAAATCCAACAGTCATGTGACCGCCTCTTTCAACAGTGTATTTACATGTGATTTTGAATGTTGAAGAATTTTTGCTGAACAAACTGTGGGTCTTTGCAATCTCTAGGTACTAAATACAGAAAAGACATGACATATCAAGTGAAAACCCAACCTTTTTATCAACTTTTTTTTTGGCATTTTGCCTGTATTTGACAGTCAGTGGAGAGAGACAGGGGACACAGGCAGAGAGAGATAGGGGTATGACATGCAACAAGGGCCCTGCAGCCAGGAGTCAAGCCGTTGCAGTTAGGTGTGAGTGCGCTGACTTTAGCAACTTCAGGCCTGTCATGAGATGTATCTGGTACCGTACCAGCAGCACATGATCAGCCCTGGAATTAAAACACAGAACATTCAAACTCCACTGTAGAGTGCAGGAGGGAGCAGAAAAACCATATTTGTAGTTTGTAGAATTAAAGGATGGTAAGTCTGTTTGAGGGGAAATAGAAAGATGAGGACATCAGGGTCGGGCAGTGACTCAAATCCATGTTTTCATACAAGGTTTCAGCCCTTACAAAATCTGTTTCTATGTTAGTTAGTCCCATGAAAGGAGAGGACTAGCTGGTGTCTAATAATAAAGCATTAATACATCTCCTCATTAAAATTCTGTGACCATGTCAGAGCACATGTCCTCCCAGAACCCACTGCTGCTTCTCATCCTAATGGGAGAAGATAAAAGCACAGAGAGAGAAAGGTAGACACAACAAGGTTTCATAATGTTTGGTAAAGCCTTGTGTTCTGGCTTCAGGCTGCTCCGACCAAGGTGAATAAACAAAAGCAAATTTTATGTCTCACTGCAATTAGTGCTCTCTTTACTGAACAATACATCTCTCTGTTAAAACAAGGCTCTCGTTAAGGTCTGCATCTGCCAGACGTCTGTCTCTGCCAACTCAGACAGTCGGGGTAGAACACTAAATGACAGAAAATCCTACTGGATGAAAGAAAAGAAGCTGCAGTCTTATGGCAACGGACAAGAGAAACCAAATTAAATAGAGTCAGTGTGGTACTGCATAATAAGCACTGTGTCACAGCAGTCTAGCATAAAAAATAGATTGCTTGATCCCTGAAAATGACCATTCAGTGCACTTTCTCCATTAAAACCCTGCCTGTACCTCCAGAGATGTGTAGCTTATATAAAGGGTTATTTCACTCAAAATAAGAGTAAAGTGAACGGATTTTCTCACGTATATGTAGTGGTATAGAGATTTCTGCCAATGGAGGTGAATGAAATTTCATTTGTGTTGCTCACAGCATAACAAAATTACATTTAAAGACATCAACAACAACATCTCTAGACACAGTGTCCCTGTTACTCTGCGTAATCCACAGAACACAGCTTTAACAGTTTTTCATTAGGTTGATTTCTTCAGGATAAAGTAGTTCCAATTGGTGTGTTCCAACACCGAACCAGAAGAGTGCCGATTTGAGCCAGGTGGGCGTTATTTCCATGTAATTTCTATTCAACACACACAACAGCATGTGCTGCTTGTGTTGACTTGAATTGACAGCTCTGTGCAGCAAGTAAACAAAGTACCACTTGACCCAATAGCACTGAAAACAATAGATAAACAAAAATAGATTAATAACACTTATCAGAGATGTAGCGGATGAATCTATAGGAAAAATGTACTGTGTTTTCCAACACTTAAAAGCTGTAAAAAAAACAACAACATTAAATTAAAATGTATTATAAAAAATGTATATAAACATTAAATTCACCATATCATGCTGCTGTTGCTTTCTCAGCTGATAACAATTTAACGTCATAATTGCCCCCTGCACCCTATCTAAGCGTGCTCCCACCTTTGCCACTACATTCCAAGCAGTATTCCTGCATGACCAAATAGAAAGCAACCACTCTGTGCTGAAGTTTTTGTTCATTCAGAGTATCTAGGACATTGCCTCTTGTAAGAAAAATGTTGCTTTACAATTATCTTTGAGCATCACAAGTAAAAATTGTGATGCTCCATTGCCTTATTAATTTGGGTGGAAGCAGAAATCACAGACATCTTTGGTAGGGGTTGTTATTTTGCACAAACCAATCAGTAGTGCAAAAAGTATTCCTCACATTAACGTGATTTTCAGTTGATATGGCAGCTGAAGTAGCAGTTGCTAGGAAGCAGCTAAATGAAAATTTGTCATGTTGATCAAGGAAAAATGCCTGTTCAGGCATTGTAAGCCAATTTACAACAACCTGTAGGGTACTGTCAACCTCATCCATGCTTGTTGCTGTTTTGTTCGGAAAGGATTCTCGCTCTGGCACAGGAAGATGACATACCTTCTTAAGGATTTAAACACGGATGGTGGACATGCACACAGTTAACGGTTAATACAACACTGGGTATATGCATACACCATACAACTATGAATAATTTGGATGAACTGACCCTTCAAGGCCCCTGAGTTTGACCCTCATTTGACTGCTTGGTGTTTATCTTGAAATTGTAGCTGAACTGCTTGAAAAGACAACAACCCGCGCTCCTTGAAAAACCATATCCGTTGTAGTGTCATGTGACTTACACCTCAGTCACAGTGACAAGCTGCAGAATATCCTCCCACAGAGATTTCCTGACTTCTTTGGTTGTAGTGGTTAGCTGTTGCCAAGTACACCTCTGCTTTGATTCTGGCAGCACAATATGCTTAATGAGATTCCAGAGCCTGCAAGCAGCGTCCCCAATCTCTCCCTATTCCCACCTACAGCAGCTCGAGTGCCCACACTGACTGGTTGTGGGCTTAACATTGTTCGAGTGCAAAGAGGCATGAAGCAGTAAAAGTTCAACTAGAATTCAGACAGTTATAATTTCATGCTGTATAATTGAGACACTGCTGTTGGCATACGTGTCGCGTAGGTCATCAACAGCTGTCACTCTAGATTATGGTCGATGTAACAGAGTGAAACATGGCACAGTGGAAAATGGTTTCTCTAACTGTGTGTGGACTCTGTTCCTGAATCACTTTTCAGCACCTTGCAGTGGCGCTAATGTCATTTTTAATGCAGACACCCAGTCTGAAGTCACACATGATAAGAAGCCTTGAAGGTGATGAATGTGTAAATTAAGGCATGTCCATCTTAAGGTTATGAAGCGCAAATTTAAGTCGTAACCTATGGCAGCTGGTTTCATTACACAACCTAAATGCTACAACACCTCATCTGTAGCCATCAGTTTGATGTAAAACAGTCTGCATGCTCATGAATGTCAAGTACTGCAAATAAGATGTGGGCAACGAAGTGCCAAAACATAGAGGGAAATTAATTAAGCTGTGTGGTCTCTGAATGCTTTATTTGAATAAAGCTGAGCCAAAGTAATCAATCAAGATGCTTCCTGTCATTTATGTACTCTTTAAGGGATCAATCAAGGCGGATGGAGGAAGCTAAGAAATCGTTTAAATGCGTGTTTGTTTACCCTCTGTGTGTCCAGTGTTTGCTATTGTTTAATTATGAACAGGATCGCACAGCCAACATCGCTTCTGTCAGCGTCTGAATTGTATTAGAGATTCATTCACAAGAATACAGCAGTATGGGGACAGCAGGAGTCAACATTGCTGAGACACATACTGTGAATAACACTTCTACTGTATGTGCCATTAAAAAGCTCTATGCTGTGTACCAAACACAGATGTGTATGCACACAAATGTCTACAGCACATTAATTAGATTGTCATATGAAATAAGACAAAGAACAACAGCTCCATGGCAAAAACACACACACACATTGCTGATTCAGATGATACATTTAAGTCTTGTTAGTCATCTGATCTCAGCCACAGAGAACACATCTGATTCCAAACCAAAGCCACAACTGGACTTCTGTAAGGAGCGAGTAGATGGCTGTGCTCCCCTGGAATTACATTCATTTAATCCTCTTGCATATTAATTGCTGAGTGCAACGTGCATGCAAAGTAAGCAAGGGAATGGTGGTTGATTAGTGGAACCCAGAACAGAATTGTACGTTTGTATATCTATCAGGGGACATGAAGTCTGTTTTGAGACTAAGATAAACTCAACATCTTTCAAACGTGTTGCTTCTGGTGTTGTGGGAATATCTCCAGCCAGATACTGTATGTGTGCAACATATTGGCCACTTACACATACACAAATACACAAAAGGGACTGATTCCTTCAAATAGCAGACTTTGATATATTATATGCTTAAAGCCATCAAATGTACAGCAGATCTGTGTCCATCAAGTCTACTGAGCACTCAAATTTATCATAACAGAAATTAGCATTCAGGTAGCATGTCATACCATATTTCTCCAATCCATAGGTTGAATTGTCAGCATGTTGCTGAGAGGGACAGAGAATGATGACAAAGGAATATCTAATTAACAACATGAAAAAGTTAATCCAAAGAGAATCCATGAAACATGATAGTTGAAGGCTGTTTTCATGGATTATGAGTACATTGCTTATTATTTATTCATTGCTGGAAAAAACTGGTTCACATGAAATCCTTCTCTGCTAATTGTAATACATTCCAAACACCAGTAATGCCTAATTTGCAGCTAGATGTTTTCACTATGTACTATGTATATAATGTAAAATCTCTCTGTCTGTGTTCTGTGTTTCTTTGTTATTTAGCTTGATATGGACTAAATATGTGCCAATCACTCCAGTGATTTAGTATTGTCTTCACCCTCCATAAAGTTAAAGAACTTGCAAAAGACCAATTAAAAAAAAGACCTAGAGTCGACAGCCATGCTAGGCACAGCAGTGCTTAAGAAACCTAGGTATAATGTTTACCATGTTCATCATCTTAGTTTAGCATGTCAGCATGCAAACATTTGCTAATTACCACTAAACACAAATTACAGCTGAGGTCATAAACCAAAGTACTAGACAAATTTAAATTTTGACCTGTTGATTGCGCTAGATGAATAATTAAGGAATCACCAGAGGTGATAAGTAAGTAACTCTGACAGACAAAAGCATGTGTGTAACAAGTTTTGTGGCAGTTCATCCAGTAATTGTTCAGACATGTCACAAAAAAACATGAAAGTCAACCTCATGGTGGCGCTAAAAGAATATGTCTTCTGGGGACCATGAACTTACATCTGCTCAGTATTTTGTGCTGATGTGATGGTGGTGCTATAGGAAAATCCAGGAGATCACCAATTATTAGGATTATCTGGGCTTCAAGGATATCTTTGCCAACTTGCATGACAATCCATCCAATAGCTGTCAAGATATTTCACCAAAAAAAAAAAAATGTCAACCTCATGGTGGTGCTAGAGATAAAGTCAGAGGATCACCAAAATTAGTAGGCGTGATCCTCTGGGGGCAATGATTGTTTGCACAAAGATTAATGGCAATCCATCCCGTGGTTGTTGATTTTTTTCTTTTTTGGACCAAAGTGGTGCATCAACAGACTAAGATTGCCTCCCTTTGCTGCTAGCATGGCTAAAAATGGTCAAAATCAATGCAGCAGAGATATCCTGAATTTTAGTCCTTAGTATGGGTCAACTTCCAAACACACTGGTTCCTACACTTCCCATCATGCTGCTTGATAGATTGTTTGACTCTCCTTGTCTGTTAACACTCACATTTGTCATGCAGGCTTTCTGTTAGGAATTGTAGTCTCTAAGCAGACATAACCAGTTGATGTCTCATGGGTAATTTCTTCAGACTTTGTTTCTGGAAGCTGAGAAGTACTCCCCATACTAAATTGACTTTGACATCTAAGATTGGTGTCCCTGTAACTTAATCTTAACAAGAAGAAGAGAAATGAGTCATAAATCCCTCATTAGTCAGTGGTATGCTTGCATAACGCAACATTTAGAAAGGAGTGAGGAAACCCATAAGTCCTAAGAGTTTCCATTGACTTTGTCTTGTCTTTCACAAGTCTCTGCACAGCCTACAGTACATACTGTACATACGCTTTCTTACCGTTATTACCACCTGAATGAGGATCATCAAAGAGCTGGTGTACTGTCCTTCCAAATCAAATCCAATCTCTCTCTGCAAACAGACCTGTCATAATAACATGGCAGGTTGCTGAGTATATCGTGACATTATCTATCTGGAGGGATTTGCACATGACACATGGCTGCAAATGAGGTGTCTCAAAGACTCTTGGTCAGAGAGAATGCTACGCACGTCCCTCTGCCCTGCTGTTGGCAATGTTTTGATCCAAGCACTGGGCGGTTGGACCGGGGCTGTCCCTTTGAATGCTAATGAATGATGTCTTCAAAGAAGCAACGCTCCCTAAAGTCACCTTACACTATTGGGCATGATGTAAAAGACGACTTCACACAAACAGTACCGTGTGTGGAGACATCAAAGTACTGGCCTTATGCAGAGAACAAAGTTTTGCACGATGTAAAGCATTCTCATATCTTAGCAAGCCACTCTGAGGAGCATATCCTACATTAATGACACTAGATCTGCTGGTTTGAACTGAAGATCGGGTTCAATAAGGGATGCATTGGAAGAGAATAGAAACAGTTTGCAAGGAAGTGGAAATATGTGATATAATAGTGATGTGTCGTTGCAAACTAGTCGGCTCTATGAGTTAACTCCTTTAAGTGAACAATGAGAGCCAACTCCCACCTGAGAGCCAATTTCTTTTTTTTCTTTCTTTTTTTTGTGAATTAATACAAGACAGAATAGGATGATCTTTTCGCCACACTGTTCAGGCACACGCACTCCATGCACTGACTAAATGTTGTGTTGATGTATATGTGCGTGTGACCAATCACATGTGATGACAGACAGAGATCCATCAAATTAAAAGCAGGTGGAGGGGCTGACGGTCTACAGTTGTGAGGGACTGTAGCTGCCCTGTGCTGTTTTCCCTTTGATTTATTTCATTTAGCATTTTTAACACTGGCCTGACACTGTTTTGGATAGTTCAATATAAATAAAACATTACACATGTGTAATAAAATAAATAAATAAATATAAAATTATGGTATTCTGGAAATTATAAGGTTTATACGGAAGTGTAATGCATTCACTTGAGAATTTTTTTTGGTCAATTTGCACAAACAGGTACAGTGGGATGTCTCAACGTTAATACTATTGGAGAGGACATCTGGATCAGCAATCTTTAGGACTTATCTGATAACCTATTGGCAAAATAAAACTTACAACAGGTCAAACACGAGAAAAGAGGACAATGCATCATGGCCATAAAAGAACACGGAAAGAACATGAAAGAAAATGCATACAAGTATCTTTCAGGACCTTTGCCTCATTCAGGAGCCATCCTTACCATAATTACACTACTTTAGGCGCAACGAAATTCAGACGGCGGTGTTACTGCGTTCAGGATTTTGAGGTATCTCCTTTAATTTTTTTCCATGAAAACTTTTCTCAGAATTCAAAGATAATTATCTTGTTAATTCAGAAAAACAGGGCAATAATTTTTTTTCTCAAGTGAATGCATTATGCTTCCGTAGGTTTAGTGTAATTACATTGAATAATTTAAGTGATATATGTGCACACATAACAATCATAGGTCAAAACATTGCTAAATGTGGCTGAATTATAAAAGCCAGAAGTGGTACTAAATGAAGAGCCGTTTGGGAGCCCCTGAGAGCCCACTCTTATTGCTGCACTGAGTCAAATGATATGGCTCACAAAAAAGAGCCGGAATTTCCATCACTATTTTATAACAACATTTAGAAAAAGTTTCTGAAGAAACACTTTGTGACATAAAAAGCTCAATTTCCCTTTTCTTGTTCTCTTGACTTTAATCATACACTCACACACCAGCGCACAAGCTAACACTTTGTCTCACCCACTTAAACTGCTATCTTCCCAGTGCCAATGGTCCAACAATGCCATACATTTTAATAATATACATCATGTGTCTCACTTCTTCTAGATGTGCATTCATATTTTCAGGGTAACACTGCTATATGCATAATCAATGTTCTGCAACAAGGTGGACAGCTTAGCAAACGATTAAACACTACTGTGACTTTTTGAACCTCCCTTGGAATGAGCCTACCATGTTTTTACAACACTGTAGGCTCAGTGCAGAGGAGGTGAACCTGAGCTGTTGTTGGATCTATCTTTAGCTCTGCAGCACCGTTGACACAGCTTGTGGATTGCTTCACTGGGGCCTTTGCTACATAATTTATCTGTGTCTGAGCAAAGCACTTAAAAGGAATAAATGTTACCTCGGCTCAAACTACCATAATCATTATCATGGTGCTTAACAGTTGCAAGCAGTCTCACTGCAAGGCTTCCTAAGTGTCGGGAGTAGGGGTGTGTAAGGATGGAGGGGTGTGCTGTAAAGCAGCTTGTATGGGTTGTTTGGGATGCTAATTGGTCATGGATATTTGACTACCAATCAGAGATGAAACAGTTCTATAAAATAATAACATATAGGTTATATATTTTAGAATTGCATTGAATAGCTATAGTACAGTAATGAATGTCTACAATTTTCAATAACATGTGCTGGGTTGGGACAGAGGATACTTATGTGTATTTCTCTAAGTACATTATAGTGTACAATTCTTCTTTACAAAGCCAAAACACAGTAATATATTTGGTCAACATCGAGTTCAGACCAATATCTGAATTTTTGGAATTCTGAATCTGTCTGTTAAATATTATGCCCGGAATTGTACCATTTTGGTGAAAAAAGCATGTCAAATGTCAAATTTGCAGTGACCAAAAAATAGCGCTAAAAAATAAACTGCTGTTACTTCACTTTGGTTTGGTCTTCTCTGGGCTCTAAAACATGCCGTCACACATACTGAAAAAAACATTCATGTCAGCCTCCAGCTTGTAATTTCAAGATGGAGATATTGGATTCTGACAGCTACGATATCTCCCACTTGTGAAAAGAACTCCAGAAGTGTCAAGAAACTGCTGGCAATATGGCTGCAAAGCCACCATCGGTATCAGATACAAGTAAATAAAATCCAAACCTTACTCTGTTTTCAGACAGATAGATACCTAGAGATATTTTAATTCCCATGAACTAGGGTAAGACAGTACATACTTAAAATAAGCTTTATTAAACTTCCTTTTCTGTTTGTTTTTTGTATAGCCTACTGTTCCCCTTCCATTCCCTGAAGATCATCCAAAGTACCTGCAATCTGGTTATGTAGTTTCTATGCAGTGTGTTGTTCGGGTAAAATAATCAGCCTAAAAAAGCATCTAATGAAGACAACACAACCTTTCTCTCTGTTAGACAGTTTGCCATCCAGCATGAACATTTCAAACACTGTTTTTCCTCAATTTCAGCGCCTCTGTAGTTACTGCTCTCAGTTCTGACAATGTATGACATAACTAAGTTTGCACTTCTCATAGCATAAGACTGAGACACTATAAAGAGCTGCAAGACGGTGAGAGACCTATAGTGTGGCACAGCACACTGTTTAACACCCTGACAGGGTGATGCCTCTGAGAGATGAGTCGGTGTATTTATAGTCTCATTTGCATGCAAGATATATGATGAAGCTGCATACAGTAATTGACTGTGTAAGTTGAGCCCTCCAGTGCTGTACATAAGATGGAATATTTTAGCTTATGACAAGTACACAAGGGGGGAGGGGTGCATTATGTATGCAGGGTAATAACACATTCTAAATTCCAAAATTCTTTGTTGTTGTAAAATCTGTTTTGGAAGAATACTGAGATGAGGCTTACATAAAGAGTCTGGGCCTCAAGCTCATGTTTGTCTCCTGTCAGGTTGTAATGTACTCACTTATGTATGCAGGATGTAAATGGTAAGCTAGATTACACCCAAAACAGACTTCGAAATCAAGCTTCATATGACATCATTTTATCTTACATCATACAACCATGCAAAGCTGCTGTGCATTATCTTCCTTGTTTACACAAAGCGAGATCCATTTGCATGCAATAGATCAACTGGCTGTGGATTTGTTTTCCACTATTTCTCCTCACTCCAGCAAAAAGGTGTGTGTCATTTATGTAGCCACAACATTTCTGTCTTTTTCTACCTAAACCATAACTCTGTAAGTCTTCAACTACATTCACTTCAGTAGAACAACAGCTCATGTACGTAGGTGGTGTTGCAGTGGTGACACTATTCTCCTGTGGTGGAAGGTCAGTATTTGACCACAAAGGATGGCATTTGAAAAGGTCAGCTCATACAGTATGAATACTCTTTCTTTTAACTTCTACTCAAGGCATACAATCTCTTAGTGTTGTCTTTTCTTTTGGCAAATAATTAATGGGCAAAACTGCACAAGTAAATATCATATATCATATACTATAAACAATCCAAATATCCATTTACAGTTTACACTTCACATTTGGAGAACTGATGCTTATCCTTTACCCAAGTCAAGGCTCAAGTTTTGCTCCAGATAAGTATCAAGTGACCAGTCACCTGATGACCACTGAGCCATGTCTATTCCTATGATGAAAACCGTGAGATTTGGTGGAAAGCTCTGGAAAAAGTTAATAAGTGGGCCATAAATTAAGATTATTATGTCAAAAAACGCATCAATAATTTAATTTCTGTAAACTGAATGTTTTAAAATTAATGCATTAAACTAATGATTTCACTTGTTCATTCGGCACATATTGTATTTTGTTATTGTTATTCTTCCTATACATTTGCCAGTGACAAATGTGTGTTTTTAGACAACCAGTTCTATGCCCCAGCTTCTCAGCTTCAGTAAAATGTTGTGAAGTATATAGGAACAGATAGACACAATTAATGGAGCATAGTGTTGTTTCAGGCAGAGCACTGAAGTTGTGCTTGCATAAGCTGACTGTCTTCACAATCATTGGCTCATTCATCAACTTTTTGGCTACCAGCTGACAATAACATCAAATCATATTCATACAGGGGTACTGCACAGCCATTAATGCCCGACAATTCCCATTTTTACCTGCTGATACCCTCATGCCAACGCTGTATACTGCTGCAGCTATGTGCATACAGGGTATATACCATGTGCTATATGATCACTTCAATGATTCATGTGTTTCTGAGTGCTGCTGCTTGAATGTTGAGGGTCTGAAAGGAGAACCAATTTGGCAGGGCACAATGAACCAGTGGTAAAGGCTCAACTATATAATAATTGGCGGACTTTCTGGGGAATATCTGGTCTTATTAGGAAAAATGGCATACATCCCAGACTTTATTGGACCAAAAGCATGACAACCCATAGTTGAGACCAGGAGGCAAAGTTGCTGTCCCACACACTTCTCTGTGCTTCCATTAGAACAGTTACCCACCCAAAACCCCATAGTAACTGTGTCTGTCCCCCGACCATTTAAATCAATTAAAGCAAATGAAGAACTAAACATGGACTCTTACAACACAACATTAGATCATCTAAAAGTGTATTAATAAACAATCTAGAAGAATATGTCAGCCTAAATGAATCCACTCCCCCCAGTCATATTAATACTCACATTCCCTGAGACACCAGCCGAGGAGGAGTAGTTGCAGCCATTTTCAACTCAAGCCTAATTATCAACCCTAGACCTAAACTTAATTATAACTCATTTGAAAGCCTTGTTCTTAGTCTTTCACACCCAACATGGGAAACTTTACATCCAATTCTATTTGTTATAGTGTACTGTCCTCCTGGCCAGTACTCTGAATTTTTATCTGAATTCTCAGAGTTTTTATATAATTTAGTCCTTAGTACAGTAATAAACTAATTATAGTAGGCGATTTTAATATTCATGTGGACGTCAACAATGATAATCTTAGCACTGCGTTTATCTCAGTATTAGACTCAGTTGACTTCTCTCAGAGTGTAAATAAAACCACTCACTGTCTTAACCACACCCTCGACCTTGTTCTAGCATATGGCATTGAAATTGAACATTTAATAGTCTTTGCACAAATTCCTATTTTATCAGCCCATAATAACTTTTGAATTCCGATTACTGGACTGCACGCCATTAGACTGAAATGTCTTCATTAGATGTCTATCTGATAGTGCTATAGCTAAATTTAAGGAAGTGATCCATCAGCATTTAATTCAATGCCATGTCTCAAGACAGAGGACTCTTATGCTAGCTTCAGTCCCTCCCAAATCGATCATCTTGTTGATAGTGCCATAGGCTCATTGTAGCACTCAACTCCATTGCCCCTTAAAAAAAGAAGATAAGGTTGATAAGGTTAGGATGAGGTTAGCTCCATGGTATAACTCTCAAACCCACAAATTAAAGAATACATCGTAAAAACTTGAAAGGATATAGTGTTCCGCCAAACTAGAAGAATCTCACTTAGTCTGGCAAGATAATCTTAAAACATATAAGAAGGCCCTCTGTAATGCCAGAGCCACCTATTATTCATCATTCATAGATGAAAATAAAAAACACTATTGATTGACTAAAACTCTGTTGATCCATGTATTCCTATAGCTCTAAGTAGTAATGACTCCATGAGCTTCTTAATGAAAAAAATTCTAACTATTAGAGACAAAATTCATCACCTCCTGCCGTCAAAAGGTACTGATTTATCCTCAAACATAGGAACCTTAGAAACAGCTGTAACCCTAACCCTAACCTGATATATATTTAGACTGTTTTTCTCCAATTGACCTTCCAAGACTAACTTCAACAATTTCTTCATCTAAACCATCAACCTGTCTCTTAGACCCCATCCCAACTAGTCTGCTTAAGGAAGTCTTACCCTTAGTTAGCACTTCTTTATATGATCAATCTGTCTTTAGTAAAAGGCTATGTACCACAGTCCTTTAAAGTAGTTACAATTACAAATAATTAAACCTCTTCTTAAAAAGCCTTCACTTAATTCAGGCATTTTAGCCAACCATAGACCTATATCTAACTTTCCTTTTCTCTCCAAGATCCTTGAGAAATCAGCCGCCAATCAGTTGTGTGACTTTCTATATAACAATAGTTTATCTGAGGATTTTCAGTCAGGATTTAGAGTGCACCATAGCAAAGAGACAGCACTGGTGAAAGTTACAAATGACCTCCTAATTGCATCAGACAGAAAACTTCTCTCTGTACTTGTCTTGTTAGATTTTAGTGCTGCATTTGACACCATTGACCATCACATCCTATTACAGAGACTGGAACATTTAATTGGCATTAAAGGAACTGCATTAAGCTAGTTCAAGACCTATTTATCAGATCGATTTCAGTTTGTACATGTTAAGGATGAATCCTCCATGCACACAAAAGTTATACACAGAGTTCCACAAGATTCTGTGCTCAGACCAGTACTACTCACTTTATACACGCTTCCTCTAGGTAAAGTTATTAGGAAACATTTTCATTGTTATACAGATGATACCCAATATATTTATCGATGAAGCCAGATGAAACCAATTAGTTAACTAAACTCCAAGCATGCTTTAATGAAATAAAGACCTGGATGACCTGCAATTTTCTGCTACTAAACTCAAACAAAACTGAAGTTATTGTGCTTGGCACTAAACACCTTAGAAACACATTATTTTTTTGATAAAGCTTATAGTTAGGGCTGGCTCAGGCTTGCCTTGGACCAACCCCTAGTTATGCTGCTATAGGCCTAGACTCCTGGTGGACTTCCAGTGATATATTGAACTCCTCTCTCCTCCTCTCCCTCTCTATCTGTACGCATTCATGTACCATTAATGCATGTTAATAACTTGGCATCTTCCCCGTAGTTTTGAGCTTTCTCATCTTGCAGGTGTCAACTTTCGGTTGTGGACCGCCTGTTGCTGGTGATGTCCAATGCTACTACTATTATTATTATTAGTCATATATGCCCACTGCTACCTCTATTATTATTTCTAACATTTCTTTATATATAATCTAATATTTCTATTATTATTATTGTTTTTGTTGTTATTTTTGTTGCTGTGCTTCTCTGTGTCTCTCTCTCCACTTCGCCCCTCACTCTTTCTCTCTCAACCCAACCAGTCTAACCAGATGGCCACCCATCTAGAGCCCATTTCTGCTTGAGGTTTCTTCCCATTAAAGGGAAGTTTTTCCTTGCTGCTGTCGCCAAGTGCTTGCTCATGGGGGGAATGTTGGGTCTCTGTAAATTACAGAGTACGGTCTAGACCTGCTCTAAGTGAAAAGTGCCCTGAGATAATTTCTGTTGTGATTTGGCACTATATAAATAAAATTGACTTGACTCAACTTGAAAAAACTCTTTTTCCCTCAGCAAAAGGGTGCACAGCATTGATGGCACTGATGTCTCAGCTCATGAGCGGGCAATCTGCTCAACAGTGTTTCATAGAAAAAAAATGTATCACTCAGGTAAAAAAAAGCACCTGTTTTGACATCCAATTACTGTCACAGAAGTATTAACAGATATTCAATAAATATGCATAGTGCTGACAACCTAAATGCATCATTTGACACTTCCATTACCCAAAAACAGGGTATGTTAAAAGAAGTTGGACCGTTTGAATGCCCTTCACACACACAGCCACTGCGTTTGTCATCAGGACAGAATTTAATTAACATCAAGACATTTTTATTAACATCAAAGGCTTATTAACTCAAAGGCCATTTATTGTCCATTAATAAAAATGTCAGGGTGTAATTAAGGTTTAGCCCTGTCACATTTATGGATTAAGTATACTGTAAGTTGAGTGACGGATGGATACATTGTTTGTTGGTTTATAGACGTGGTGCCAACTTGTAACTGAAGTTGCCTATGCCTGTGGACTTAGCTTGGTTGCTAAGTGATTCAGTGTGACAGCCAGCCACCAGACTCTGCTTCCTGTCAGGGTTAATCACAGAGGATGAGGGAAGTTGTCACATTTTGATGCTGACATCTGAAAACACTGAAAATACCTCATTAAGCACAGAACTCCATACGGCCATTTTCCATTCTCAGTGTCTGTATCTTTTTGAAAATGTTTAGTTTTAGCAAAAGCAAATGAAGTCTGTATTAATTTCAACTTAAAAGCAACTGATATGTTTTTTTACGGAATTTAACCACTATTGAATATTTAATGTTGAAATTTAAATACTTCTGAATTTATGGCATTGACATACTTTACTTTGAAATCAATCTGTCTGAATTTATGTGGTTTAAATTTAAATTCAAGTTCATTTCAACGGTGTATCTCCCCTTAACTTCTCTTTCTTGGATCATATGACTGACAGAAGGGTAGCCTGATGCGACACAGGTCTGATCATTTCCACTCAGGCTCAACTGCTTGCTCAATATGCTTGATAGCCCACATAGAAGTAATTAAGTGATTATTTCATCTGAATTTCAGTGTCTGAATTTCATAAATCCATTGTGTGCAACTTGATTTTTATGACATTATTTGCATTTTGTGAACCAAAAATGACTAATTAACTACTAACTAATTAACTAACTAACTAACTAACTAACTAACTAAATCAGAGCAACTTCAGTATACTGCAGTGATAGAATATTTTTTGAATATTGGACATCTATAAGCTGAAAAAAATCTCCTTTTGAAATAGCAAAACTTGAAGTTACCTACTGGAAATTTAAAAGAGTACTCAGTTGTCAAGTCAAGAAAATTATTTTTCAGTTGTATTAAATTGTGATTGCATTTCACAATTCAGTTGTTTAAAGGGGGCAAATTAGTCACACTTCCAGGTCCATGTTTTTAAGGGGCTCTATTGGAGTACCTTTGCATGAGTTACAGTTCAAAATTTTTTTATAAACTATTTATCTTATACTGACTCTTTACACAGCCCCTCAGTTCAGCCTCTGTCTGAAATAGGCCGTTTTAATTCCTGTGTCTTTAAAGCCCCCTCCTGAACAGCCCACTCTTTTCTGATAGGTTAGCTTCTGGAAGCTATATCATGGCCAACTTCCAAACACTCAGGAGGGTATGTCAACAAACCATGAAACAAACTATAGTATTAGGATTTTACTATTTCTCCTCATTCTTTTACAATATGATATGACTTTACTGTCATCTTACATTAAAATTCATTATCCATCCTTAGGCAGTTCCATTTGAGAGGTTGACCCACAGATTAAACATACAGTTACACACAACACTTTTCGTAGCTGTACATTACATATCAAACAGTCATGACAATCATACATATCGCATCATATCCCCCGGATTCAGATCTCAGTTGATCTTGGTTAAGCACTGGGATAGATTGATGTATAAAAGAATTCTTCAGCCTGTTGCATTTAATCTGAGGGACTATAAATCGCCTATTAGAGGGCAGAAGTATTGATAATATACTCAAGATGTTCTTAAATCCTTCTGTACATGTTCGAGCTGGAATCCGATCCAAAATATGACCATATGACCAATATGACAAGTAAACTATACATGGAAAAACCTTAGCAACAACCTTAGCAACCAAGGGTACAGAATGGACAGCCCTTCATGGGCATGTGCAATGAACCGATGTCACTTTGTCAGCAAGGCAGAAAAAACTGTCGCAAATAAAGCATTCAGGGCAGGTTGCAGCCCACGCTTTTGACTTGCAGGGAGCTTTTCTACATAAATTCATCTCAAGAAAACCTGATAAAGCATAATATGAACTCCTTTAATAATATTCAAACCATTATAGCATTTCTTTGTTTCCATAATTCCCTCAAGAATATGTTCATCTGCCTTTTGAGGTTAAGTGATTTGTAACCACACACACAGGGTGAACAGAGCTGGTCAGTGTGCCTGTGTTATGTAAATGAACAACTTTTGTATGTCACGACCTTGCATTATTGTAGGAGTTTAAAAAAGAGTCAAAGCTTAAAGCCCTGAAGCATTGTCTGTTGACAGATGTGTTATTTTCTGAATGTCTTACAACATGATGTAGGCCTAACACTGGACCTTAAAAACAGAAAATAGACAAAAGAAGAGCATGGAGGCCTTTGGGAAATCTCCTCTGCCACTGAAACACATCTGCAGACTCCTGAGCCAAGCAGACCACATACAGCACGGCAGGTACATAATCAAGGAGAAACAATTAAAGGTTTCAGCCTGTTAGGTATAATGGCTGTACCTCTGATTGAAGTACCTGGTAATTATGTTGTCTTTGTGAAGCTCTGTGTGTGACACAGAAAGATTTTTCTTTTTAATTTTTTCCAACAAACACCAGACAGTATCCTAAACTGCCAAACTGGATTGATAGGGACATATTACACTACTTAACCAAGTACAATAACAGATTCCCATACACGTATAGACTATAGAAAATAGACAAGGCTTACTTACGTTGCATTATGATGTATTTGACATCAATTAGCAGTTCTTAGCAGAATCATTTTAATGAAAGTTTTGCTGCAGTGTGATCTTTGTCACACATCTTCCACTCCTATATGACAGCCTTAATTGCCCTGAAATTAATTAATAATATACCAACCCCATATCCTGGAAATAACATTCATATATAATTTATTTGCATTACAAATACTATTTGTATTATGCTGCCTGATTACATTTTTTATCAACAGAATATGGAAACATTTAAAGGTGACATGTGCTTTTTCTGATTTTCTGTTATTTATATGCTGTTATGATGTCAGATATCTATGTTAAACATGGTAAAAGTTTCAAAACAAACAAGATTAATATACGTAAAAAAATGTTCCCTTCAAGTCAAAGGCCAGGGCTACATGCTGACAAGCTGGTGTCAGATCATCACGTATGTCCATAAATGCCTGTCCGTTCCACAGCCTTGGTTGCTAAGGTTGTTGCTAAGGTTTTTCCATGTGTTGTTCATGTTGTCCACTCTCATATTTTGGACTGGATTCTGGTTCGAACATGTACGGATGAATTTGAGAAGATGACATTTTGAGTAAAGAATGAGAAAAAGTTGTGAAATCCTACTACTATAGTTCGTTGCAATGGTTTGTCGAGGTGGCCGTCGGAGTGTCCAGAAGTCAGCCGTGATGCAGCTTCAGGAAGCTACCCAGAACAGATCAGAACAGAGTTGGCTCATCAGGAGGTGGGGCTAAAGAGACTGGAGCTAAAATAGCTTGTTTCAGAGCCCCAGATTAAAAATATAGACCTGGAAATGTGCATATTATGTCTCCTTTAATGTTGAACATATCAGCAAAACGCTCATTGTCAGTGTATTTAGTTTTCCCTACAGCATGATTAACAATTTTATGGTTATGCTTAAGTTTCTGAAGGCTTGTGTAATGTGTTTAAAGTGTCCAAAGTCCAAAGTGTCTGATGCCTTTACTGCAGAAACAGACTGTGAACTGAATGGTCTGTCAAACAGCCATGAATTACTGCTGTCACATATGAAGAGGTGAGCTCAAAAAGACAAAAAGATAGTCTGAAAAATGCTAACTGCTAGAGAAAATAATTCTGACTGCTACACAAATGTGGGATTTACGTTCTGCTTTAATGGAAGTATTTCACTTTTACAAGAAAAAAGGCTTCAAGGATGAGAACTCTTCTCATTGTAATTAACAGTATCTTTTAGGGAAACTTTACCAACATGACCAGTGTGAAAGTGTGTTGTATCTTCAAAATGTCTTTTTTCCAAAAACAGCTGGGGCTTGTATTATAATCAGGATCGTCTTATATGTGAGCCAATATGGTACTGTGAGATTTACAATCTAATTATCAAAACAACAACCAATCTCACCAATGGCAATGTTGACGTTCTATCATTCATATCACAAAGTAATGAAGCTAAAATATGCACTTGTTTATTTTAGTTTGCACTGCATTATTTCACACTGCTTTGCAGCAAAAGTTGATTCAGGTTTAACTTTTTTTTGCCAGACAACCCTGCATTTTAATTTATTTTTATTTTTTTGTCTGAACACTCTGTGCCGGCACCCCCACTGCGTCGAGGCAGTGGTCTCATTAAAATGAATTAGGAGTGCTGCATTTTTCACACAGTTCTAATGTATGTCTGCACTTGGCCTACGGATGTTATTTTCTTGATTTGAAAAAAAAAAAAAAGAACCATGCCCCTGAATGTAATCCAGGCAGCAAACTAGTAGAATGTAAACTTATTTTCTAAGAGATAAGGTTGCATTTATGGATATTACATCATTTACACATCAGTAATGAAAATAATTGAATGAAAATCAATGGACAGACAAATCAATAAAGAATCTGGTAATAATGTCCCAGAATATTTTTAATTAAAAATATAGCTCACTGAAAGAAATCCCCTATCAGTGTCTTTAACAAACTGACCTGCATATTACGTTCTCAGGTGCTGCTTTCTATGTCCGCTCTGATTAATATCTGGCAAACACACATACACACATTAAATATTCCTGACCGTGAGATCAATTAAACATTCACAGTGCTGTCAGTCGGTGAAATATGAGTGAACTGCTTTCACTCTCTTTGATTAAATGCTGATGTTTTTTGATAACACTCTGCATCCTGTGTGCAGAATGCTGCAAAAAAAAACAAAAAAAAAAAACAGAAACACCCCAGAGAGGAATGAATGAAGAAACAGGGCTGGCTCTATATTTAGCGTTAGCATCAGCATGGAGTGAGCTCCTCTGATGAGGCAAATGAAAAGTTGCTCCACATTTGCATGATATGGTACTTCTGTTGTCTGACAGTACAATGTATGTCATCAGTTAATTAGATGGAGAAAAACACACCCGTCTATCAGTAGCTCCTTTGATCAATAAAACATGAAAAGCTTTGTCAGCAGTCACTCAGTCACATTCTAAAAAAAGACCACTGTGGGGGTGGGTGGGGGTTCTGCTTACAAGAAGTATATGTATTTTCAGTTGGTATCCTCTACATTTAGTAATTCTGTACAGATCACTTATTATTAGGGATCAAGCATGAAAGTCAGAGGAACCTATTGTTTTTGTAAAGATTATTATTATTATTATTATTATTATTATTATTATTATTATTATTATTATTATTATTATTATTATTATCATTCCCCTATGCCATTGCATTTCTTGGGGGTTTGGGATGCTCAAAAAAATGAAAATTGGCACACACGTCAGAACTGGCGAAAGAAGTTCTGTAGTGTTTGGGCTCGGGTGTGGCCAGCAGGCTTCATAGTGCCCCCAAACACAGGGCCATAATGGGATAAAGTTGCTTGGATGTTTATGGAATTCAGTGGGATCATTGCTCTCATTATTCTGGTCATAATACATATTTCTTGAAATTTCTTCACCTGACAGGAAGTCAGCCATTTCAGATTTTGTGCATCAGTTTTCATTTTATGAACATGTTTGAGGCCTTTAGGTTGCGCAAAAAGTCACAAATTTTTGCACCTATGTTCAAACTAGCAAATAGTTTGATTTAATATTGCAATTGGGCATGGGTGTGGCATGTCAGGTCTATAGCGCCCCCTAATTACTTTTAGCATTTTTGAGGTGCTAGGGGTGCTCGTAAACTCACGAAACTTTGCACATGCATCAGAAGTGGCATAACTTGATATCTGATATGGGTCTTGGTTTTGGGTGTGGCAAAATGGCTCGAGGGCCCCCCCTAGAAAATGTCAAAGTCAAAGCCCCCACCTTTAAATTTGACGTATATGTACAAAATTTGGTGGGCAGATGTAACATTTCCAGACTTAAAAAAAAGCCTCTTGGGGCCATAGCCTAAGTTCAGCAGGAAGTCAGCCATTTTGAATCTAATTTAACAAACAACTCCTACAGATTTAACTCGAGCAACTTCAAATTCAGTAGATGACATCTAAAGACCTTTGCAATACAAAACTTTGAAGCTTTTCAGTTTTCATGAATTTTTGGGGCATTAAAAAGGAAGTTGTTGTAACACGACTTTACATAGTCCAATCTGCCCTAAATTTGCCATGCTTGATAAGAGTCCAGGCCTGAACACATCTACATGTCAATATTGAGTCATAGTCATAGTACCAGCTACTGACAACAGGTAGTTAGCCTGAAGTCAGCCATCATCCAATTTACATGAAATTTACATGGTGTGGTCCACACATGATATACAGCAACATGAAGTATAATCAGTGGGTGTTCTCTAATGCCACATAGTGGACACAGGAAATGATAGTTATATCCTACATGCAATGTCCAATATTCATGAAAATGCATATCCATGTCAGTTGCCCTATGGGTAACAGGAAGTGAAGCCTAAATGACACATAGTTCATCAAATGTATACACAATTTCCAATATGTCTTCACCAGCACCACATATTGCACACAGAAAATAATATTTTACCCATTTACAGCGTCTGATAATCCTCAAAATTCAGAGCCGTGTCGACCAACCTCCAGTAGTAATACCATGGCTGCCGCTCCCTCTGATGCGCGAGAGGGCGAGGACCTGTTCATCGCTGCTTGCAGCTTTAATTTTAATTAAGTTTGAAGAATGGCTAAGAGCCTTGTTTTATGTCATTAACTGGTATTAATCATCAGGTATTTTTCTGGCCCTGTGGCCTCTGCAAGATGGTTTCATCTACTATAATTAATTTGTTTATTTGTTTTTGTTGTCATCGTTGCCCCTTTTTAACTAGGAATGCTACAACAGTATTTCACCAAATGCTGCCTTAAATACTGGTATTTTATGCAATATCTTCCAAATAGGTAGTTGTGTGTTGTAAAATGTCACTGTTTAGCCATTATAAGTCTCTGGGATTTGTGTGAATCCTTGTATCACATCTGTCACTGTGACATTTCATAAAATCTCCAACAGTGATACTGCTTGCAATGTAATTAAGAGATTGTAAACCAAATGGTCACCTGTTGTGTCAAGCAGTGTTCATAACATAATCTTTTGCTGTTCAGAAGTGTGCATCATTAAGCCCAGGCAGTGATTTCAGATAATACTGCACTATATCACTCTGTAATTCACTTGATAATAACATAATCTTTACATACAGTGCAATTAACTCAAGTGGGAGTCTCAGGGAAATTAAGGGGAAATAAAATAAGTTGTTATTTTAATTACAGTAGTTAGCATAATGCAAACTCCCACGATGATGTTTTGCTGAAAATGTTCCCAAGACAGCATACAATGTAGTGGTACCACCACATTTTAGATTGATTGTGCTCCTCCTTGTTGCTTCTACAAAAGATTTCATAAATTCAGGTAAAGATGAATTTTAATGTTTCAGATGCCATATGCCATGTTTTTTTCACAAAAGTTTTTTGAAAGTGTTTTTGGATATGAACAACATCCAGGTTCTTATGGAGTAAAGCTTCTGAAAGCTTTTGTGCAGATGTCTAATACTTTTACATTTGATAGATTATTAGATTTACATTTCACTATTAGAAATTGCACAATCATGACAAGTTTTATTCTTGTTGGTGTGACGAAAGTCCATGGTGTGTCCAAACAAAGGATTCATCTTCAGTGGCATTTAAGTGTGCTCAGTAAATTTTATGTCAGTCTGCCCGTTTCAAATTGTGACCAGATGGCAAAAGTCAGGGTGGTCGCCAAAAGAGAGAAGAAAAAAAAGTGTCCCTAAAGGAATTAAGTTTACATTTACAACTCCACACCTCACAATTTACATCCAATTCCAACTTTCATTGCCAATATGAGAGGAAGCATTATATATAGTGAGGTGGAGGGCCTCAAGAGACCTTTAATTAACATCCACCTTTTTGTTAACTGTAGCAATCGGCAGAGTGACCTGTGACAGAGTCAGGTAAAATGTCTGTGGTGTACACCTGCATAATTGTGAATAATTGGTACCAGTTACACGGCCCTGGATAAGTCAGTGATTGTGAAGCATATTGAAAACAGGTGAGGCCAATCAACTGAAACACTTGCAACTTCTGTGCTCTGCCTGAACTAACATTATACTCTATGTAATTTGTTATACCTACAATCTTTCCTTAACTGTAACCATACTGTAGTTGCCATGCACAGAGATTGTTGACATTCAGAATTTTGAAAACACTGTCATTGAACATTTTGTGGGATTTTGTAGAATCAACATTATCTGGCAAGAGGGTTGCATGACCAAAGACCAAAGTCATTCTGACCTGACAGAGGTGCTATCCCACATTTTGGACATATCTTTCTTCAGACCAGACTGTTGGACAAACAAATGAACAGACTAACCAACCAATTGTCATTGCTCTCCTTTAGGTCCAGCCACTAGCCAAACAAAGACTGTCTCAATGTACAACATATGAGGTGGATCTATGAAGCATTGAGTACATGTCAATGGCTAATTTTTCAATATGCAATCCATCAGTCACATTATACATTGTATATGTTGTATACACTCAACTGGGCCAGCTGTAGATGAAAGATGACATTCTGTGATAGGCAAGGCAAGTTTATTTGTATAGAAAATCTCATCAACAAGGTAATTTAGAGTGCTTTAAATAAGACATTAAAAGCATTAAGACAACGTGCAAAAGAAACACATTATAAAAGGACATTTAAATTAAAATAGTTATTAAAAAGTTAAGAGAATGGAGAATAAAAATAAGCTAAAATAGAATAAGACAGATAAAATATGAGAATCAAAGTTACAGTGCAGAGTTTGAAATGAATCAAAAAAATTGATTTAATTAAAGGCAGTGGCAAACACTGTGTCTTCAGCCTTGATTTAAAAGAATTGAGAGTTGCAGCAGACCTGCATTTTTCTGGGAGTTTGTTCCAGATACATGAAAACTGAATGCTGCCTCTCCATGTTTAGTTTTGACTCTGGGAACAGAAAGCAGACCTATACTAAACAACCTGAGATGTCTGGATGGTTCATAATGTAGCAGCAGATCAGAAATGCATTTTGACCCTAAACCATTCAGTGCTTTATAAACCGATAGCTTTAAATCAATTCTTTGATAGACAGGAAGCCAGCGTAAAGATCTGAAAACTGAAGTGATCTGATACACTTTCTTGGTCTTAGTGAGGACACGAGCAGCAGCGTTCTGAATCAGCTGCAGCTGTTTGATCAATTATTTAGGGAGATCTGTAAAGACACCTTTACAGTAGTTGAGTCTACTGAAGATAAATGGATGGACAAGTTTTTCAAAATCCTACTGAGACATAAGTCCTTTAATCCTTGATATATTCTTAAGGTGATAGTAGGCTGACTTTGTAATTGTCTTAATGTGGCTTTTGAAATTCAGGTCTGAATCCATGACTACACCAAGATTTCTGGCTTGGTTTGTGGTTTTTTAAATTATTGACTGAAGCTGGGCACTGACTTTTAATCATTCTTCCTTGGCTCCATAAACAGTTACTTCACTTTTGTCTTTGTTTAATTGAAGAAAATGCTGGCACATCCAATCGTTCATTTGTTCAGTGGACTTTCGGCTTGATTCAACCGGGCGTGTCATGTTCCCACACCAACACAGCTGCCAGAGCTGATCGCTGCCACTCTAGTCAATGCTTGTGGTCCCACCAGATGCAATGCAGTGTGTTTCAGAAGTGTCTCAGAAGTGGCTCTCTGCTCCGCTACACTAAACATATGTGCCTAATCTATTTTTAATGGAATGGTGCCCAGCTGCACAGAGCACATGAACTGGGCAGGAAGTCAAATACAGGAACAGCATTGAGCATCCAGTCAATTTTCAAAATAAAACACCCTGTGTAGACTCTCAATCATATATCACATCAATACATTAACATTACATTGTAACCAGTGGCACCAGGCCAGAAGTCAACCAGCCAGAGGATATTTCACACCATGGATGATGAGAGGTTCATCTTGGAAGCAGAAAATCACAAGATACCCCAGTCCCTGTCTTCCTCTCCAGGTAGAGGGGTGGCTCTCTTCTCTCTGGTGTTGCTGGAGCAAAATGATTTGCTTCTGAAACGCTCCCAGTGGGGTATGATGCCGTGCAGAAGACAGAACAAAACCAAATCGCAGCCAGAATGTGACACAACCGTGTCCAGTGGAATCAAGTCATTACTCAGTGCTTGTATTGGACCACAGTCCGCTGGGGATATGGTAATGTATATTTGTGTGTCATCTGCATAATTATGGTAACATTTTTTGTTGTTTTCCATAATCTGAGCCAATGGAAGCGTGTAGATGTTGAACAGAGGAGGCCCCAGCATGGAGCCTTGGGGACCTCCACATGTCATTTTTGTCCGCTCAGATGTGTAATTACCTATAGACATAAAGTCGTTCCTATCTTTTAAGCAGGATTCAAACCAGTTTATTACTTTGCCAGAAAGTTCAACCCAGTTTTCCAGTCGGTCTAGTAATATTTTGTGGTCGACCATGTTGAATGCACCACTAAGATCCAATAATACTAAGAATGAAATTCTGCCACATCTGTGTTTAGGTGGATGTAACTGAAGACCTTAACAAGAGCAGTCTCAGTGCTGTGGTGTGTTCAAAATCCTGACTGGAAGACATCAAAACAGTTGTTTAGTGCCAAGAAGTTGTTCAGCTGTTGAAAAACAGCTTTTTAAATGATTTTACTCAAAAATGTAAGGTTTGATATGGGCCTATAACTGTTCATTAGTGAGGCGTTATTCTTTTTTAAGAGTGGCTTGATGACTGCAGTTTTCAGGACCTGTGGGAAGAAATCTAAGAGAAGAGTCGTGCTGACAATTTGTAGAAGATCTGAGGCCATGCCATTTGAAACATTTTTGAAAAAGCCTGTTTGGCAGAATATCAAGGCAGCAGGAGTAGGATTTTAGATGTTGTATCTATAGTTGATCAGATTAAATTGTGTCATGATATTTGAAGTGATTTTAAGTGGACACAGGGACAACACATCTTGTACCTAATATGGAGGCACTGACTGCAAAGTCTCTCTTTATAGAGATCATAATGAATCTGTTTTTCACCACCTGCGTTCAGCTTTTTGACTCTTTTTTCTATTCTTACCAGCATGGAATTTCTCCATGGAGATATTTTCTTACCAGAGACCACCTTCACTTTTGTAGGTGCAATGGCATCAATAACAATTGTACTTTTAGAATTGAAATTATCTACACACTCAGTGACTGAGGCCAAAGAGAAGGCAGGTGTGGAAGAGAAAGCCTGAATAAATATTTCACTGGTGTTTTCAGTGATATACTGTTTTGTGATTACCTCTGAATATTTGCATGCACAGAGACAGCACTCTCAAAGAAAACACAGGAATGATCAGAGAGGGCAACATCAGTCACCATAACCTTAGAAATGTTCAGACCCTTGGAGATGATTAAGTCCAGAGTGTGCCCCTTGTTGTGTGTGGGCTCTGTCACATGCTGAGTCAGTCCATAGTTATCAAGAACACAACACAGTTCTTTAGTCCCTTTGTCCTGGAGGTTGTCAACATGGATGTTTAAATCACCAACAATAAGTACACAGTCAAAGTCAATACAGATTATAGACAGCACTTCAGCAAAGTCATCAAAAAAGGTTGCACAGTATTTAGGTGGCCTGTAGATATTTAGGAACATAGCTCAAGAAAAGGAATTCAACTGAAGAGCCACATATTCAAAGGAAACAAAATTTTCATAGCATATCTGCTCACATTGGAGGGAATCATTAAACAAAACTCCACCTCCTTTCTTAGCCTTGCAGCCTGGACCCAGCAGATATCAGTTAGGGCTTGCATTGTTTTGTACACAATAATTAGACATGCTGTGCTTTTATCAGACTGGAGAGAGAGGGGTTAGGGAGGTGGTGGGTGTCATAACTGTGACGATTGCGTCAAAATTGGCTGAGGACTGAAAGCCAATGGTGGAGGTGGACACCGAGGGGGGTTTAGGGGAGAGAAAATAGGAGAAGTGTGAGGGAGGGGGTGGGGGGTAAGTTTGGTCAAAGCAGTGACCTGCTCTTTCTTCTGAACAGTGAGCTCCAAGAGCGGGGAGGAGGGGGAAAGGGTGACTGGAGAGGAGGGTGACCTGGATGGGGTTTGGGGTGGGTGAAGAAGGTGAATTCTCAAAGGTGGTTGTTGGTGAGTGGGGTGGAGACTCCTTCTTTTTGGCTCTGATAACTCTCATGTTTAAACCTCTCTTCAGGTGGGGGCTGAGGTGGCTCTCTTTCAGGGTTTCTGCTATAATGTGTTATGTCTTCTTCATGTCTTGATTCCTTTTGTCTCCTGTCCTTGGCAGAGGGAACAGATGGGTGATAAAAAAGTTGAAATTGTCAATGAAGTGCACTAAATGGATGGTAGATGCAGCTGAGAGCCATGTGTTTAGTGCCAACAACCTGCTGAACCTCTCAACTCTTCTGACTGGCGGTAGCGGGCCACTGATAAACACCTCAGCATTCAAAGAGCTGACTGTGTTCAATAGATCAATAAAGTCTCGTTTGAGTATTTCAGACTGTTGTTTCACATCATTGGTCTCTATGTGCACTATGATGGTTTTCAAAGTGGAACATGCAGCCACGATATGCAGGATTCTTTCTATTATGTCAGAGACTATATCCTTGGGAAAGTAGAGTATTTTGGTGTTCTTACTCCACATGCTTACATCTTTTACAGCAAAGTCACCCACAATCAGAGTTTGAGGCCCAGTTGTTAGCTTTCCCTGTAGCCTTTTACTTCCTGTGTTACTCTCAGTCATCACCCTGCTGTGTGAAGATGAGAGGTTATCCAGGCCATCAGACTGAGATCCAGTGTCCTGCAACAATGAAGCAAATCTGTTCTCCAGATGCAGGTTGTTGGGGAGGTTTGTTGCTAGTTCTTTCTTTCGCAGCTAACCACAGTTGTGTCCTACTAAAAATAGGGGTTGAAGAGGTGGTATGCCAGGATGATAAGGCAGGCCAGCCAGTTGCATCACAAATCACAAGGCGCTGGGCTCTGCCTGTTACCCATCCTCTCATTTACCAGAGAAATGATTTACTTTTAGGCTTTGCACCAAGAGAGTTCCAGGGAGGACTTGTAGATTTATTACCTGGTACACAGCCCTCCTGTTTCTTGGTAGTCTTATTGGTGCTAATTAGCTGTGTGTTAACATGATCTTGTCCACTGTTTTGAGTCTATGGTAAAGTGGTGTCGTTCCCTCATAGTCCATTCACTTCCACATTCACTTCTAACCAGTGAATTTTGGTTTCCAGCATTGCAATCTTTGTTTGTGGAAGTCATCTATGGAGAAGGGGGGCATCTTGCTGCTATTTAGCTTTAGCTAAGTAGTTTCCAGTCACTGCAGTATAGGCTTGTTGTTGTTGGTAGACCTCACCTATGTAGTACTGAGGTCATAAAAATGTTGAAATATGGCAATAGCCTACTATATCTACAAAAAATGACAGTCCCAGTGATTTATAAGTATAAAAGAGCCACTGCACGTATTTTCTTGCAGAAAAACAAACAAAAACAAAAAACAAGAATATCAGCAGAAGAATGCGAGCAGAAGTGAGAGCTAGCAGCAAAGTGTCTTCACTGTAAGAAAGCAGGACGCATTCTTCATAGCACATATCACTCCCAACCCATTTGATGTATTTAACACATTAGATGAATTTGAAGCACTGAGTCACAGCTCTGAGATAACAACCATCACTGTCTGCTTCATATACCGCAAATGTTGCTCAAAACTCAACTCAAGAGGCTGTGTAGGCAGAACGTACTGTCTGTGTCCATTCCTATTGTATGCACTCATCTACAGTTTAGTGATTACTCATATTGTTGTGTTTTCACTTGCGCCAAAGAAGAGAAAAACACATTTCCCATGCTGGTTTAACAATCAAACTGCTAGATACCAGTGCTAGTGTTGAGCAAATTTCCATTAAGCACCATCACAGTAAGAATTATAGAAAGCTTTATCTAAAGGACTGTCAGCAAAGCAAGTGTGTACTTCAAAAGGTCTTGGGCTTTCAATAGGCTAAATAGAGGGTGTACAAGTCATAAAACCATAGAAAACTGAGAGTTTGAGGAGCACAGTTGGGTTGTTTTTCTCCATGACTTACAGAAACATAGCTGGCCACATAGCGGGGCTATACTTTTTAATCAAGGAAGGCATTCTTTCAGGGCAGCTGCTGTCTTTTTGATGACGACTTCATACAGAAAAACTTTTCCTTCAGATGTCTGACACTCTTGAATAGGGGTTAACGCTGAGATTTTTGAGATCTAATTTCAGATTCTGTTACAGTCTTTGATAGGAGATGGCTCAGGAGTGATGTGAGCTGTGGGCTGAAAGGCTTTTTATGAGTCAGTGATACACATCTTGGTTGTCAGAGATACAGTTAACTTATCTGTTCTTCCAGTTAACAATAACTAATATAACTGACTGGTTTGTTCAGCTTCATACCATATAATTATAATTATAATGTGCATTTCTTGCCCTGTGGATGTTAATTATTTTGCACTTTGCATTTTGTTATAGCTTGAAACTGTATTAAAAAAAGCAGAGCAATATCACACTGTATGCCATGCAACATTTTCCCTCTTGCGTCCTATAGCACTTTACTGTCTGCATACTGCAAATACTGCCTACTTATTTAATTCATAAATAACCTTTCATAGGTCATTAAAATGAAATTCAATACAACTTCTCCATGACAACACACAATGTCTAAAGCTTTTATATGTGAGCACTATCCACAACACTGAGCCTAATTATGGAGCCACCAGAATATTTTCAGTGCGTCACTGTGAAATGATTTGGCTGTTCCCTAAAGCATCAGCACTAAACATTTTGGCAGCCTGCATCCTTCTCTGGCAAAGGTTGATGAGATGACAAAGTGAATGTTTGATGATAATTGTTGTTCATAAGTTTGATGTGTAATTATGTGCCTGTGTAATTGTTTGGATTACTCTTGTTCCTCTCATTATTGCTGTTCCTCTCTTCTGACATTATTTTATTTTATTTCTGGGTGCATGCAAATTAATATCAACATCCTGTGTGTGCTGATATTGTGTATGATAAACTGTAAACTTTAAACTGTTGCATATTAGTATGGAGGGAACCCCAATATTATTCCTGCTTGATCGAGAATCTGACAAAACTAGCCTAAAATGTTTTTGCACATTTCTAATCAGTTAATATTGTGAATTTATATGTTATAATTTTTTAAATACATTTTTCATGTAAAAACTTATGTACCCGAGTTTTACCTGTCTCAAGGGCCAGGAAGCCAATCTTATTAATCTCTGTTTTAGTAGGGGATTCAGTGTTCCATGATTACCCTTAGGATCAGTTGCTGTTGAAGAAGTTTTTCAACTTAGTCAGGCTAACACACAGACACTAGACTAATGCTGATGTCTTAAAGGCCATAATTACAAGGAACTCAGGGGGAAAACCATTCACGTCAGCCAATTTTAATTCCCAGCTGGATACTTAAGGAATTTCTGACAGGTACAATATCTCCCACTTGGCAGAAAGAAGTACATGAATACCCATAAGGTGGTGACAAAAGGGTGAAAAAGCCATTTGGAGCTAGTGGTTTATTTAAAACAAATTGTTACTCCTAGCTATCCAACTAGCTTAGGTGTACAACAACAGTGAAAGTTTCAGTTCACCTGAGACATTCGCTGCATCATTCTTTCTCTCCTCCTGTTAATATGTATCTGTCAAACACAATTTTAAATATTTCTGGGTACTAGCACATGGTGAAACCCCAGGCACTATCTAACCACCCAGCACTTCATTATCTCAACTGTAATGACGCAAGCATGAGAAACAACACCCCTGATTACAGGGCTGACTTACAGTTTTATCTACACATGTGAGGCAGGTAAACAGGACAGCTCCAGGGGGTGAACAACTAATATAAAGGAGTACTTGGGCCATTGAAACATTCTTGAGGAAGGGGTTGATGCGATCCTGCTCTCAAACCTTCATGCCTGGGGCTCGCGCTACTGTTCATCAACTAGGGTGACAGTTTTGGGACAAGTTAATAAACAGCTGCTGTATGAGGCTGAGCTATTCAGGGAGCTCACCATCCAGACATTTTCTGATCAAAACTCTGTCAGAGGAGGCAAAAAAACATTTTGCTGCTACAGTTTCATCAGCCAGTTATTATATAATCTGCACAACTTTGGGATGTGGCAGATTTTGTTTGACTGTCAAGTTTGATTTTGTTCTTTGAACTCAATGTGTATGGGTAATATGTAAAGCGTATCATATATTTTTCCTGTATTCTTTTAACAGATCTCTTATAAAAGGCTTCCAAGCACACCCACTCTCAAATCTCATATCTCTGCATTGTTCAAAAAATTGATGGCACATCACTTTCATTGCACTGGGTCTTGTGCCCAATAGTTTAATTTTCTGCCTGTCACAGAAAGTAAGCCTTTTGCCTTTTGACAATATACAGTTATATTCTGTGTTCAACAGTGCAGTCATGCAGTTTTCCACACTATATACTGTATGTTCCATCATATATTATGTTACAGATACTGAGCTCATCAGTTGATACAGAGAAAGAAGTGACGTGAACAATACCGGCCCAGGAACTCTTGGAATTACATTCATATTGGATGATTCTACAGAAAATGATTTATGTCCACTGCCATACCTTAACTCATGTGGAATCTGTAATCACATGAATGAGTATGTGCTCAGGCGTATCAGGAGTATGTACTCAGGCGGTTGTGGCTCAGAGGCAGAGTGGGTCATCCACTAATCAGAATGTCAGCGGTTCGATCCCCTGCTCTTTCAGTCCACATGTCGAAGTGTCCTTGGGCAAGATACTGAACCCCAAATTGCTCCCAAAGGCTGTGCGTGAATGTGTGTGTGAATGAGCATTAGAAACTCCTGATGAGCAGGTTGGCACCTTGCATGGCAGCCTCTGCCATCAGTGTATCTATGTGTGAATGGGTGAATGTTGGCATGTAGTGTAAAGCATTTTGAGTGGTAGGAGATTAGAAAGGTGCTATATAAATGCAGTCCGTTTATTTATTTTGGCTCTGACTCTGTCTGGCTCTGTCACTCCCCACAAAGAAACCTCTAGCTCAGGACAGTGGGGAGTGGGGAGTGACAATAACAACTTCCCCCCTAGAGGAACGTAGACTCTACAGGTGGATGCTAGGGTGCAGGTAGAGCTTATGAAATGCTATATAAACAGCTGCAGCAACAGGTGACACCCTACAGTGTGGCAGCAGGCATAGCGGCATAAGAGCGTGCATGAGCAATGATGCTTAAGGACAGAACCATAATCAAAAGGGAGTGTTGGTGAGAAGAGTGGGCCATTTGAGTGTAGAGGCAAACTCATGCAGATTACCTGAATAGCCTGAAGGCTTTGTTTAATTTTATTTGCCATTACCATGATTTTCCCTCACCATTAACCATGCTGTCATTGTTATGCACAGATGTTGTATGAGGAAAATATAAAATATGTTGCCATTGAACTTCATCCAGGATTTCCCAAAATTGTCTAATATCAACATCTTGTCTGGCAATAGGGTTGCCAATACAGAGGATATGATGTTACAATCACATTATGTTACATAGTTTCATACATTCCAGAAAAGTATCTGTTAAACTTAGTTTTGTCTTCATTTAAGTTGTCTATATTCAATTTGACTGGGACTCAGCAAAACTGACTACTCCCTGACTACACAGTGACATGATTAGATGTTAAGCTGCTGTCTGTTATGTTAAATGGTGATCTGTCTTTCAGAGCCTCAAATGCGTTCTTAGTCATTGTCATTAGTCATTGTGTTCAACAAAGTTGGGACTTAAAAAGTAGAAACTTGAATTGAATTAGAAAGTCCAAACAAACCTCTAATCAAATAGCCCCAACTCATTACAATGTAAGACAATCAATTTCCTGAAAGCGAGATTTCACTTACTCAATATGTTGAGGAGTGACATATTGAGATCACATCAATATTCCATTGGCTATTATTAAAATTCATATTATGGGTGATGGAGTATGTGTGGTGGGATGCACTTTAGGTAGATCTTTATTTGGCACATCAATTAGTTTTTAATATGACATACTGAATATCCTCCTCCAGGCAAGGAGCCTGTTTCCTGACAGACAAAAGCAGCAGGACAATTCGACATTTCCTCAAGGACTGCATTTTTGTTAATATATTTGTTATTCTTTGATTAACAAATGATAAAGTGATTAAGTTACTTTTTTATACAAATTTGTAAAATACTGAATAGTAATAGCCCTTATGTTAATAGCCCTGGCATTAATACCTCAGGCCCCAAAAATTCAAGATAGTGATGGTCAAAATGCAAACTCTGGGTGACGTCACTGTGGCTATGTCCATTATTTTTTACAGTCTATGGTTTTGTCATGTATACCAGGGGAGTTGAATTGTGTTTTTTTTTTTCTTACTCTGGAGGCTCCAGTGACTTGAATTAGCTTGCACTAGTAGCATAGTTAATAGTATAGCGTCTCGCTAGCTTAAGAGAATATGAGCAATTCAGTAATTTGTGTGAAATTAAGCTAAAACCAATCAGACTATTTTGAGCTGTATTTTTAAAAGTACTACAAAGTATTCTGGATGAATAAAGTGTGTCCAAATGTGTTTTTATTGGTTGTATAAATTATAATATGTTGAATGTAGTTATGCTTGTCTAATTTCTGCAATTTATTCTGCTTTGTAAGTAGGATGGTAGTTTTAGTGAAAAACTATCTAATACTGTTGTTTGTTCAATATTTAGATCACCATGGGTTAAACCTCAAGGCTAGTTCAACCATGTATGTAATAACAGCAGGACAGAGAGGAGCAAATGCTGTACTGTAGAAGTTTTTAGACAGCAGAGATTACAACTAGATAAGGGACTTTAGAAGAAAATGTTGCATGTTGTTGAGTTTTATGGATATGGACAAAATCAAGTTACAATGACTTAACACAAGTGTGACCCGTGCTGCCTCACTTGTAGTTTTTTCTGTTCTCAAAAAGTTGTTTTTTAACTTTGTAAAATCACAAAGGTTTCCATCTAGCAACTGCTGTAGTGGATGCCAAGTTGTCTTAGAATGTGGAAAGTTAACTGCAGGAACACGTTTCCTTTTTTTTTTCCAGAAAGGCTGATGAACAGAATTGGTGAACAGATGCTGTGCAGCATGATGTCATGACTTTGACTCTATTGTATATCCAAGTTGAAGGTGTGGCAGAGATATTTCCTTATTTTCAAATGTTTCCACCTACTGTCATTGAGATGTTTGAGTAAATATAATTTGTTTATTGTAGAGGCTGATCGATCTCAAGGGCAAACTGAAACATGACTGATACGAAACTTTCTTTGCTCTGAAGGGTCATATTAGCAGTGTATGTTACTTCACACCACACAGGTCATTATTTTTAATTACTCCGACCTTATTTTGTCCATTAGCACAGGCTTTATCAGTACTGCTACTCTGTGTCAACACTTGTTTGAGCTGCCAATGGTGTTAAACACTGCTGCCACCAAACTAGAGACCATACTTAGAAATCATTTTCAAGAGAAAACCATGGCACTTGACAGCTAAATGTAACTTTCAAAAGGTCCACAGATGTCAAATTCTTGCCATCGCAACAAGCTTGACAGTTTATGTACCTTGTAAAATGTGTTTAATTTTCTATTTTTTATCCTGAATTATTCGGAACTGCACATATTGTGAAGGCCATGGTTACTATAGGACTTTAGTTCATAAGCAGGGATCAGTTTTGAATAAAAAAACAAGGTGATCTGTAAATAATTACTACACTATTCAGGAAAATGATGAAACCAATATCAACTCATAAATGAATACCACAACTCTCAGTCAATGAAACACAATTTACAGTGTGAAGGACAAGCAGGGTCAGCTGAAATCACAGATACAGTGCTGTGGGATTCTCAACCTGTAAAACTGGTATTATTATCCTCAGCTAGTGACGTCATTTGGCAGAATATTCTACAAGAACTGTGTGCCAAGCATTGGTCCTGAGGGGAATGTCACGGCCCTCACCTCATCTCCAGCTATCATTGGCTCTGTGTGAGCTGCCCGCATTCAAACAAGGCAGAAGTGCCTTCATGAGGAGATCAGAAGGACAGGGCAAGGAAGAAAGTAAGGAAGATGTAAAAGATAGGAAGGAACAAGGAAGGAAAAAAGACAGGAGAAAGAAAGGCCAGTGCAGAAGATGGGAGGGAGGGAACAAAATATGAAAGGAAAAAAAGACAGTAGGAAGAAAAAAATATAGAAACAAAGGTAGGAGGAAGGAAGGAAGGAGGGAAGGAAGAAATGAATGAAACACAGGAGGAAGGAGGGTGCAAAATACAAGAGGAAGAAAGGAGGAACAAAATATGAAAGGAAGAAAGGAAGGAAGAAAAGACAAGAGGAAGGACAGAAGGAAGGAACACAATGTGAATGGAAGGAAGGAAAAATGATAGGAAGAGGAAGGAAAGAAAGGAGGAGCAAAATACAGGAGGGAGGAAGAAAGGAAGTTTTAGGAGGGAGGAAGGAAAGAACAAAATTATAAGGAAGGAAAAAATAAGATGAAGGAAGGAAAGAAGGAAGTAGGGAACAAAATATCAAAGGAAGGAAATAAGGAAGGAAGGAAGGAACAAAAGATGGAAGGATGAAAGAAAGGTAGGAAGGAACAAAAGATGAAAGGAAGGGAAAAAAGCATGAGAAAGAGAAAGGAAGGAGGAAAAGACAGGGGGGTCAAAAGACAAGAGGAAGTAAGAGGGGGAGGAAGGGAGGAAAGGTGAGAAGAGGGAGCTAAAGACAAGGGGAAAGAAGGAAAAAAGATGTGAGGAAGGAAGGAAGGAAGAAAGGGTGGATAAAGGAAGAAAAGGCAGAAGAAAGGAAGGAAGGAAGGAGGGAAGGAAGGTAAGAAGATAGGAGGAAGGAGGCAGACAGAGAGAGGGAAGGAGGGAAGGAAAGAGGAGAGGAAGGCAGGATGGAGACAGTTGAGCGGCTCAGTTCAAGCAGTTCTGACTGAATTCTGTCAGAGCTGTCTGTGCTGAAACCCACCTTCCTGCCACTGCCTGAATATACGGTATATGAGAAAGAATAGACAGCCAACTCTCCTTTAAGATAAACAAAAAAGGAAAAAAAGCAAGAAAATAATGGAAAAAAATTGTGTAAGTGAAGAAATATTGATGTATTTGCCAAACTGAACTTTCAATT